>NC_060122.1:83650320-84275320 GCF_021461395.2 Schistocerca americana
GCGCCAATGGAAGAGTCACAAGGTGAATACAATAAAAGGAAATGGTGTGACCTAGGAAGAAAGTAGGGTGCCAATACATGAACAGAATTTAGCCGTGTAAACCAAAATATTAAGTTGGTGATGGTACTGTCATCGAATCATTTAAATGGCACTCCGGTGCTTCTATGTCAGTGTTTTCCAATCTCGCAATTATCCCCTGAGGGGTAAAAAGTAATTTTGTGAAGGGTTAAAAAAACAGGCTTGTGACTTAGCAAGTCGGGATGATGGGCACACTTAGCATTGAAGGACAAGGCATCTGCTATATCACTTCTTGACACAAACACTACCAAATCAATTATCGACAATTTATTGAAAACAAGCTTATGTAAAACAGATCTGAGGCAGTCAACACGTGTCCATTCTTTAGATAACATCAAAATATACAGTTACAACAACTTACTTAAAAATAAGCCGTGGAGATTTCAAGATTTAAGAGACAAATTGTAATCTTAGGTAATTTTAAATGTGGCACAGGTAGTTTTCTTATTTTTTAAAGGCAATAATCTACAATTTGGAAGTGATTTACAACACACACCAGTTCGTTACGAAACAAAATAACACAAGGAGCACAACAGGTTAATTAATACAACTGATTGTCAAGCTAATTAAAAAACCTCTTTTTTTACATATACATAAAGTAGGTTCAATAACTACCAAATGGTCACTGACTCTAGGCTGCCCTCGGAAAAAGGTGACTTAACCTAAAATGCCCGAAGTCGCAGACCAGCCATCCAAAACAACACATAAACGCTGGGGCCCAACCGGGAGTGACTTCCCATTAGACGGCACGTCACAGCTTCTGTGCACCGAAGCGGAACGTGGCACCGCTGCCACACAACCCAACTCGCAGAAACTGGAACACAATCAGATCACAGAAATCACGGCAAACACCAAACAAACATCAATTAATGTAAGTTAAGAAAAAATGGTTCAAATGGCTCTGAGCACTATGGGACTTAACTTCTAAGGTCATCAGTCCCCTAGAACTTAGAACTACTTAAACCTAACTAACCTTAGGACATCACACACATCCACGCCCGAGGCAGGATTCGAACCTGCGACCGTAGTAAGTTAAGAGATCAATAAACAATATAAATGGATAAGCAATAGTTAAACATTCAATTAAAAGTGGGTGAAATTTTTCAGCAGTATCAATGCCGCAAAACATTTAAACTAAGAGCTGTACACAATTCCAATTCTGAAAATATAGTATCAGACATCTACACTCTCACAATTCGTCAAACAAAATTTCCATGTATGATTAAGGCCGAAAAAGTGTACAAAGATGAAATGGAAATAATTTCAAGCTAATATCACGTTATTCAAATGCACAACTTCACAAGCATACTAGGTTTTGTGCACTTTAATTTTGTTGCATATGTCTGCGATGTAGCTCCCAATTGTGTAAGCTTGGCATGCAGAAAATTACAACTACACTATGACCTACTATCTTGCATGCTTTACAGTTGCTACATCTTTTGGGAACGCTGATATTTTAAAGTAGGTAGTGACTGCTGGTCTCCCTGTAACGTCACACCTTGCCGGCTGTTCTTACTTCAGCAACACGTACATTACGGCAACGAACGAACAAGTACACTCGATGGGGAACGCAAATCGTTAAACGAAACGAAGCCACCACAACCACTTACACCTTCGATGAAGAGCGTTGTTTGAGATGGTCTCGAGGCATGGGTCTCTCAGAGAAAACAGCCACCGAAGCAATACGATGTGCCACGCCGGGATTTGACATCACACAGGTCCCCCATAATATGGCGCCCGTCTTCCATGGTAAACCATTCGCGCCGCTGGTGACCGGGAACGCGTGTTTTCCCCCTTTGTCCCCACGAGCACGTCTTTCCGCCTCGTAGTGAGGACGGCCCCAACTTCCCGACCGCCAAAAACAGCCGCCAGATCACAACAGGGGATAAGATCGTAGTACAGCCGGGTAATCGATAGTCACGTGCCAAAGAGCTGGTGTGGCAGAAAAGGCGCATTACGCCTCAAACTCCACAGCTCAAACCCGCCCAGCCCCCTCCCCCCTTTTCATCTTACCACCACAAAAAGAAGGAAAAGAGACTTATCTAACGGGCTTGATTTGACTAACAAGGGGAGGCCGCCAATTGTGAAATTCAGATTCGATTCATACTGAGCATAATAAAAGCTCCTGGCCAGAGGTGTAATGTGGCAAATCACCAAGATGCACTTCTCAGCCGTTGTCGAGAAAATCGACAGTTAAAAGAAACCGTTGCGGTGAAATACTCTCTACGATTAATAGTATTCTACAGCGTCGTGGCGCAGCGGTAAGCGCTCGGGTTCGTAATCCGAAGGTCGCCGGATCGAATCTCGCGCCATGCAACTTCTTTATTATTAGTTTTTGCTATTACTGAATTGCTTATGCATGTTGGTGAAGGCGGATCGCTCTCCAATTTAACCGCCTCCATTTTTCCGTTTTTTTAACAGGGTGTACCAAAGCTCTCCCGTCCGCACTGATTTTCGATGATGTTATAAGTTGCGCTAGGGACCGCATCTACCTTCTTTCGAAGTTAGCAGGCAACTACGCTGTTATGCGGCGGCTCGTTTCGGCCCATTCAACATCTGTCCTTCAAGTGTAACGATCGAGTAACGAAGTTCATATTTCGTACCTGCCACAGCGAATTTGTGTTCGTGGGGTCTCTATTCTAATACGAATGTTTGACTTACACTATACGTATTCGTTTCGGAATATCGTTTCTACGTCTTCCGTTAACTATACGTGGTTAACATTATGAAGACAATGAATAACATTTGTGAAATACAACTTTGTTTGCGGAAAACATAATGATGTACGAAGTCGCCAGTTTTTCCACGACAAACGACTTTCAACAACTTATTATATCCATAATTGTTGCAGCTGATTGCCGGGAATTATATATATATATATATATATATATATATAACCATACAACTTTTTTTAGTATATATATATATTTGAATTGCAAAAAACTAATAATAAAAAAATTGCATTGCGCGAGATTCGATCCGGCGACCTTCGGATTACGAACCCGAGCGCTTACTGCTGCGCCACGACGCTGTAGAAAACTATTAATCGTAGAGAGTATTTCACCGCAACGGTTTCTTTTAACTGTCGATTTTCTCGACAACGGCTGAGAGGTGCATCTTGGTGATTTGCCACATTACACCTCTGACCATGAGCTTTTATTATGCGCAGTATGAATCGAATCTGAATTTCACAATTGGCGGCCTACCCTTGTAAGCTGCACTCTGAACACCTTGCCTGTTGCAAAATCCTTGACTAACAAATGAACAGGACCTAAGACCCTGGTGACGACATGCGATCCCAGGTAACGCTAAACAAACTTACGAGGTCCCATAACACGAGCATTCTGACCAGCGTTGTTGTTAATAAACATCTTATTCCCGGTCTTAGCCTGAAAATCGCTTCTGCCTTGCTCATAACGTTCTGCTTGCCGACAATGGGCTAACTGCATGTTGTTTCGTGCAACGCTGCCCACTTTCCCATACGGTATCCGGAGTAATGGAAAACGGCAACCATCACTGATCTGCCTAAGCTTGGAGAGAGGCAAATTGATCAGATATGCCAAATTTAACTCAGCTAGAACTGCCCTAGAAGTTTCATGCTGGGCCGTGTTGAATGAGGAATTTAACCACAATAGTGTAGTATCCCATCTACTGACGGATATGATGTGGTAAATTATAAGGACTACCTTTAGGTTACGGTTAACCCTTTCTGCCAAGAATGCTTCCAGATAGTAAGGGGTAGTCACAATATGCCTGATTCCACTACGGAAGCAAAACTGTTTAAACTCTCTTGATACAAAGGCAGGCACAATATCGCTGACAAGTTGTTGCGGGGGCCCAAACCATGGAAAAGTTACACTAGCAGTGACCCTGGTACTGGGCAGCAACCATACAAAACGCGAAAAGTCATCCCCGTCGACAAAGATATAATGATACCCTCCCTTAGTCCTAGGCATAGGTATTACAAAGTAGATGAACATGTAATCCATCAGTCGATTCTCTCTTTGAGATTGAAGGAGACCGAAAGGGGCTTGAGAACTGGCCTTACTCCTTCTAAAATCGCCACACTGACTGACGAGCAGCCGCTAATCGCGGTACAGAGAAGGCCACGTCGCATGAGCCCGTACCTTGGCCAAGGTTTTATAGAGGCCGAGGTGCCCTTCAGGTACAGAATTATGGAAATACTGAATGAGAGGTGAAACTAACTCACATGGTAACCAAATCCTAACGTGTCCGAGCTTACCATCCTCTTTACATTGTATCCCATTCCTCAAAGAGTAACTGGGCAGGCCTTCACCACCAGTGATCTTCCTCTTGGTTGGACCCTTGTACGGATCCTCATTCTGCTTGGTTTTAAGGTCAATGAATAATTCAGGGATCTCTGTGAGGGCACTGTTCACTACCTGACTACACGAAATATGCTCCCCTGTTGGCTGAGATTCAAGGTCTTTACTAAACATCGTACTAAGGGAGTCAGCTACCTGATTGTCGGAGCCTTTAATATGATGTACCTCAAAAGGAAAGGTGGAAATACGGACTGCCCACCGAGCAACACTTCCGGTGGCTCTGAGCACTATGGGACTTAACATCTATGGTCATCAGTCCCCTAGAACGTAGAACTACTTAAACTTAACTAACCTAAGGACAGCACACAACATCCAGCCATCACGAGGCAGAGAAAATCCCTGACCCCGCCGGGAATCGAACCCGGGATCCTGGGCTTGGGAAGCGAGAACGCTACCGCACGACCACGAGCTGCGGACACTTCCGGTCTTTCGAGGTCGAGCTAGGACCCCACTCAGTGCTTGATTGTCAGTTTCGAGGTTAAACCCTCCAGGTTGCAAATAAAATCGGAATTTCTCCAAGGCGAAGAGCACCGCAAGAGCCTTACACTCACCAACAGAATAGCTTAACTCGGGGGCGGTGAGCTTCCTTGAAGCAAAGGTAAGGGGGCGCTTCAATCCCTGATCTTCTTGAAAGAGGACAGCTGCTGTCCCAGCATTTGAAGCCTCAGTTTGGAATACAAAACGTTTATGGAAATCGGGAACTGCCAAAACTGGAGAGTTCGTAATGACGGTCTTAATCGACTCGAAAGCACATTGTTGGCTGTCTCCCCAGGTAAACTCTTGGCCTTTCTTTCTCAAGTCATCGAGAGGGGCAGCCTACTGTGCGAAATTAGGGACGAACCTGCGAAAATAGTTTGCCATGCCAATAAAACGCCCCACCTTCTTCTTAGTCCATGGGGGCGGAAACTTCTTAATCCAACCAGTCCGCCCTTCATCAATTCTAACTACGTCCGCGGAGACATGATGGCCTGAAAAGGAAACTTGGTATCTAGCAAGAGTTATCTTGGCCGGATTAACGTCAATCCAGCGGTACGAAGTCTACGCAACACTTTCTCAAGATGGGAAAGGTGATCTTAGAAGGTTTAGCTATACACAATAGCATCAACCAGATAGTTGTACAAAGCTTAGGTTTTAAATCTCCTAAAACACGGTCCCACATGCGTGACAATACTGGGACCCCGGTATCCAAACGGAACTCTGTTAATTTCAAAGAGATTCCAGTCCTTGCAGAATACGGTGGCATGTTTCGGTTCCTCACTAAGGGGTTTCTGATCTATGTCTACGTAGATACTCCGCAAATCACATATAAGTGTCTGGCAGAGGGTTCATCATCCCACCTTCACAGTTCTCTATTATTCGAATCCCGTATCGTGCGAGGAAAGAATAATCACCTATATCTTTCCGTACAAGCTCTGATATCCCTTATTTTATTGTTGTGATTGTTCCTCCCTATGTAGGTCGGTGTCGACAAAACATTTTCGCATTGGGAGGAGAAAGTTAGTGATTGGAATTTTGAGAAGATTCCGTCGCAACGATGGTAAGCTTGATTAAGATCAAGAACAGTGAACCATCTTGCCCCAGAAAACCAAGTAAAACAATTATGAATATAGGGTAAGGGGACGAACACCATCGTAACCTTCTTATACATTAACCAGTAATCAATTGCAGGTCTATAATCCTCACCGCTGGTTTTAGGAACAAGAAATATTGGTGAAGCGTAAGACGAGGCTGACGGTCTGATAACGCCATTCTGAGACATAGTGTTCAGTTTTCCTTTAGGATTCTCATTTTAGGAGGGAAAAGTCTATAAGGCGACTGCTGAACCGGTAGGCTATCATACAAATGAATATAATATTCAGTAAGGCTATTTACACCAAGTTTCTCAGAAAGCACGTCTGGAAACTCATCTAACAGTACTATTAACTGAGCCGCGTGATCATCACGAAGGTGACTAACCTCAAACCTGTCGGCTTTACTGCCGACCATGCTGACCAACCTAAAACGATCACATGCACACAGTGATGTCTTTTCTTTCGGCCTGAACTTAAAGCTTAATGTGCGACTAGCGTAGTCTAATACAAGTCTGGTGTGCTGAATGAAATCGCAGCCCAGGAGTAAGATTAGGGCTAAACCCCAACTACCAACAACGCATATGGCCACATAATATCACAAATTGATAGTCTACCCTGTTCTTCCCCGACCACGGGCAATTCATCCCCACTCGCAGAGCGACAATTCTGCCAGGTAGGCCTCACAACAGATAACCTATTCAATCGACGAAACTCCAAATACCATTTATGGTCAATGAAGGACACCGAACTTCCGGAATCAAGCAGTCCACAAACGGGGCTCTGTTCCCAAGCGAGTAAAAACTTAGGAGCGAGGGGGCCTACCGGGAGCTCCGCTGTGTGCGCATCAGAAGGGTAACTTACGCTTCTACCCCCTCTCTTCCTATGGCATCAGATGTTTGCCTGCGATCCCTTAGGAATAGGGCAATTGCGCGCTAAGTGATTAGTGTCAGCACAGCGAAAACAATGCTTCCTAGCCTGCAGAACAGCCTCAGCGCGTAACTTGCTATTCCCTGGAGCCAAATATACTGTCCCTGCGCTATAGTTAGTACTGTGCTGGGAATCAGCGAACACGAGGTCCAACTCTGAATAGCTGGCCGGCCGGCAAGCAAAAACTAGCTGTCACCGATCATCAGGGTGCATCCCCTCAAAAATGTTAGATACGACATCGGACTCGGCCATAGACATATCCAGAGCCAACATTGCATTACGAACTCTCTCCACGTGTTGTTCTAATGTTTCGGCAGCGCCCTGCACTTGTCAGAAAAATTTACGCTCAAGTTCGATTCACATTCGTGCTGACAATTTCCCAGCTATAATTGAAGTCCTCAAATATTTAATAGACTCCTGACGCATTAAAACTTCCGAAACTAATACATTTAACACTCGTTTAGGAAACGGATACGGTAGTGAGAGATTTACCTTGTGCGGGACATGCAAGGTATAAGCATGAACCTCCAACTTGGCTGATAACCACAAAGCTGTTGAACCTGATTGAAATTCTCGGCAGATAGTTCCGACAATCCAGTAAATGAACCCGTGATGGGATTGGGCAGTTTAGCCAACCCGTCGAAGGTACCTCACTACGATTGTTAGAGTCACAAATCAGAGTGCCGCCAGACCCCTAAGCACCAACGTCTCCTTGCTCCATACTAGCGCCTTCCATATTTAAACTTAAGGCCGCGGTTCCGGTTTTCAAATCCCGCACACGACTCGTAACCTGTTTTACTCCCCCCTCTCAGCATCTTTAATTTCCACGCAAACAAAATCGATTAAACGGCTCTCCAAATGAACCAACTGGGACTGTATACGAGATATTTGCCTATGTGTTGGCTGGCTATCCTCTAAAACGGCAAGGTTTTTGTCTATGCCAGCCGGGGTGGCCGAGCAGTTCTAGGCACTACAGTCTGGAACCGCGCGACCGCTACGGTTGCAGGTTCGACTCCTGCCTCAGGCATGGGTGTGGCTGATGTTCTTAAGTTAGTTGGATTTAAGCAGTTCTAAGTTCTAGGGGACTGATGACCTTAGAAGTTAAGTCCCATAGTGCTCCGAGCCATTTTCTTGTCTATCTCATCAACGGCGCTCAAAATAAATTACAAGGCGTCACCTGCCTCACCAATCCTACCCGCCGTGGAGGATATCGGTACATCCAAAGCCGCTCGCAACGTAGCTGCCAACTCAAGAATGCAGCCTGTTACAGGTTGTTCACGAATCCTCAATTCATACTGCAAGAATTCCTTCTTGAGCTAACCAATTCGGGGATACGCCCTTGAGATAATGTCAAACAGTGGTTACCAGACAACAATAAGAAATGCAGTGAAATTACAATAACCATAAATTATTACTAAACGACAAATGACCAATTAAAGTGTAACACATATTGAAAGAAAGACAATTCTATCCAAATGTGACTTAGGAAGTAGGAATGAGGGGTACACTTAGCATGGAAGGACAAGATCGCTACTATGTCACTCTTTAACACAACGATTAGCAAATCAATTATTAAAAATTTATTCAAAACAAGCTTTTATAAAACAAATTAGAGGCAATCAACATGAGCTGTTCTTAAGACAATATCAAAATATACAGTTACAACAACTTTCTTAAAAGATGAGCCACGGAGTTTTCAAGATTTAAGAGACAAATTACAAACTGAAGCTGATTTTAAAGGTGGCACAGGTTGAAACTTTTTTTTTAAGGCAATAATATACTATACAGAAGTGATTTAGAACACACACCAGTTAGTTACGAACCCAAATGACACAAGGATCACAACAAGTAAATTAATACAACTGAGCCGGCCGCGGTGGTCTAGCGGTTCTAGGCGCTCTGTCCGGAACTGCGGGACTGCTACGGTCGCAGGTTCGAATCCTGCCTCGGGCATGGATGTGTTTGATGTTCTTAGGTTAGTTAGGTTTAATTAGTTCTAAGTTCTAGGTGACTGATGACCACAGATGTTAAGTCCCAAAGTGCTCAGAGCCATTTGAACCTTTTGAATACAACTGATTGCCAACCTAATTAAAAAACCCTTTTTTTAGATATATAAAATAGGTCCAATAACTACTAAATGGGCAGTGAGGCCCGGCTGCCCTGGGCAAAAGGTGGCTTAACTTAAAATGCTGGAAGCAGCACACCAGCCGTCCAAAACAACACCTAAACGCTGGGACCCAACCTGGAGTCACTTCCCATTAGACGACACGTCACAGCTTCTGTACACTGAAGCAGAACGTGGTGCCGCTACCACACACCTCAACTCGCACACATATGGAACACAAACAGACCGCCAAAAACATGAAAAACACCGAGCAAACATTAATATAAGTTAAGAGATCAATAAACAATACAAATGAAGAACCAATAAATGCTTTCAACATAAGTAAGTGAAATATTTCAGCAATATCAATGCTGTAAAACATTTAATCTAAGAACTGTACACAATTCTAATGTTGAAAATGTAGTATTAGACTTTTACACTCCCATAGTTCGTCAAACAAAATTACCATATATGATTAAGACCGACAAAGTGTACAAAGATGAAATGGAAATAATTTCAAGATAATATCACGTTATTCGAATGCACAACTTTACAAGGATACTAGGTTTTGTGCACATTTATTTCGTAGCATAGGTCGGCGATGTAGCTTCCAATTGTCTAAGCTTGGCATGCAGAAAATTTACAATTAGACTATCTTGAATACTTACTACATCTTTTGGGAATGCTGATATTTTAAAAGAGGTAGTGACTGCTGGTCTACCTGTGGTCTCACACATTGCCGACTGCTCTTACTTCAGCAACACGTACATTACGGCAACGAACGAACAAGTACATTCTCCCTGGGACGCAAATCGTTCAAGGGAACGAAGGCACCAAACCAGTTACACCTTCGATGGAGAGCGTCGTTCGAAATGGTCTCGAGGCATGGGTCTCTCCGAGAAAACAGCCACCGATGCAATGCGACGAGCAACTCCGGGAGTTGACATCAGGCAGGTCCCCCACAATATAGCGCCCATCTTGCAAGGTAGACAGTCCCCACAGCTGGTGACCGAGCCCGTGTGTTTTCCTCCTTCGTCCCCGCGAACACGTCCTTTTGGCTCGTAGCGAATCCGGCCCCAACTCCCCGACCGCCGAAAACAGCCGCCATATCACAGCAGAGGTTAAGATCGTAGTACAGCCGGGTAATCGATAGTCATGTGCTAAAGAGCTAGTGTGCCAGTAATGGCGCACGACAGCTCAAGGCTCAGTCGTGTTTTGGTAGTGAAACTAGATTCTATTTAAAGGACAATTTCTATTACCATTGCTGCCTAATACTGGAACATACAGTCTGGCCGGCTGGAGTGGCCGAGCGGTTTTAGGCGCTACAGTCTGGAACCGCGCGACCGCTACATTCGCAGGTTCGAATCCTGCCTCAGGCATTGACGTGTGTATTGTCCTTAGGTTAGTTAGGTTTAAGCAGGTCTAAGTACTAGGGGACAGATGACCTCAGATGTTAAGTCCCATAGTGCTCAGAGCCATTTGTACCATTTGAACCATACGGTCTGTGAAAAGGATGTATGAACATCTTCCTCACACAATTGACTCACAACAGACAGACATCCTAAGGATTATGGTAATATCTGTGATAAGGCAACACAGTGAGCAAATGCAGCTATTATCTTCATGAATGTGTGACAAATCCAGAGATATAGAGGGTGAGTCATTATCTATATGCATCTAGAATAACTCCGAAAGTATGGTGGTAGCTGTAAAGGATGTAGGACAAACGTTGCATCGGACAAAGGGGGCCACAATATGACGTAGGTTTTCTGCTGCTAGGTGGGATCACGACAGAGATGTAAAGGTCAACTTGGTTTTTTTCTTTAAATGGGTTTCTATAGTTCCGTACTTATTTTATGATTGCGGCTATCGAGAAAAATCCAATGATGTGTAACAGTTAGGTCTGTGAAGGTCAACGAAGGTCAAAAGGGAGGCATGACCATCCATTTACCGAAGGTGTTCGAAGTGATGACCATTGGTATCAATGCAATGCTGCATTCTTCATATCATGGATTCAGTGGTATTCCTTACCACTTCGGCACTTATCGAAGCACATGCTCTGATAATTCTGCCTCGTATATCGTGTAAATAGTAAATAACCTTCTGTAAATGAACGTTCATGCCACAATTGGGATTTTCGTTGACCTTCAAATACCTTACTGTTACACCTCACTGGATTTGTCTCAATAGCTGCTATCAGAAAATAAGTACCAAACTATAGCATCGATTTGAAAGAAAAACATAGTTGACCTTCATATCTATGACGTGACCCCACCTAGCAACAAAAAACCAACGTCATGTAATGTCCCCCGTTGTCCCATGCAACTTTTGTCCCACAAACTTTCCAGCTCCTGTCATACTTACGGAGATTTGGTGGAAATGGTTAGTGATTCACCTTGTATGTCACATAACGCATAAATATCTCCTGGTTAAGCTTTGTCAAAGCTATAGGCAGTTACCACAGTACATCAGATATTATTTCACTATTCACTTTGCAACGATAAACAACCTAATTTACAGGACAACATAACAGTAATATTGCGTTTAATAGATGCAACAATGCTGTAGGGAATAGGCTGCATAATATTATTGTTACTATTATTATTATCGTTATTGATGCCAATGAGCAGAAAAATCGTTAGAAGACTGAAGTATTCCACTTTCTGGCATTTCAGAACTGTTGCGGTCAGCAGGCACTTCAGTTAACAAAAAGTAGGCCTATGGATAGTGCATACATTTTAATTTGGCTTATTTTACTTAGGGGTGCAAGGTGTGAGGAGGTAGGTTCAATAACGAGAGTACACCATCTGTTATGACATCAAGTCAGCCAGTCACACGCTGACTGGACCTCCCTCCAGGACGACAACGCGGCGTCTGCAGTCCCTATGTGAAGGAGACGTAAGCGCCGCGAACTCCTGGTGACACCCCAGTTCAACAACAGCGTCTGGATTAGGCACTTCGACAGCAGCGTCAACCCTAGTTACTTCGCTTGTACTCCTATGTAGTACAGACATGGGATTGGTTATAATGGAGATGATTGATTATTTTGTATGTCGCCCTTTGCTTGCGACACATCTGTGTGATTGCCAAAGTGAAAGTATTGTATCTTTTCTTATTGTAATAAATCTCATTAACACCACTTGTTTGACTGTTTGTCTAGCGAAATGAGTAAACAGGCTTCCTATACACTACGTAATTGGTTTACGAAGAACGAACACCGCAGTGACAACCCAGTGCCTGGCTGCCACAATTCTATTTTGTCGTTAGCTTTCGTATTAATTCTGTCTTGCCTTTTCTTTGCAGGGGTATGTTTACATGTTTTAACAGTGTCTCATATAGTGTTTTTTCTATTCAGTGTTCTCAGGAGGGCGTTGCAGAAAGTTTCTTTGCTTCTGTGCTTACTTTTCTTGCTTGCATTGTCTACTTATTGCATTTGCCTATTCCACAATTAGCAGCCCTCCACCCCACTCCCCGCTCAGGCGCCTCAGCTGCAGGCGATAGATGCCACGCAGCTAACACGGATGTTTCAGACGCAGGAGGTTGCCCCCTTCTAACCACGATACAGCAGCTACTGACCAACCAAGCGGCCGACACGGTGCTATTCACAGCACAAGCGCCACGACCGCTCGCCAAGGCAAGCACAGTGTTACGCTTGTAGAAATAAATGTCAGGTACAATACGTATGTTCGCAACGGAACAAACCTAATAATTCTGCCCACTCACAAAAATCTAGTCACAAGGCCCATGTACTCAATGCAGTTTATTCAAAGCCTGCTGATAGCATTAGCAGAACTAGCAAGCGAACAGTTTCTTCAGTGCTACCCCATGTCAACAAACTTGATGTTCCTTTGCATGTTAGTGGAGAACGTGTGAAATTTCTGTTGGAAAATGGTGCCTCTGGCACATTGCTGAATCATAGCATATACGAACTGTTAGGCTTCCCACGCTGTCTAAAACTAGCACGCACCTGACCTTTTATAATGGGCAAGACATTGCCGTTCTCGGAAAATATACAGTACCTGCCATGTATTGCTCGCATGAGCGAACTGTGATTTTCACTGTTCTACAGTGACGCGATTGTGAGAACATATTTGGAATTGATTCGTTTGATTTGCTTTATTTTCAAATTCAACACAATGTGTTGTCAGTGTCTGCATTCTATGTTAAATACAAAGTAGCTAACTTGCTGAAATAATTCCCTGAACTTATTTCTTAAGGTTTAGGGAACGCTAACAGTTTTGTTGCACATATTAGTATGAAAGACAATGTTCAGCCGAAATTTTGCCGGGCCAGAGCTGTTCCATTACGGGACAAAGTCACTGCAGAACTTAAAGACTTGCAAGATAGCGGAGCTATTGCGCCCATACAGGCTAGTCATTGGGCAAGTCCACTGGTTTCGCTGCCCAAACCTTCAGGTCGTATTCGCCTCTCTATTGACCTTAAGTCTACAGTCAACCCACAATCTGTGTTTGACACGTATCCATTGCCACGTCAAAAGGATCTCATGTAGAGGTTCGGAGCTGGTCGTTAGTTATTAAAAGCTGATTTGAGCGATACATATCTTCAAGTATCAATAGATGAATAATCTCAAAAATTCTGTGTTGTGAACACTCATTTGGCTTGTTTAAATATTTGCGTTTGCCAATCGGCAGTGCTTCTGCACTCGGCATTTTCCACCTCGCCATTTTCGAACGGTATTTGGACCAGCTGACTGCTCAAGCAGAAACCATTCAAACTATTACCACCATAGTGTCGTAGCAGGTCATAAATCTGAAGGACGCATAGCTAATTTGCGTGCTTTGTGTCATGTGTTATCTGATGCAGGGCTAAAGTGTAGATGTGCAAGTGTGATTTTTAAAACCCGAATTGCAGTATCTTGGTCATGTCATAAACAGTCAAGAAGTACATCCTCTTCACTCACATTTGTTAGTCATACATGACCTGCCTGTTCCTCGCAATGTCACAAAATTGCAGTGAGTCATTCATACCGAATGCTGCACAAATCGCAGCTCCATTGCACCGCTTGAGACGCAAGAATGTCTCCTTTGATTGGACATGTGAGTGCCAAGAAGCTTTTCAAAAACTTAGAGCTGCATTGCTCAGGGATCGATGCTTGTTTATACTTTGATCCTGACAAACCAGTTGTGTTTCAAGTTCACGCTTCCTCTTACGGAATCGGTGCAGTGCTTCGTACAGAATTGGTGATAAACACAGGCCTACTGCGTTCGCATAAAAAATGTTGTCCAAAGTTCAGTGTAACTATTCACTAAACTATTCACTAATAGGGAAGGAAGCATTGGCTATTACGTATGGTGTCACCAAATTCCACTACTATTTCTATGGCAGAAAATTCTAATTAGTAACGTATCACAAACGTTTACAGTCCTTGTTTCATGCTATAAAGCCGGTTCCCGTACGAACTGCCCAAAATGGCAAAAATAGGCTTTGTTGTTGTCTCAATACCAGTACGAGATTGTGCATCGTCCGACAACTCCGCATGGTAATGCGAACGCACTTTCACGTCTTCCCATTGGCGTTGATGCAGACTTTGCTGCATCTTGTTGTCACGTCGACGCCCACGATTCTGAATTCCTTCAGTCCTTTGCTCTGAACTACAGGAAAATTGCACACGCCGTGGAAGCTGATTCATATTTGAACATTTTGCTTAAATACATTCGCACATCTTGGCCTCGCTCATTGCGTGGCATATAGGACTCGGTAGTGCTCCGAAACTTTGCACTTCGTGATAGCCTCGCTATGCAGGAAGGTGTGATTCTTGCTTACAATGACAGTGGACAGTCACGAGTGTTGATACCCAAAGCTTTGCAGAAAGATGTGTGGCAGTTACTTCGTCAAGGTCACTGGAAGATCGCTCGTACAAAACCGTTAGCGTGTCGACGCTGTGCATGGCACGATATGGACACCCGAATAGAACTGATGACGTCACAGTGTCACGCATGTGCGAAAATTAGTCCACTCCGCCACAAAAATTCTCTAATTAGCCTAAGTCGCTATCACAATGGCAACATGTGCACATAGACTCTGCGGGACCTTTTTCGAACATATGATGGTTGTATTTTGTCTCACTGTTTAGAGGCACAAAACGTGTAGGTGTTTTCAGCTTGTTACTAAATGCAAATAAGTAGCAGGCCGAAATGATACGAGCTTAAGGAGTCCAGGTGACAAAAATATGCCGTACGGCACACTGTTACAGAGAAGGATTATTATTCAAGAAACACATATTGCAATGAAATTAATTATCTTCAGTAGTTTGTAGGACTGCAGCTGCGGCTATGAACTGACAATCTCGTAACATGGAATACCATGAACTAATACAACATATTCTCAGGGACTAAGCCTGATGGGCTCTCCTCAGAGAATCGATACAAACATTACAGAACTGGCTGAGGGCCGAGTATGAAAGTGCGTCTGCCTAGGGTGAAATATAGCTAAGAATTGAACGAGGCACACTCCAGTTCCGTCGAGCTGAACAGTGCTCGGCAGACTACGGGCTGGCAACCTTGCGTTGGCGCGGCGTTGTAGTAGTATCTGTGGCAATGATACTACATGCTGATTGTGGTAGACTCGTAAATCAAGTTTCCTTTTGCTGTGCCAATGCACTCGGCAACGTCGTTCACCTGAAGTCGTAGTATCGGACAACGGTCCTCAGTTCATGTTACATGAATCTGAAACACCCTGTGAACGTAGTGGCATGCATTACCTAACAAGGGAACCTCCCCATCGCACCCCCCTCAGATTTAGTTATAAGTTGGCACAGTGGATAGGCCTTGAAAAACTGAACACTGATCAATCGAGAAAAGAGGAAGAAGTTGTGTGGAACTACGAAAAGAATAAGCAAAATATACAAACTGAGTAGTCCATGCGACAGGTAGGCAACATCAAGGAAAGTGTGAGCTTACGAGCGCCGTGTTCCCGTGGTTAGCGTGAGCAGCAGCAGAACGAGAGGTCTTTGGTTCAAGTCTTCACTCGAGTGAAAATTTTAATTTTTTATTTTCAGACAATTATCAAAGTTCAGGCACTCACACATAATCAACTTCGCTCTCCAAAATTCCAGGACATGTTCAGATTTGCTTGGACATAAGCAGGATTTGACGGTCTACACACGGAAACATTTGAAAACGTAAAAAACATATGTTTTGACAGAGCACAGGGAAAACTGTGTGACTGTGAAGCTGTTGCATTCATTTATTGAAGTTTGTGTGACAAACTCCTATGTTTTCATCACTTTTTTGGGAGTGATTATTACATCCACAAGAAAACCTAAATCGGGCAAGGTAGAAGAATCTTTTTACCCATTCGCCAAGTGTGCAAGTTAGGTGGGTCGACAACACATTCTTGTCATGTGACGCACATGCCGTCACCAGCGTCGTATAGAATATATCAGACGTGTTTTCCTGTGGAGGAATCGGTTGACCTATGACCTTGCGATCAAATGTTTTCGGTTCCTATTGGAGAGGCACGTCCTCTCTTCTACTAATCGCACGGTTTTGCGGTGCGGTCGCAAAACACAGACACTAAAGTTATTACAGTGAACAGAGACGTCAATGAATGAACGGACAGATCGTAACTTTGGGAAAATAAAGAAAGTAAAATTTTCACTCGTGGGGAGACTCGAACCAAGGACCTCTGATCCCGCAGCTGCTCACGCTAACCACGGGACCACGGCGCTCCTCAGCTCAAATTGTCCTTGATGTTACCTATGTCGCACATGGACTACTCAGTTTGTATATTTTGCTTATTTTTTCATAGTTCCACACAACTTCTTCCTGTTTTCTCGATTGATCTGTGTTCAGTTTTTCAAGGCCTATCCACTTTGTCAATTTATAGCCAAATCTGAGAGGGATGCGATGGGGAGGTTCCCTTGTAAGTAGTGCACCGTTCCGTCCAAAGTCAAACGGGGAAGCGGATCGTTTTGTCAGACCCTTCGAACAGCAGATGGCCACACTTCGCACCGCACACACCAGGGATCAAGCACTTGAACCTATCGTTCGCATACACGAAATGGACCATCGCCGGCGGAATTGCTTCACTGCCCCACCTGCTCCACCCTCCTCGTCCGGAACAGAAGGAAGGCCGCAAGTATCGCTTCACGTCGCATGGTATTTTGTCTCTCATGGTTCTTAGCGGCAGCAGGCGGTAGCCGCGAAGGGAGATAGTTCGTCGACCAGGCGCATGCATGTACCTCATTTCAGTCCCAGACGGACTGCATTGCCGATAGCGCAATCAAATTCGCCGCTGTCATGTGTGCGGTGATCCTTTATCTCTTCCCCCAGATTTACGAATCCCGGATACAGCGCGACCACAGCAGCGGACAGAGGGTGTCATCGCGACACCGCGGAACGACCACATGAGGTATGAGCCTTCGCCTCATTCACATTCTCTCGTTCTAAGGATGGAGCCGAATCCGCCCACGCTACAGCAGCCGGCGCCTTCTACATCTGCCTCTGAGGTGGTGGACGGGTACCCTTCTGGGCGTTTTCCGCGGGACGTTTCCACCAGAGCGAAGGCCGGATGGCGGGGTACGACCGGAAGTCTGACGTCCCCTGCAGCCACAGCTTTCGGTCCCTCAGTGCGTACACGCCCCTGCCTCCCCCGCTGTTTCGTGATCCTTATACGACTACGATTCGCCGCTTTTTGGGGAGAGGAATGTTGCGGCGTAAAGTCAAGCACCGGCACGCCAGTCTTGAACGAAACAGATGAAGAGGCTGTGAGAAGAAGGCAGCCACTCGCACGCTGACCGGACCTCCCTCCAAGACGACAACGCGACAGCAGCAGCCCCTGTGTGAAGAGGGCATAAGCTCACGACCTCATTGTGACACCCCATTTCAATAGCAGCGTCAAGATTGGTGACTTCGAATGCAACGCCAACTCCAGTCATTTCGCTTGTACTCTCTATGTACGAGGGCTATCCACAAAGTACATTACGTTTTGGAATTAAAAATAAATAAAGTATTGGAATTTTTTTATTGTATACAGATGAAAGCCGCAATTAAATACTACTTTTCTACATAGTTGCCAATTAAATTAAGGCACTTATCGTAGCGATGGACGAGCTTGGAAATTCCTTCGTCGTAAAATTAGGCCGTCTGCGCCTTCAACCACGTGGTTACCTCCTTTGGGACAGAAAAGCTGTGATTTTTGTGGATTTCCTGGAAGGAGGCACTACAATAAACTCTCAAAGGTATTGCCAAAGTCTGCACAACCTCAGAAGAGCAATACAAAACAAGCGCAGGGGAAAGTTGGGCTCAAAGATCTTGCTGATTCACGACAACGCCCTGGCCCACACGGCAAATACTACTCATGAAGTTCTGGAATCTTTTAAGTGGGAGTTGTTTCCTCATCCGACGTACAGTCCGGAACTGGCACCAAGCGACTTCCACTTATTCCCAGCAATGAAGAAGTGGTTGGCTATGCAGCGTTTTGATGACGATGCACAGCTTCAAGAAGAGGTAACCACGTGGTTGAAGGCGCAGGCGGCTGAATTTCACGACGAAGGAATTTCCAAGCTCGTCCATCGCTACGATAAGTGCCTTAATTTAAATGGCAACTATGTAGAAAAGTAGTATTTAAGTGTGGCTTTTATCTGTATATAATAAAAAAAATTTTCCAATACTTCATTTATTTTTAATTCCAAAACGTAATGTACTTTGTGGATAGCCCTCGTAGCACAGACTTGCTTATACTGAAGAAGATTTATTATTTTGTATGTCGCCCTTTGCCTGAGATATATCTGTGTAACTGCCAAGCCGGCCGCGGTGGCCGTGCGGTTCTGGCGCTGCATTCTGGAACCGCGGGACTGCTACGGTCGCAGGTTCGAATCCTGCCTCGGGCATGGATGTGTGTGATGTCCTTAGGTTAGTTAGGTTTAAGTAGTTCTAAGATCTAGGGGACTTATGACCTAAGATGTTGAGTCCCATAGTGCTCAGAGCCATCTTTTCTTATTGTAATAAAACCCATTAATACGACTTGTTTGATTGTTTCTCTTACGAAACGAGTATGTAGGCTTCCTAGACACTGCACCCTCAGTGTGGATAATTGACTTCCTTTTCAGAGAAGGAGTTGTGCGTAGATACCCTGACATACAATTGTGTTACCAATGAATCAAAAATGGTTGTTACAAATAAGAAATACCTAATGCCTCACTGGCTATTTCTTTAGTTCTTTAATAAAACCTCTACAAAACAAAATATAAACCAATAGAAACTCCAACAATGTAGGAAAAGATAGATTGCTACTTACCGTAAAAAAACACACGTTAAGATGCATAGAGGTACAGTTAAAGACACTTGCACATTGCTTTCGGCTACAAACTTCATCAGCAAAAGAGAAGTAAACACACACCATTCATAGATAAAAGTAAACACCCCTTAGAATGCATTGTGGACTGAGCTGTAGTAGCTGGCAGTCATGTGTACGTGAGGAGTGCTTGCTTGTGTATATGAATGGTGTGCTTTTCTGTATTTCTGTCTTGCTGATGAGGGCTGCGCCCGAAATCTGTATGTGATTAAGTCTCAGGGAAGTTGGAAAGCACTGTTGTAACTGTCGTCCGAGGTGACCAATGTCGCTAGCAAGAACTCGAGGCAGTCAACATTGGCCGGAAACGGCGTGAGCGGTCGTCAAATGTTTCTGGTCGAGAGCCGAGACTGCGGCACCTCTTGCAGCATTTGTACCGATCTCGTTATTAATAGGTAACATACGTAAATTAGTATGTTATGGGATCCTGACAGATCGCCTATAGAAAGGTAGCGACATGTTAGTCGCTGACCTCCTAGTGGTGGTAGTTAAAAGTCGTCAATATTCGAGACACTTCGTGTTGACTGTTGTCTGTTTTAGATTGTTGCTTCCCTCACCGAGTTCAAAATTGTGACGCTGTAGTTGCCTAACGGAGTGTTGTTTGTTGTCTTTGTGAGTGAGTCACTAATTGATCAGGGGTACAAAGAAGGAGCCTCCTACAAGATTGTGACCCTAAAGACTGAAGACAGGCACAATCGGGCGTACCCTGGAAACGGTGAAAGATTTCACCGGCTAATCCTTCTAACACCAGATCAAGTTAAAGTCCAAAACCAGATTACCATCAAGATGCAACGGCCTTTATAAAGACCACCCCTTGTGACGATCTCGGTAAATATTGAGGGATTCTCTAGTCATAAGAGTGTTTACTTAACAGACATGTACTATAAGCATAAATGCGACGTATTGTTGGTGCAGGAAACACACCGGGGAGCCACCAGCCACAGACCTAAAATAGCAGGAAAGGATTTTGCCATTGAAAGACCTCACGGCAAGTATGGGAGTGCGATTTTCATCAGACCCGGGCTCAACGTAACATCAGCCGCAATGACAGAAGTAAATAACATTGAAGTACTTACCATTCGCGCCCAGATGTTCTCTGTGACGTCTGTGTACAAACCACCAGATGTGGACTATGTTTTCCATGAACCAAACAATTTTACGTGTGACCATATTAATTTTGTCATGGGCGATTTCAACTGCCATGGTGAAGCATGGGGATATAATGAGACTGAAGAGAATGGTGTACAACTTGGACCTTGGGCTGACGCAAATGACCTACAACTCATTCACGACCCAAAACAGCCAGCATCGTTCAACAGCAGAAAATGGAGAAGAGGATAAAATCCTGACAACATCTTTGTGAATAGGAAGTCGGCAGCACAGTGCATGAAGCTTGTTGAAGAACCTATCCCAAGTACACAACACAGACCCGTCATTTGTGTTGTGAATGCCATGGTTAAACCAGAGGAGGTGCCTTTCCGAAGACGGTTTCGTTTCAAAAAGGCATACTGGCAGAAATTTAAAGAGCAATTGGACGAAGAGATGGAGAAAATCCCTCCTCGACCAGATGAGTATGGTAGATTTATCGATCTTGTGAAAAGGATCTCAAGGAAAAACATCCCAAGGGGTTGCTGTACCCAGTACATCCAGGGTCTGACCGGCAGCAGCAAGGTCTTACTTGACAGGTACCAAAAGCTGTTCACTCTGGACCACTTCAGCGAAGATACGATGGAGGCTGGGGAGCAACTAATGCAGGCTATTGCTGAGGAAAGGAGATCACAGTGGTGCAAACTAGTCGAGAATCTTGACATGAAACAAAACAGCAGACGTGCATGGAAATTATTGAAAAACTTAAGTCGGGACCCAACTGACCACCAGCAGAAGAACAACAGGGTAACAGCAAATCAGATTGCTAACCAACTTCTGAAGAATGGGAAAACCAAATGGAAAAGAGAAAGGGAAAGAGTTATACCCCAAGAACGGACTCCTCAATGCTTCTTTCACAGCAACCCAACTGGAAGATGCCATTCAGAGTATGAAATTGAATAAGGCCGCTGGAACTGATGACCTTAGAACAGAGCAGATAAAACATTTTGGGCCCAAAGCTCGTAACTGGTTACTACAAATGAGGAACACCTGTATTAAAGAGCTGAATATTCCAAAACTGTGGCGGCAGGCGAGAGTGGTGGCTTTACTAAAACCTGGCAAGGAGATAAAGGACCCCAAAAGTTACAAACCAGTGTAACTTCTATGCTATCTCTATAAGATACTGGAGCGGATGATTCTCAACCGGGTGGCAGAAACTATAGATAAAAAGCTCATAGAGGAACAAGCCGGTTTCGGATCAGGTAGATCTTGTTGTGGGCATATACTTAATCTGACGCAACATATAGAAGATGGTTTTGAAAGAAAAAGTTAATAACTGGAGCAGCTTTCATAGATCTTACTGCTCCATACGACACGGTAAACCACAGAAAGCTATTGCGCAAATTATATCAACTCACAGGGGACTGTAGGTTGACGATGGTTATTGGTAGTCTTCTGCAGAATCGAAGATTTTAAGTCTCCCTAAATGGTAAGGACAGTAGATGGCGACTGCAGAAGAATGGCTTACCACAAAGAAGTGTACTTTCTCCCATCCTTTATAATGTGCAAGCTAAAGACCAACCTATACCTCAAGATGCAAGACTGTTCGTATATGCTGACGACACAGCTGTTGTGGTCCAGGGGTCCAATTTTGATGCAACATCTGGAAATCTCTCTAGAGCGCTTGAAGAAAAGGCTCAATACTACGACGCCAATCACCTCAAGCCAAACCCTGACAAAACCCAAGTATGTGCTTTCCATCTGCGCAATAGAGATGCTGGAGTAGCGCTCGACGTTAAGTGGCAATTTAAGAAGCTAAAGCACTGCCCAACACCTAAATACCTTGGGTTTGTACTTGACAGAACGCTTTCCTTCAAGCAGCATTGCCAAAACACCAAGGCTAAAGTCTGCTCCAGGAATAACATCATCCGCAGGCTGACAAACTCTGAATGGGGAGCTCAACCATCAGTACTGAGGACATCAGCACTTGCTCTGTGTGTTTCTGCAGCAGACTATGCAGCGCCAGTATGGAAAGCATCTGCACATGGTAAACAGGTTGATGTAAGTGTAAATGAGACTATGCGAATTGTTACAGGCTGTCTCAGACCCACACCAACGGATAATTTGTACCTACTTGCTGGAACTGCCCCATCCAAGATCAGAAGGCAGGTGGCAGCAGACGCTGAGAGAACAAAGAAAGAAACAGATTCTCGACACCCACTGTATGGGCACGTCACTCAGGCTCTTAGGCTTAAGTCTAGAAATAGCTTTATTGCAAGAACCAAGATCCTTCACGGTTCACAGGAGGATAATAGAGTCCGTAAACGGGAGAATGAACAGACCGCACTGCAGATAATACCAAAAGAGCAAATGGCACCTGGAAACGAACTTCCGTATGTAGTGTGGAGAACACTAAATAGGCCGAGGGCTGGTGTACCCAGATGCAAAACTAATCTGTGCAAGTGGGAACTGCTGACTAACGATGACGACGTTCTTTGCGGATGCGGAGAGGTACAAGACGAGGCAAATCTGTTCATGTGCCGACTACTGCCGGAGCCCTGCAGTTTTAGTGACCTGCTACAAGCCAACGACAAAGCCGTAGCGGTGGCTAACTATTGGAAAAAATATAATTTGATCTGGACACGGAAAAGTAAAGTACAGTAACTAATTGAACAAAAACGATAAATACATAGAGTTCTTTCCTTGTAAGGGTCAACAGCCTCTATATGGTTTAAGAATGACAACATAATTGAAGCTGGCTGTTATTTACTTTACTGTTAGCTCATTTCAACCGTGGATCATTCTCAAGCCCTTATCACAAACCTGGGGCTTCACATTACGTTTGACTAAAACGCCAGCACATACGGAATGGCACACATCATTTTCATGTGCTTCGGTAGCACAAATACAATTATCAAGTAATGGACATAATCTAGTGTACTACTGAACCGCATTTGTGCTTCACAAGCACATAAACGTCATTATCGCAGTTACATACATATTGGATATTTAGTGAAATATGATGTAAATGACTTGTTACAAGTGCTTGAAAATTACCAACGGTCGAAATTAGCTAATATAATTGTGAATAAGAACATTACAGCCTGCCTGAACTATTCTTTCCGTTCTCAGAACTTCCGCAAATGGTAACGAAACGGTTTGAATGTCGCTTTCCCTCTACTCATCGCATTGCGCTATAGCAGCGTTAATTTTATTCCATATTCCTTTCTGCAAATGTATACCGAATTTGAAGCTATAATGCGCGACCACGAATACATATTACTTTATTAACCAATGTCACTTCAGTTTGATATTTATAACTTAGCAGGTGATTGGTAACAGGATCACTCACACACACACACACATGTGTCGTCAGCAATGGAAGACAATAAATAAAACATTCCCCCTCTCACTCCCTCTAATCCCACAACGATATCACTAGTTTCGCCTCTGCCCCTGAGGCAAGCGACCCCTTCACACGGAGGCAATGACATGCACTTCTCACAAGGGAAACTCCCCATCGGATCCACCTCAGATTTAGTGGTAAGAGGAACCAGTGAACACCCCGTAAAATACTGATCAATCATGAAAACAGAAAGAAGAGCAGACAGAGAGTGGTGGCATAGTGGTTATCGGGCAACCGTGTTTCCCTGACGAAATCTAGTGCTATGTTCGTTGGTAGAGGTCTTCCAGCAGGGAGTGTGGCTCTATTGCCATTAGTGGACAAGCTCAAATATTTAGGGGCCTCCTTCACCCGTGATATATAGCGCACGAGCTCATTTAACTATAAACGCCTGCTTCAAGCTATTCGCGCGAACGTCCCTGACAACCTCCTGAGAGCATTGGACATGTTACAACGAGTGGATTTTTTTGACATTCATCTGGTCTCGCGACTACCCCATTTAGCACACATTTTTCCGATGCCTAAGGTAATGTCATACAGACTGCAGGCTGCATTCGGCAAGTTTGTAAGCGGGGGTCTTATCTTCAAAGTCCGCTACGAAAGGCTGACACTTCCTCCTCGAGATGGCGGCCTTGTTCTTGTCACCATCCTAACGAGAACAGCTGCCCTTTACGTAAGTACGATGGTTAAATGGTGAACCTGTCGCCGGATTATCGGGAAGCCTGATTGACGAACTGGCCCCTCTCTCTCGAGTGGCATCTGCTGCAATAGGCCACATTTCATTCTCTCTCACATGTCAGCACCTTTTTCATCGAATACACTTATGTCCATGCCGACTTGCCTAGTACCAGAAACCTTGCGGCACGTGAGATTTACCGCCTAATGATGAGAAATAATACTTGGAATGTTGTATAAAGCCGATATCCTGCATCCTGCCTCGGGCATGGATGTGTGTGATGTCCTTAGGTTAGTTAGGTTTAAGTAGTTCTAAGTTCTAGGGGACTGATGACCTTAGAAGTTAAGTCCCATAGTGCTCAGAGCAATTTTTGAACCGATATCCTGCTATCGCATGGCCCGTGGTTCGGCTGTCAGTGCATCATTTCCTCCTCGAGACGAGCGCTCGTGCGACCTGTTATCTGGTCGTCAATGGAAAATACATGCCATAAAAATGACAGATTCACCGCTGTGCGCTCGATGCCACACGCTAGATACCAACGAATCTGTATCTTCTGCCGGTGTCTTACAGCTGATTCAGAAGAGGCTTGCCTTTCTTCTTCGTACGGCTACCCATGCCATTACACAGAAGTCACTTCTGTTCCCAGATGAGACTTATATGCCAAGTACGAAGACCAACGCGGTGAACGAGATGAAATGTCTCTCTATCTCTTATTTGGTCTATGAAGGCGATAAGAGTGTTCTTCATTTTTTGACATTTATACAAGATCGCTTTAGTTTTCTCACGCAACATCCACGATAACGTCAGTAGGATTTGGGGTAGTGCCTTCTTCGATCACCCATGCAGCTGGGATGTCCCAGGTACGAGATGGTGATTTGGTTGGTTGAAAGGGCTCTGAGCACTATGGGACTCACTTCTGAGGTCATTAGTCCCCTAGAACTTACAACTAGTTAAACCTAACTAACCTAATGTCATCACACACATCCATGTCCGAGGCAGGATTCGAACCTGCGACCGTAACGGACTCTCGGTTCCAGACTGCAGCGCCTAGAGCCGCACGGCCACTTTGGCCAGTGAGATCGTGATTTCAGTGTAATTGTGTAATACCAGGACTCGGTACTTTGTACCGGAGAAATGCATTATTCTTCCCTAAGACGTGCCTGTGACATGCTTGACTGCCTTGGGATTATGGGTGCGTCTACCCACAAGCTGGCGGGGCGTGGGTGCCATTTCGTATGTCCTGTCAGGAGAGCGTTTTCTTCTTTTCCATTTTGTTTTATTTGTTATTGATGCTAATCACACACCATTATTTTTCGCCTGAAGGACGTATTATGTGATCCAAACAAATAACAAAAAGAAACAAAGAAAAAACAAACAAAAAGTAGGTATGATACACGATCTGGAGAAAACTGATGTTGGAAAAGTATAGTTATTTACGTTTTCAATAAATATTTCTTTTAATTTTATGAAGAAGACCATCATTTATTTTAAAACAACAGAGATTTTTATTTGCTTTGTTGCAATCTACGATATTTTACTCATGTCGTAAGCTTAAAGAAAAAAGCGATTACCATATTGGACTGCCAAGCAGGCGACATGTGTTGGAACCTCACTGCCTCCAAAAAGACTTCCTTTCTCGCTGTTCGCGGTATTCAGTTTTGTGTCTGGGTCGTGGTGTAAGGTCCGTTGGCTACAGCGATGTGTAAGGAAGGGATCTATAAAGATAATCGATTCTGGACAACTACTCTATTACCACCCGAAAGGAAGTGACTTTAGAATGGGAGCAGCAGACGTCTGATACAAGGCGACAAGTCAACCGAATCCTCCACCGGAAAACACGTCTGGTGTGTCATACACGACCCTGGTGACAGCACGTGTGTCATATGACAGGAATCTCTTATGGACGCATCTAATTTGTACGTCTGGTGAGTGATTGAGGTATGACTCCTTGCCCGATTTCGGTGGTCGTATAAATGTGAATGTCATCACTTCCAAGCAAATGATGAAAACATAATAGTTTGTCACATAAGCTGCAACAAATGAACGCAACAGTTTCACAATCAACCAGCTTTTCTGTGCTTTCCCAAAACGTACGTCGGCCGCTGTGGCCGAGCGGTTCTAGACGCTTCAGTCCGGAACCGCGCTGCTGCTACTGTCGCAGGTTCGAATCCTGCCTCGGTCATGGATGTGTGTGATATCCTTAGGTTTAAGTGGTTCTAAGGTCAAGGGGACTGATGACCTTAGATGTTAAGTCCCATAGAGCTTATAGCCATTTGAACCAAAACGTACGTTTTTAACGTTTTTGAAGTTGCGGTCCGTTTTGAAAGTTTTGACACATTCACACACATTTATTTGTTTATATGTGTGAGGCGTTTATATGGTATCTCGCCGGCTCTCACTGTTAATCACGTTTGCTTGCGACAGTAACGTATTCTCACCACATGACTCATATTCTATGACAAATGTATAGTATGACAACTGCCAAGAAAACAAAACAGAACAAACACCTCACTAACCGAACGAACAGTTAGTAATGTTGTGAAAAAATAAACAAATAAAAATAAGTGAACGGCGCTTGAAAGTTCCGAACGCAGGTCGTCTGCATTACATGCGTTTCATAGGACGTGGAGGACGCATAAATTGGCCAGCCCGTTCTCATGATCTTACACGTATGGACTTCTTTTTGTGGGGTACGTCAAAGGAGAATGTGTACCGTGATGTGCCTACAACCCCAGAGGATATGAAACAACGTATTGTGGCAGCCTGCAGCGACATTACACCAGACGTACTGCGGCGTGTACGACATTCATTACGCCAGAAATTGCAATTGTGTGCAGCAAATGCTGGCCACCACATTGAACATATATTGGTCTGACATGTCGGGACACACTCTATTCCACTCCGTAATTGAAAACGGAAACCACTTGTGTGCGTGTACCTCACCCCTCATGGTAATGTACATGTGCGTCAGTGAAAAAGACCAATAAAAAGGTGTTAGCATGTGGATCCCTTTGGATCCCTACGTAATTCGGTGCTCTCCGATACACACGATCGAGCAGCGGAGGAGTGGTACTCAAGCGTCAACTTTAGGTTACAATATCTCCGGATGCAATTAACATTTTACAATGCAACAAACGGCACTGATTACGTATTTGTTTATATGTTCAGATGTGCTAACAAATCTAACGTGGTTCCATTTAAAAAGACGTAGGTTTGTGTTAAAAAACATACTTCCGTGCATTTTGTATGGTTTGTATTAAACAATTACACTAGCCCCTCTCCTCACGTTCGGTCTGTGGAATCGATTCGTGAGTATTTGATGTGGTCTACGAAATATATCCAGCGGTCACGTTAGGTGACTCACCCTGTATATATAATGTTGGTCTGTAGAAAAACGTATTGTGGTATTGTGACTTTCCGGTGACTTGATTTTCCGGCCTGTTTTTGGAATTTAGACCTTTCAAAATGTTGTTTTAACCTATTTATGAACATTGTAAAGTGATAATACAATATTTGTACTGATAAAAAACTCTCATGTGTACAAAATGTTACATGATTTAGTGATTGAGTTAGATATTATTTCTCAGTTTACGACTACTTACAAGAATGAAACTACAGTAAGGCGAACACACGTAATTTGCACTACACCGAGTCATGTGATACCCTCAGATACGGCGTACTGCGGCAACTCGAAATGGCACGGTCTCAACAAATCGTTAGAAATCCACTGCAGAAATATTGAGCCATGCTGCCTCTACTATAATTGCGTAATTGCTGCGGATGCTGGATTTTGTGCACGAACCGACCTCTCGATTATGTACCATAAATGTTCGATGAGATTGATGCCGGGCGATCTGGGTGACGAAATTATTCGCTCGAACTGTTCAGAACGATCTTCTCACCAATCACGACCAGTCGTAGCTCGGAAACATGGCACACTGACATCGATAAAAATGCCATCGTCGTTTGAGGTCATCACGTCCAAGAATCTCTGCAAATGGTGTTCAGGAGCTGAGCATGGAGAGGACAATGTCAGTTCCATACAACCACAGCCCACACAATTATCGAGTGACCATCAGTTGCACTGTGCTTTGTTGACGACCTGCGTCCTTCTCTTCGTGTATTGGCACCACACTCCAACCCTACATTCAGCTATAACCGACAGAAATCGGCACTCGTTTTCCAGTCGTGTAGGGTCCAACCGATATGGTCACCAGCACAGGGGAGGCGCTGCAGCCGATGCTGTTGTGTTGGCATAGGCACTGGTTCCGGTTGTCTACTGCCATAGACCATTAACGATACATTTCGCAGCACGTCCCACATTGATTTCTGCGGTCTATACATGCAGTGGTGCTTGTCTATTTGCACTGACAATTACACGCAAACACCGCAAGTCTGAGTCGTTAATTGAAGGCTGTAGGACACTGCGTTTTCCGTGGAAAGACGTAATGACTGAAATTTGGTATTCCCGGCACACGTTTGACATTGTGGATCTCTTAGTACTGAATTCGCTAATGATTTCCGAAACGGAGTGACCTATGCGTATAGCTCCACCTGTCGTTCCGCGTTTGGACTATATTAATACCCGTCGAGCGGCCTCAATCACGTAGTAAACCAATGCACTGCCTCTTTATACATTCTGTAGTCGATACTACCTGCCATCTGCATACGTGCGTATCGCTACCCCATGGCTTTTGCCACCTCAGTATACAACGTAACTAAAAAAGAGAAGATATAATAAATGTTTCAACTTACAGGTCATGAAACTGTCTACAGCTAAGAAAGGTTTTCGTTATACGTCTGTCTCTCTCTCTCTCTTTTCTCGAGGTGGTGGTGGTTAATGTTTAACGTCCCGTCGACAACGAGGTCATTAGAGACGGAGCGCAAGGTCGGGTTAGGGAAGGATTGGGAAGGAAATCGGCCGTGCCCTTTCAAAGGAACCATCCCGGCATTTGCCTGAAACGATTTAGGGAAATCACGGAAAACCTAAATAGGGATGCCCGGAGACGGGATTGAACCGTCGTCCTCCCGAATGCGAGTCCAGTGTGCTAACCACTGCGCCACCTCGCTCGGTTCTTTTCTCGATGACGTTGTCTATAGCGGAGTGTCGTCTACGAACCAGCGAAGTTCCACGTCCTCTGAAGTGTCGAAACGAGTGTTCGGTAGGCCATTCAAGTGCAGAAAAAGTGTAACGAAGATACAGTTTCTGTTAACAGTTAGGCTCTACCGTCAGTAATGATCAGACTCATTTGAGAAAAGCCCCTGTCACATTCACTAGATGGCACTGGAACTGCGTTGATAGTAGTTCTCAATGGAAACAATTTGTGGCATGCTTGGTTTTGTTTTCACGACTTCCGCAAAAGGTCTCGCTGTTGTCAAAAACATACATATGAAATTCTTTAATCGCTTAGTTAACTGAAAGCGAACTTCATAGTTTCAAGCTCTTTTTGCCTAAAAATACTATTTTTAATGTCTCTGTGCAAAGCGCTTGTGACAACTATATGGGCTGAATTGGGCAAAGCTGTATCTTCCCCACTAAGCATTCTCTTTGAAGTCGCTTGTGAAATACTTCCATGAAAGTTAACAGAATTCGTGGAAATTTCTTTAGTTTTTTCATGCAGTTTGATCCTCGTAAATCTGTTCTTGTTGACGGATGTCACAGCTTGCTCATAGAAAGTTCCACGACGACGTTACCTAGCAGTAAAAGTATAAACAACGTCTGCAGCTTTTTATCAGCCCGAAACAAGTCTACATCTCAGCGTTTCAGTTTCACACTAACTTCTGATCTTGAAGTGCGTCACACATAAATGCCAAATTTAAAACACTGTACGTCGAGGATAATTTCCTGAGTAGGCCTTCAAACTTGCACCTGTCCGATGTATCACTTATAGAGTCTTCTTTAGCTTCTACAAAGTGGCTAGCCAGAACTTCGTAGTTTTCGCTAACTGATGAAATTGTACGAAAACTGGACGAAACCCATATTGTGTCTAACACAGAGCTGAACACCAAGTTTGTCTGCAAACAACTGCAACACTTAACTGTTCCTTGGTGAAGCGTAGTATAAAACAGAGTTTTTCAATGAATACTTCAAATCAACTGATACTTTTCATTCTCTTTACAAAGTCACCTACACCTATGATTAGAACAATGTCAAACATTAAGAGACAGAAATTTGTCTAAAACATGCCCAAGACCCAGATTTTCGTCATGTCATCAATCACCTTCGTCACACGCCACAGAAATAGATCTTCTCTTTCAAACTTTTCCTCTAACCTTCAAGTCATTACACCACAGCATGAAGAATGTCAAAAGACGTCACACATTCGAGTTCCGCTAGGTCCAATAATAAATTTACAGGGTATTCCATACTAAGTTTTGTAAGGCAAACTCTGATGTACCAAATTAAATTATTTGCTTAAAGTAACTGATTCATCTATAATTAATACAAACTTATATTCCTCTTGTAATATTTCCTGTAAAATATGTTTCCTGATTTCTGCACTGATATGTTAAATAATATTCACACACGCTTTGCTCGATGTAGAATTCGGCTCATATTTAATCCATTGAGATCTTGAACATCGGTTTCTGATTCAAAGTTGTTGAAATATTGGTTCTCATTCACAACATATAGGCAATGCGAAAGATTCTTGCTGTAACTTCTTTCTTTGTTTTCAAACAAATGTTTGTATTGTAACTTGTTGAGACTCTGCTAAAATTTTTACAACTTTCCCGTCCGCAGCACTGTCTTTGTTATCAAATATCATTTTTCTCAATGCTGCTTTGCTGCACTGGAGTTTTCCCAAAACTAATCCACTCCACTGCTTAGACTTTTTCAACAACTTTTCGACAAAGCTTACATCCCATATTTTTGTTGTGTACAATATTTTAACTGTATTTTTTTTATAACACTCTCTATTTTGTTCAAAAGCCCATCAGTGTGGCCACTGTTTATCACCTTCTTTGACGTCCTCGGTAGAAGAAGATGAACGAACTCTGGATAACGAAGGCAATTGCGTTTGAACCCTTTCCATTGGCTGCGGCTTGCATTTTCAGCTTCTTTGTCTAGTTTTCGTTTTTAGATTCTTTTTTTTTACAAAAGTAATTAGTTATTTTTTTCCATTGTAGGCGATGAACGAATACTTCACGCTTTTTGTTTTTAGAACGTTACTCGATGGAGCTGAGCATTCACAATGGAACAGTGACAGGCAGAGTGGGATCTCCACACACCAAACCAAGTGGAGTCGAATAAACTGAAATAACACATTGCAGTATAGTGGAGCTCGAACAGTGTGCCGGACCAGGCAGAGAAGCAGGGGAAGCGTGTTGCCAACATAACATTGCCACTACTTTGGCTTTGACCTATACTCTTTCTTTCCTTTATTTACTTCTTTTAGTTTATTGTGTGTGTGTAATGTAATGTTTATGTTACCAACAGTACAAAACACATACCACGACGCATACTTAGAAGAGAAGAAACGCAGAAAAAAACAGTGCTGTGCGAAAAAGTGTGCTGCGTAAAACACAAAATGCATAGTTCTGCAGAATAACTAAAATTAGACTACAACTATCTGTGTCAAAAGAAGAAAAACATCAACGAGATGCTATCAGATGGCATTTCCAGATGTACGTGATAAATCAAGCAGTAAGTAGAAACCAAAGTATTGTTAACGAACTGTTTCTCGATCGTAAAGCAAATCAAAATGTAAATAACTTAATTACAGACTACTGACGATGCTTTACTTCAATGAAGCGAAACGCGTTTGGTGAAAGAAGCACGCATTTTTTGAAGCTACAACTGCAGAACGAATAAATGGTTTGGCTCTGAGCACTATGGGACTTAACATCTATGGTCATCAGTCCCCTAGAACTTAGAACTACTTAAACCTAACTAACCTAAGGACATCACACAACACCCAGCCATCACGAGGCAGAGAAAATCCCTGACCCCGCCGGGAATCGAACCCGGGAACCCGGGCGTGGGAAGCGAGAACGCTACCGCACGACCACGAGATGCGGGCGAACGAATAAATCCTCAAGAGTTGTAAAGCAACTACGGACAAAATTGACACATAAATAAAGAATCTGAGATACGTTGCTTAGAATTCGCTTTGCTGTATATGTAATTAACACTTTCATGTACGCCCTTTTGTAGTCTGGACAGTGAAGGGTTGCGGCGTATGCACCGTCGGAAAGGGAGTGACTGACATACACTTTGACGTACTCTGGTTGACATTAGTGAATAAGCAAATGCACCACGCACGTTTTATTTCGTAAAGCCCCATGTACAGGTATATGCATCTCAGTCAAGTATCATAGAAAAAATCTCCAGAAGTGCTTACATGAAATTACTCCGTCATCTTGCAAGCAAAACATAGGAAGGTGTGCAAATTGGTCGACTTATGCTCATAGAGACCGCAGAGAATACTCACAGCACTTTTACAATACTGATAATCAGACAGAACTCCCAGTACAAAAGTAATACACTGATATACATTGACAGTAAAAGCAGATGCCAAAAATGACAACTTCGTTGAGCTCCCAAGCAGTACAGGGCTCCAGACGTACATTCTATTTCTTCCTCAGACCGAGGCCTGTGTTTGACACTACTGGACTTGTTACACCTACAGAAGCTTTCTCTGCGTGTGGTGAGCCCCTTATAAACTCACTCCTTTTCCCGTACAGGGACGTTTTGCTTCTAATGTAGCATGATCCTTTCATTACGTCCACTACCTGGTGCAAAATACTGATAGTAAGTTACTCGCTGATTTCCTTTCTGGTACTCCTCATCATACTCGTCTTTACTTCTTTTAGCCTTAATCCATGATCTGTGCTCATTTTACTTCATGCAACGTGTCCTGTTAATCGTTCTCAGTATCTCTGACGTTAGCAACAACATTAACAAATGACTTCACGGGAAACCTTTCAGTCCGAATTACAATTCTACATCCGAATTTATTTTTAGATATACTTTTCTAGCAGCAAGTTGAATTTTAGTCGAAATAGGGGGAAACGATCCCTTTTGTACTTTTCTTCCTCGTCTACCAGCCTTGCTTCAAGACATCGGAACAGGTAAACATCGATAATCAGCGTGAAGGGTCTGTTAGAAACACAGTTTACATATGCTATAGAAACGTGTAAAAGTGGACGCAACAAAAAATGGCAGAATATGAATTATTATTCGTACGGGGTATTACATTACACATGTTATTCTACCCTCAGAAATTATGAAACGTGTAAGTTGATTCTGAAAACAACTCAAACAGCGCTTCGATACAATACCTGTTATACAAGAAAAAAAGGAAAGAAGATAACATGAAAGCTGTAATGGTGCTTTAGGACAGTGCTAGATCGAGTTAAGATCTTCCTTGTATCACCAATTACATTTAACAGAACCAGGATTCGTTTTGAATGTCCATGGTACCCCGCAGTAGAGTAGATTGACGAATATATTACTCATGAATTATGTATGGAATTTGACTTTTCTTTTATACCACTTATGACGACGATACTGAAGAAAGCTGAAAACTAAGTAGTAGTTCTACTCCAAAAGAACAACCTAGTGGAAATAGTCTTACTCTTCAGATTTATAGATAACGCAAAGGTCTCATTATATTAAGAGAATGCTCATAAAGTGCCGCTATCAAATCAAAACAATCGTGTCGTGGAAACTGAACATCGCAGTTTATTAGGTTTAGCAGCTCTTAAATATTTTTCTGTTGCGTCGGAATATTAGTGTGTTCCCCATGTGTGACATTTAGAACGTCAAGTCAGTATTAGAGTTCTGCCCATCTCTAGGCCATTGTTGCAACATCAACTGATACGATTGCCTCATTGCTTAGTGCCCGCGCGGGAATAATGACGCTGGTGATATATACAGACAATCCATGACGTAATTCCACAAAAAGAAGCGTGATGTCGTGATACCGGTAGGGCGAGGGAGCCATGCGATGGGACCATCATGACGCAGACACCATTCAGGAATTTTATCACAATCCGCACGTTCAACCTCTAATGTTGGTGTGCCCCACAATGCGGGGAGATCACTGACGCTGGCGGGAACTGTTCGAACACGTCATGGTAATCGTTTGGTCCTCTCTGCGAAGAGAAGTTGGCCTGTCTCTCTATCAGGCATTATGTTGCACAAAACATTACACCTCAGGGTATCATGAATGTACTAAAGCGGGTTTTGTGCGTTTTCCGAGTACTAAATCGTACAGCTGTGGCGATGCACTTGTTCAGAGACGTGGAACGTTCAACCATCTGCAAATAGGCACTATTTCACGTAGCCCATGTGAGCAATTACGTTGGCTACCGTAAATCAAAGGATCGCATCCTGTAGCGGACAATCGTTCGGCAGCAATACCTGACACGCTTGCTCTTTGAATGGTTAAAAGGCGTACCAACTTTTGTAAATCTTTGGGGACATCTGAGCTTGCTTCCTGAAAGTCACGTGACGCACAACGAATTGGTATCTGTAGATGCGTGGAAATGCATCTTGCTCACTTTTAACACATTCCTGACACACAGGCGGGACGTTGGTTCGTGGAAGATCTTTGACACTGGCTGTCTCCCATACTGACGCAGTACCGTTCTCACAGGATTGGATTCTGCGTACCAGGCTTCTCGTAGCCTGCCGCTCTTTTGATGCAATCTCTGTCAGATCTGTAACAAAGACCATAGGAAAAAATTTTCTCGGTTTAACAGCAAATCACGATTCTCTACCACTAATACAATGCGAAACAAAATTAAAAGATCACTTTTTCGAAACACCGTAATTTTCACCCACTGTGAACCACCCACAGCTGCCTACAGTCTTCGTGTGTAATGGAGCAAAAGCGTTGATCTCTGCAACGTCATCCTCGGGCTCGATGACTCTGGCACATGTGAAAAAGTTCCAGAGCCACCTGAAGTGAAACTCTACGTAGGTTTATAACGTCACATAGGTACCAAATTTAACCAAAATTCTTCCAGATGCCTCCAAGTACGTGTCACAAGCGTAGGATGTCTTACCTATATTTCATCCATCTTCTGATGCTTCTGTAGTAATGGTCGGGACCAAAAGGCCCAGCTTTTAAACCACACAGTTTTATTATGGGTGGACGAGGAAAATATTTACTCGCCGCTGCTCAGAATCGTCACGAAGCGGTATAAGGGGTGTAATAAAGGCGTCAATGAATCCGCCCATCTCCTTGTGAAGTTGATTCCCACACATTTAGCGGTCGGAAACGGACGTTATCTGTGCCATGAGCGAAAAGACGAGTTTATTAACAATCTTTGAAACAGGTAACACCTCGTGGACAATCAACTCTTCTCCAAAAGCATCGTGGGCCAACAGCTCCACGCAATGTGATTTCACCCCTTTGAGGGGTAGTAAGACTGCACTTTTTGCTCTGGTGTACGGGTTGGAACAAGTCGGGACCGTTCAAAAGCATTCCACAAAATTTGAACGTAATGCAAAGCAGAAAAGGATACTCATGGGTGTTCAGTCATCCTGTCTGGGTCACTCCTCTGGCACGCGACATTGACAGAAGAGTGCATGAAACTGCAAAAGGCCCGTCTAAGGCCACTCAGTTCGACAACGCCCTTGGTACAATCTGCTTGCCACTGTTGAGCACCATAAAATTGTACAAGTACTGACCGGTAACTATAGCCCTAAGCGGGCTACACTGCTGCTCTTGAACCCGCTTGTACGTCCGGAGTCGGAGACATGCCGGATGGGTTTGCTGTCCACAAGGGTCTAACACTTCATCACAGGGTTTCTCTGCCAATGTTCGTTTCCTAAAGTGGTCAACAAAGGTGGCGCTGTGGCACAGACGGTTTTGCCGACCTGGTGGAGGTCTTGGAAGAACCCTTTGGAGTTTTGTTCACGCATGTGTCATGATCGCACCCCCTTGTGATCATATCACCGAAAGGTGCCAAACAGAACTGAATTAAGCATAGGAGAACTTTGCTGTTTTGTACCGCCTTCAAATTTCGTCGAAAGGTTTCGAGTAGTCCCTTGAGGTTCCACCCTGTACACAAGAGCAATAATTGCAGTCTGAGTGCACTCCAAAGGGATGCGACCAGATCCATCAGGATTGGTAGCAAAGGATGTTCTTAGAAAAGAGTTGAAGCACCCGGAAGGTGTTAGAAGTTCAAAGGTTGTCACCGACGTCGTCCTGTAGTGCGAAATGTCGTTTTCAACCTCGATATGTGTGGAAATCAGCACCCCATGGAAGGGAATGGTTATATGGATGCCCTTTATGACACCCTCTGAGTCCCTCGATTCTGAGCAGCGGTATGTCTGAAATGTCTTCCTTAGTCACTCACAAGAGTTGATTCAGATGGCTGTGAGCACTATGGGACTTAACATCTGAGGTCATCAGTCCCCTAGACGGAGAAATACTTAAACCTGACTAACCTAAGGACATCATACACATCCATGCCCGAGGCAGGATTCGAACCTGCGACCGTAGCAGCAGAGCGGTTCCGACCTCCATCACCGAGGCGTCGGAAGAAGGGATGATAATTGGGTAAGAGTCTGTGACAAGTCCAAGGTGGTTTTGGCAGAATCATTGTTAAAGTTTGTGCCGTGTGACATCATTAACCCACAATTCACCTTACACATTACACCTGAGCTTTTGCTTTGTTTTTGCATGTGTCGATACCTCGATATTTGAAGCGTCACGAACCCAGACTCATTTCGCAGCGCTTCTGCACAGTTATAAAGGGCGGTTGAAGACGTCGTTGTACGAAATTTCGAACTTCTGCGCCGTATTGGGCGTTTTGGACACTGTATTGTCAATTTCGTGATACAGGTTATAAAGGCACATTTGCATGCCGTGCGTGAGTTTCCTCGGAAACGCGAAATCATAATTAAATAATTAATCTCTGACAAATAAATAAAGCCTATGGCACAGAACTGCAGCGCTATGTCGCTGATAAAACAAAATACAATTAGGACACTCTTATGTTTCGTTAAGAAGGGGGAGGTCTTGCAGAACAACTGGTGCGGGAAGCACGTATATTTTATTAACTGGCACACCGCCATATTTGAAGTTATATAAGAACACTGCGAGTTGCAATCTTACTAGGCACTCGATTCTGTAAAGAATTTATATTTATGAAAGTAAGTAGAATTATTTAACTGTAGGCTTATTCGTTGAATATATCTGATTTAACTAACTGTGTAAACTTTTTATGTTTAGTAGACAGTCCTCTGTACGACGTATTGACATGACTGGCAAATTATTCTAACATTGAGATTTAGATTTGAGTCCGTAGCTGCCGCAGCAGTCTTTGGAAACGATTTAAATACGAAGTCCGATAATTTGAATCACATTTCACGGTCAACTACGAATAACATTGCATTTACGAAAAAGCCATTGTCAAGCGTCTGATACCAAATAATTAAACGTCCACGTTCCAGATAAGCAAATATTAGTTACAACCAATCACTATAATACATAATAATAATTAACAATAATTTATATATTTTATTTATTTATTTATTTTATATTGGTGACTGCGTGTCGGACTTATTTTGTCATTTGTTACATTGTTCTCTTTGTTTCAAGTGAAAAATCAATTTTCTGGACCTGGACTTGAATATATGAGAAATAACAAAAATCTGAACATATTTGCCAATTCTAAAATTTTGCGGGAAGACGCAATGAAGCTTCCAGCAAAATAAGGTAAGACGCAGCATCTTTGCATTGGCAGGCTTGACCAGGCGCATAATTCAGTGTATTAGTAAATTCTGTCGTATTTCTTTCGCGCGTAGCAGTTTTCAGTCATAAATTTCATTCTCAGTACTTTTCCCTAATCAATAACTTCAGCAACAATACCTATACACCAGTGTACAATATGGCCGACTTCTGTACGATACGTTGTAACATGGCCAGCAGCCATTAAGAATAATCCGATATTCAGTTTACATTTTTAAATTAACAAACAGCCATTGTTGCTACGAGCGATTCATGTTCAACTGCATTTTATCTTAAAACCAGTGTCAAACTTCATTTTCTTGAAGCATATCTTACGTGTAGCATGGTCATAACTAGAAAACAATACGCAAAGATGGAACAACAAAGACATACTATTCAGACTCAATCCGACTCGGACGAGAGACAAATGTTAGAAGATGAATTTACGACAGCAACCGGTAGCGACGATTCATCAAATATTGACGCAAGTGTTAACGGAAATTTTGACAATAGGCCGTCCACCACAAAAATTTCAAAGTCTCAGTCAGAGCCCATGTTAATACATGACGTCACGTCTAATGACGCGGTGGGGGCAGTGACCTTGCAAACAGTGAACACTGTCAACATGTTACAAATGCTAATGAAACAAAACGCAGAAAATATGTCAACCTTAAAGACACAAAATGACGAAATTAAATCTGATCTCATAGCAGTCAAGACATGTAAACGTGTGGAACTTATAGACGCCACACTGACCAAACAGATGACTGAACTCAGGACGAAATTTTCCAAGCTTAATACGAGACAAGAAAAGACTACAAATGACGTAGCACTTTTACAGACACAAGTAAAAAACCTTAATGTCACGTGTGACGCTCTTACTGAACAAATTCAAACTTATCCTTCAGTACATGACAACCTTGAAAAACGAATTACTGACGTACAGAATAAATTTGGCGATGTTGAACAACAACTGACTGACAGATTACAATCTGATGCCACAGCTCATTTTCAAAATATTAATAAAGAATTTCATGGCTGGGTAGAGAGCAAAGACAAACATTTTGATAGATGCATACGTGAAAATTTACCAACAATTGTGCACGACTCCACAGCGGAATACATCACTAATAACAAACAGCTGATTAGTGACGCAGTGCAATCCGTCACTGCACCAATGACACAATTCACCGATCAACTACAGTCTGAATGTAACGAAAATATAAGTCAAAATGTACAGTTCAGAAACCAATATACATACGAGTATGACACACACACACCGCACACAACAAACACACAAGAACAAAACACACCACGACAACAACACATACCACGTCGTGCAAATACAAACACAAGCTATTATCATGATAAACCACAGCAACATTATCGTAATTACTCACCATCTGAACATTACAGTAATTACAGTGGAACAAATCCATGGCCGGCCGCGGTGGTCTAGCGGTTCTGGCGCTGCAGTCCGGAACCGCGGGACTGCTACGGTCGCAGGTTCGAATCCTGCCTCGGGCATGGATGTGTGTGATGTCCTTAGGTTAGTTAGGTTTAAGTAGTTCTAAGTTCTAGGGGACTTATGACCTCAGATGTTGAGTCCCATAGTGCTAAGAGCCATTTGAACCAATTTTTTTGAACAAATCCATATCATAATGCAAAGGAAGAAGAAAGCTTAATAAAACACAGGCAATTTCAGACTTTTATCCCAGAAAAACGAACCATTCATCCGGTGATTTAAAAACGAACCATTCATCCGGTGATTTTTCTTAAATCTTTTAGTAACGTATTTCCACGCACTTGGAGTGACCGGAAAAAGATTTCATATATTTTCGGTTACATCCAAGGCGATGCAGCTGTCTGGGCGTACAGTCAAGCTGACGTATGTACCACGTACATTGAGTTTGAGCGTGCCTTTCTGAACAAATTCTGGTCGCAATCCGTCCAGGAGCGACTCAGAAGACAAATTTTAGAACCTGAAACTTTTAACAGTAAAAATGGTAACTTACGCAGATATTTTGAAAAATACTTGAACATGGGACATTTTTTGGACGAACCAGTCGCAACACGTGATATACTCCGTGCGTTGAAGGCCAAATTGCCTTTCAACATAAAAGAAAAACTCTTACATATTCCGGATGACGATCCAGATTATTTTGTAACAGCTTTAGATTCGGTTGACATGTTACTAGACGATCAGCGCTTCGCGCGGCAAAACAGCAGCCACAATGTTTATACTAGTGGTATGCAAAACATACAGACTTGCCAACTCAGTTCTAGCGCGCCCACAGTTGGATACGCGATACAGCAAAAACAGCAAACTCACATGCCGTCTCAATACGGAAATCAAAATCAACACGCGTATTCCAATACAAACAACAGTTACAACAGTAATAACACTTCATGCGGCAATCCATACAAAAGGCACCGCGGTAATAATAACAACAAAAACAACGGTAACTACGGATACAAATGTAACACCAAAAACAGAAACAGAAATGGAAATAATAATAACTACGAGCCAAGACAGCATCATGGCTGGACTCGTAGCGATCAATACTTTCATTCAAACACCGCTATACCACAGCAGCCACCAGGACAAAATTGGAGCATACCTTACGACCGACAGGTAAGTCATAATGCGCAACAGCAACAACTGCAAAAGTTTGGAGATCACAACAGGCAATATCCGAATGTGAATATAATAGAAGTGACACCTGATACACAACCTCAATCTCTGTCAGTACCTAATACAAATGCTAATCCAACAAACTAGAAACAGTCACTTCTATGCCTCGGGTCGTGGCTGAAGAATTCTTGGGGGGCGACTTCAATGTTAATCAGTCATTTGACACCACCATTGAACAACAATACATTGATTTGCCTAATAATTCTAAACAAAAACTACCTGTTTTATTTATAAGATACAACCACAATGAGAATATATCAGATGAACTTTTGCAAGACAGTACACAATGTCGTTCAAACACAAATGAAATTGTTGTAGCCTCTACTACTGGTGTAGTAGGTGGTATTCCAACTACTATTATCTTAGATACAGGTGCAGCTGTGAGCGTTTCGTCTTTTAATTTCTATAAAAAGATATGTGAATTGGAGCCTGTGCCTGCGTTTCCTGCCCAAAACTGTAAAATAACTACTGCTCTAGGTAATAAGTCATGTAGGGTTAAGACGCAAGTTTTTGTAAACATTAAAATAGGTAATGGAACCGTACAATGGCCATTCCTGGTTGTACAAAACCTTGTGACAAATTGCATATTAGGATTAGATATTATGAGCGAGAAGGACTGCATTATAGACTTCTCCAAAGGTAAATGTATTTTAAATGATAAAGACAGTGTAATTATTATTGATTTGGTCAGGAGAACTCTAAAGCATGACAAACGCTGTACAGGGTACAAGGTTCAGTTAGTACTTGACAATGACATTCAAGACATGCAAACACACTCATCTGACACAGAGCGAATGGACTTGAAAACATTGCTTGATCATAAGATAAATGAAGCTACAGCTCTCAGTGTACATGAACGTATGAAACTACAGGAAGTGTTATCCGAATATTTACAAGTTTTTACCAAACGATTAGGTGTTATCAACACGCATGTGTACAAGATTGAAGTTAAGCCTCACAAGATCTTCTACCACAAGACATATAACGTACCGTTATCTCAACGACCTGCTGTGTGGCAAGAATTAAAACAAATGTTAGACTGGAAGGTCATTGAACCATCCACCTCACCTTACTGTAGTCCTTTACTTGTTGTCAAAAAATTAAATGGTAGCATTAGGCTAGTGTTACACGCACGGGCAATTAATGAAATAACTTTACCGGTTCACACAAAACCCGAAAATTTAGAAGAGCAATTACAGAAAATAAGAGAAGTATTGACTACACTGACACATAACGCACAGATACGAAAAAAACATCGTGCAAACATAATAAAAAGAAAACAAAAATTCAAGGCAGGAATGCTTGTACTACTTCGTACTCATCATAAATCTGTAGCACTCAAACGACGCAATTCTAAGTGGCGTCTGCTATATGAAAGATCTTATATTATTGTTAACATACCGCATCCTGGAGCGTATCTGTTACAACATCCTAGAACTAAAAAAATTATTGGGCTATACGCACATCGAGATCTTACAGCATTTCATGCTAAATAATGTCAAAGTCATATCCATGAAAACATTGCTAAGCAACTCGGAAAACTCTGTTTGCTACAACACAGATAATAAGTAGTATAGAAATTTTCATTTCAGCTGTACCAGTGACGCAGTTGAAGACAGAAGAACTTTACTTTCAACGCCGCGGCACTATCAAGAAGACTGAATATTAAGGTAAAATTTATGATTACGTAGCAGTGAATGATATATTAATTTTTCACGGAACATATGTGGCTGTAGGTACCACTGACTTGGTATGACACCTGACGAACCGACAGACGTCATCTGTGAAGTGATCTTTTACGTCGAGAAATAGATTAGACGCACATCTCTCAGCAAGAAAAGCATTTACCAGTAGCCAAGGCCACACAGACACTATGCACACACGCACAAAACGCGAGGAATCTAACAGTTTTCCGTCTGTTATTATTTTGAATATTTATTGAATAGTGAAAACGCCTGGTCTTGCCTACTGATGTAATGAATGTTGTGTCTAACCTATCTTAATTTCAGATGACATCACAAAAAAAAAAATCGATAAAATCCCAGGAAAACCGTTAAAGAGAACGTAAATATCTGCAATTCATGTTACCAAATGTGACATAATGTAATAATTTATAGCTATGTAATGATGATGTAAACATGTTTGTGTGTATTATGTTTATGCTAAGAAAATACGTTACGTGTATATGTATGATTACTTGCGTTTTTTTTAAATTATGTATAATGCAACTGTTACTATGTGAAAATTTGAACGATAACGAGTGCCAAAATGTGAAAAACTTTTAAAAAAATTGCATAGTGAACCACTGTTCACGGACATTAACGTACATTACTAAGTCTGCAACTACGCAGAAACCTATGTGAAAGAAACTTTTTATGACATTCATCATGCATCGTACCTTTGTAAACGCGATGAACAATTTTTTTGATAAGTAACTACGAACAGTTAGGTGAGCTACATTTTAAAAGAAAAACTGAAAATGTGAAGTGCATAATTGGTGCATCGTCTAGTGACATTACTACAGTACCTAACTTCAAGATGTTAACTGGATTAAATGTTCACAACGTGCATGTCCAGACAACAACACGACGATGGAAGAATTTTCGTTGGAACTTCAGGGAATGGAATGTTCTCGAAATGTGATGGACACACTTACCTGGTCTGTCCAAGGATCGTCGCCAGCTATGTGCCGTCCGAGGTTCTGCAACCAAGCTTCCACGGAATATCGAAAACAAACTGCATATGGACCAATTACTCGACGGATCACGTCCGATCTGTAATAAACAATGCTTGTTGTCACAACGAACCGCATCACAACGACTATAATGGAAATAGGAAATGGACAAGATAATGTATCAATTACGTTGTTATACAGCGATGTTACTGTGATCAAAAAATTTTACCACGACGACACTAACCTGTGAAACATTACCGTGCAGCAGATGAATATAAACTGTAATAACGCACCTGAAACAGAAAGACATTTTTCTTTGAAGCATTTCAGTGTAATACTATGTAACTAAGAATATCCAACAATCTAAAAGTTGTATTGATTATAACAAATATCGTTATTTTAAAATTAAGTTACCTCTCATAGAATGTACTCTTCATATGTGATCTTGGTGGAATATTTTCTTTGTGCAACGACTAAGAAATGCGCGCGCACACGAACAATACGAACTGCAAAACTGTGCCGCGTGATCTAAATTTACGATATAACGGCAGTGCCGGAGTCACATAGACGCTTCTGCGCATGCGCGGACTTTATTTTGCCAACATAAGATCTTTTACGGCGCACGCTCGTCATTCAAATTTTGTATATAATATACTTTATAATGTATGTCATGTAAATAGTTGTAAATAACTTAGATTTTCTTGTGCCTTTAGGTGAATTGCTCGCCTGCAGGTGTATCCTTTCGCCTCGCAATTCAGGGGGCAATATAAAGGCACATTTGCATGCCGTGCGTGAATTTCCTCGGAAACGCGAAATCTTAATTAAATAATTAATCTCTGACAAATAAATAAAGCCTATGGCACAGAACAGCAGCGCTATGTCGCTGATAAAACAAAACACAATTAGGACACTCTTATGTTTCGTTTAGAAGGGGGAGGTCTTGCAGAACAACGGGTGCGGGAAGCACGTATATTTTATTAACTGGCACACCGCCATATTTGAAGTTATATAAGAACACTGCGAGTTGCAATCTTACTAGGCACTCGATTCTGTAAAGAATTTATATTTATGAAAGTAAGTAGAATTATTTAACTCTAGGCTTATTCGTTGAATGTATCTGATTTAACTAACTGTGTAAACTTTTTATGTTTAGTAGACAGTCACCTCTGTACGACGTATTGACATGGCTGGCAAATTATTCTAATATTGAGATTTAGATTTGAGTCCGCACCTACCGCAGCAGTCTTTGGAAACGATTTAAATACGAAGTCCGATAATTTGAATCACATTTCACGCTCAACTACGAATAACATTGCATTTACGAAAAAGCCATTGTCAAGCGTCTGATACCAAATAATTAAACGTTCACGTTCCAGATAACCAAATATTAATTACATCCAATCACTATCATACATATACAATAATTAATATTATATTTATTTTATTTATTTTATAAGGTGTATCATCAGTAGTGCTCTAAGCTAGCTCAGGAACTTTCTGTGGCTTCTTATACCTTAGAAGGGGGTGACGCGCCTAAATGCTTTCCGTTTTACCCCTTCCCGCCTCTTCGCTCAAAACTGCCGCAGTTTGGCGGCAGCGCTTGAGGAGCCACGGAGCACTCTTTCACTTTCGGCGCGGATCCTTCGCCGCACGGCTGAATCCAATTCCGGCTGCCGCTTGCTCGCGACAAGCAAGCGCCCCACCCCCACAGGCTGGCGCGTTACAAAGTACACTCACGTACGAAACACGCGCCCGGGAAAATGTTTGCTCGCGGAACGAGCTGAGCTCCAGCGCTCGGGGCAGGCAGCGACACACAGCAGAGCAGCCTACCCTCCGAAAGCCGCTCCCTGCGCCGCGCCGGACGGGGCCCGGCTGTCGGCATTAATCATTCACCTGTTTCCCCCCCCCCCCCCCCCCCAAACTCGCACGAGTCCCGCTTTCCGCCCCTAACTTGCACGGGCACGCCGTCAGGAGGGCCCAAGCGGTAGGTGCCGGAGCAATGTGAGAATAACCTCTTATGACAATGCGTTCTGCACATTGTGTCTTTACTTCCTAAGAATACATGTGAGACGCCCTGCTTAAGCAGCTGGACACGATAGATAGTTGGAATTGTGGGAAGGGGCCAAAAATGTGCGACTGTCGGTTACACTCGAGCACTTATAACTTTATAATTGCGTAGGCTTCCGCGGCCAGAGTCAGTCGACATAAAAGATTTCTGGGTTTGGTACCGCGTCATAATGTAAAATCTACTGTAAAAACTACTTCTCATTCGACGGTGGCCACCAATCACGGCACATAACACAAGAGCCAATGGACAACAGAGGTCACGTTCTCCCTCCACCGCAATAACCAATTAAAATAAAGTTCCCTCTCCCTCTTCCTTAAGTAACCAATAAACTAACAACCTTTTTAAAATTATGACGTAATGGCATGCGCAGTGAACACTAACAACAAAATATAGGTATAACGCACCATTAGACCAAGAAGATGGCCGCTGCAATCGTGGCCGAAACGTTGGCTTTTCTATAGCAGTAGTAGTTCTTACATTATGCCGCGGTATCAAACCCAGAAAGCTTTTGTGTCGACATATAACTTTATTTAGTTCCCGAAACATTATAGCGCAAATTTCTGAGCTTAACTATCGACTGAATATGTCACACAATCTTATGGCTTAAGAGCACAACCTCTTTAATTTTTGAAACGGCTGACGGGCCATGATTTAAAACACAACTACAATAAATTTTTAAAAGGCAGAAAGCGCAAGGCCTTAACTTCAAAAATAATATTTCAAATGAGGCTATAGTCCTAAACAATCTAAGACTTAACAATTAAGGAATTTTAATTTTAAAACGGCTGAAAGACCATGATTGAAAAACACAACTGCAATAAATTTTCAAAAGGCCTAAAGATTTATGAAAAAAATATTTTTAATTGAGGCTGAAGGCCCCAAACAATGCAAGTAAGGAACCTTCAATTTTAAAACGCCTGAAGGCCCATTATTTAAAGCCCAACAAACACCGTACAAATTGAAACCATAGGCTATGAGCCATTAAAATACACAATCAAACACCAATAAGAAAAGGCAGTACAGCCAGCGGCGTTCAGAAGTTACGGTGATCAGTCTGCACATGAAATATTAACGTTCTCTTAGGGGAGACAGGTAGCCGGCCCAACTATATCCGATCCTCCGCTAACCCAACCAAGTGACAATCAAGGGACCCACCGACAAGGCGACTTGTTTTCCACCCGACGAGTGCTCAAGGAACTCCAAAGCCCAAATGTAAAAGGCGTAGCCGCTCACAAGAAAGTATGCATAAGCTGTCAAAACTACACACGCGTGTTGGACAGCAACAACACGGTGAGGAAAGGGCACTGCCTGAATTTTGCGTCAGCGGTCAGAGAAAGTAACCGGAACGCTAACGGCCACAAGGCAGAAACACCGCTTTTGCACTTGGACTTCAAATAAGAAAAATACACTTAAACTCCACCGGATGGTGTCCAAACTGTCGCCAACACTGTTGCTCACAGGAATACCCCGAACAGCCAATCATGAAAACCAACGACACAATGTGGACTGGCTTCGGTAATTAAATCACCACTCAACTTTGATGTCCTGCGTCGGTGAGTCACGAACCTCGTAGCAATCGGAACAGCTCCCACACACTCCGACACTGCATACAGACCACCAGCGGGCCTGGCCCACTGCGCCGCACGGAGATTTCCTGACTGATCCACACCAACCGACCGACTGCCACACATCAGGACGCAGACAGCACTAAGATAACTGTGCAGTCGACATCACAAGGTACACGCAGTTTCACGAACACTTGCACGAGGGACTAGACAATACTAACGGCAGTGACTGTGCAATAACAAGGACGAATCACGAGTCGGCACACGCAAACCATAAGCGTTCGCCGACCAACATACACGTCGTCCGATAATACGACCGACCGACGACCACCCAAGGTGTTCTGCACTCAAGTGATACGTATCGCCAACCGTCGGGCGAGTCATGGCTGTCCGGACCTCACTGCAGCCGCACCCCAACTGAACTTCTGCCGCGTCCTAACTCAAACACTGCCAGGTCCGCCGGCCGCGGTGGCCGAGCGGCTCTAGGCGCTTAAGTCCGGAACCGCGTGACTGCTGCAGTCGCAGGTTCGAATCCTGCCTCGGGCGTGGATGAGTGTGCTGTCCTTAGGTTAGGTTTACGTAGTTCTAAGTTCTAGGGGACTGATGACCTCAGATGTTTAGTCCCATAGTGCTCAGAGCCATTTGAACCATTTTTGAATTGCCAGGTCCGAACTGCACTGCTAGCGCCTCCCAACTAACTGACAGATCCGAACAAAAAAATGGTTCAAATGGCTCTGAGCACTATGGGACTTAACTTCTGTGGTCATCAGTCCCCTAGAACTTAGAACTAATTAAACCTAACTAACCTAAGGACATCACACACATCCATGCCCGAGGCAGGATTCGAACCTGCGACCGTAGCAGTCCCTCGGTTCCGGACTGCGCGCCTAGAACCACTAGACCACCGCGGCCGGCGATCCGAACAAACTGAGAACACACGACAACCGGGAAGTAATAGCAATCAGCAAAGATAATACGCCACTGCTTGTATCGGTAAATGCCGCTGCTGCCGCTCACGGGCGGGCAAGGCGGCAACTCAGTGACACCAGTAATCGAAATTAACATAACGAGGTGGTAGTACAGTAAAAACAAGATGTCAAATGAAGTATGGCAGGAGCACTAGCCACACAGCTCAAAATGATCCAAAAACAGGGCTCTGAGCGCTATGGGACTTAACTGCTGAGTTCATCAGTCCCTTAGAACTTAGATCTACTTAAACCTAACTAACCTAAGAACATCACACATCCATGCCCGAGGCAGGGTTCGAACCTGCGACCAAAGCGGTCGCGCATTTCGAGACTGTAACGCCTAGAACCACTCGGCCAATCTGGCCGGCCCAAAAACAGGTATTAGTGTCGTTGTTCCTTTTCGAGTAGCAGAATTTTTCGAAACAAACTGTGAAAGTTTTATAAGATGCGTTGGTAGAGTGAATGACTGGTGTCGATTTACTGTTACTGAAGCGAAGTCAATAGCCATGTGCAACTGATTAACGTCTGCACAGTGTCTCACAAGAGAAGTGGCCGGCCGCAGTGGCCGTGCGGTTCTAGGCACTTCAGTCCGGAATCGCGTGACTGCTACGGTCGCAGGTTCGAATCCTGCCTCGGGCATGGATGTGCGTGATGTCCTTAGGTTAGTTAGGTTTAAGTAGTTCTAATTTCTAGGGGACTGATGCCCTCAGATGTTGAGTCCCATAGTGCTCAGAGCCATTTGAACCATTTGAAGAAGAGAAGTGGTTTTCGTGTATATAACCAGGACTGGTGGTCGGTGGGCGACGAGGGGGGGGGGGGAGGGGGGAAGGAGACGGCGTCAACAGGCAGCGTATCGTGTGAGACCGTGGTATCAACACTTGGCGTAGATTAGAAAGGGGTTCATTGTTGGTCTCCATTTGGATGGCTTGTCTTATCGAGCAATATCTTGATTTGTGGGGCATTCATATGTGACAGCAGCTGTAAGGTGTTTTGTTAGTTAATCTAAGCACCTGGCCAAAATTGCCCTGGTTGATTCGGATATTGAGACCGGAGTACGACCAAAGGTTCACTCGTGCCACAAATTTTGTTTAACACTCACAGAAAGTGGTTTAATCATTACAAAATCAAATTACGCTTCCAAACCAACATGCATCTTTATATTCTTCATAATGAAAATCTTTACTCACAAAATATCACATTAAGATCATCTAAACATCAATGTAACAGTGCGGTTCACAGATGCTGGGCATAATATCTGTCAATTCATATCCTGCTAAAACTCAGAATAGCTCCCACAATGCCTCATCAATTTTAAAACAACTTTCCCAAATGAAATTAGTATTGGATGCCAACAAAAGTTTTAAAATAACAAAAAAAATTTCCATAATTGTCCATTTCTGCTAAGAAAGAGAAAACGCTTCAGTAGGTCAAAAACAAGTTTAGAAATAACGACAGGCTAGCTGGTAGGTAATTTGATATGCCGAAGACGCAGCTCTCTCTACGTCATACATTGCACATATGCTGAACATCTCAGTGGCGCAAGAGACGTCCGCTTTCATTGCAAGAGAAATCAGTTTCACAATACACCTTTGAACATAATGTAGTCCTCTTACTGAAACATGCGTACTTTGGCCACAAGCTTACGGTAGACCATACACGAGGAAGAGCTAACAGTAGCGCATATTGCGCGACAGTAGCTTTCAAATTTAATCCAGAAGGGTGGCAAAATTAATCATGTTGAGGGGTTATACAACACTTCTAACGTCGCCTTAACAATATCTATAGGGATTCTCAGCAGTAACACAAGTCTTACGTATATCTAGCAAGCTTTACACTAGCCGCGACAGTACAAATCATAGACCACGATTTTACACTGTGCCAGAAATTGAGGAGAAAGAATTTAGTTACACTGAACAAGACAGGCACTGCAATATTCGTAACACCAAATCGGACGAACCACCATAATTCTTGTGCATCTCTAAGCAAGCCACAATAGTTATGTGGCCGAGCGGTTCTACGCGCTTCAGTCTGGAACCGCGCGACAGCTACGGTCGCAGGTTCGAATCCTGCCTCGGGCATGGATGTGTGTGATGTCTTTAGGTTAGTTAGGTTTAAGTAGTTCTAAGTTCTAGGCGACTGATGACCTGAGATGTTAAGTCCCATAGTGCTCAGAGCCATTTGAACCACAATAGTTACAGTTCAGCTTACAGTATACCCGTGGCACAATCTGCGGGTTAAACTCCACAAACAAGGGCGTAAACAGTAAAAATCAGTCTTACCTAACCAAAATGCACCATAAAACAGCCTCCATGCCCAGCTCCTATCATCAGAACGTTATCCAATCGAAAAGGACCCGACAAGCATCACATGAGAGCCTCCCCAGCACAGCACTACTAATCGAATGTAGTTGATACTTCTTTGTCAACAGCCATGGACTGGAAGTCTCAAGCTTATGAAGTAACATAGATCTGGAAAGAACGGCTCCCGCTCGAGAAGCACTCGAACATCAGTGCAACACCAGCAAATATTAACCAGGAGCCCTTTACCACAGAGCAGCTAAACTCGGTAGTGTTCGACGGTGCAGAAACCAATTGCCATCCCCAAAGAGCTGACAGCCTGCTCTCCTCGCCGTCTGAGGGACTAGTAAACACATTATTGTCACTCAAGTTGGAACGTCCACCTCCACAAACTAAACACAGATCTGTTCACCACACCTTGCACGTCGTTCGCCCTACTACATGGTATCTGGGAACAAAGGAGTTCTCGGTAAAGAATCTCACGATGTCTACATTTCACATGGACTATGTATTCGAAATTAATAAAGTTAACAACTGCAAATACATCGTACATAATGTACAGATTTTACTATAAGGCGACCGTTCATTCTGTCTCATTCCCTATGTCCTCGTGACGAAGACCTCGGTTTCTCACAAGTAACGAAGTAAAAACACGTCGAGGCCGATTCAAACAACCACCAATTCCGACGACGTATGAAAGAGCATCCTTATTTCGTAGAAACCGCATGTATTCTGGCCTCATTAATAACTTCCTCACTACAAATTGAATATATTGCTCAGTAACCATCACGCGGAAAGCAAAACATCGACTTCGTTAAGACTGTCCGCTTCACGTAACCACAGTTTGTGGTTATCGTGGGAGTGACCACTGACACAGACAAGGAAGGAGAGAAGATGCGATGGCCGGTGGCAGGAATCCAAAATCATCTGAGCAAACAATTCTTGTTATAACGTGGTCTCCTGTGCCTCCTACATGCAATTACTTTTATACACTATTACTACTCGCAGAACACAGGCTAAGTATCGTTCTCCTCTTACTAAGCACTGATTCTCCTGAAGTCTGCGACCAACGATGGGTCGCTGGTTGAATCGGCGTTCACAGGGGTGTCTGAACTCTGTCTAGCTGGAGGTGTGGCGCTGCGCGCTCTTTTCATTCTAGTGCAGGTCAGCGCCTGCTTAATGCCCCTTTCGGGGCGCTGCGCTGGTAGATGTCCAGTCAATGCATTAGGACTGCAGAGGTAGAAAATTTCGAGATGCGACCACAATAACAGAATGGGCCCTCACACAATGAAACACGGCAAGAAATTCCAGTCAAAGTCTCAGTATGATAATTTACGATTAATTACTTGTTGTAACGACCCAAAGACCACCTTAAAGTCAATTAAGAAAAAACATGAAGTAGGGAAAGTTATTTTGGCAGTTACGACATCTTTGCCGATGAGCTAACACGGAAGAGTTTTGTCAACAACTGCACCACTGAGCATATTTGTTAGCGAAAGAGAAAGAAGAAACATCGTATTTCAACAATGGACAAATATCCATGTGACAAATGTGAAATTAATATCTCAAAAGTTAAGTCCAATGTAATGTCATCGTCTGGAACCGCGCGACCGCTACGGTCGCAGGTTCGAATCCTGCCTCGGGCATGGATGTATGTGATGTCCTTAGGTTTGTTAGGTTTAAGTAGTTCTAAGTTCTAGGGGACTGATGACCTCAGATGTTAAGTCCCACAGTGCTCCGAGCCATTTGAACCATTTTTTTGTAATGTCATCACAGATAAATTTTATGTGGAAGATAGTTGTAAGCGCAACGAAGAAATTCAATGCGCCTACAAAGCTCTTCCACAGAAGAAGTGGCTCGTTAGAACTCATCCAGTGCAGACGTAAGAGAGCAGTTCTGATCTGAATTATTGAGATTGCGAATAGTGACGAGATTGTTTTAGAGTTTAGAAGTGTTTGTTGCGTGACGGGATTCACGGCTTAAGAAACTGATTTTATGAACTGAGGCAGGAACAGATAGACTCATTTAACCGTGCACTACGGGTTAATTGAAATCTAATAACGGAATTAGTGAACATTGGACTTGAGTTTAAATTAGTTGGATCTTAAGGAGAAGTGAACATTCTACGATAGAATACACGCAATTAGTCTTGAGTAGGACCCAAGGACACGACATCATGAAGAAAAACAATTACGCTAAAGTGTTGAGTTGAGGTAATTGCCAAGATACTATAACTCAAACGGACTGACTTAACTAAACTATTCCGTGTGCGTATGGTGATGGAGTTATAAGTATTTAGTGACAAAATAACATCATTAAATAGTTTGATAAATGACTAAATCAACGACTACTCATGAAAGACTATTTCATTGAGTGCAAATATTCACGTCATTAGTTGAGATGTGAACTTTAAAATATTTTCATATTACGACGCAATCATACAAAGACTGAATCAAAGAGTATCTCTGGATCTCGCTGCATACCAGCACAACAATTCCATAGCAACGAGACAACAGCGTAAGAGAAAACTGTTAACTAAAATATATCATCGCAATCAGTGGTGTGTTGTATGGGAACGAGAGAAGAATTAATAACTACTGCAAATCCGCGCAAGTAACAATACAATATTAATAATAAGAAGCATCCATTATACGAGTTCGCATAAGTAGAAACGCTGCGGACTTGTAACTGAGATACAACGACTACGCAAGGAACGCCTTTTCGGAAGTTTTCCAGGTTTTTTCTCCCGTTAATCTACGGGGACTGACGTTATGTCGCATCGTGTCTCTACTCTGCCGCGAGAGCTGTGGCAGTAGCAGCTCTACGGCGTCGACTACATCAGCACGCGGTTGGAGTCCGGGGTCACGCGACATTGTATAGAAACACGTCCTAATAAAACATTGCGAGGCACAGTTGTTAAGTAAAAAATGAGCTCCTAGAGTTAGAATAGTTCCTAATTATCAGTCTCATGGATGTACACTGTGTAACAAAATTAAGGGATCACTGTTTCGAACCCCGTAATTGTCTCCGACAGCGATGCAAAAGTTTCAAAAATGGCAGGAACGTGCCTAAAATCTTCCTCTGTCAAGATACGAGTGGCCTAACCCTCGGGTGATACATCGGTCAAGGGGATAATTTGGTGTCGAAGTTAGTGACAGGTACATTTCTCACACACTAAATAGAGGTGCGTGCTTGGCGCAGAGGGTTGCCGAACTGGGGGAGTTAGAGGAACCCTCTGCCGTTTTATAGACGCACAAGTTAATGTTGCACTCCCCCACGCTTACGATCACTGGAGGGCGCAAAACACGAGGGCTGAAAAGGTATACGTACCCTTTTCTACTTCGGATCACATTCAAATTTCGTCGAATGATCTTGAACGGTCCTTAGTGGTTTCAAACTGCAGCCAAGATCAGAAAGTGAAGTTGCACATTCAATGGGCACAAACTCAACGATGTTCTTGGAGAAACGTACGAACGTGTCAGCAGCGTTAAAGGTTGTCGAGAGCATCTTCCTGCTTCTCATCCCACCGTAACTATTTATTTCGACCTCGTAATGTATGGGAATCAACTCGCCATGGAAACGAGTGGGTTCACTGACTCCCTTTATGCATTCCCCTGAGGCACTTTCCGTGTCGATTCTGAGTGACGGTGTGTCCGAAGTGTTTTCCTCTGCCAACATGAAGAAAATGGCGAGATTTCATCGCTTGGTTGTGGCGATATTGACGTCAAAATAAGGTGTGAAACGTGGGCCAGGCGGAGTTTGATGAGCTTGTCATCGTATGGTGCCGTTGAGAAGAACGTTGTGGTGAAATTAGGTGCCTGAAACAATGAGAAATATCACGCTCTCTCCTGCAAAGCTCAGTGTGACAAAAGCACATATCACCCAACTGCTCCGCAGGTGTCAAGGTCTATGGTAAGCAGCGCTTTCTCTGCAAATGTGACTCAGCCAGCGTCCCTCTGCTCACGCTCTAAGTCATTTTCCTTATTCCCTAAGATAAACGACTTTCTTTTGGGCAAGGATGCACCTCAGTTGCCATGCTGAACTACAGGTGGCGTGACATCTGTGACCAACGTGAAAGCCAGGGTACGGGTGAGTCACGAAAAATTATTTGTGATGCATGGAATGAGCTCTCTCTCTCTCCCTCTCTCTCTCTCTCTCTCTCTCTCTCTTTGACAAATATACATGTAGCTTAGTCCATTAAATTTCGGGCATGCTGTCGCGCAAATAAAATTTCTTCCACTCATATTTCGGCCGCGTACCGTCCGGCCATCCTAAGAGTGAATTGCAAGATACGCGGCATAAATATGAGTGGAAAGAATTTTATTTGCGTGGCTGCATGCCCGAAATATAATGAACTATTCATTACGCAGCAAAAAGTTGAAAATATACATACATGTAGCTTGATATTAAAATCGAATGTACAGGAAACTTCATATTAAAATGGATACGAATGCTAACACATCACTTTTAAATAAATCTAATAATTCTCTGGTACTGTGCCAGCAGAAACCTCTCAACTATATTTGCAAATTATCTACAGAACCAGACAGAGCATAACCTATCGCAAACAAGTGATAATCAATATTCTCTTTAGACTATATGACTTAATTTATCTGACTTCAAATTTAACTCTAGGGTACTGGAAGCATGCAACATTTATTGTAAGTTTATAATGAGTGACGCACAGAGAAGTGATTATGAAAACGATTAAAATTATTTTAAATATCATAGTACAAATAAACTAATATGATTAATCAGTATTGATATCTGTTTCAATACTCTATAAGTAACACTTCACTGTTGCCATTGGGTTGACTGTATCACTTTCAGACAGTTTCACTACTTTTCCACTATGTGGTAAAAGTGATCGCCTAAACCTTTCCCTCGAAGCTTTGCTTTGTATTGTTTCATGAATATGGTCACATCTATCTATGTGGATGGTAGACAACAAAATAACCTCAAATTCGGATGAGAAAGTTGCGAATTGAAATTTCGTGAAAAGACCTGGCAACGACGAAATACGCCTTTCTTTTAACTACTGTCCCTGCAACTCGCTTATCGTATCAGTGACACTCTCTCACCTATCCCAAGACAATACACAACGAGCTGCCTTTCTTGGAGCTGTTTCAGTGTCTTTCGTCAAGCCTGTTGTATGAGGATCACATACCGCGCAGCAGATCTGCCGAAGAGCACGAACAAGCATAGTGTAGGCAGTTTCTTTAGTGGACCTTTTGCATGTAAGTATTCTGTCAATAAAACGAAGTCTTCGATTTGCCTTCCTCGCTAAGCTATGTGATGGTTACAGCTAAAGTTATTCATTATTATAATTCCTAGGTGTTTAGTAAAATCGACAGCCTCTTAATTTGTATCTTTTATCGTGTGAACAAATAGTTAATAGTTTTTTTAGTGCTCTTATGGAGGACGGTTGTATACATGGAAGAATCCTGGAGATACCAAAAGGAATCAGTTAGATTATATAATGGTAAGAAAGAGATTTAGGAACCAGGTTTTAAATTGTAAGACATTTCCAGGGGCAGAAGTGGACTCCGACCACAATCTATTGGTTATGAGCTGTAAATTAAAACTGAAGAAACTACAAAAAGGTGCTAATTTAAGGAGATGGGACCTGGATAAACTGACTAAACCGGAGGTTGTACAGAGTTTCAGGGAGAGCATAAGGGAACAATTGACAGGAATGGGGGAAAGAAATACAGCAGAAGAAGAATGGGTAGCTCTGAGGGATGAAGTAGTGAAGGCAGCAGAGGATCAAGTAGTTAAAAAGACGAGGGCTAGTAGAAATCCTTGGGTAACACAAGAAATGTTGAATTTAATTGATGAAAGGAGAAAATACAAAAATGCAGTAAATGAAGAAAGGGAAAAGGAAATATAAATGCCTCAAAAATGAGATCGACAGGAAGTGCAAAATGGCTAAGCAGGGATGGCTAGAGGCCAAATGTAAGGATGTAGAGGCTTATCTTACTAGGGGTAAGATAGATACTGCCCACAGGAAAATTAAAGAGACCTCTGGAGAGAAGAGAACCACTTGTATGAAAATCAAGGGCTCAGATGGAAACCCAGTTCTAAACAAAGAAGGGAAGGCAGAAAGGTGGAAGGAGTATATAGAGGCTTTATACAAGGACGATGCACTTGAGGACAATATTATGGAAATGGAAGAGGATGTAGATGAAGACGAAATGGGAGATAAGATACAGCGTGAAGAGTTTGACAGAGCACTGACAGACCTGAGTCGAAACAAGGCCCCGGGAGTAGACAACATTCCATTAGAACTACTGACGGCCTTGGGAGAGCCAGTCATGACAAAACACTGCCATCTGGTGAGCAAGATGTACGACACAGGCGAAATACCCTCAGACTCCAAGAAGTATATAGTAATTCCAATCCCAAAGAAAGCAGGTGTTGACAGATGTGAAAATTACCGAACTATCAGTTTAATAAGCCACGGCTGCATAATACTAACACGAATTCTTTACAGACGAATGCAAAAACTGGTTGAGGCAGACCTCGGGGAAGATCAGATTGGATTCCGTAGAAATGTTGGAACACGTGAGGCAATACTAACCTTACTACTTATCTTAGAAGAAAGATTAAGAAAAGGCAAGCCTACGTTTCTAGCATTTGTAGACTTAGAGAAAGCTTTTGGCAATGTTGACTGGAATACTCTCTAAAATTCGGAAGGTGGCAGGGGTAAAATCCAGGGAGCGAAAGGCTATTTACAATTTGTACAGAAGCCAGATGGCAGTTATAAGAGTCGAGGGGTATGAAAGGGAAGCAGTGGTTAGGAAGGGAGCGAGACATGGTTGTAGTATCTCCCCGATGTTATTCAATCTGTATATTGAGCAAGCAGTAAAGGAAACAAAATAAAAATTCGGAGTAGGTATTAAAATTCACGGGGAAGAAATAAAAACTTTGAGGTTCGCCGATGACATTGTAATTCTGTCAGAGACAGCAAAGGACTTGGAAGAGCAGTTGAACGGAATGGATAGTGTCTTGAAAGGAAGGTATAAGATGAACATCAACAAAAGCAAAACGAGGATATGGAATGTAGTCAAATTAAATCGGGTGATGCTGAGGGAATTAGATTAGGAAATGAGACTCTTAAAGTAGTAATGGAGTTTTGCTATTTAGGGAGTAAAATAACTGATGATGGTCGAAGTAGAGAGGATATAAAATGTAGACTGGCAATGGCAAGGAATGCGTTTCTGAAGAAGAGAAATTAGTTAACATCGAGTACAGATTTAAGTATCAGGAAGTCGTTTCTGAAAGTATTTGTATGGAGTGTATGGAAGAGAAACATGGACGATAAATAGTTTGGACAGGAAGAGAATAGAAGCTTTCGAAATGTGGTGCTACAGAAGAATGCTGAAGATTAGATGGGGAGATCACATAACTAACGAGGAGGTATTGAATAGAATTGGGGAGAAGAGGAGTTTGTGGCACAACTTGACAAAAAGAAGGGACCGGCTGGTAGGACATGTTTTGAGGCATCAAGGGATCACAAATTTAGCATTGGAGGGCAGCGTGGAGGGTAAAAATCGTGGAGGGAGACCAAGAGATGAATGCACTAAGCAGATACAGAAAAATGTAAGTTGCAGTAGGTACTGGGAGATGAAGTAGCTTGCACAGGACAGAGTAGCATGGAGAGCTGCATAAAACCAGTCTCAGGACTGAAGACCACAACAACAACAATGGAGGACCCCAAACTTTTCATTGTGCTAAATACATAGATTGTGTAATTCAGTTTGGAATTCGTATTGATCGTCTAACAAGTTTACAAGACAGTAAACGACGGCATCGTTTTTAAACAGAGGGATGCTCAGATCCTTTATGTCTTTTATATTGATTAAGAACATAATAGGCATATAACGTATTCTTAGGAACACTACACATTACTTCTTTTTCAGTGTATCACCTCCCGTCAATTACCACAAACAGTGACCTTCCTGACAGGAAATCACGGATCCAGTCACACAACTGAGACCACAGTCCACAGGCTCACACTTCGATGGCAAAACGCTTGTGAGGAACGTTGTCAAAAGCATCTAGAAACAGGGATTCAACTTCAGATCCTCTGTCGACAGGGCTCATTACTTCCGGTGAATAAATAACTGGTTACCATTCACAAGAACGGTGTGTTTGAATCGATGATGGTTATGTCTCAATAGACCGGTTCCGTCAAGACATTTCGGAACGCAATGTATTTTCCAAAATCCAAAACCAAATCGATGGCAGTAAAGTGGGTGTACAACTCAGAGGTTTACTTGTATTTCCTTTTTCGTATAGTAGTGCGACCCATGCAACTTTAACTTTCCACTTCTTAGACACGGATCTTTCGTCGAGCAAACAGTTGTGTATGACTGCTGCAAATCGAGCAATTTCAACACCATCCGAAAGAAACCTAAATGGCCTATATTCTGGATCGTAGTGAGTGCCTGAAGTCACATGTGATTTCCTGGTTTTAATTGATCAAGCAATATCCTAGATAAAGCTTACGCCCACCAAGGGAACACTGTTGTGGAGCCACTTCTATTGTGAATCTCGTTTAGGCAAGACAAAAAGATAAATCTGATTTTTTTCTGCCAATTTTCTAATCCTGAGGGTCGACATTCGAGACAAAGAGAAGGAAAAGAAATTACTCTTTAACGAGGAAAGCAAATTTAAGAAAATGCCTGATGGAAAACATTTACGAAATTTTCAAACGACATCTTCTTCATTTTATGGCGCTAAGAGTGTCATCCCTTTATCAAGCGATACCAAGATATTTAAGGAAAGGTTGCCAACAGTTGGTAGAGGTGGTTGATAGTTACCCCATCTTACGTTATTAAATAATATACTGAATTGAAACTTATCACAATATAAGAGGAATAAGACATGCACCTATGCTGCAGGATTGTTACGGAAAAGATTTTAATTTCATAAAGTTTTATCTCGTAAAATGTAAACTGTATATGAAGAATCTACATACAATCACGATGAAGGACACCTAAAGTTTAGCTCATAACTGATAGAGCGCTGAAGGTGGTACAAATGGCCGCTGGAGTGCCCCTGCCAGCACACAGCCGTTTAAGATTTTCTACATTCTAAAGTTTGTAAAAACTGAGCCGGCATACGGAGCGGACATTTCGACACCGATTCCGGATCGAACAACCAACTAAAAAAAGTGTAAAGCTACGAAATTTCAGAAGAATAATGTTGCTAGACATGTTGTAGCTACGGTTTGTTCCTTAACCTACCGAAGAATTCGTAACTAAAACAGCTGTTAGCGTGAGTGACATAAAAGCAGATATCTTAGGTGTTGCGAAACAACTAAGATCACTTAAGAAAGGCAAGTCTTCCGGACCAGATGGTATACCAGTCAGGTTCCTATCAGAGTGTGCAAACACAATAGCTCCTTTCTTAGCAATCATATACAACCGCTCACTTGACGAAAGGTCTGTTCCTAAAGACTGGAAAGTAGCACAGGTCACACCAATTTTCAAGAAAAGAACTAGGAGTAACTCCTTGAATTACAGACCCATATCACTGATATCAGGCTGCAGTAGGGTTTTGGAGAATATACTGTACTCGAACTTTATGAGAAGAAAATGATTTATTCATACGAACCAACACGTATTCAGAAAATATCGTTCTTGTGCAACACAGCTAGCTCTTTATTCCCTTGAAGTAATGAGTGCTGTCGACAAGGGATCTCAGATCGATTCCCCCCATATTTCTAGATTTCCAGAAGGATTTTGATACCGTTCCTCAAAAGCGACTATTAATCAAATTGCGTGCATATGGAGTATCGTCTCAGTTGTGTGACTGGATTCGTGATTTCCTCTCAGAGAGGTCACAGTTCGTAGTGATAGACAATAAATCATCGAGTAGTACAGAAGTGATGTCTGGCGTTCTGCATGGTAGTGCCATGGGCCCCCTGCTGTTCCTCATTTACGTAAATGATCTAGATGATTATCTGAGCAGACCCCATACGTTGTTTGCAGAACACGCTGTAATTTACCGTCTAGTAAAATTATCAGACGATCAATTCCAATTACAAAATGATCTATAGAGAATTTATGTATGGTGCGAAAAGTGGCAATTGGTACTAAACAAAGCAAAATTTCGAGGTCATCCATACGGGTACTAAAAGAAATCCGTTAAATTTTGGGTATAGGATAAATCCCACAAATCTAAGGGCTGTCAGTTCCACTGAATACCTATGAATTACAATTACGAGCAACTTAAACTGGAAAGACCACGTAGATAATATTGTGAGGAAGGTGAAACAAAGACTGCGCTTTGTTGGCTGAACGCTTAGAAGATGCGACAAAACTACTAAAGAGACAGTCTACAATAAACTTGTCCGTCCTCTACTGGAATATTGCTGCGCGGTATGGGATCATTACCAGGTAGGATTGACGGAGGACATCGAAAAAGTGCAGAGAAGGGCAGCTCGTAGGGGTGAGAGTTTCACTGATACGATACGCGAGTTGGGGTGGCAGTCAATGAAACAAAGGCGGTTCTCTTTGCGGCGAGATCTATTTACGAAACATCAATCACCAACTTTCTCTTCCGAATGCGTAAGTATTTTGTCGACACCAACCTTCGTAGGCAGAAATGATTATCATAATAAAATAAGAGAAATCAGAGCTAGAACGGAAAGATTTATGTGTACTTCTTCCCAAGCGCCATTCGAGAGTGAAATGTTAGAGAAGTAGTAAGAAAATGGTTCGATTAATCCTCTGCCAGGCACTTCATCTACATCTACATCTACATTTATACTCCGCAAGCCACCCAACGGTGTGTGGCGGAGGACACTGTCATTACCTCCCTTTCATGTTCCAGTCGCGTATGGTTCACGGGAAGAACGACTGTCTGAAAGCCTCCGTGCGCGCTCTAATATCTCTAATTTTACATTCGTGATCTCCTCGGGAGGTATAAGTAGCGGGAAGCAATATATTCGATACCTCATCCACAAACGCACCCTCTCGAAACCTGGCGAGCAAGCTACACCGCGATGCAGAGCGCCTCTGTTGCAGAGTCTGCCACTTGAGTTTGTTAAACATCTCCGTAACGCTATCACGGTTACCAAATAACCCTGTGACGAAACGCGCCGCTCTTCTTTGGATCTTGTCTATCTCCTCCGTCAACCCTATCTGGTACGGATCCCACACTGATGAGCAATACTCAAGTATAGGTCGAACGAGTGTTTTGTAAGCCACCTCCTTTGTTGATGGACAATCATTTTCTAAGGACTCTCCCAATGAATCTCAACCTGGTACCCGCCTTACCAACAATTAATTTTATATGATCATTCCACTTCAAATCGTTCCGCACGCATACTACCAGATATTTTACAGAAGTAACTACGACCAGTGTTTGTTCCGCTATCATATAATCATACAATAAAGGATCCTTCTTTCTATGTATTCGCAATACATTACATTTGTCTATTCACTTAAGTGTGAATTGCGGAGTAGCCATGTAGATTTAGATGTAGATGTAGAAGGCTGCCAAACTTTATTTTTCAAAGGGATGGAGCTCAGCCCCATTGTTATGTCCGAGAACTTTTGAAACAGCCCTATCCTCAACGATGGATACGTTACTTGGGCCGCCACGATCTCCTTAACTCACAACATGTGAACTTTTGCATTTCTTTGCAAAAGAGGTAATTTACGTTGCATTTCCCACATCAACTCTGTCCAACCCCCAGAACCATATGGAAACTGTAGTGAAGTCAGTAACTCAAAAGAAGGCTCTTCGCGTGTGGGCCGAGTTCATCTATCTTTCACATGTATGGGTTAAATTATCCATTTTGAATGGATTTACTTAAGATCATCGACTCCGTTCTAAGTCTATAAAGTAATTTTTGCTATTTCAGTCAACTTTTACTAATACTTATTAACACCATGCCTTTCAGCAGCGTGCTGCCATGATCAAGTGCGCTTTAGTTACATGTACATTAATTATTTTCTGTGTGAGCCAGCGTGGTACTTAAGAATGAAACTTTACTCCTATATTGAAGGTACATATTCGCCTGACACATTGAGGACAACGCCATCACTATGCATACTTAAATAAGGATTTTGGTTCCTGCACAGGTGCATCAATCGCGCTCCGTTCTTATTTTTTCTCCTGTGCCCAGGATACTGGCTGACTACGGTCTTGAACCTCCTCTCCATCCCAGTCTGGGTCACGTAGTCACACACTATGACAATCATGTTGTGTTCAACAACCTTATCAATTTTTTCTTTTAGGTCTGTCAAGATGTTCACTACTTTTCCAATACCTTTCCTATTCATGTTACTGATGAGAGCATGAAAGTTAACGCTCTCATAGGTTTAGTTGAGAGCTTAGAACGATACGGTAGAGCACATCTCCCATTCGTAGATGAGAAGGACATAATCAAATTTTCTGTTGTTCCCACTGAAACGTTTACTCAACTGAGGTACATTCTTTATCATTCTCTCACCTGGTTGTCTTTAGCAGAGCCCGTAGCCCTGTAAACCCATTGTATCTTCATCCATCAACATAGTCTCTTCCAGCGCCGTTACAAGAGTATTGTGTTTCGTGAGAATGTGTGATCTGTGTTTCAGTTCTCCAATTATTTCCTGGCGTTCATCAGCTTCGTTTAGTACCTGCAGGTGAAAGTAATCTTGACCTCTTGGTTAATCAATGAGCTTATGATTATGCTACTACACAAATAATGCAGAACTGGAGCGATTACAGTGCTATGTAAAAAACATTCGTAGTCAGACTCATTGAAACAGGTGTTTTGAAACACTCAGTTAACGGCGGAAGAGCCCCACATTAATCAATTACTATGACAACACTGAAATTAGTATCAAAGCATGCATGAAGTCTTCAGTTTCTACCGTTTTCTCGACCAGCAGTCACTGTTCGGTAAGTGGAAAAAAATCACTACACAAGACGATAACTGAAATAGATGATTAAATGAGGGTGAGAAAGAGAGAACGCCTCATACGGCTCGCCTGCGATGATAATTTGTGGAGATACTAACATCAAATGTATTAAAACAGTTGTAGTTACTAGCAAGCAAAAAAAATGATCAACGGTTTGCTCTTCAAAAATCATTCTGATGCATGATCACTCTTGAACACCGCTACAACTTGACACCAAAGACACCATACCTCTCGTGTCTTGCGCCCCAGAGGCACGGAAGGGCTCATTAATATCTTCAAGACATTGTAAAAGTTCATGCCCACAGCTCGCCTTGGATGCTACTTAAAACCTCGTTTCCTGTAGGAAACAGTGGATGGACCAAGGTGGCACTACTTTTAGTTGCCAGCCTACCGTGTCTCTTTGCAGAATTTCTGGAAGGACTACAACTGAACGTTAACAGGCACTCGCGCCTTCTAATGACCAAATTCACATTGTAGGTATGAGGGTGAGTCAAATGAAAAACTTAAATATTTTTTAAATATTATTTATTGTGCATAAGTGGTACAAAGTCTTATCACTTTTCAACATAATCTGACCCAAGCTCAATGCAAGTCCTCCAGCGGTTACAAAGTGCATAAATTCCTCAAAAAAAATTTTTTTTTCGAGGTCCGCGCAATCGCTCATGCACTTTGTGGCGTATCTCTTCATCAGAACGGAACTTCTTTCCTCCAATTCCGTCTTTGAGTGGAGTGGTCCAAACATATGGAAATCACATGGGGCAAGGTATGGTGACTACGGTGGATGTGGACTCAAAATGCAGGCCTGTCATTGTTGCAACTGTTGTACGGGCAGTGTGGGGCCTTGCTTTGTCATGTTGCAAAAGGACACCTGCTGACAGCAATCCACGTCGCTTTGATTTGATTGCAGGCCGCAGATGATTTATTAGGAGATCTCTGTATGGTACACTGGTGACAGTGGTCCATCTAGGCATGAAATGCTCCAAAATGACGCCTTTTTCGTCCCAAAAGAGAGTCAGCATAACCTTCCATGTTGCTGGTTCTGTTCGAAACTTCTTTGGTTTTGGTGACGAGGAATGGCGCAATTCATTGCTGACTCTCTTCGTTTCCGGTTGGTGGAAGTGAACCTAGGTTTCGTCCCCAGTAACAATTCTTGCAAGGAAGCCATCACCACCTCGTTCAAACCGCCGAAGAAGTTCTTACAAGCATCAACACGTCATTCTCTCATTTCAGGAGTCAGCTGCCGTGGCACCCATCTTGCAGACACTTTGTGAAACTGGAGCACAACATACACAATGTGGTATGCTGACCCATGACTAATCTGTAAACATGCTGCAATGTCAATCAGTGTCACACGGCGGTTTTCCTTCATTACGGCTTCAACTGCTGCAATGTTCTGTGAGGCCACAACTCGTTGTGCCTGACCTGGACGAGGAGCATCTTCCACTGAAACACTATTTGCGAACTTCCTACTCCATTCGTAGATTTGCTGCTATGACAAATATGCATCACCGTACTGAACCTTCATTCGTCGGTGAATTTCGGTAGGTTTCACACCTTCGCTACGCAAAAACCGAATAACAGAACGCTGTTCTTCCCTGGTGCAAGTCGGAAGGGGGGCGGCCATCTTGATACTCATACTGCGACGGTATGTGTGCATCTGCACTATGCTGCTACCTACAGGTCATTCTGCACGCTGTTTGTAGCACGCTTACCAACTTACAGGAAAACGGCGCGAAATTTCTATTTGTTATTACAAATTTAAGGTTTTCATTTGACTCACCCTCGTACATCGTTACACGCGATAGCGTTAAAGTTCGTTGGAGGACTTGGTGACAGGATTATTTTTTAGACCATAAGAAATCGATTGTCTAAAATCACGGAAAGATACCTATATCTACATCCATATTCTGTAGACCGCAGGACGAACGGTACTTCCCATTGTGGCAGTTACTAGTGCTTCCTCCCCTTTGAATAATATATGGAATACGTAAAAAACGTTTGCATAATCATCTATGTGGTTGCTGGAATTACTATAATATTGGATTTCCAATACCAACAGGAGCTATACATACGAGTTGTACTATAGTCCTAGATTCATCTTGCAAACTAGGTTCCTGATACTTACTATATGGGTTTTCGTTGTATAGTTTTCTAGTTTACTTTACGCCTCCATGATGCTCTTCCATAGGTCAGACGGGCATGTAAGAATTAGTGCTGTTTGTATTTGTTCAAAACCAACTACAGGCCTATTTGTTACGGCTCCCATAAATTTCAACAACATCATGAGTATTAATAAATTGCTAAATCGCTTCAGATGTATTTAGTCCTATTTAATCCTTTATTTTTAGATGACTTCCGGTTTCATGGTACTAAGATCCCGATATTCAGGTTCCCCAAAAAGATCCGGTTGTTTCCGTGCTCAATAGTACATGCGCAAACCGTCTATAAGTGTGCTGTTTACTTTAATGCTGCCAGTAAGAGACAATACGGGTGCAATACCGCGTCCCACAATAGCGTATAGAAGTGAGAAGCGTGAATGTGGTATTGATGTTCTACTTTCCCGTCAACAGCTATCTACTTGACACATTTTGTCGCCATTACTTAGAGTATCCGTTCATTTTGTTGAAACCACTTCTTGGTTTCTTCAGGCTAGTCACAATTTACGTCTTATAGGTTTTTCGCATATTTTCACCTTACCAATGTATCACTGTGTTACAAATTGTTTATTCCATATCCACGGTACTGGACTGGAATCCATGCATCCGACTGTTTTCTTCAATGACATACCGCCTTTCAGCGGTGTTTCATTCTGACGGGCAACAAATGTTAGGTAGAAGTACCAAGTTTCTTTACTCAAGTTATTTAATAAGATCTATAAGCTTGTTTCCAACTGAACAATAATTTGGGATGGTTCACTTGAGTGTTTTATAAGCAATGTTCTTTGTAAGGTGATAGCATTTCCCTGGTATCGTACCAAGAACACAAGTCTGCCTGCCCCCTACATCACAACTACATGGATATATGTCATCATTATCCGTTGATCATACTTCGGCCGCCGTCGCATCACACTCAAAACTGATATGCAAATTTACATTTGTTAATAACGAAATTTACTGAATTACTTTTAGCGTGAAAGCTTGGAAGGAAAAAAGATTATAATTTAAGGTCTCGTTGATAACGAGGTCTTTAGACACGAAGCACAAGCTCGGATAGTTTCATGATTTGGGGAAGGAAACCGCACCGGTATTTTCCTATAGTGATTTAGGGAAAATCACAGAATACCTAAATCCGGATAGATGGACGCGGATTTGAACCACATAATATGGTGGTCAATAAATTAAGTGTACTTCAAAGGCAACTTCATTGCATCCATTTTCAGTTACTACCACAAATGAAAGAAATATGTAGGTACATATAAAACCACTTTCTTCTTCTTCTTCTGCTTTTACGGCCTCATTGGACCACTTCAGTCAATCATTTCTGGTCCTCTTCTTTGGTATTTTCCCCTTCCGAGTGGCCCAGTATCTCTTCATTCGTTCCGATGCTTTTCGTCGTTCCTTATCTGTAAATACCCTTTTCGTTTTATGTCGTTTGTAAATTTTTGGTTTAAATCTTATTTCTGTGTCCCTCAACTTCTTTAAATTTGGCGTTTTGTTCTGCAAATCATCCAGAGTTATTTCCAGTTCTTCCATATCCTCTCTTATTTCCTTAAGCCATCCTCCTTGTTGTTTCAAATTCCAGAGTTTCTCAATAATTTTCCTTGATAATCTGGTTTCTGGTGTCCTCAGAATGTGACCACAAAAAGAGATCCTTTTCTTTCGTATAGTATCAGTGATGGGCTCCAGTTCTCTGTATACCACTTCATTTGGAACTATCCGCCATTGCCCAGCTTTTTGATATTTCTTATTTATGCATGTTCTAGCAATTCTTCTCTCTGCTTTTAAAATTTTGTCAATTCTGTTTTTCTGGGTGACTTTAAAAAGAGTTTCACTTCCGTATGTAACCTCTGGTTGAACCACCGTCTTGTAATGTTTTAATTTTGTTTCAATTGATAGACATGTTTTATTGTACGTAGACCATGTTAGTTTTTGAGCTTTTATCATTTTATTAGTTCTTGCTCGCTATGCAGGTTTCTCGTCCAATTTATGTGTTATAATTTCACCCAGGTATTTAAATTGTTTCACTATTTTAATTTCCCTATTGTTCACTGTGATGTGATCTATTACAAGTGGATCCGTTACCATTATTTCAGTCTTTTCAAATGATATCTGGAGTCCAAATTTTTGTGCTATATTTTGTAAGCTTGTTATTTGTTTCGTGGCTTCCTGAATATTATTAGCTAGTAATGCTAGGTCATCAGCAAATCCCAAGCAATTTAGGTTTATTTTATCTTTCTTAGTTCCAATTTTATTATTCATAGGATTTTCCTTGTACCATTCTCTCATTACATATTCAAGAGCACAATTGAATAGCAATGGTGATAAACAATCTCCCTGTCTCAACCCTGTTTTAATCGTAAATGCTTCAGATATTTCTCCTCTAAATTTTACTTTGGATTTGGTGTTTGTTAAGGTTAACTGTATCATTTTTATTAATTTAGGATGAAGTCCAAAATTCCTTAATATTTTGATCATTTAAGATCTATGGATGCAATCATACGCCTTTTTGAAATCTACAAAGGTTATGACTAGTTGTTTTTGCCTTCTTTTGTAGACATCCATAACTAACTTCAAGGTGATTATCTGTTCTGGGCAGCTTCTCCAGGATCTAAATCCTCCTTGATATTCTCCCAGTTCCAGTTCTAATTGATCTTTACAGCAGTTGTATAGTATTCTTGACATGATCTTATACGTGGAGTGCAAATGGGAAATTCCTCTATAGTTGTCTGGATTTGATTTTTCTCCTTTCTTATGTAATGGGTGTATTATAGCAGTAGTCCAATTGTCTGGTAATTTCTCTTCATTCCAGATTTTTACTATGCATTGGTGTAATGCTATCTTTACTGGTTCTGCTGCATATTTCCAAAGTTCAGCACACGTTTGATCATCTCCACTTGCTTTGTAGTTTTTGAGTTCTTTCAAAGCTCTGTAGACCTCATTAATTGTAGGTGGATTTATATTTTCTGCTAGCGTTTTAATTGGGGTTTCTGTGTTTATCTGAAGAGGTTCTGGGGGATCTTCACAATTTAGTAACTTGTTAAATGTTTCTGCTAGAATTTCTGAATTTTTACTATTGCTATCGGCTAGGTTATTATCTTTATCTTTTAACATTAATGTTGGAGGATCATATCTTTGTAATTGTCTGCCAAATATCTTGTAATAGTCTCTTGAGTTTGTTTTTTCACTATTTGTTTCTATCATTAGAAGTACATCTTTTTTTTACTGATGTTTAACTCTCCTTATTATTTTTTGTGTTGTCTTCCTTTGTTTTGTGAGTTCCAAATATGATTTTTCTGTTTTTTCATTTTGATGCCTTAACCAGGCTTGGTGTCGATCCAACACTGCTTCATCACATTCATCGTTCCACCACTGGTGTTTTTTCCTTGGATTTATAGGGGCAACGTGTTCAGCTATTTGTTTCAATTTTGGAATTATTTCTTCCAGATCATCTGTTATTTTAATATCCCTGGTTTGTGCTTCATAATCCTCATTTTGTATCAGTTTATGAAGGTCATAGGTTCTCTTCTTCTTCTGGTGGGATTTTTTCTTTGCTAATGGGGTTAATTTAATTTTAATTTTTATCATGTAATGATCTGATCCGGTATCTGTCCCTCTCAGTACTTTCACATTGTAAATTTCCTTGTGGTAATTCTTATCCATGCAGACATGGTCCAGTTGCCATTCTCCTTTTTTCCAGTCTGGATGTTTCCAAGTGTTTAGTTTACTTGGTCTTCTCTTAAAATACGTCGACTTTGAGATCATGTCATGGTTTCTGCAAAATTCCACTAGTCTTATGCCATTTTTGTTTGTTCTTCTTTGTGCTGTCCATTTCCCTACTATGTCTCTATTTCTACATTCAGTCCTTAATTTTAATTTGCAAGGCCACCACTAGTTTTCACACCGCCATCATCAAATAGCAACAGTCATCCGCTATAAATTCGTGCTATAACCGTCTAAATGGTTCTGAGCACTATGCGACTAGACTTCTGAGGTCATCAGTCGCCTAGAACTGAGAACTAATTAAACCTAACTAACCTAAAGACATCACACACATCCACGCCCGAGGCAGGATTCGAACCTGCGACCATAGCAGTAGCTCGGATCCAGACTGTAGCGCCTAGAACCACACGGCCACTCCGGCCGGCTGTAACTGTCCTTTCATCAGTTTGACATTAAATTTATAGTAGATAGCTATATGAACTGAGAAGTGGGTTTTGTCGATTTCTTATAATTATGCAGTGAGCTGTGAGCAGTGTTCCGTAGGTGCACCACAAATTCCACTTTATACGGGCACGTTGCAATGTCAACAATAGTATTACAGATGTGCTCTACAGTGTACACCAACGTGAAGAACGGATACGCATTTATTACATACCATTCACATTGAGTATGACAAAAGTATTGGCGCCACCACATAATTGGTCTGGAAGCATGTACCGTAATGAATCTTTCACAATCTGTTAGAGGCACGTTGTCACAGAAGTAACTATTCGACCGACCATTCAATCCATATTAGAGTTTTTAATCTAACTGCTTCAGTACAGAGTGTCGTTCTCTTCGATACTGTTCAGGGCCCCAAGTGAGTACTTTAAAAAACAATTCGAACGCAGGGTAGATAGATTCTGCCTTCGTCGTCAGCTCAGGACAAAGGGACCTAATTTTCGCAGGATCCGAAAACAATGCATTATTTTCTAATGATTAAAATATAGTATTAATATTTTGGTGAGTTTTAGGTGCTGGTATTTAGCTCGTCATCATTCTGTCACATATCAATGGTTCGGTATTAACACGTCCTAATTCAGTAAATGAATGTTGTCTTACTAGCGTTGGCGCGCGTTATGCGGCAGTAGCTTCGTTGAAATGATCATTGGATATTTCGGCTCTCAAAGTCTAATGTGTGATCGTCACTGAAGATGGCTTACCAACAAGTAAAATGACTGGAAAATAAAATAATAATTATTATCCCTGCTGCTCTGGAAGATAGCCGCTCTAACACACATATTACGTAGTTACCTGTTAATGTAAGATCTGAAGTATGTTCTTCAACATCAACCTGCATCGTACAGCAGTTTTTGCCGAGGGATACTATTGTTGGGAATTAATCTGGTCAGTACCACCTTCCCAAATTCTAGTGGCTGAATCCTCATCTCGTCGAATCAGTCTGCTTCAGTTTGTATCGGGCGAATTCGCATATAACCGCTCAGTTTGATTCCATCGCCCACATTTTTCCCCCGCTTAAAACTTGTAGCAGTAAAGTATTTTCCTGATTGCTTTTATCCATCTCTACGTTACAAAGAAACTTGTTATTTAGTACTCTTCTGCTCATAGCACACATTTGCATACATTCAGTGCAATTCAGGAAAAAGAAAAGTTCTAGCTTTCCGTTCCGTAGTAGACACTCGAATTGTCACGCTTTCTGTTGGCTTCGGTAGTTAACATATAACACAATTGACATCTAATATTGTGACATGTTCAAAAGGCATTCAGTCACATTTGATGTCGCCGCCCCTCCTCTTCCTGTCGTCATTTAGTTTCGTAGAATTAACAAGAAACCTTCAAATTGGCACTTGAAATCATAATCTGTGGTCGCATAACATGGTTGTACTACGGAACTATCAGATACATCTCCTGCAACATGAACGACGATATCCCTTTCACATGATGAAAGGTAACTCCAAAATAACTGAGGCCATTGGTGGCATAATCAGATACTACTTCACGCGAAGAACACCGTCATGAAGTGTGCCTTAAGGTAAATAGAATGTCATCAGGAAGCACGTCAGAAATAGGTCACTTACAATGGGAAAAGATTATTCATATTAATGTGGAATCGTGAAGTCGTGCGAACAGCAAGTAAGAACAGGATCGTCGGTTCTTCTAAATGGTTCAAATGGATCTGAGCACGGTGGGACTCAACATCTGAGGTCATCAGTCCCCTAGAACTTAGAACTACTTAAACCTAACGAACCTAAGGACAGCACACAACACCCAGCCATCACGAGGCAGAGAAAATCCCTGACCCCGCCGGCAATCGAACCCGGGAACCCGGGCGTGGGAAACGAGAACGCTACCGCACGACCACGAGCTGCGGGCCGTCGGTTCTTCTGCTTGACAGTATACAACTAATGGTTTTCCTGACACTGTGTCTTACTTCAATACATTTTGTTAACGGAGTGATGTGGGAGAACAAACTGGGCGAGCAATAATTAAGAGGATACCGTAACCTATTTCAAATTCTCTTACGAAACTCGTAGAGAAATGTGAAGATACAATTCCAAGAACTGAGGTGATACAGGGATTAATGTAAATTACTTCGAAAAGAATAACGCATAGAATTATTTTTAAAAAGAGCCACAGTATTGTTATTGTGACTAAATTTGGAGGCACTCCTTACACGGTGCAGTATTTCTATGAGAATTTTACGATAGTTTTGTCTTAAACTTCACTCTGGCGTTTCTGTGATCTTAGTCCTATATTAAGAACCTCTCTTAGAACCCTTTTACAAAACAGAATATTATTCAACAAAGCAAAGAAATATAATGGAAAAAACAGTGGACTTAAATGCTGCCTGCATGAGCAACGTCCGTCACAGAGTGTGTCGTTGAACATTAGAACCCGAGAGTCTTCACGTTTCATGCCTCTGTACACCACACTGATACATGTCCTCACTTAATTTATGTAGTTTGTGTCACCGTAGCTCGGTAAGCTTACACGGCTTAAGTGGTGCCCGTGTCCCAGGGGTCTGCGACGATAAATTCTCCAATGACAGTCCACTGGCCACGTAAACGGACAACGAAATAAACGGATAGTGTTCGGTGGTGTGGTGTATGGTCATCTCCGACTTAATGGCGTTATATGAGACTATAACCGTACATCATCCGATGTGATTGCTGAAACGCACACAGCTGTACACTGTTGCTGCGTAAAGGATACCGAAACAAGAAGCCTCGATGCGTCAAATGCAGAGCGTATAAAGTGAGATATTTCGCGTAGTACCCATTACAAATCAGAAGATTATAAATCAAGCGTTGTAGAAGTGCCTCGCTTTATCTTTTAGTTGAGGAAATGTGCATTCCATAAAATATTACGGCTTTTCTATCATATATCAAATACGCAGTGGCACGGCTGGTCGAAAAATGAGCTCTCATGCCCTCGTCTACGGAGATGCTCGCTCGGTGTCGTCAGAAATATTTTGGAATCGCTGACAGCGACTGACATTCACCTGTAAGATAGTGGCCCAGATGCTTCAATAATGAAACACTACAATAAGGTTCGTTACTCTGTAAACCGATCCGTATTTTCGTTATATGTTTAATGGCAGATGGCGGCGTAGTTCCTCTGAAAATCGACATGCCGATTTTCATCCCTGTTCGTCCCCAATATGAGTTTCCGGTCTGTCTCTAGCCACCTAGTCACAATCACTTTAAAAATTAACCCTACAACTTGCCTTTATAATATGAAATTTTAATTACTAGTTCTTTAACGCAAAGACACGTTTTGTTTAAGCGGGTCCGGAGATTCTGCATGTCTTTAAGGCAGAATGCAGTATAGCTCAGTAACATCTAGTGAGACCACCGATCACGAATATTGCATTATCTGTGTGAAGGTAAGCATCAACAGTCAGTCAGCCACTGCTATCGGATGCTTTTATAGTCTACATGCCCCAGAAACCGTAGTGGCAGAGTGGTTCATGAAGTACGTTAGAGAACATCAGTAAACTAAAAACCCCAGTGCACTAAATACTATAACTCAAATTTTTAACGGAGTTTCAAAAGTCACGTTACGTTACAAATAAGCTAAACATTTAATGTTAAGCATGTAGGTCTTTATGGTTGAGGAAGTAAATCCCTAATTATGTGGCTTACATTAGTTTCCATTATGTATGCGTATCTCCTGTCATGTAGTAGCTACGATAATGTAGCCCAGCGCACGTGCATGGGGTTGCCACACTTTCTGTCTTACACGCAGTAATTCGGTTTACATAGTTTTTGCGTGCTTATGATGAGAGGATGATTATACCTGAGTATTTTACTGTGTAGAAGAGTATTTACTAACCTATTCAAAGTTTTCTGCATAATAATTAGTCTATCATCTTTACGTCATCCGATTTTGGGAAGTAATACGAGGGTTGCCCAGAAGGTAATGCACCCCATTTTCTTTCTCAGCCAAAAAGAATACTACGAATCAGAAACGTTACGTATCTATTACTTAACGCCTCCTGAGTGTGCGCTGTAAGTTTCCGTCACCTCTGACAGGTAGCGTAGCTGCAGGACAGTTTCAAAATGGCGTCTGTAGGTGATGTATGTACGCTAAAAGCAACGTGCCGTCATTGAATTTTTCACTGCAGAGAAAGAAACTGTAGGGAATATTCTCAAATGCTTGTGCAATGCGTATAAAGCATCTACTGTCGACCGATGTATAGTTAGTCGCTGTGCAAGTAGGGTGAGTTAATCAGAAGGCGTTTTGGCTGAGCTCTACGATTGGCAGCGATTGGAGAGACCATCCGTGGCCATCTCGTCTTACGTATTGCAGACATCTTCCACTTGTTTGGGCCATTAAAGGATGCCATTCGTGGAAGACATTTTGAGGACGATAAGGAGGTGATTCACACAGTGAAGCACTGGCTCCGCCACCAGGAGAAGGATTTTACCGACGGGCCATACACGCCTTTTTTTCACTCTGGAGGAGGCCGTACAAAGGGATAAAGATTACGTGGAAAAATATGGAAAAATAGGATGTGTAGACAAAACACCATCCTTTCGTGTATGTGTAATTCTCATTACGTTCAACAAAGAACTGTGTATATTATAGCCCTCGTAAGTTGTTGCAGTAATAGCGTGCAAATTCCAGTGTTCATCTTTGATGAATAGCAGTCAGCACGAGTTAATTAACAAGGCGACAGCTGTGGAGACTCATAACAAGCAAAGTTTGCTGAACAGTCGATGAGGGGACATTGTTTGTAGCTCCTTGGTTCATGTGGGTGGTCAAAAAAAAATGGCTCTGAGCAGTATGGGACTCTACTGCTGAGCTCATAAGTCCCCTAGAACTTAGAACTACTTAAACCCAACTAACCTAAGGACATCACACACATCCATGCCCGAGACAGGATTCGAACCTGCGACCTGCTTCCATTATCGGCCAGAAAGCCAGTGGGCATGCCCCCATGTTGGCAACCGGAATCTAATAATAATTGGATACGTCTACCGAACTCCCAATTGAAATATTACAATTGTTGAATGGTTCAAAGGATACTTGAGTTTCATTTCAAACACGTACCCCACTCATTCTATTGTAGTTAATTTACCCTCGATATTTTGGCGAAAATACATGTTTAATTCTGGAGGTACGCATAAAACATCATCACAAATTGTACTAAGCGCAATCTCTGAAAATCAATTCAAGGAGCTAGTTCATGAGCCCACGCGAAAAATGAACTGGACCTCTTAGCAACAAGTAATCCTCTGTTAACTACGAGCTTCAAAACAGATTCAGGGATTGGTGACTACACGATTGTTGTACTGAGATTGAATACTGTAACACCTAAATCCTCCAAATATAAACAAAAAGTACACCAATTCAAAAGAGCAGATAAAAATTCACTTGGCATCTTCCTTAGAGACAATCTCCATTCCTCCCAAATTAACAATATAATTCTAACCCAGATGTGGCTCAAATTCAAAGAAATAGTATCGGCAGCAATTGAGATATTTATAGCAAATGCATTAACAAACGACGGAGCTGAATCTCCTTGGTACACAAAACGGGTCACATCACTGTTGCAGAAACATCGAAAAAACATGCCAAATTTGAACAGACGCACAATCACCCAGATTGACGATCTTTTACAGATGCTCGAAATTTAGCACGGAATTCAATGCGAGGTGCTTATTATGGTTTCCACAACGAAACTTTGTTTCGAAACCTGGCACAAAATCCAAAATGATCCTCATTGTATGTGAAGTATGCTTGCGGCAAGACACAATCAATGCCTTCTCTGTGCGATACCAATGGAGATACTATAGAAGACAGTGCTACCAAAGCAGCGTTACTAAACATAGCCTTCCGAAAAGCCTCCATGAAAGTATTCGAAGTATTCGAAGAATTCTAAACACGAACAGCTATCAACATGAGTAACGTACAAGTAAATATGCTCGGAGCAGTGGAGCCACTTAAATCACTAACTAAAAGCAAGTCTTCTGGTCCACACTGTACAGCAATTAGGTTCTTTTCAGAGTATGCTGACGCAATAGCTCTATATTTCACAATCACATACGACCGTTCGCTCGACGAAGGATCCGTACCCAAAGACTGGAAAGTTGCACAGATCACAGCAATATTCAAGAAAGGTAGAATGAGTAATCCATATCATTAACGTCGAAATGCGGCAGGATTCTGGAACATTGTGTTAAAAAATTATGAATTACCTCGAAGAAAACGGTCTATTGACACACAGTTAACATGAATTTAGAAAGCATCGTTCTTGTGAAACACAACTAGCTCTTTACAAACATGAAAAGTTGAGTGTTCCTGACAAGGGATTTCAGATTGATTTCTGTATTTATGATTTTCCGTCAGGCTTTTGATACTCTACCAACAGAATGGAATATCGTCTATGTGACTGGATTCGTGATTTCCTGTCAGAGAGTTCACAGTTCGTAGTAACTGGTGTTTCTTATATACATAAACGAAATTGGAGACAATCTGAGCAGCCGCCTTAGGTTGTTTGCAGATGACGCTGTTGTTTATCGACTAATAAAGTCATCAGAAGATCAAAACAAACTGCAAAACGATTTAGAAGAGATATTTGAATTTTGCGAAAATTCGCTATCGACCCTAAATAACGAAAAGTCTGAGGTCATCCACATGAGCGGTAAAAGGAATGCGTCAAATTTCTGTTAGACGATAAATCAATAAAATCTTAGGGCCGTGAATTCAACTAAATACCTAGGAGTTAATTTTGAAGGAACACATAGAAAATGTTGTGGCGAAGGCTAACCAAAGACTGCGTTTTATTGGCAGGACACTTCAAAAATGTAACAGGCCTACTAAGGAATCTGCCTAACTACGCTTGTCCCTCCTGTTTTGGAGCGCTGGTGTGGGATGCATACCAAATAGGATTGACGGAGTACATCGAAAAAGTTCCAAGAAGGGTATCACGTTTTGTGTTATTGTGAAATAGGGGAGAGAGATTCACTGAAATGATACAGGATATGGGGTGGACATAATCAGCCGGGCAGAGTGGCCGAGCGGTTCTAGGCGCTTCAGTCTGGAACCGCGCGACCGCCACGGTCGCAGGTTCGAATCCTGCCCCGGGGATGGATGTGTGTGATGTCCTTAGGTTAGTTAGGTTTAAGTAGTTCTAAGTTCTAGGGGACTGATGACCGCAGAAGTTAAGTCCCATAGTGCTCAGAGCCATTTGAACCATTTGACATAATCAAAACAAAGGCGTGTTTCGTCGCGGCGGAATCTTCTCACGAAATTCCAATCACCAACCTTCTCCTCCGAATGCGAAAGCATTTTGTTGACAACCGCCCACATAGGGAGAAACTATCACCATGATAAAATAAGGGAAACCAGAGCTCGAACGGAAATATACAGCTGTTCGTTCTTTGCGTGCGTTATGCGAGATTTGAATAATAGAAAAGTGTGAAGGTCGTTCGATGAATCCTCTATCAGGCACTTAAATGTGATTTGCAGAGTATCCACGTAGATATAGATGTTGATGTTTTGGACGTCAGATAAATCGTCCCGTTTCCGCTTTGCGGCAACCACTTCACTGTTTTCGAGATCACACGGACACGCATCACTGCCAGTGCTTCCACATGCCGTCTGTGCGTGGTTATTGCGCGTTGACTTCGAACATAGGCCATGACCACATTAATGTGACTGGACCATGCAGAGGCAGCGTCGCAGTGGAACTCAGATTCTACCAAGAGACTTCCTGGGTTAGCATTACATTACTTGTGATTCGATACCAAAAGTGGTTAACAGTCGATGTGATTCAGGCTGCTAACATGAGTTGCAATGGTGTTGGAACACCTGAGACGAATGGACCGACACGTCTGGAGCCTACAATGTCGCCTGAGATGAGTTTGGCCGATGTTACCTCCATTTCGCACGTCCTGGCCTGTCGACACACACCTGACATTTACGGAATAGCAGTGGTGTGGTCGTGAATCTCTGCGCGGAAAGCGGAAGTGGGCACTGGCCGCACGGCCGTTCCCTTGCGGGTCGGCTGTTGGAACAGTAGCTGACATTCCTAAGTGGTCCGGAAGAGCTCAGAGGGTGCGATCTCTTGTCATTGGGCGTTCCAATGGTAAGCGGGTGATGGAGGTCCTCAGGGAAGTAGCGGGCAGGTCAGTAAAGATCAGTGTCGATAGTGTTTGCTTGTTAGGGGATTACGTTCGTGATATGAAGGAAGCTCACTGAGTGCACCAGGTTGCAAATCACGGCTCATTTCGGCACAGTTGACGCATGCCGACAGGGCTCAGAGGCCGTCCTCGAATGGTGAAATCAGATACCGTTGCTCGTGGGGGGAAGCATAGTCAATGTTTTGAAGCATCGTCCCCAGAACTGATCGTGGTCCTCTCGTTCGGAGCCGAGTGGATGGCATCAACTGGATGCTCAGACGATTCTGTGACGACCTTGAATACGGATATATTCACCTCAGCTATCGAGTGGAGAAATGTGGGACGCCGTTCAATAAAATAGGTTAGGCACTATGCACTGGAAACGTGTGTGGCGTACATATATGGTTTGTTAGGATAACGATACGTTCTGACTGAAAAAAGGATAGCATTCGTCTTAGTAGTTCGTAAAAGATAATGTTCATACACGTTGTCCCAGGAAAAATAATCAATATTCGGTAACGATCATTCGAGGTAAAACAGGGACCCTAAAATGCATACCTTAAGAGCTACGACCACTTCTCGGTCTTCGATACTGGGAAGTAAATCTCTTCTACTGCAAGGTCTTTGCTTGTCATGTTGTCAGAGGTGTTATTATGGACTAAATGCCCATAGGTTTTAAGGTATGCATTTTACAGCCGAAGTTCAACAGAAAAAAATTTTCCTGTTTCCATTTATACTGCCTCCTCCCAAATTATGGAAAGTAAAGAATCTGCACTATAACACATATGTTTCATATTATTGAAGCTGAAGCGCTCATAGCTCTGAAAGTACGCATTTGAAATCCAATGTTTACTACTAGAAATCCTTGAAGAGTGACCACTACTCCTTGGACGCCCTGTATTACGTTACTGAACTGCTGCAATGTCCATCGTAAGGTTCACGAACGTTTCTCGCTCAAAAACGGTAACAGTGCTCGCATAGTACCAGGTGCATAAATCCAGCTAAAAGCACAGAAAATACGATACTGTGTACCGACGGAAGTAATTCAGGATGCGAAGTAATCTGGGTCAAAGGCGTGTTATAAGACATCGGATGCCTTTATACGTACCAGCCTCAGTAGCAGCAGTGGCAGAACATGTGAGTATTAGGTAGAGATTTAAACTTACCCTCTCCAGAATGGGAGACTCAATTACCGACTGGTAATTGAGTGAAACTGTTCTAAATGCCTTTTCCGAAAATTAGCTTGAGCTGTTGATCAGAGAACCGAGTCGCGAAAATAAAATATAAGGAAGTCAGTCACCATAAGGCCGTTACCGCAACAGTAAATATTACTGGAAATAGGAATACAAAGAATTGTAGAGAGACCTTTCTGTTTAGCAAAAGCGACAAGAAGGATTTCATATTACCTGGCTGGTCAACATGAAAATTTCATGTCCGTCACTGACAATGTAGAGCATCAAAGTTCAGAGTTCAACATGATTGTACAAACGCTTTAAACAGGCAGGTGCCAAACAAAGTTGTGGGAGATGCAAAAGAAAAGTCGTAGTTCACCAACGGTTTTCGAAAGCTCCTATTAAACCAAAGAGAGTGTTACTAACGGCATTAGAACGGCGGATAACACAGAAATGAAAGGATATTAAACGTCTCTTTGCAGAACTGTTTCTCAGACGAAGATCACATTGAAAGGAACCATCCCGGCATTTGCTTGGAGCGATTTAGGGAAATCACAGAAAACCTAAATCAGGATGGCCAGACGGGGGATTGAACCGTCGTCCTCCCGAATGCCAGTCCAGTGTGCTAACCACTGCGCCACCTCGCTTTTTTTTTTTTTTTTTTTTTTTTTTTAAATTTGTCGTTTTGAAGGTTTCAGAGAACGGAAAGGAATTGCTAACGCCGGTGTTAGAAAACGTCTACAGTTAAATGCTATTGCAAAAATTTAGAAGAAGGGAACTATATTAATGAACATGTGCACTTCATAAACAACCTTCTGACATGTTAGACCTATATGACGAACAAAGCTCAAATTTATATCGTTGACAGTCGGTTTGAATCGATTCAGGGTCTATTTTACAGTGAAGCACCTTGGAATTTGCAAAGCAGTAATCCATGATATTAACTTAATTTACTAAGTCGAAATCGGACGAAGATTGATGTTTAAAGGCATTCTTCAGATTTCGCATAAGAAATTTTTACTAGCAGTTTGCAACTCCATTAATTAAAATGTAAAATAAAAGGTTATAGTCAGCGGCTTCTACCGTGATTCGAACTGCTATGTCTTATAGTACAAGCACTGCAACGCACAAGGGAACCTCTTTTTTTTTTCTTTTTTGGATTATTAAAGTAGACATTTTTTTTTTTTTTTTTTTTACGGGCAAGTGCTCTACCAAGTGAGCTACTTTTTTTTTTTTTTTTTTTTCCGGGGTAGCGCGTTTCCACAGCGCTTTTATTTTTATTTTCCTGGACCTCTTCCACTTCAGGCGTTGGCCCCTATCATCCATATCACCCCCAAACTCCTATCTAACCTAAAAAAAAAAAAAAAAAAAAAAGAAATTCTGTTGCCACCGCCACTTTCACCCTAACTTAACCTACTTTTTTATTTATTTTTTCATTATTCTTTTTAAATAATATATAAAGGAACTGAATACATCTTCTTGCCGTGACAATCTGTCCAATACCCTTGAAACAGAAGAACACGAAATCAATCAAGCACTTCTGATGTGTTTTATGTTACGGCTTCTGGCAAAATTAGTTTTCCTGAGGCACTTTCACCTGCTGTACTATAAAAATAAATAAATAAATGCCAACTTAATTATAATGAAGCACAAGTAGTATCAACTCGCTGTAGTGTTGTGCACCAACCCAAAAAAAAAAAAAAAAAAAAAAAATTACCGCTTCATTATGGCAAAGTGTGAAGTAAGAAATTTTGAAACAAAGCTTTGTATTTCCGACTCGTTTTAAGGTTGTGGTGCTCTTCCATTATATACTGTATGTACTCGTCTATACTCGCATGTGTATTCGTAACTGCAAAATATGCAAACTGGCCGATAATCCAAACATAGCTATTGTGCTTTGTTGCAGGAAAGAAATACCAGTCTGGTTGAAGTACATCTTTAAGTGTTATAGCAGAGTCTGTGGTTCTAGTAATTATTGCGAGTTTTTTTCTAGTCCAGTTCCATATGTGGTATTGGTCGCGGCAGATGAGAATGTGTGCCAAGGTATCTACAGTATGGCAATGATCGCAGTACGGACTCTGCTTCATTTTGATATTGTGCAACTTTTCACCTGTGGGGACCTTCTCGTTCACAATGTCATACCACGTGGACACTACTTTGGAGTGGAGGATGGGATTGTTAATGTTTTTCCAGACGTTACTCCAGTTGACCGCTGGATATTTCGCTTCAATTGGGTTTTGCCTATGGTGTCTCGTGAGGTGGTAATAGGTCCTTCTGGTGTTAAGCAGCTGTGAAGTGTCTTGAATATAGCTCATTTCCAGGTAATAAGTCCGGACGTGATCGAGTTGAGCGCTGATGCGACCAACATCGACTGGGGCCGTTTTGCTCGTTGGGGCTAACCTGTTGAATAACGTTTTCGTAATTGTCGGATGGGGTGACTGCAGTATTTTGCGGATTCGGTCCATATATACGGCAGTGCATTGATTCTTGATGTCTTTGACACCCAAACCACCAGCGGCGCGGGTTAACACTATGGTTGGCATAGCGACTTTAAAGATGTTTCCGCTCCATATGAACCAATACGCTGCAGCTAAAAGCTTTTGCGCTGTATCCTTGGGTACTGGTAACACTGCTGCGATGTGATATATTTTGCTTAGCGCATAGCTGTTAATCAATAGAGCTCTCTGTATCCGATTGAGCGTTCTAGTTTTGTGTTCACGGAGAGTAGCCCTGAATATATGCAGTTTATGGTCCCAGTTGGCTACTGTCATCTCTCTTGGGTTGGCCATTAGAATCATACCTAAGTGGTTCGTCTTCTCTGTTCTTTGTAGCCATGTTCTTGGAATGGTCTCCATATGGGGTCCGACAGGTAAAATTTTCGATTTTTGTTCATTGAGTTTGGCTCCGGAAGAAGTGGCGTAAGCGTGGATTATTTGTTGAACGACTTCCATTTCTGAGTGCGTGTTAACTACTACACTGACGTCATCAGCATAAGCGTGACACACGGTTTTTGTACCCAACACCTGTAGACCTTGTAACCTGTGATGCAGGTTTAACAGTAACGGTTCTACGGTGATTGCGTATAGTGCCATAGAAAGGGGGCAGCCTTGTCTCACTGATTGCTTGATCGGGACTGGTGAACTTAGCTGACCATTAATTTTGATTCGAGAGGAAGTCCCGACTATACATTTGCGTATGATCTGAATAAAATGAGCACTGAATCCCATCCGTTGCATTACAGTTAGTAGAAAGTGGTGGTTGATGCGGTCAAAAGCCTTATCGAAGTCTAAAAACATGAGACCAACATTGCATTTGCATAGCCACGACAAATATATTATGTCTCTATATTCACATAATGCATTCGACATTGATCTCCCTGGGACAGCACTCATTTGATAAGGGCCAAGTACATTCGGCAGTACCGTCTTCAGTCTACAGTTTATGAGTCGGGTGAAGATTTTATAGTCGGAATTGAGGAGTGTTAGTGGTCGAAAATCCTTCAGCGTAGCGCTACGTGGTTTTTTGGGGATCAGTACAATCATTCCTTCGGTAAACTGAGATGGCATCTGCACGTCTCCCAATAATTCATTGCATATTTTGGTGAATTCCGGTCCTATGATGTGCCAAAAACAAGCATAAAATTCTATGGGTAGGCCATCTAAACCAGCAGATTTCTTTGTAGGCGAGTCTTTGATTATGGCACATACTTCTTCCTCAGTTATGTGGGCTACAAGGTCGGCGTTGTCAGTCGGATGGACCGTGGATTGAATGTTGGATAAAAGCGGCTCACTTGCCGTCGCGTCAGTCGCCGATGCGCAGTAAAAATCTGTATAATGTTGCACCACGTAGTTTTTAACTGTGACTTGTTGATCGTATTCGTTCCCCTGTTCATCACTGAGAGTGTGGATTAACTTTTGTTTACCTCTCTTGGCTTCCCGTATCACGTGATATACGGACGTATTCTCCTGCGTCAGTTCAATCGGAGGACGCGATCGAACTTTTTTCCCCTCTAGTGATTGTCGTACCAACGCCGTTATTCTTGCTTTGGTGCGTTTTATTCTAGAGCTGTTTGCTACTAATCCCATGGGGTCATCATATAGTTCGCGGAGGCAAAGAAAGTGATACTCCAAGGTGCGTTTTCGCCAGTACGCTTTCATGCGACCATATCGTGCGATGCATTTTTTCAGCTGCGGTTTCGCAGACTGTAGCCACCACATGATGCGTGTAGGATATCTGGATTGCATCCGAAGACAACGCTGCCATGTAGCATGGACCTCCTGTTTCAGTACTGCGTCCTCCAAAAGTGACACGTTTAGCTGCCATACGCCCCTTCCCAGGAATGTTTTTTGTTTAGTATGCTTCGCGGTTATATGAAATGCGCAGTGATCCGAGAAGTTAAGAGGCCAAATTTCACAGTCAGTTACATTATGGATAAAACCTTTCGTTACATACAGCCTGTCTAGTCTGCTTGCCGAAGTACTTGATACGTACGTGTATCCTCGGGTGTGCGGGCGAAGGTGGCACCAAGCATCTATCATATCGAGCCCGTTAATTAACAGCAACAGCTCCTCACAAAAGTTGAAGTTCGGGATTTGATCTTCTGGACGCAATACGCAGTTAAAATCTCCACCCAAAATTATGTGCAGCCGAGGATCCGTTATTAATGGGACAATTTCGTCCCGGAACAGGTTGCCCCTTGCTCGTTTTCCGCTGGATCCAGAGGGAGCATATATATTAACAAGAAGCAGATCATATATTTGCGCAGTTATGCCTCGTCCAGTTTCAAGTATTGCTTTTGCTGTACATGGTATGCCGTGTTTGAACAGTATTCCTGTTCCACATTCATTGCCTATGTTTAAGATCGCCTCATATCCGTACACATCCGCTATTTTGGTTGTAACTACCTCTTGTAACATCGCTATGTCAATGTCGGCGGCATATAAGTAGTCCTTCACAGATTGTAACTTTACGTCCGAAACTATTCTGTTTACATTGAGCGTGGCGATTTTATACGCCTGCGTCATTCGGTAGTCCAACTAAGCGCATTCAGTGTCGTCAGACCATGCTGTCCCCGTATCAGTTCCGCAGCGGTCAACAGTGTCCATTGGTTCTTCAATTGGAGGGGCGAGGTTCATCTGTACGTCCTCATTCGGGTTGGGGATGTCTGGTTTTCCGATGTCTACCACGCCTTGCTTTCCGCTTCGATCTGTTTTAAGAATTTTTTTGGTACGGGAGAGTTTTTTCTCCAGTTCTTGAATCTCTTCAGGGCTCTGTTTTCGTGTTTGCCGTTTAGGTTTCACCGGCTGCTGTCTGATGTTGTCTTCCTCAGCATTCTTCGAATCTTCCAAGCGGGTGGTGTTTCGAGCTAAATTGTCGACCGTGCTCTTGGTGGATGATGGTGTCAATAGAGAAATCGGTTCACTATGAGGTTGCTCATTCCGGGATGGTTCTTGCATGTCATTCTCAACAGCGGAGGAATCGGATAATTTGCTGTGGCTCCCAATATCTTTCGGTGGCTGTTGTGTTGAAACCGTTACAGCTGTCACGATTTCCTTAGGTTCGGGTGGTCTAGCTTCTGTTGTGTCAGTGGTGGCAATCTGGGCTTCTATTCGGGTGGGATGGTTCTCCGAATTCACATCAGGGCTTGGGGTCAAGACTTGGCCGCGGGCAGCCGTAGCGTAAGTCGCTGGCAGCGCAGTCATAGCCGGCGGTCGCGGCGCCTCGCCAGCCGGCAGCTGCGCCACTCGCCGCTGTAAACACTCCGCGCGGACGTGGCCGGGAGAGTTGCACGCCGCGCACGTCCTCGGCTGGCCGTCGTATATAACGATACCTCGGTATCCACAGACGCTGATGTATGACGGTACATGTTTGTGCAAATCGACCTTTAATTGCCTCACTCCGTTGAGAACTTGGAATTTGCGCGCGTTGGACCACCGTTCGGCAACATTGCTGAGAACTTTACCGTACGGCGCTATCACTGCGTTTATTTGTTCCGCCGGTACTTCGAATGGTAGTTCGAATATCCTGCTAGTTCGTATTCCAAACCCTGCATGTGTTACGGTGACTTCGCCTACGTTTCCATCACAATGCTTAAATTTCATACTTCCTCCGCAAGACTCAACTATTTTGTCACATAAGTTAGCATTCCTCAATTTCACAAATACAACGCTGCTCACTATCGAAAGATGCATTCCAATGACATCCTCTGAATCAACTTTCACTTCGTATTCCAACCAATCTTCGATTTCGTGTAGTTTAGGTCGGGCGTAATTACGATCAAACGAGAATTTCAAAGTATCTTGTCTGTTCAAGTGGGCCATCACGGATTCATATTTCAAATTTCAATATGCGTAGAAGTTCTGCAACGATGCAAGACGCACTGCGACTTACCACGCCAAAGCACAGCAGACCGCGGCGCACGAAACTCAGCACACGTCCGCACAGCACGGCTGACGCGGCGAGACTGTGCTCGGTCCTACGCAAAGTTCTACCGATGTTACTACAAGACGTTTCACTGCATGACAGAATGGCGATGTACTTCCAACATGATGGATGTCCGGCACATAGCTCGTGTGCGGTTGAAACTGTATTGAATAGGATATTTCATGACAGGCGGATTGGTCGTCGAAGCACGTTCACCGGATCTGACGTCCCCGGATTCCTTTCGGTGTGGAAAGTTGAAGGATATTTGCTATCGTGATTCACCGACAATGCCTGACAACATGCGTCAGTACATTGCCAATGCATGTGCGAACATTACGGAAGGCGAACTACCCGCTGTTGCAGAGGAATGTCGTTACACATATTGCCAAAAGCATTGAGGTTGACGGGCATCATTTTAAGAATTTTTTGTATTAATGTGGTATTTACAGGTAATCACACTGTAGCAGCATGCTTTCTCAGAAATGATAAGTTTGCAGAGGTACATGTATCACATTGGAACAACGGATATAAAATGTTCAGAAGTACCTACGTTCTATATTATAATTTAAAAACCCTACCTGTTACCAACTGTTCGTCTAAAATTGTGAGCCATATGTTTGTGAATATTATATCGCCAACTGTCACAAAGGGAAGAAAGTGGTCCAACTAAAACATTCATATTTCTTTATGTATTACACGAATATGTAATAAAAAACAGGTGTTCCTATTTTTAAAAAAAGGCAGTTGATATCCGTTTGACCTATGGCAGTGCCATATAGCGGACCAACCGTAGCGCCATCTGGTTTCCCCCTTCAAGCCAGACAAGTTTCGTTCTTTGAAGTTTTTTCGGCTGACGCTTATTTCGTGAGATATATGGGCCGGTCACGATCAATGGACCACCCTGTATAAGTCTGGCGAGCACGATGAGAGCAGGTATGTTTGTATCACATTAATGTAAGAACATATTTTTGATAAACAATGCTCTTCGTCAACATTGCAACAACACATTCCTCATTCTCCAATTCCCTGACGTTGCTTGACTTCAAATCCAGTATCATGGATCGGCGATACTCGAACGTGGTATTAATTCTTGTGCAGTTTACAAGTTGCGACATTATCTTTATCTGTTTCTTCGACGGATTTTAAAGAACATGATTGTGATGATCCATACTGTAGGTGTAGTTTGTTGTTAACCTGACCTTTCTTAGAATTGTCAGGCAGAAAAGACTTTTTCCCTGATCGATGGTTTCGTTGATTGAATTCATAATCTCTGGATATGTAAGAGGTAGAGCTCTCTGTTTCTTGGCTGAAATCCACTGTCGTGCTGACTTCTTCTCTTTCCCATTTGCAACTGAAAAAGGAAACGAGATAAAGCAAAACTAAAACAGAATAATAATTTTAGTAAAGTGATGTAAAAAAGTATGATCGGCTAGAAATATAAATCATAATTTTTCTGTGCTTTTAGTTTTTATTCCTGCGAAAACGTATTAGCTCACCGGTAACATCGTGATTTCTGTTCGAGCATATACGTATATGGTGCAGAGAGTACTTAATATAATGGTAAACGAAGTGTCAGACAAATATCAACTTGAACATAAAGCAATTTTACAAACAAAATATTGTCAATGTTCAAGACAAACAGTAAAGTCACCAATAAATATTAACACCGCAGTGAACACACTCGGGAATGCGTTCTAAAAAATGGTTCAAATGGCTCTGAGAACTATGGGACTCAACTGCTGTGGTCATCTGTCCCCTATAACTTATAACTACTTAAACCTAACTAACCTAAGGACATCACACACATCCATGTCCGAGGCAGGATTCGAACCTGCGACCGTAGCAGTCGCACGGTTCCGGACTGCGCGCCTAGAACCGCGAGACCACTGCGGCCGGCGGGAATGCGTTCTGCTTGTACTCCAAGTTCCTACAGTCACCGCTATATGACAACACTTTCTTTACAGTTTCGTATGTGACAATTAGGTGGATATTTCTAGAACAGAACAGGTTCACCTTCCGACTCAAATCGATCGATATTTCACTAATTAATACTGCAGATATCGACCAGTAATGGCACCTTAATGCCCTCCGTGGTGAGTGAGCAGGCATCGTTGGTTATTAGCACATGAATCGAGGACTCGATTACGCATGCTAACACTAGGTTTCCTGAAGTGAACGTCTCCACTGTATATTGCCTACATACGCTAGCTACTGACGCGGAGGTAATTGAATCCCATCTTACTGCTCACAATAGCCTTGCCTAGAATGGAAAATGTCTACTACTTCCCCTGAGGTCAAAATCAGATGGTTGTGTGAATGTGAAACGAGAAACGCAAGATGGCTAAAATTTAAATCACGTACCATATGTGAACTACATTAAGGCAATATCAAATGTGAAACAACTAGTTTTTTTTTTATCTTCGCAACTGTACGTAATCCATATTCACGCTAACACTGCAGAAACAACCGAATATACTAGTAGAACCTTGGCTTAGTGCACAGCTGCTTGAAGACACAAAAAGGAATGATCAGGATTTAGGGTCGCGTCGGTTGCTGAGGACCTTAGAGAACGTAGCTTAGATTGGACAAAATGTGATATGTTATAGCCCATGTCTTCGCCTAAACTAATTCAGGGAAATCGCATGAAGAGGAAATCTGTTGGGAAAGGAAATTCCAGTACCAGACTGATTTTCACTGTGCCTTGTTGCTCAATTTAAACTTTTCAACACGTAATTACATAACTTCAAGTGAGAAAATTAAAACTGTTAATGATTAGTGTCCATAAAATACATCTGTTTTCTGTTAATTTACTCACTTTCTTTAAGATAGATTTTAGAAAAGTAGACAGTTAAATGCAGCTGTTATAAGAGTGGATTTCAGACACATGTAACCATATGGTATAGGTACATGTTTCATAGCTCACAGGATAAATGTTAAGATATGAAATGTGCCATTCTGACATAAGTAACACATGTTTTCTTTAAGTATGTAGTTGCTTGATACATGCTACTTATTTAAAAGTCTACAGCTGACTAACTTATTTCTTGTAAAGTCGTAGAACAATTCTCAAATGAAAAAAATTTAGTCTGCGTTTTAATACAGTTAACTCAGTGTCGGAAATTACATTTACCTGGTTAGATTGTCCAAGACTTTGCAACGCTTTAGGGAAGTTACAAGAATTAATTTCCAGAAAGCGATTTTCACTCTGCAGCAGAGTGTGCGCTGATATGAAACTTCCTGGCAAATTAAAACTGTGTGCCGGACCGAGACACGAACTCGGGACCGAGTTAGATTCTCCGTCCGGCACACAGTTTTAATCTGCCAGGAAGTTTCAAGAACTAATTTGTCTGTATAGTAACATTACTTACGTAGTGTTGTATTTGAGAAGTTTACTATAGCTGTCAAAGCAAAAGGTTTTCAAAACTTTCTTCGGTAAATGTATTTCTGATAGTGAAGTCGCTATTGAGAACAGAAGGTCGTCAACAAGGTGAAAGCGTGTAATCCCATCATGATCTGATTACGTTCTTTCTTGTGAAATATACTTTTTTATGGAGTCAGGAAACACGCAAAAATATAAACCTGAGGGTAACTAATGAACGAATGACTCAAATTATTTAAAATTTGTTTTTCCAATAATATAAACATTTGTTACATTAATAAGAGCTGCACACACACACACACACACACACACACATATATATATATATATATATATATATATATATATATATATATATATATATATATACTCCTGGAAATGGAAAAAAGAGCACATTGACACCGGTGTGTCAGTCCCACCATACTTGCTCCGGACACTGCGAGAGAGCTGTACAAGCAATGATCACACGCACGGCACAGCGGACACACCAGGAACCGCGGTGTTGGCCGTCGAATGGCGCTAGGTGCGCAGCATTTGTGCACCGCCGCCGTCAGTGTCAGCCAGTTTGCCGTGGCATACGGAGCTCCATCGCAGTCTTTAGCACTGGTAGCATGTCACGACAGCGTGGACGTGAACTGTATGTGCAGTTGACGGACTTTGAGCGAGGGCGTATAGTGGGCATGCGGGAGGCCGGGTGGACGTACCGCCGAATTGCTCAACACGTGGGGCGTGAGGTCTCCAGAGTACATCGATGTTGTCGCCAGTGGTCGGCGGAAGGTGCACGTGCCCGTTGACCTGGGACCGGACCGCAGCGACGCACGGATGCACGCCAAGACCGTAGGATCCTACGCAGTGCCGTAGGGGACCGCACCGCCACTTGCCAGCAAATTAGGGACACTGTTGCTCCGGGGGTATCGGCGAGGACCATTCGCAACCGTTTCCATGAAGCTGGGCTACGGTCCCGCACACCGTTAGGCCGTCTTCCGCTCACGCCCCAACATCGTGCAGCCCGCCTCCAGTGGTGTCGCGACAGGCGTGAATGGAGGGACGAATTGAGACGTGTCGTCTTCAGCGATGAGAGTCGCTTCGGCCTTGGTGCCAATGAAGGTCGTATGCGTGTTTGGCGCCGTGCAGGTGAGCGCCACAATCAGGACTGCATACGACCGAGGCACACAGGGCCAACACACGGCATCATGGTGTGGGGAGCGATCTCCTACACTGGCCGTACACCACTGGTGATCGTCGAGGGGACACTGAATAGTGCACGGTACATCCAAACCGTCATCGAACCCATCGTTCTACCATTCCTAGACCGGCAAGGGAACTTGCTGTTCCAACAGGACAATGCACGTCCGCATGTATCCCGTGCCACCCAACGTGCTCTAGAAGGTGTAAGTCAACTACCCTGGCCAGCAAGATCTCCGGATCTGTCCCCCATTGAGCATGTTTGGGACTGGATGAAGCGTCGTCTCACGCGGTCTGCACGTCCAGCACGAACGCTGGTCCAACTGAGGCGCCAGGTGGAAATGGCATGGCAAGCCGTTCCACAGGACTACATCCAGCATCTCTACGATCGTCTGCATGGGAGAATAGCAGCCTGCATTGCTGCGAAAGGCGGATATACACTGTACTAGTGCCGACATTGTGCATGCTCTGTTGCCTGTGTCTATGTGCCTGTGGTTCTGTCAGTGTGATCATGTGATGTATCTGACCCCAGGAATGTGTCAATAAAGTTTCCCCTTCCTGGGACAATGAATTCACGGTGTTCTTATTTCAATTTCAGGAGTATATATATATATATATATATATATATATATATATATATATATATATATATATCACAAAATCTGTTTATATTATTTTCCTGTTTCAGGTTCATGATATGAATGCTCATGTATCGGAAACTTTTTTACTTCGTTTGTTACTTCATGTTTATACAACACAAAAATCTATTTGAAATTCGATGGAGCAGTTGGTATCTCTTACATACAGGATGACAATTACTAAACTATATGAAATAAAATCCTCATAATTTCTGAACGATTTGTGTTAGGACGTTCAAACCGCACTGTTGGCGGCGGGCCGTTATGGGAACTAGTATGAGCTGTATGGTTGGCTTTAGCGACGAAGCCCACTTTGTTTTGGATGCGTTCGTTAATAAACGAAATTGGCGCCTTTCGGGGACTGAGAACTTGCATTTCGCGAACAAGAAGTCTCCTCACCATCACCGGGTGACTTCATGGTACGCAGTGTCCAGTCACGGAATAACCGGCGCGACATTCGTTGATGGCACGGTGATTACCGAACAGTACGTGAAGGTTTTGGAAGATGATTTCATTCCCATTATCCAAAGTAACCTCGATTTCGATGAGATGTGGTTCACGAAAGACGGAGCTCGAGCTCATAGAAGCAAGAGGCTGTTTGATGTCCCGGTGGAGAACTTTGGAGTCTGCATTCTGGCTGTGGGATAGGATCTGAACACACAAGAGTTGTTTTTGTGGGACAATTTTAAAGGTAAGGTCTACAGCAATAATCCCAAAACCATTGCTGAGCTGAAAACAAAGGTCATCGACAGCAACGATATTCCGATGCGTCAGCTGATCATACAGAATTTCGCTATTCGTCTCCGCCTTATCTTCGCCAATGATGGGAGGGATACCCAAAATGTCAGAACCAAAATCCAAATATCTGCAGTGACGTTTACATATTAAATAGAGCGTGTGCATTCCGTGCTTTGTAACAAATTTCAATTTCTTTTCATATAGTTCAGTAATTGTCACCAGTTCAGTAATTGTCACCTTCTATATATCGAGAGCTATTATCTCAGTTCATACGCCGTTAACCTTTTTGTGAAGTATGTTTGTATTATGTTTAAAGAGGACGAGTCTCGTGTTCTCACTTACATGAAATGATAGTTGATCAACATTTAGTGAGACGAGCCTAGTAATAACAGAAGTAACAACAGAAGCAGTGTCCATTGTAATTTCCTCACATATTTATCAAGTGGCGTTTATCTGCCAATTACGCCAACAGCAGCTTTCTGCATCCTGTCTCTTAAATGAAAGCTTTAGAAGTGATAAGCGGAACCCATGAACCATGTACTTCACTGAAAAAATTTTAATAGAATGTCATGGGTGATACAAATGAACACATTAGATGAAATTCTTCCAATGACTCTTCGCCTGTGACGTTTCTTTCCTATAACAGGTTTTACGTTATCACACCACTACAGGTCGTTCCATTGGATTACTCTAAAGTAATTTACCGTTTTTACTCTTTCTAGTCATCCTGCTCCTGACAGTCTGCTACTGGTCTTCATGTATTTCGCTACACTTTTCTAATGTTGCAAGTTTTCTGTGTACTGCAGCATCATCCACGAAAGGTCTCAAGTGGATGCCGACTGCATCCACTAGGTCATTGTATACTGTGAAAAGTAAAGGTCGTATAGCACTCCTTTTTATGGCGGTACGTAACTACCGAATGCCATACGGCATCTACCCAGGCGTCTGTATGTATTGCTTTCTGGGTCTCGTGGACGAAAAGTGCGAGCTCGGATTCCCGTGAACGTCAGTGGAATGCTCCTACAGTTTTGTGCTTGAAAACTGGGATGCACTGGCTCTCTCTTTTTTTTTTTAACAATCCTCCATAGCCTTACGGTACCCCGCTGCTAGAGTAGGGACAAGATAATTCGCTAGCTCTATGCAGAATCTAATTGGTGTCCCTATATTCAGCGATTTCTCTTGCTATTCTATCCCTTTGTCACTTATTTCGATATCTATTTTTCTGTCGGTTCGACGATTTAACCTTCGCTAATCGGATGAGACCGATGACTTCGCTGTCTGGTCATCCCCAAACAACCCAACCAACCATTACGTAGGAAATCAGCATATATTGCATCATTTAGATTGCAAACGATACAGTTGGGGGCCAATTATCCTTCCTCCCATAATTCCGCACCATACATTAACCCCCCGGATGTTCCACTTGTGGCAGCCATCGCGGATTTTTCGTTGCCCAATAGTGCACATTATGCCGGTTTACGTTACCGCTGTTGGTGAATGACGCTTCGTTGCTAAATAGAACGCGTGCAAAAAATCTCTCATCGTCCCGCAATTTCTCTGGAGCATAGTGACAGAACTGTACACGACGTTCAAAGTCTTCGCCATGCAATTCCTGGTGCATAGAAATATGGTACGTGTGCAATCGATGTTGATGTAGCATTCTCAACACCGACGTTTTTCAGATTCCCGATTCTCGCGCAACTTGTCTGCTACTGCGACAGCAGCTAGAACACCTACTTGGGCATCAGCATTTGTTGCAGGTCGTGGTTGACGTTTCAGATGTGGGTGAACACTTCCTGTTTCCTTAAGTAACGTAACTATCCGGCGAATCGACCGTACACTTGGATGATGTCGTCCATGATACCGAGCAGCGTACATAGCACACGCCCGTTGGGCATTTTGATCACAATAGCCTACATCAACGCGATATCGACGTTTCCTGCAATTGGTAAACGGTCCATTTCAACACGGGTAATGTATCACGAAGCAAATACCGTCCGCACTGGCGGAATGTTGCGTGGTACCACGTAGTTACACATTTGTGGCTTTTACCGCGCCATCTATCACAAAGCGAAACCAGTGGTCTAACTAAAGCATTCATATTTCTTTACGTACTACACGAATATGTAATAAAAAATGGGGGTTCCTATTTTAAAAAAATCCAGTTGATATCCGTTTGAGCTATGGCAGCGCCATCTAGCGGGCCAACCATAGCGCCATCTGGTTTCCCCCTTCAAGCTAGACGAGTTTCGTTCTTTGTAGTTTTTTCGTTTGATCCTTATTTAGTGAGATATTTGCCCCGGTCACTATCAATCTACCACCCTGTAGATAGTTCGTCTTACTTGGAGAAGGTGTATAGGACCACACAGGTGATTCTTAAGATAAGAAGACTACGAAAATCATGAATGGGGATGTATTGGAAGCCTTTCGTTGAGTTAATAGGAGACTATGACAGCGGTTTTCCTATAACAGACATTACTGTGTTATGAAGATGCTGACCCATATGTGAATAAACTCAATGCGACAAATTTTGTTTTTAAATGGGTGGTCCAGGGGTAGTGTCTTTGATCAGTAATCAAAACGTCCTCGTTTCCAAGTTAGAACCACGCCACTGCTTAAATTTAAATAAAATTCACCAGTAGTGGCGGCCGAAGACTTCTAGCATTAAATTTCAACCTTACTCTGCGAACGGTCTTGTCAGAGACGACGGAGGGATGAACAGAGGTTGAGGACGCTCCCTTACCCTTTGTTTGAGAAACTACCCGTAAGAAGGGGAAGAGTTAGCAATGATATATGGTATGAGGATGCAGAAAGCCTTGGAAGCCACTACATTAAAGACACATAACGTATATTCACAGGAAATTAGGCCTAGAACTGAAAACGTCTCATGATCTCTCCATTGGCAAAAGATTCGGGGCTAGTTCTCCTTACGAATCTCCCGAAGAGGACTGCTAAGGGGGAGATGGTCATCAGAAGAATACTCAATAGCCAACGAAAGGATAATGTTGTACGAGTCGGGGAGAGGAATGTCAGAAGTTCGAATGTGGTAGGAAAGGTAGAAAACCCGAAGACAGAAATGCTAAGGCTCACTTTAGATACAGACTGTATCAGTGAAGTGGGCGGAAGACATGGATTTCTGGTCAGATGAGTATAGAGTAATATGAACAGCAGCAGAAAATGTCACAACGGGAGTATGATTATTTACGAATAGAAAGGTAGGAGAGACAGTGAGTTACTGTGAACAGTTCACTGGTAGGTTTGAGGCTACGGACACCGCGACAATGCTTGACTCAGTAGGGAGTTCAGTTGAAGAAGCATGGATATCTCTGGAAAGGACAATCACAGAAGCTGGAGAAGAAAAACAAAGGTACAAGTAAGGTAACGGGGAATAAACCACAGGTAACAGTAGAAATACTTCAACTAATCCTTGAAAGAAGGAGGTACAAAAATGATACAGGAAATTCAGGAATACAGATATACAACGCACATACGAATGAACTGAATAGAAAGTGACTGTCGGAATGACAAACTAAGCATACAGAAAAATCAAACCGCTCTTCATCGAAACTGAAACCAAGGGAGATAACATTAAGAGTGCAGATTCCACTGTTAAATGCACACGAGAGACCGGATGGATACAGTGAGGGCTTCCGCGAGGGGGAGAACATAACCGATAACGTGACGGTGGAAGAAACAAAAGTCGATACGGAAGAGACAGCGGATCCTGTATTGGAATCAGAATTTAGAAGAGATCTGAAAGACTTAAAATCAAATATGGCAGGAGGACTACACAACATTCCATTGAGGTTCTAAAATCATTTGGGAAGTACACTGCTGGCCACCGTAAATGCAACACCAAGAAAGACAAGAGGTAACACAACAAAATTTATTTTGTAGATAACATGTTGACCAAGTATCAAATGATTACGTTTACAGACGTCTGTGACATGTGGTTCCTGCCAGAATCAGTAGCCAGAGTAGCCGCCATTGTTGGAGATCACCGCTGCCACACGTATCGGCATTGAGTCAGAGAGACGTTGGATGTGTTCCTGGGGTACAGCAGCCCAAGCAGCTTCCACACGTTGCCAAAGATCATCTGGTGTGGCAGCTGGGGATGTAATCTTGGTCACTCGTTGAGCAACCATGGACCACATGTTTTCTATCGGCGAAAGATCCGGAGAGCGAGCCGGCCAGGGAAGCAATTAAATCTGGTTATTGACGAAGAACCTTTGGACAATGCGTGCCACGTGTGGTCGCGCATTATCCTGTTGAAATATGGCTGTGGCCGAGCCCTGAAGGTAAGGAACGACAATTGGCTCCAGCACCTCGGATATGTAGCGCCGGCTATTTAAAGTACCGGCAATGCGTACTAGAGGCGTGCGAGAGTAATATCCAATACCGCCCCATACCATAATACCCGGTGCAAGACCAGTGTGGCGGTGCATAATGCAGCTGTCCAGCATCCTCTCTCCACGGTGTCTCCACACTCGAATCCGACCATCGTGGTGCTGCAGACAGAAGCGTGCCTCGTCAGTAAAGACAACGTCATTCCATTCTGCCGTCCACATCCGTCTGTCATCACACCATTGGCGAAGGAGACGTCTGTGGTTCTGCGTAAATGATAGACGAAGCAATGGACATCTTGCGGACAGACCACTCTGCTGTAAACGGCGTCGAATGGTACGTGCAGACACTGGATGATGCGTTACAGACGCAATGTGGTGTGCTATGGTTCGGGATGTCACTGAGCGATCCGTCACTACCATGCGCACAATTTGCCTATCAGCACGTGCAGTGGTGCACCGAGGTGAATGTGATCGACCACGTCGGTCCGTCGTACCCTCCTGCATCCAACGGTCACATATCCGCATTACAATTGTTTGGTTTCGTCCAACACGACTAGCGATTTCTCTGTATGATAATCCACAACCTCGGTAAGCCACTATCCTTCCTCTGTCGAACTCGGATACTTGATCAAACGATGTTCGCTGTTGTCTACGAGGCATAACTGATCGTCTTGTGAAACAACCACAAGGTGAACACACGTGCCGAACGTAAACTCGTCGAAATCGCCAAGCCTTAAATGGCGCTATGAGGTGGCGCCACAGGCGCGCGTGATGTGCGTCTGCGCTGAAATTCTAATCAGTTGCCTATCTCATCGCTGCAAACCCATGGTGTAAATTTCACTTGATTCGGATGCTTCCTTCAGGGTGTTGCATTTACGGTGGCCAGCAGTGTAGCAACAAAACGACTGTAGTCGTTGGAGTATAGAGTATATGAGAGTAGCGGTATACCATCAGACTTTCGGGAAAACATCATCCAAAAAATTCCGAAGATTTTCGAGGGCCGACAAGTGTGTGAATTATAGCACAATCACCTTAACAACTCATGCAACCAAGCCGTCGTCAAGAACAGTGTACAGAAGAATGGGAAAGCGATCTGAGGGTATGTTACATGATGGTCAATTTGGCTTTAGGAACGTAAAGGCATCAGAGAGGCAGTTCTGACGTTGGAGTTGAGAATGAAAGCAGGAGTGAAGGAAAATCAAGAAGCTTTCATAGAAACTGTCGTCCAGAAAAAAGCGCTCGACAATGTGAAATGGTGCAAGATGTTCGAAATTCCTAGATAAATAGGGGTAAGCTATAGGGAAAGACGGGTAATACACAATATGTACAAGAACCAAGAGGGAACAATAAGAGTGGACGACAAAGAACGAAGTGTACGGTTAAAAAGGATCTAAGAAAGGAATGTAGTCTGTCTCCCTTATTGTTCGATCTGTACACCGAAGAAGCAAAGACGGAGATAAATGAGAGGTTCAAGAGAGTAATTAAAATAAGAGGTGAAAGGATATCAGTGTAAACCTTCGCTGATGACACTGATATCCTCAGTGAACGTGAAGAAGAGTTACAGGATATGCTTAATGGGTTAAATAATCTTATGAGTACACAATACGGATCAAAAGCAAATGGAAGAAAGGCGAAACCAGTGGGTAGTGGCAGAAATGAGAATTGTGAGAAACGTGACATCTGAACTGGCGATCACGAAGTAGATGAAGATGAGGTATTCTGATACCCAGGCAGCAAATCAACCCATGACGAACGGAGCAAGGAGGGAGTGAGAGACAGATTGGCATTGGCAGTCAGACACGGAGTATGCGAAACTCATAGAGAATGAGAATGGAAACATTTGAGATGTGTTGCTACACAAGCACGTTGAGAATTATGTGTACTGATAAGGTAGGGAACGCGGAAGTTCTCCGTAGAATTGGCGAGAAAAGGAATATGTGGGAAACAATGACAAGAAGAAGAAACAGGATGGTAGGTATGTGTTTCGCCAGCTGGTAATAACATCCATGATACTAGAGGGAGCTGTAGAGGGGGAAACCTCTAGCTGAAGACAGAGACTGCAAGTGTTACTCTGAGATGAAAACGTTGGCACAGGAGAGGTATTCGTAGCCGGCATCATCGTCGTCTCATCTGGTGACTTTGCGACCACGTAAAGTGGTTCTGTCGCGAAGCTTCCTTGTTGGCTGGCTCCCGTCAAAGTTCTGGCTACTCGCTATAAACTTGTAGTCTTCCCCAACGACGAGCTACCTTTGAAGATAGAGAAGTGATTACAGATTCTTTGAAGCAGATAGGTGCCTACCAACATGCAGTATTAGTCGGCGTGAAAGTTGTCTGGCACGAGACGACTTTGTGCGAAATATAAACGACAGCTGTTTCCAACGCACGACAGCAGTGTACAGGGAGTGAGACGAACAATTTGACGCAGTTCATTTTGTGGTCCATTAAGTCGGTGAGCTACCATGATTTGGCCTACGAAATCCCCCAAAGTTACAGCTGCTGGTAGGAAATAGAGATGATCAATATTCCCTCTCTCCCAGTGCGATAGGTATTGATCCTAGAGGAAATAAATGAAACCGATCTTTACCGTAGGATATTTTACGTAGTTTTAATTTTCGTTCTGGGATATGATTTTGACAGAGGCTGATGAAGATTTTAGATTACCCGAATCACTTCCCCTATTCGAAAGTTTTCTTTGGCCGGGCTAGTACAACACCGGCTTATTCATTAACATTATTATTTCGAAACAAATAGGCTTTTGTAAACGTCTTGCATAAACTAATCAGTTCTCAATTTCAGCTCAACTTGATCCCTACAAGCGCAAAAAACAGTTTCGTAGAAGGAAGGCCAGACGAACAATGCAATTTAAAAGTTAATTTAATATTGATTAAATTCACAAAACTGTGAGGTGAAATTTTCACAGTCAGTTTCACAGTTTGTAAGTGCACAACGAAGACAGATAATGAAGATCAGATAAGGTCGAATACTGCAAATAGCTAGTGCAGTCGCAAAGTTTTGTGCAGTGGCAGGAGGGAGTGCCATGAGCAACAAACTTAATGTCCTGAGCGGTGACGGTGAGTGTGGCAGGTTAGGTACGTTTTTATAGCCCTTTGGCAAGTTTTCCCTGAGTAAGTAGAAACCCAGGCCTGTCGAAATATTTCCCAGCACAAAAATAAACTACACTCAATTTCCTACGAAAAGTAGCCTTGTCATTTTTTTGTTCTTTGGGGCTTACAGTTCGTGAGCAGACACGCTAGGAATATTGACAACATTATGTAAAGCGTATACGTAGCTCAGACGATTTCTGTACTCCAGTGGGAGGTAGTTTTCCAACAAGTGTGTACATCGAAATGTTCCCCTCGACTTCCTCTACACCATTGTGATACGTTGTCATCAGTTGTGATTACACCTGTTTATAATTGTTCATCTGAAAATATGGCTTCTACTTAGACTGCAATGGAAGTTGTGACCCAAATCAGGGATAGTTACACTAACAAGGGGACCGCCCCTACTCCGATTTCGTCCAGTGTTATGGAACAGGCAGTGACTTACCAGAAATGAAGAGGACAGCCTGACAGACATGAAAGCTGCAGATGGCCAAGAATTTAGAAAGGATAGGATTTATGGCACGGGCCGGGCAGTACATAAAATTTACTGTACTTTCCAGGCTGTGGTTGGCGCAGCGGAAAGAGTACTGAACGGTAATGCGAGGGTTTTCAAGAACGCCCCACTCGTACTAAGCCCCCGGGATTCTCTCAGTTTAGTCGGTGACTCTGTAGATGGCGGTATACGGTGCCCGCAGTATAACTGGTCACGCTTTCCCACCCGAATTTTTGCGATAATTAAGCCAGTACGTCATTGTAAGGACTTAGTGAGCCGTCGATTAGGAATTCTTGCTACCTCCCATGTGCACTCGAAAAATAATGTCCTCTTGCATAAACGTAGCAGCGCTATCGTATTATGGAAGTGCAATACCACTGTCTGTGTTTTACGTAAGCGGGAAATAATTTTTTAAACGGTATGCGTAAAATACACTTGTTAACACTGGTTATAACCTATTAACGGAATGTGGTCTACCGCATGACTATGTCGATATGCAGCCTATTGACGAGTGCAGACTATGGAGCACAGTCTATACCTTGAGCGTACAATCGGTATACTTCGGATAGGATCGTACATCTTCCGTTATGCCAAAGTTATTCATCTATTTATTAATATCAATGTTTTCTAGCATTGTAAATTTAATGGAAGGTAGGGTTAATGATCCGTAGATTCCTCCCAGAGTCTGAGCGGCAAAAGGCAAATATTGTTAGCAAATTTTATTAATAACAGTTACTTGATTTGCGGCAGAATGAATGTACTTTGCCTACGTATCTATTTGCTGACGTCACGAATGATCTCTGCACCAGCATCTCATCTCACTTGCTCTGAATGCGCCAGACGGCCAACTGCCTCTGCTAGGCTCTGCAGCCGCTGCATTCATACTCCTTATGTACTTCAGCGCTGATACGTCCACTTCACGTACTTGGGATAGTAAAACTGGAAATAAAATAAAATGCGCTCTTATCTGAAAATAAGGGGTACCATACAGATTTATTTAAAATCTTTAGATTGTTTATTGCTGATAAACCGAAATAATGCTCAGTCTGTTGCATTTATTAATATTTTAGCAAAAGGCGTGAACATGAATTTTGTGACTCATATGTTGAAATTGTACGTGCAAGAGAACTAATGTCTTCTGTTAAGTGCCTGGTGCGTAGGAGAAACACAACCACAGTTATACAACAAGATTATTCAAGACGAAGATGGGTTACCACCAGGAAGTATGAAAGTGAGTCCTCACAAATGCAATCTGTTGACGCCACCCTTCGGAGTGGATTTTAATAGTCTGGAAAAGAGCTTGATGAAAACTCTTCAAAACTGCCTCCATCGAGAAGGAGAAAGAAATCACAACTCGTATAACAATACATTACATTGTCCATCACCAGCTATCCTCATCAAAATTTGGCAAAATGATGCGTTACGCGTGTTTATCTGCCAACTGTGCGATGAGAGATAATCTTTCATGAATGTAAACCAAGTTTGTATCTCCACAGAAACTATAAAACAACCACGCAAAAGGCAAAAAAGCCGCACTTACAAACGGTGTAAGAGGCCGAGAAAATTACTTATTTCCCTGGTTTTACGGTGTATGACACACCAACACATGTAAATCTACACTCCTGGAAATTGAAATAAGAACACCGTGAATTCATTGTCCCAGGAAGGGGAAACTTTATTGACACATTCCTGGGGTCAGATACATCACACGATCACACTGACAGAACCACAGGCACATAGACACAGGCCACAGAGCATGCACAATGTCGGCACTAGTACAGTGTATATCCACCTTTCGCAGCAATGCAGGCTGCTATTCTCCCATGGAGACGATCGTAGAGATGCTGGATGTAGTCCTGTGGAACGGCTTGCCATGCCATTTCCACCTGGCGCCTCAGTTGGACCAGCGTTCGTGCTGGACGTGCAGACCGCGTGAGACGACGCTTCATCCAGTGTCAAACATGCTCAATGGGGGACAGATCCGGAGATCTTGCTGGCCAGGGTAGTTGACTAGAGCACGTTGGGTGGCACGGGATACATGCGGACGTGCATTGTCCTGTTGGAACAGCAAGTTCCCTTGCCGGTCTAGGAATGGTAGAACGATGGGTTCGATGACGGTTTGGATGTACCGTGCACTATTCAGTGTCCCCTCGACGATCACCAGTGGTGTACGGCCAGTGTAGGAGATCGCTCCCCACACCATGATGCCGGGTGTTGGCCCTGTGTGCCTCGGTCGTATGCAGTCCTGATTGTGGCGCTCACCTGCACAGCGCCAAACACGCATACGACCATCATTGGCACCAAGGCAGAAGCGACTCTCATCGCTGAAGACGACACGTCTCCATTCGTCCCTCCATTCACGCCTGTCGCGACACCACTGGAGGCGGGCTGCACGATGTTGGGGCGTGAGCGGAAGACGGCCTAACGGTGTGCGGGACCGTAGCCCAGCTTCATGGAGACGGTTGCGAATGGTCCTCGCCGATACCCCAGGAGCAACAGTGTCCCTAATTTACTGGGAAGTGGCGGTGCGGTCCCCTACGGCACTGCGTAGGATCCTACGGTCTTGGCGTGCATCCGTGCGTCGCTGCGGTCCGGTCCCAGATCGACGGGCACGTGCATCTTCCGCTGACCACTGGCGACAACATCGATGTACTGTGGAGACCTCACGCCCCACGTGTTGAGCAATTCGGCGGTACGTCCACCCGGCCTCCCGCATGCCCACTGTACGCCCTCTCTCAAAGTCCGTCAACTGCACATACGGTTCACGTCCGCGCTGTCGCGGCATGCTACCAGTGTTAAAGACTGCGATGGAGCTCCGTATGCCACGGCAAACTGGCTGACACTGACGGCGGCGGTGCACAAATACTGCGTAGCTAGCGCCATTCGACGGCCAACACAGCGGTTCCTGGTGTGTCCGCTGTGCCGTGCGTGTGATCATTGCTTGTACAGCCCTCTCGCAGTGTCCGGAGCAAGTATGGTGGGTCTGACACACCGGTGTCAATGTGTTCTGTTTTACATTTCCAGGAGTGTATAATTGTAAAGTAATAAAAGTGTCTAATGTTATTTACGAAATTTTCGTGTACGCCCTACAATCTCTTTATGTGAACTGATTTGCAATTTCAAATTTTTCTTTTGTCTTTCCTTTACATGCATTTTTAAAATATCAATAAATACTGTCCGGAATGAGATATTCACTCTGCAGCGGAGTGTGCGTTGATATGAAACTTCCTGGCAGATTAAAACTGTGTGCCGGACTGAGACTTGAACTTGGGACCCTTGCCTTTCGCGGGCAAGTGCTCTACCAACTTTTTTTCTTCCTTTATTAAAACAACCATTTATGTACATAAGCACAAAATCAATATAATGAAGTGCTGGAACTGTTTCTACTAGAATTGTATCCTACAATAGACTGAAGAACACATTTCAATATAGTGCCATTTGTAAGCCTTCAAAATAGAACAGAAATAGTAAACTGACAACAGCCTCTTCAGTCCTGACAGAGACTTAGAACAAAAACGCAAACATATATATAATTGACTGTCTTAACTAGAATGGCAGTTCTGTCATTTGATTCATAACCGTCCAAACTCAAAGTCATTTGGAGCATACAAACGGATAACAAGACATACACAGGAAACATAAATGAATGAAAACGTCATAATGAAGATAATAACACCATTGAGACGTCGGGAGCAGTCCTAGGAACAGGTGTAACCCCTTATTCGTTGTGTATTTTGTGCCCTACGTAGCATTGCATGTGATTTGTGTCCTTACCGGCATCGAGAATTACCCTACGCCTTGTTTTTCAAAAATTATGTCTAACAAGTTAGCAAACGTCTTCCTGAAATGTGGGTAACGTTTCATCTTCCAAAGTGCCGTTCTCATGTAGGCCTCGAAACTAATGAGATTATCTTCACTATTGTGGATGATGATATGTGTCACAAACTGTCCTAACATCCACATCACGGTGTTGTTCTTGGTAACGGGAAAATATTTCATGTCCGGCCTGAGCAGGATGTCGGTGCAGTGGCTGGCTGGGCTGCTGTGAGTAATCAGGCCCAGACTCTGCTGCACCCATTTCCAGTTAATGAGATGACCACCACTAGTGAAGCGATGGCGTAAGGAGTCGACCAGACCACAGCGGACGCATTTATCACTCTCACATAAGCCGATTCAATGCAACCTTTCATTAGCGGGTATAACATCGTTTACCACTTTATACCATGTGGACGCCACTTCAGCAGTGTGGACGGTTAAACGTACGTTGTCCCAAACTGCCTTCCAATGAACACTCGGGTATTTAAGTCCAATGGGATTCCGGACTATTGGAGATGTCCACCTTTTTAATAACAGGTGCGTCGTCGGTAAATCCTGCGTGAAATAATGTCCATCAGCATAGCTTACTTCAAGAAAAAACTGCTTGACATGTCGTAGTTTGTAATGTATTTTACCTACATCAATGGGTGGGTGCATATCGGAGGGCTGTAAGGTTCGGAAGAGCCAACTGGTTACGCTGAGAGATTCTTGTCCAAAAAATGGGTGATTCGTTTAATGTACAACGCAGTACACTTTCGGTTAATGTCAGGCATGTTGAATCCGCCGGCCTGTCTGGAAGACGTCAGCGTGGTGTATTTCACTTTGAACAGATGCCCTTGCCAGATAAATCTATTAGAGAGTTTCATCACGTGTTTGGCCAGCATCTTGGGGACCGGAAATATTTGGGCCATATAGTACGCTTTACTGAATATATAACTGCTGAGGAGTCGTATGCGTTGGAGAATGTCAACGGACCGCCCATTGGTTTCATAGATGGCGCCTTGAATTTTATTGGTGACCTGCTTCCAATTTTTTGCATTCATTTTTAGCGGGCATTTGTCGATAATTCCCCCGGGTGGTGTGGGCTTCGACACGCTTCGCCCATGGTATAATAACTGCGTCGAATCCTCGAATGTTGACAAAGGTGCATTTATCGGCGTTGATTTTAGCACCGGAAGCAAGACAATACTCGTCTACCGCGGCCTTGAGGGTTGATACGTCTCAGTCGTTGCGCAGTAACACTCCGACGTCAACGGCGTAAGCACGAACCACGAAGGACGTCCCGGCGATCGCAAGGCGTGCAAGTTAGTAATGAATACAGCGTAAGAGCGGCTCGAGCGATAAAACAAATCATGGAGAGAGGGCTCCCCTGCGGCACTCCTCTTTGGACCTCGATGGGTTGAGTAAGCTGTCCATTTACGCCGATCCTGGTTGTAATGCCCGTGCACGACATTAATAACCCATTGATCAAAACCACACCGCTGCAGTAGCTGTAGGAGGTACCCGTGGCGGACGCGATCAAAAGCATAGCAAAAGTCGATAAACAGCAATGCGAGATTCAGGTTAGTGGCTGACTATATGGCTATTACATCTCTATATTCCGAAAGGGGCGTCATAATAGTGCGACCAGGGAAGCATGATTGATGGTTGTGAATCATTTCCTTCATTAACGCAGACAATCTTCTGTTGAGTGCTCTGGCAGAGATTTTGTAATCAAAATTGAGTAAAGTAATAGGTCGGAAGTTATCTAAGGTTTTTCGATGTTTTGGTATCAATACAATTCGGCCTTTCTTCATTTCGGCCGGCACGTCACTCCCTCGCATCACTTCATTGAGAACATCTGTAAATGCGTGTCCAATTATGGGCCAGAAGCGCACATAAAATTCCCGTGGCAAACCATCAGGGCCAGGGAATTTATTCGATGGCGAGCCAGAAATCAGTTCAAGGACTTGAGCAAAATCGTGTACGACCGCCGAGTTGTCCGCAGGCGTGACTACGGTGGACAGAGCACGCACGATATCGCCGCCGTCAACACCATATGTATCGCATTGCGAGTACAGGTCCGTGAAGTACCTGTAAACTGCAGTCAGAATATCACTCTGTTGGGTCAAACGGAGTCCATCATCTGTGTCCAGCTCCCGGATAAAAGCTCGCTTCCGATGGGCACGATGTTTTAGGAGGTGATACAGCGATGCAAGTTCGTCCTCTTGAAGCGATTTTGCTTTAGATCTGATCTTCAGTCCTTCAAGCTGCGTTCGCTTTATGCCTATTAGCTTCGCCTTTATTTGTTTGATGGTCGTCAGCTGCGTGTTGGTTGGTGACGTAGTCGCATACAACTCTCGCAGAACAGTCTGGTAAAAATCAGTCGTGCGTTTGACATCTTGCGCTCGTTGCCAGCTGTAGTTTCTTAATGATAATCGCATTTTCCGTTTGACCACAACATTCCACCAGGCTAACTTGCTCGGATATCTGCAGCATTGCTTGAGACAATCCGCCCATGTCGTATAGATGAAATCTTGTAGCGCGGCATTGGCGAGCATAGAAACATATCCGCTCCACGGAATCCTATGCCATTTAGTGTGCTGTTTGGCCAGATTTATCGTGACACAGAGGGCGCAGTGGTCGGAGAAACTAGCCGGAATGACATCGGCGTCCATAATATGTTGGCAAATGTTCGTAGAGATGTACAAACGGTCCAGACGGCTACATGCGGTGGTGGTCAGATACGTGTACTTTGCCAGGGTAGGAAATTTTAGTTCCCACGCATAATTCAGCTGCAGGTGACGCACCAGATCATGTAGTTCCGTACAGTAATTAAAGTTTGGCCATTGGTCTTTCATGTGGATCACACAGTTGAAATCACCACTAATTATCAACTGAGTTGGGTTGCGGCGTCAAAAGTATATGATGTCTTCTTTAAAGAAGTTAGCTCTTTCTAATTTTAAGGTCGTTCCAGATGGAGCATAGATATTGACGAGGGTGACGTTAAAAATTTGACAAGCTATGCCTCTACCGGAGTCCAACATTTCGATATTGCTCACTGGGATTCCGTCTTGTGATAGAATGGCCGTACCTGTACCCCTGTCCGCCACGGTGTTTACGATTGTTGCAAATCCTGATACATGAAAACTTAAGATAAACACTTCCTGTAACAGAACTATATCAGCTTCGGATTCATAGATAAACTGCCGTAGCATCTCTAATTTTAAATCTGTCCTAACTCTATTAATGTTCAGGGACAAAAACTTATAAGCTTGGCTGATGATCGTCCGAGACTTCTGGGTGATGGGAAGCGTAGGAAGCCCAGTCCATCTCACCGTCGGACTTCGAACCTATAACCGCAGGTTTTGTACCAGTTTTTGCGCTGACTTTACTTTTTGAGTTACTTCCAGCCACGGAGTCCTTTGGTTTAACTTTGTTTTGCCGTCGCACAGTCGTCCGAAGTGGCATAGAAGACGGCGGAGCCGGCGAGTCATGGCTGTAAGCAGTATGTGAAAGTCCTTGCATCGGAACGGGTGACGGCAAGTCCGAAGACGCGGCTTCAGTAAGCTCACTGTGTTTGTTTGGAGCCGCTCTGGCTGTTTGTATACAGCTGTCCGGGTCCTCGTGTTGCTTCGGAGCAGTTTCGAGGTGGCGGCTGTTTATGTTATGCTCTACAGTGGCGTGCTCCCTCCGCTGTGTTTACGAGTTGCAGTTGACTGACTGCCACCCCTTGTGTGTTGGCCACCTGTGGCGAGTCGGCAAGCGGCATCGGAACGGATTGCTGTAAACACTCGACTGCCCTCGTATTGAAAGTTTCTAAGTCGGGGGGTTGAATGGGAATTTGGCGGGTCGTAAATGAGCCATCCGACACATGCGTGTCCTGTGTGGAGGCACGTGGGTCCGCGTCATCGGTTTGATTTTTTACTACCTGGTCGCCGGAACCACTACCGTCGCTAGTACGTCGTCGTTGGTTACCGGCAGATAATGCAACACCGGTGGCTAAGGGGTGACTGGCCACGGGTTTTTGAAGCAAAGGTGGGAAGGAGCCGTTTCCGAGATCGTTGTCCTCTGACACAGATGCACTCGGTTGGGAGTCAGTCAAAGAAGGCGTCTGATTTTGAGTTAGGACATCAGCCAATGTTAATCTCTGTCGTTGTTGCAGATTGTTTCGAAGTACGACAACGCGCCGTGGGCAATCTTCTCGTAAATGGCCACTCGTGTTAACAGATAAAACAAGTGCCTACTTGTCCATCGTAAATGACATGAGCCTTATAACCACAAACCATTATATAGGATGGGATATTGACTTTAACGGCCATGTCAACTGAGCGAACCCCACTATAACATTGGAGTCTGTGACAATCACAGACCTGCATTTTGAGTGTCTTCCTCATCCACCATACTTACCAGATGTTGCCCCAAGTGATTTCCACATGTTTGGACAACTCAAAGACGCTGTGGGAGGAAAGAAGTTCCGTTCTGATGAAGAGGTACGCCACGGGATGCGTGAGTGGTTGCACGGACTACCAAAATAACTTTTTCTAAAGGAATTTATGTACTTTTTAAGCACTGTACGACTTGCATTGAGCGTGGGGGAGATTATGTTGAAAAGGGATTCAGCTTTTTACAACTTCTGCACAATAAATAATATTTTTAAAAAAATATTTAAGGTTTTGATTTGACTCACCCTCGTAATCTGTCCTTTGTCAAAGTCACCTATCTCAATAAATTTTCTCATTTGCTGCCCATAAGTTCGCTATGGTGATCCGTCATTCGTGTCTGCTCCCCTTACTTATTTTTGCTACCGCGTCACGTGCCGTCACCACCACCAGGCGACCTCCAACGTCACGGTGGGCAGTGGTCATTATGTTTTGAATTAACAGTGTAAACGGCTCAACCCTCGCCCAACCTACCCCAAATACTTTTTTTCTTTTTTTCTAAACACTTGGTCCTATGGACCTCCGGTCTCTGTCACTTTCATTTCTTGCCATGCTCTGCATGTACCACTAAGTTGACGACGTCGGTGGTGACGACTACGCGCTGTCGGAATTTCAAATAGAACGACGTGATGCGTAGCCAGGTGTAGAATGAATTCCGCAAATTCATCAGTTGGCCTTAAGGCGTTCCTGAATTCCACGAGCTGTGGAAATGTCATACTGTTGGATTAGGTGTTACGCTGGCCACATGAAGAGGAAAAACGCACAAGTTAAAGGTGCTATTATGGCCCGTATTTGTCTTCTGGCGGCAACAATGCTGCAACTGTGCCACACTGAGTGAGGTACATTGCTTTCTACCAATAAATGTTATAAGGGTGTTTCAAAACTGACTTTACAACTTTAAAATTTCATATAAAGTTATTGGACAATTTAATAGATTTGTGTTTTGTGTTATTTTGTAGGGAAACACATCAAGTTCTTTCACCTTAAACTGACGATGTTGTATGTGGCTTCCGTTGGTTATCCTTCCCAAACTCACTGTAACATTGCAGGCGTAACTCTCTCAGTGGCGGTGTACATTCTTGCTCTACGTTCAGGTAGAGAAGTCGACACAGGAGATACAAACACGATATTCTTAATGAATCCCCATTCTAAAAAATTTAATGTTATCAGGCCTGGGGAACGTGGGGGCCATGCAGTTGGTGCATCACGGCCAATCCATCGACCTGGAAAACGGTCACTCAGAAAATCCCGGATCTTAGCCAGGTAGTGAGGTGGTGCACCATCTTTCATTAAGAAAACATTTCGTTCTTGGTCATCCTCATCGATGTGTGGTTTCAAAAACAGTTGTAGCATATCCATGTACACTATCCCGTTGATGGTTCTCTTGCGGGAAAAAAGGAGTCGCACACTGCTCATTGTGTAGTAAAACGTTCAGTTTAGGGCTATCACGAACATGTTGCAATGTTCGATGTGAATTTTCACTGCCCCAAATCCTACAGTTACGTGTGTTAATCTTGCCACTTTGTGAAAAGTCGACTCATCAGAAAAGATGATTTTGTCAAATAGTTCAAATGGCTCTGAGCACTATGGGACTTATCATCTCAGGTTTTCAGTCTCCTAGAACTTAGAACTACTTAAACCTAACTAACATAAGGGCATCACACACGTCCATGCCCGAGGCAGGATTCGAACCTGCGTCCGTAGCGGTCGCGCGGTTCCAGACTGAAGCGCCTAGAACCGCTCGGCCACACTGGCAGGCATGATTTTGTCCGAGAAATGTTCATCCTCATCTAATGCATTTAACATATCCGCACAGAAGTTCTTGTGAGCAATTTTATCACTGTCTTTTATTACTCGTACGATAGTAAACCTGTACGTTTTGAAATACAAACGGTTCTCAACACGCGCCAAACAGTCGTATGTGGGATTTGCAGTTCACGAGATGCACGCCAGTCGAATTCGTAGGGCTGTTGACGAAACCTTGTCTCACTCGCTCAACGACGTCGCCACATGTGCTTGGACGACATGATGATTTCCCGAATCTTACCGAGCATCCTGTTCCTACAAAACATCTATGCCACCATAAATTTTAGGCCTACTAGGAGCATTTTTAGCGTACTTGGTACGGAAATTACGCAGAACTGTTATCGCCGACTTCGATTCTTCAAAACGAAACACACAGTTAACACGCTCGGATCCAGTGTAGTCAGCCATCTTTAACGCAATTGGCGCTGGCGCTCCTTACGATGCGATTCGGCACTAGGGAACTACGCGAGGCAAAACGTGATGTAGTTCCCTACAAATCAACTCTACAATCATCTCTGTAGGTACTATGAATTAATTTATAGGAATTTTCAAATCATTTTTAAAACGCTCTATATTATTCCAGGACAACTAACTCAGTTGATTGCACTCCTCGTTACAGGGTAAAAGTTCTATTTTTGGGAGTAAACGGAAAAGTCACAGAAGTTGTAAGAACGACAGAATTCTCGTTAGAAGAGTTCCTGGGTTATTTCAAGCTGAAAATTTCGTGAAACTTCCGGAATATTGCGATTTATAGCTCTAAAACTTCTTGCGTGCGTGGTAGAGGGACTAGGAGAAAGCGGCTGCCCTGGTCGACGGAGCTATTCTGAAGCTTATTACAGCTTGTAAGGTTCTTAGTGTGGAAATATTTTGTACCTGAATGAACGACTATCACATTTTCGGCGCGGAGGGGCGGCTAGCGCGTGTGGGAATGGAGCACTCTGGTAGGTGGGCGACGGGCGGCCCGAGGTGTTTCTGCGAAGTGTGTCGTTAACCTCCTCAGCGCGGGGCACGGCGACTAATGGTCGCTCATCGCAGGAGCACCGGCGCTGCAATTAATCACCTAGCGTGAAGAATGAGCCCGCGAGATTGCTGCGTCGCACGGCTAATTTTTCTGAAATCTCGCAGCAGCGGCAGTTCCGCTCACCGGGCGATGAGCTGCTCTGAACTCGAAATAGTTTACATTTCGACGCACTTTCTCCTTTTGTTTGATTGATCACCTTTCACGTACGCAATTGGATGAATTATTCGGTTTCAAGCCTGTCATTATCCGTGGCAATGTACTGACAGAAAGAAAAAGTATATCCAGTATTATTCCTGTTTTGGAAGAGGCATTACACCGTATTCTACACGATGCTTGAATGAAACGAGCATAAATTTACAATACAAAAATTTTGTTTTGAGCATCTTGTAAACCACATTCAATTTAGATTCTAGTAACACATTCACACATTCCTGTGATACAAACCAAACTGTGGGTCATTAAAGACCTTGACAAGGTGCATACTGAATTTGTATTGGGTTTCTGTCAGAAAGGACAGTTTGTCTCCATATTGTGAAAGAACTTCACTTATCAAGTACCTACAACGCTTATTGGAACTGCATGTTTTCAGATCGGCTCTTACAGACTGATAGACTTTTTTGTCACAATTTAAATCAAAATTAACCTAAATTAATATAAAATTTCTATGGCACACAACAGAATTCTCACAAAATTCGACTATGATATTGATTTTCCGACTTAAACACATTTACTCCTATGGATGTAAGTAACTGATTTATACGTACAAGACAGATTAAAGACAACATACAGTTCTTAGTGACATAATAGATATTGTGTTGCTATCTGCATCACATCACATAAGAAATCCAACTCCATAGATGTAAGTAAAAGACAACATTTAATTAATAATGATTTAGGTACTAAGAGTACTTTATATGATTAATTACTTCATAAACATACATCAGAGTAAAATTTTAATGTGATAAACAAATTGTATGCTCAATCAGCACATTATTTTTGTTTTCTTTCTTCTTCTTCTTCTTCGCGGATGGATCACTTAGGACCACGCGTAATCAACATTTGTTGGCCTTCCTTTTCGCCCATTATTCCTTCATGAACAATGAATGGGCTAGCTTTCGTTGCGTAGACCATGTATGTCGGTTAGTTTTTCTCTCTTCTTCCTCAAAACCCCGTGTGTTTGTGATTTTTCTGATTTCATTTCTGTCATGTAGATTTGAGGACCCTAATTCTCTCAGGTCTTTTTCCATCTGTTTTTACCAGTTCGGTCTTGTAGTTTTGTTCTTTAAAAATGTATGGATTTTGTACGTTAACCTGTTTGAGTCCATTCTTTCTAAGTGCCCCTAGAATTGGATTCTTCTCATGCGCATTGTGTCTGAAATTTGGGCGATATTTTTATATATTACTACATTGGGTTTTGGATAATGTACCCCTCTTTAGTCCTTGGTCCTAGGATTTTCCTCATTATCTTGCGTTCTTTCACTTCTAATTCCTCTTTTAGTGTTCTGTGTTGAAGGTTTAGTGTCTCAGATGCGTAGAGAGCTTTGGGTCTAATAACTGTTGTATAGTGTCGTATTTTGCAGTTCCACAAGAGACTCTTTTTGTTGTAAATGTTTTTTGTTAACTGAAACGCCGTCTCCAGTTTCTGGACTCTTGATCTGACAGATTTCTTTTCATTACAATTTTCTGCAATCCATTCACCTAAATATTTAAATTCTTTTACTCGAGAGGTGTAGTTATTACCAGTTTTGACATGAGAAGGTGCATCTTTGATGTCAGTCATAAATTTTGTTTTTTCAAATGAAATTTGTAATCCTATTTTAGCTGCCTGTTCTTGTAATGATTTTAGCTGTCTCTGTGCAGCGGTAATGTCTTGTGCGATCAGTGCCATGTCATCAGCAAATGCTAAACAGTCTAATTCTATACAATTTTGGTAAACATTTTTGGAAAGCAGTGATCAATTAATTGTTATATTTTGACTAAAGTTCAGTCTTGATCACGTCATGTATGTTTTAATGATACAGGTAACCGGTTTCGGTTCTTTCTACAGAACCATCATCAGACCTGTGGATAAATTTTAAGAAATACTAGATACCAATCTTTAAATGAGATGAAAGTGTCTAATGATGTCAAAATTTAACAAGATAAAATAAAATTAATTATACCCATGGCTCCCTTAGGATGGTAGGCAGAGCTTTCCTCGCTGCTACGCAGTCAACTGATGGTTATGAGTGCTGAGCACGAGCTTAAATATTCAGAGGCTCCGCCTACTTCCTGTCACACTACTTCACAACTGCCGATCAGCGTTCATAATATGACGCCATCGTCAAAGTATAAAAGTAGGAAATACACTAATAACATAAAATTGATTCATTAAAATGTCTGATTAACAGATAGTTAGTATGTCTACAGCTTATTTATATTTTGGATAAAAACAGTGAACTACGATGTATAACAGTTGTGCCCTCTATGGGCAACCTTAATACTATTACAGTGCCAGTTGCATCAAAGATGTGAAAGTCCTTGGCGTTGTGGTATATATCGATTACACCGAGTCGCCTAATCACAATTGCATCTTTGTTGGATGCTGCAGAATCGTCTTATTTTAACTGTAGTTTTTATAGCAATATTGTTTATAGCAGTAGGGTAGCAGCCAAGACTATGTTCCACATTATGTGTATCTGAATAACTGATGAGACTACTGATTAAATTTTTTTTTTATATTGTGCAGCATATTTTACATACATTGCTTTTGGCATGGGTATAACTAGTCTTATATGTTTAAAAAACAAAAGAGTAGATGCTTTTATTGCGAAATTTCGTCAAAAAGGTCGGAATAATATTTTTCGCGAAAATCTAATTGTTCATTGAGCAGCATTGATGATTTGATTTTCAAATGAGCATATATCTCGATTTGTTCTATGATATTCATAAGGAAGCCTTTATTTGCATAAAGAAGAACTTGTAAATTCTGTTGTACTGTCCCCTCAGCATGATTATTGAATGCTATATGATGACCAAATACGGACTTTGTTCGTGAGGTACCCGACGTATTTTCTTTGTACCTTACTGCAAAATTTCGTCCTGTTTGGCCGATATATATTTAAAGATTGGTATCTAGTATTTCTTAAAATTTATCCACAGGTCTAAAGATGGTTCTGTAGAAAGAACCGAAACCAGTTACCTGTATCATTAAAACATACATGACGTGATCAAGACTGAACTTTAGTCAAAATATAATAATTAATTGATCACTGCTTTCCAAAATTGTTTACCAAAATTGTACAAAATTTGTCTTGTCAGGCAATTGGAAATTACAAAAGGTTTACATATATTAGAACCAAAATTATGAAACTTGGTATGAAAATTAAATTTAATAAAACTTGCCTCATGGAGCATATCATACCAAAATATGCTAGAATCAATATCCAATCCAAATCTAGTAATGTAACATATGTACAACAAAAGAGTAGTATTTTATGGATTAAATCTGAAATTAGAGAAGCTTTTAAGATAAAAGATCTTTTAAATGTCGAAATGTATAGTCTGCATTTATTGCTAAGTAATGAACTCTCACCTTTGATTTATTCTATTTTACAAAGCAGCATTGATGAGAAAATAGACTTTTTACGTAAAGCGATTACCCAAAGACATAAGAGAAAAATTGGTTTACTCGTAGCTAAACAAAAAAATAAGCTTTTAGAAAAGGTCAACAATATACATCAATTTTATCCAAGGACAACTAATCTTACAGATATTCAGTTCACAAGGTCCGAAATGTCGCTACTTGACAAAGGCTTAAAATATAACTTAACTCCCCCACTAAATAATACGAATGTTAAACACATAATTGCTGATGTTATAGCAACAAGCAAAATATCGAAAATAAATAAACCCAAAGCATGCAAGATAGCCCTAAAAACGAAGGATTTAATTTTAAAAGAGATAAATAAACTGGATAGAAAAACTGAAGATAAAACACTTAGAAATATCAATAATAAACTACTAGCAGAGAAAGCAATTGTGGTAATGGCCGATAAAGGAAATACCCTAGTTATTATCAAAGAAGACGATTATATATTTAAAATACTCTCATTTTTTAACGAAAATGGGATCGTTGAAGTAACTTAAGACCCCACTCCAAAGTTCCAGTTAAAGATCAAGAAATTAGTCGATGAAAGTAATCACCTCTTGACCCCTGAAGAAAAGAATATGATGAAAAATATGAATCCCCAAATACCTAAATTAAGATTACAGATTAAATTGCATAAAAAAGAGAGATCTATACGACCTATTGTCAACTACAAAAGTAGTCCTTCATATAAACTAAATATGATACTTAATAAAATTTTGAAAGCATTCTATACATATGACAGCAATTTCAGTATCAAAAACAGTTATGAACTAGCACAACAAATCCACAACATAGACATTCCAACTAGTGCAAGTTTCGCCTCATTAGATATTAAAAATTTATATACTAATATACCCATTAATGAGACGATTAATATAATTAGGGATAACTTAATACATTACAAAAATACCACTAAAGACGAAATAATCGAATTTATAGAACTCCTTGAATGGACTTTAGATTACAACTATTTCTCTTTTAATACTAAAATCTATTGTCAGAAAGATGGCTTAGCAATGGGAAATTCTTTAGCTGGGACAGTTGCAGACATTTTCGTGAACCACATTGAGACGCAATTCCTGAAAAATAACCATGATATCGCAAATAAAATCATATATTACAAGCGATATGTAGACGATACATTATTGCTTTATAATGGTTCAAAAGATGAAATTGAGAAACTTGCTATAAAATTAAATTCTGTGCATCCGAAGTTACAATTTACAGTTGAGCATGAAAATCGAAAATCTATTAACTACCTAGATCTCCCTATAACTAATAACAATGGGAAACATTTATTCACCATATACAGGAAACCTACAACCACTGATGTTATTATTAATGCCACATCATGTCATCCTGACAAGTATAAAAAAGCATTTTTTCAGTCTATGATACACCGAATACCAAAATTACCGCTAGAAGCTAATGAGATCAAAAAGGAAATGACCATCTTAAAACAAATCGCAAAAACCAACTCTTTTGACACACGACAGGTAGATATCATTTTTAATAAAGTACAACAATCACAAAGTACTCCACTAACAGGTAATACAAAATATATGAAGATGACATATATGGGAAACATATCAGATAGAATTACTAATTTATTCAAAAATTCTGGAATAACAATAGCATTTACAGCTGATAATACTGTACAACAAAAATTAAGACATACCGTAAGTAAAGGTAATGGAAAATCTACCAGATCAGGAGTGTACAAGATCCAATGTAGAGACTGTGAGAAAATATATATCGGCCAAACAGGTCGAAATTTTGCAGTAAGGTACAAAGAAAATACGTCGGGTACCTCACGAACAAAGTCCGTATTTGGTCATCATATAGCATTCAATAATCATGCTGAGGGGACAGTACAACAGAATTTACAAGTTCTTCTTTATGCAAATAAAGGCTTACTTGTTAATATCATAGAAGAAATCGAGATATATGCTCATTCGAAAACCAAATCATCAATGCTGCTCAATGAACAATTAGATTTTCGCGAAAAATATTATTACGACCTTTTTGACGAAATTTCACAATAAAAGCATCTACTCTTTTGTTTTTTAAACATATAAGACTAGTTATACCCATGACAAAAGCAATGCATGTAAAATATGCTACACAACATTAAAAAAAATTTAATCAGTAGTCTCATCAGTTATTCAGATATACATAATGTGGAACATACTCTTGGCTGCTACCCTACTGCTATAAAGAATATTGCTATAAAAACTACAGTTAAAATAAGACGATTCTGCAGCATCCAACAAAGATGCAATTGTGATGTAGGCGACTCGGTATAATCGATATATACCACAACGCCAAGGACTTTCACATCTTTGATGCAACTGGCACTGTAATAGTATTAAGGTTGCCCATAGAGGGCACAACTGTTATACATCGTAGTTCACTGTTTTTATCCAAAATATAAATAAGCTGTAGACATACTAACTATCTGTTAATCAGACATTTTAATGAATCAATTTTATGTTATTAGTGTATTTCCTACTTTTATACTTTGACGATGGCGTCATATTATTAACGCTGATTGGCAGTTGTGAAGTAGTGTGACAGGAAGTAGGCGGAGCCTCTGCATATTTAAGCTCGTGCTCAGCACTCATAACCATCAGTTGACTGCGTAGCAGCGAGGAGAGCTCTGCCTACCATCCTAAGGGAGCCATGGGTATAATTAATTTTATTTTATCTTGTTAAATTTTGACATCATTAGACACTTTCATCTCATTTAAAGATTGGTATCTAGTATTTCTTAAAATTTATCCACAGGTCTGATGATGGTTCTGTAGAAAGAACCGAAACCGGTTACCTGTATCATTAAAACATAATGACGTGACCAAGACTGAACTTTAGTCAAAATAGTCTAATTCTATGCCCTTATATCTTGGTCCCAGTCTGTGTGCTGGTGCTCCTGCTTTTTTCCATTCTCTAACAACTTTTTCAAGAGCGCAATTGAAGAGCACTGGGGACAATACATCCCCTTGTCGTACTCCTGTGTCTATTTCAAATTCAGTGCTCAATCCTCCCATAAATTTTACTTTGGATTTGGTCTCCATGAGTGTTTCTTTTATGATGTTTCTTGTCTTTTGATCTAGTCCAAATTCTGCTAATACTTCAAAAAGGGATTCTCAGTCTATACTGTCATATGCTTTTTTAAAGTCGACAAACGTGATGGCATAACTTTTGTTTGAAGTACTATGTAAATATTTCATTGAGTTTTTCAAGTTAAGGATTTTTTCTACGCATGATCGACCTTTTCTGAACCCACCTTGGTATTCGCCTAGATTTGAATCCAGCTGAGGTTCTGCGCGGTTTAGTAGGGCTTTAGACAGAATTTTGTATGTATATTTTTGTATTAGTATAAAGTAATTACTTCGTCGATAAAGAGCGCTCTGTAACATTGCATTCCGACGTCACATCTGGATCATTCGAATTTATGGCTGAGAAGGTCCAGATGAACAGCACTGTCCACAAAATTTCAGTGACGTTTACATTATGCACCATCGCTGCACAACTGATTTAGCTTCCTCGTTCTGGGTCGAATGGATATCTTGAACTAGAAACTTGGAATAATATTTGATAAGCTACGCTACGATTTTATAGACTTCTGCCATTGACTTGAGAAGCGCTCGTTCCCCTTAAATGTGCCAAGTGTGTAATACACGTGGGAAGCTGCTACCCATGTAGCTGACTGTGAGTGGAATTCACACACGTTCTCATTCTTTCTTGTTTCTTCAAATTACGAGGGTTGCCCAGAAAGAAATCCACCGCATTCTTTCTTGAACGTAATGAGAATCACACACGCGAAAGAATGGCGTTTTATCCACACACCCTATTTTTCCAAGTAATCTTCAACCCGTCCTGTAGCCTTCCTCCAGTGCGAAATAACGGCGTGTATGCCCTGGCGGCACCAACCCTTCTCACGGTGGGGTAGCCAGTACTTCATTATGTGAATCATGTCCTCGACGTCCTCAAAATAATTTCCATGAATGGCATCCTTTAATGGCCCAAACAAGTGGCTAGTCCGAGGTGGCCAGGTAAGGGCTGTAGGGTGGATGGTGTAACGCTGTCCGGTCCTGTTTTGCGATGTGTTCAGTAGTCCTCAGACTTTTGTGGCGCCGAGTGTTATAATGTTCCAGCGAAACCTCTCCTGGGTTTCTGTGGCGCCGAAGTCGCCGGAAGCGCGTTTTGAGTTTTGTTAATGTGTTGACATATAGTTCTGAGCCGGCCGGAGTGGCCGTGCGGTTCTAGGCGCTACAGTCTGGAACCGAGGGACCGCTACGGTCGCAGTTTCGAATCCTGCCTCGGGCATGATGTGTATGATGTCCTTAGATTAGTTAGGTTTATTTAGTTCTAAGTTCTAGGCGACTGATGATCTCAGAAGTTAAGTCGCATAGTGCTCAGAGCAATTTTTTATACTTCTGAATTAATGGTACCGTCACTTGGCATCACATCAACGAGACACAAAACCTCTTAGTTCCAGAACACGGTTATCATGATCTTACCTGCGGATGAAGTTGGTTTGAATACTTTCTTCTCTGGGGAGTGCGAATGGAGCCATTCCATCGACTGTCGTTTTGTTTCTAGCTCAAAATTGTGAACCAAGGTGTCATCCCCTCCCCCTCAGTTTCAAAACGTTGCAACACCACCACAATTAACATCCGACGACACAATAATTCAACTGAAGTATTAAATTTTAATCACCAAACCAAGGTGATCAATGGTTTTAATTTTTTTCAGATTACACCTCAATGAACCGTGAATTTACTTTCAAAACTTCTTCTTAAGAATTTACTTTATTTACTACCGATTCATTAAGAACATTAACACATTTAATGACATTATGTGAGCGTGGAAGTAGTGGCCAGGGAGAAAATGATGAAATCAAAACGAAATTGCTTTTAACAAATGGGAATTTTATTCCTAAGGGCTTTTTTTTAGAAACAGATTTAAAATTATTATCAGAAAGCATGCTCTAAATATCAAGTTACAATTTATTCAGAGACAGAAAGAAACAAATTTTTTAGTGTATGAGCTTTCGGGCTGAGAAAATTGCCGCTCCCTTTTGACACGGCCGTAGTCACGAACGCTCACAACAGCCTCTGAAAGACTACACAGGAGCAAATTTGCAACACACCAGATAACGTTAAAGTAAAAGTTTTAACTATTCACACAAACACTCAAACTATGCACCCCATAGCAGGGATGGAAATGGTACAAACACTAAAATATAAAGTTTAACTTGCCACCGAAGGTGCTACTTTATTGTAACTTCTAAGAAAAGTCTTACGGTGGAAGGGTGCCAAATTTATATACTAAAATGACCGTTTAAATAAAAGCCCTTGGAAAGCAATCTGACATAAAATGATGCATGATTGGCCAAACATGCTCTACAGTACACATATACCGCCTATCAAGATGATAGGCAAGATAAAAAACATATTTCAGGAATTAGGCAGCTACACCTCAAGCAATAAATTCGTTAACACACCGAATCCGACAAACATGGCAGAGGCAGCTATTAACGTACGGCAGATTGGAAGGCAAAACAGCCTTGGTCGTATTTTCTTGCTTTATTATCCGCAAAATCGATTTTCGGTCACTTAGTGACCATCCTCAGTGCTGTAAGATACAATTAAAACTGTTAGACACTTGTATTAACAAGCTTAGAGCGATCACATAAACTGAGTTCAATTTATGCGATCACTCTAAGTTTGTTAATACCAGTGCCTAACAATTTTAATTGTATCTAATTGCCCACTTTATGTGATCGCTCTAAGCTTGTTAATACCAGTGCCTAACAATTTTAATTGTATCTTCCAGCACTGAGGATGGCCACTAAGTGACCGAAATTCGATTTTGCGGTTAATAAAACAAAAAAATACGACCAAGGCTGTTTCTCCTTCCAGTTATATCCATTATCTGGTCGTGGTGCACGGAACACTCCATGGAGTCCCCAATCAGTACGGCGATTACCAAACAACCCGAACCGCAGGTCGCTGTAACCCGCCCCTTCTCCTCAAGGGAAAAACGCACCACCTAATTCATAAATGACCACGTTCCCGCAGGGGGGAAACGGAGAAGAATGGTGGGACGACCCCAAAACAAAGTGGCTGGTGACCTCAATAAGATAACAAGTAGAATTTAACAAGTAAATGAAACAACATATCACCAATCATTTGCCTGAGCAACTCGAGCAGACTGGCGGCCTAACGCCAGACTCAGATGCAGGAACTAAGCCCCCGACCGGGCGAACACTCGTTGAGTTCTCTCACTGCACCACAAATTCGGACGAGAGACAGACTAGAGACAGACGAGAGACTGACCCCAGACTGACTCCAGACTAACCCAGACTGAACCACTGACCGACGAGCTCATAGCGCCCCCCAAATGTACGTGAACAGACAACCTCTCCCCTTTCCCACCAGAGGGAGACACCAAAGCTGCGACTGCCACAGCGGTGACACCGCCAGAAACGGAGGGCGACTGCCTTACACTACGCGCTGCGGCGTGCTCTTCAAAACAGAAATTTCTACCACCTGTCACTCAAGTTTCATTCTTTGTCCTCAATTCCTTCGAAACTGACCGAGGACAACAAATGTACACTATTTCATATTTTTTGTCCTCAGTTTTTGACTTTTCGGAAGAATGTACTCACAAGAGTGAGTGAGGAAGGTATGGTATCAAGTCGCAGCATGATCGCAAGCCAGTTCATGTGCTCCACTTTAATGCTTGACAGAGATTATTGAATGTCATGTTCGTCTCCGTTTCGTATTGACTAGAGTTTAACTAACTTATTTGTATGCTCTTGTAAACAACTCGGTGTTTCAATATTACTTCTTTTTCGTTTTTTCTCTTCATTTCCTCAACTGTTTCGCTGTCTGATTTGAAATTAATTTTTTCTGCCCTTTGCGTCACAAAAATTTTTCCGGGCGCCTAATGGTAGAAACGGCTCTGATTTGTTGACTCTCCATCCACTCCAGCGCTAGATAAAAAAATATTTGCCCCATAAAGGCGAGATTATTAAAAACACTTTGAACAGTCAAAGAATTCGCATCGAAATTGCTCTGCATCCGTCTTTTGTTCCAAACTGTCCGGTAGCTGATGTAAGACTCAGATGAAAATGTTAAATCATATAGGAATAAATTATTCACCACCAGTAAATGAGGTTTGAATCTGTACCAGTAATTCCAAGGATTTAACTAGATGTATTACAATTTCCTAAATTGAATGACATGTGCACCTAAATAAGATGCTTCTATGAAAGTAAGTTGCACTTGGCTGTAGGCAGAGGGAAGCGCCATCGGTCATGAAATCGGCAATGCAAACAGCTCCCAGAAGAATACTAGGAACGCATGCTAGCAAATAAGAAAAACCTCCTTGGTGCCGCAAGCCTCATAGTCAAAATACATAGTATATCTCCAAGTTGTGTAGGAACAACATGGGCTGTTTCTAGCGAGATGTATGTCGTTGAGGCAGATGTCATTTCCGGCAAGAGATTCGGAAGAGCAACTATTGTGGAAGGGACTACAGTCAGTCAGGAAAGGTCAAAATACACGGGCTGTTAAGACAACATCTTAGAGAGTGGACTAGGGACAGAAAAGATTAGGGCACCTTTGAAGACCGTGAGACACTGACACGACACTCATGTCCCACAAGACGTAATGTTTAGTGGGATGGCAAAAGAGCTGCTGTTGGTTAACCCAAATAATTGAGGGGGGCGGGGGAGGGGGGGGAGAAGAATCACAGATGTGCTCACAGAGGTCTTCCCTCATTGGCCAGCACACAAACACAGACAAATGGGAAGAGAGTAGGACACAGTTTTCGAGCACCAAGAATAGTGAATTTTGTAACTGGTTGGACAACTAAGATGAGACTAAGCGAGCGAAATCAGTGTCTTTTAAGATAACTTCAGCCGCCACGTGCATATTATGGGTATGGTGAGATCCAACCGCAAAGCCAGGTGAATCGTACTAAAAGTCGAGTCAATTTTAACAATGTTCAGTAAGTTCAGTCTTCATTCTAAACACTAGTTTGAAGTTGGAGGTTCAACATGATTTGAACTCCAGACACAGATGAAAACACATGCATTTCCATCTATAGAAACCAACGATACAAATTAAACCGAATTTAATTCTTTTACTCAGATAAAAGTTTATTTGAATCACGCTCAAGATCCCTTGTCCAAGTTTGACAAGACTTTAGCTTGTTATTGTCGAACTTTTTTTTTCAATTTATGTGTAATTGAAACACTTCTTTAATTTCGTAGTGGAATGAGCTTTTTTATCAATCTTTGGTGGGTAGCGATGTACATATGTAATATATACAGAGAAATATTAATATAGACGATTAAAGATTCAATATAAAAGCACCTCCACCATCTACACGCTACAGTTTAAGGGCTTTGCTCAGGATATATTTACTGAGAAGCCTTGATGCGATAGTCAGACCTGCGTAATTTTTTCCTCCATTTAAAATTGAACTTCTAAACGAGGACTCATAATTCCCGTCTCAGTAATCATTAAATTACCAAAATAAATTAATTTTAATTTGATGGTGCTTAACCATTTTATGCGTATTAGTACGGTGAGCCTGGTATATGTGCATCGTCAGCCAGCTGAAGATGATAGTTCAACTTCTCGAGAGGATATTATTTGTACCCTGTGTGTTTTGTGATAGGAGAGCACTGAATTGTAGTGTGTACGAGAGATTTCAACATTTTACTGCATGTTTTATTCAAACATTAAGAGTGTTGAAGTCAAGAGATTATATTAGTGTATGCCGAAATTTTCAAGGTTACGAACTAGAAGTCTAAGATCAGGATTGAAAGAGAACTTCAATTTCATTCAGCAACGGTTGACAGTGCTTCAGCTATGGAGATGCAGCATTAAAATTTCAGCGGGAGGTGGGATTGAGCATCACGAATGGAAATTAAAGGTGTGGAGGGAAATGAGCAGTCACATGCAGTTTAATAATGAAATTTTAGAAGTGGAATTTAGACGACAAGACGATGGAGAAAATTCTCGTGTAGTGAAGACTTCAGAATGAACAGGCCATGAAAGTGCGGCACAGACATAGCACGGATGAGCCCACGCCTCGACATTCAACAGTATTCGTACTGCAGGGTATTCTGGTTGAACAGTTCTGTGGTGTCACCGCCAGACACCACACTTGCTAGGTGGTAGCCTCCAAATCGGCCGCGGTCCATTAGTATACGCTGGACCCACGTGTCGCCACTGTCAGTGATTGCAGACCGAGCGCCACCACACGGCAGGTCTAGTGAGACGTTCTAGCACTCGCCCCAGTTGTACAGCCGACGTTAATAGCAATGGTTCACTGACAAATACGCTCTCATTTGCCGAGACGATAGTTAGCGTAGCCTTCAGCTACGTCATTTGCTACGACCTAGCAAGCTGCCATTACCAGTATATATATACTTTTGTATCATCAAGAGCGATGTTCTACAATTGTGGATTAAAGTTAAGTATTACATCAAATACGCACTTTATTTGTTACTATTAATTCCTTCAACTGTTCCAGACCTCACGCCAATCTGCGTTTGCTTAACGCGTGCCTTTCGGCTTCCTGTTATTGTGATTTGGCTGTCCTCCCAAGTCACAACATTTTTGGCTACTAGTCTCAAAAGAGGATTTAGCGTTCGTATTGCCCTAATTTACTTGTGTCATGGCTTCGCCACAATCTCCAGATGTACTGTCCGAATTTTATCGCTTGCAGAATCAGCAGATGCAGGCGTTATTGGATGTCCTTGGACAGCTCGTCCAGGGTCAACGTGCAATGCAAAACGATGCGGCAGCCGCCGCTCCACCGCTACCACAGCCACAACACGCAGTTGCAGCACCATTTCGTCATTTTGATGCGGCACTGGAAAGCTGGACGGAGTGGTCACGCCAATTTGGATTCCATCTCGCCGCCTACAGAATTCAAGGTAAGGAGCAGCAGCCTTTTTTGTTAGCATCCGTCGGGGTGCACACGTACTGTGTGATAGTGAAATTATTTCCCCGACGCGACATAGCAACTCTGTCCTACGAAGAAATTTTGTCGGCATTAGATGCATATTTCAATGAATCAGTCAATGTCGTTGCAAAAAGGTATACGTTCTTTTGTACAAAACGTATGGCCGGTCAGACTAATAGGGAGTGGGTTGCAACATTGCAAGGCCTTACTAGGGATTGTGCTTTTGAGTGTGAATGTGGCCTCCCTTATTCAGATACAATGGTGCGTGATGCAATTGCACAGAACATTTCTGATGTTCGTATAAGGGAACAGATTTTGAAACTCGTCAGTCCCTCCCTTCAACAAGTGATAGACATATTGGATCGGCAGGACACACTTAAAATTGCTCAGGAATCATTTGAAACTTCGCCAGCTGTGTGTCACATTAACCGGCCCGCTGGGCGCGCTGCACAGAACGGTAAACAGCCCTCGCGCCCGTCCGCTCAGCTACGTGTGCCGCGAAAGCACGCAAATGCAGTGCTAAAATCGTGCCCGCGGTGTGCTACTAGACATTCGCGTGAGAATTGCCCGTCACGCCAAGCTATTTGCTTTTTCTGTTATAAAAAAGGACATGTTCAGAGTGTTTGCCAGAAAAAGCTCATAACAGACACTCACACCCATTCCAGGCTCTTTGCTTCACGCCGGAATCGGAATCGAACCAAGAATACTCAGGCTCGTGAACCTTCAACCATGGAAATTCATGTAGTTACTTCCACTCCGCCCAGTGCCACTTTTTCTAACAGTGACTGTGTTGGTCCCGCAAATAGTGTGTGTCGACATCGCCGGAAATCGCGTCCAGTCGCAAGTGCTTCTGTACCAGTGTCTGTTCACGTTGCACGAGACAGTCGCTCTTGTCGTCAGCAGGACAATAAACGTTTTGTAGATTTGGACATTACGGGCACCGTGATACCATTCCAGCTCGATACCGGAGCTGCAGTTTCACTGATCAATAAAGACACATACAAACAACTGGGCACACCTCCGTTGCGTGCCGCAAATGTTAAGTTAAATAGCCATTCTGGTCAGAATATCCCAGTGTTAGGACAGTGCAGCATTCTTGCAACATACAAGGGACAAACAAAACTTGTGTCATTTTACGTTCTTCGTTCTTCTTCTGCAGTTAACTTGTTTGGTTTAGATTTATTTCAGTTGTTTGACTTGTCTATAGTAAATCAGGTCCTATCAGTGAACCATACTGTGCCTTCAGCCAGTGTTTCTCGTCTATGTGAAGAGTTTGCTAACATTTTACACCGGGCCTCGGTTGCATTAAGAACTATAAGGCACATTTGGAACTGAAAGTAAAAGCGCAACCAAAATTTTTCAGAGCACGCAATGTTCCTCACGCATTGCGTGATGAGGTCGCAAGAACATTAACCGATTTAGAATCACAAGGTGTAATTGAACGTGTGCAGGCTTCTCTCTGGGCATCACCCTTAGTAATTTTGCCAAAACCTTCCGGAAAATTGAGAGTTTGTGTGGACTTCAAGGCTACGGTGAATCCACAACTAGTGATTGCAACTTTTCCTTTACCCCGCCCGGAAGATCTTTTTGACAAACTGTGCCCGGGTAAATATTTTTCGAAGTTGGACCTAGCAGATGCGTACTTGCAAATACCGGTGGACGAAGAATCCCAGCACGTTTTAGTGGTTAATACGCATCTTGGTTTGTATCGATTGACAGGACTGCCATTCAGGTGTGCATCCGCCCCTGCATTGTTTCAGCAATATCTGCAAACTGTTTGAGCGTCGGTCCCTACTGCAGCAAACTATCTGGACGATATAGTGATATTCGGAAAGACGGAAGAAGAACATTTAGCCAAACTCAGAACATTGTTTCAGGTCTTGCGACAACATGGTCTTCGCTTGCGGAAGGACAAATGTGTGTTTTTTGTTCGTGACTTACCATATTTGGGACATGTAATCAATGCACAAGGCATACATCCGAGTCCAGAGCACCTCCGTGCCATACAGGACTTTCCTTCGCCGCAGAATTTGAAGCAGCTACAGAGTGTGTTGGGAAAAATTAATTATTACCATAAATATATACCACATGCCTCTTCCATTTCAGCTCCGCTTCATCGCTTACGCCGTAAAGGTGTTCCGATCGTCTGGAGGACGGAATGCGAACGCGCCTTTCGCCAGTTGAAATACCATACTTGACTTACGCCATTCAATCCCCAGAAACACATTTTGTTGATGGTCGATGCATCGGATTTCGGGATCGGTGCTGTGCTTGCGCACAAAGATGGATCACACGATCGCCCAATTGCCTTTGCGTCCAAATTACTCTCGTCTGCGTAAAGCAATTTTTCCCAGATCGAGAAAGAAGCTTTGGGTCTCGTATTAGGTGTAACAAATTTCATGATTTGTTGTATGGCCGTCACTTTACCATCATCACAGACCACAAACCTTTGACATCGCTTTTTCATCCAACAATCCTGTGCCGCCACGTACAGCGCTGAAATTCATTCGCTGGTCTATTTTCCTCTCGCAGTACCGCTACGATATCTTGTATCGGTCCACTGCTAAGCACAGATACGCCGATGCGTTGTCCCGTTTGCCTGTTGCTGAGGATAGAGCATTCGATTCTTCCGAACTTGCTTGCCTGTTCATTGATGCGGAAACCGATGAAGTGGTCGAATCGTTTCCGATTGAATTTCGTCGTGTAGCTACACCCACAGCTGCTGACCCTGTCGTTGCTACCGTTCTGCGTTTTGTTGCCACGCAGTGGCCCTTGTCAAAGTCACGGATCGAGGATCTGTTGGTTCGCCGATTTTTTGCTCACAAGGAGAGACGTTTTGTTCGACGTGGTGTTTTGCAGTTGCGTTCTGATAATGATCAGTCCAGGGTCGTGGTCCCACGTTCGTTACAGTCCTCTGTCTTACGACTTCTCCACCGAAGCCATTGGGGTATAGTGCGAATGAAACAACTTGCTCGTCAGCACTGTACTTGGTTCGGAATCGATGCAGCGATTACGTAGATATGCTCTTCTTGCATGGCGTGTGCCGAACAACAATCCGCACCACCGCGGAAATTCTTTGCATGGCCAAACGCCACTTCCCCTTGGCAACGCTTACACATCGAATTTGCTGGTCCATTCTGGAATGCTCGATGGTTGGTTGTGGTAGATTCTTTCAGTAATTTTCCTTTTGTTGTCTGGATGTCTTCCAGGACGTCTTCTGCCGCCATCCAAGCGTTATCCGCTATCTTTTGCATTGAAGGTCTTCCACAGACTATTGTTTCCGACAATGGCCCACAATTCATGTCCGCAGAATTTCAGTCATTTTGCAAGGCCAATGGTATTCAACATCTGACATCCGTGCCGTTTTCGCCTCAGTCAAACGGTGCCGCTGAACGATTGGTCCGGACTTTCAAGTCGCAGATGTGAAAGTTGAAAGCGTCGTATTCTCGGGAGGACGCGTTATTGCTCTTCTTGTCTTCGTATCGCTCTCAGCCCAAAGATGGTCGCTCGCCGGCTGAGTTGCTCCACGGTCGTCCTCATCGAACCTTGATGTCTTTGCTGCATCCGCCGCATCAGGTTCCTGTGCAGCGGCAGCCACCTGTTTTTGTTCAAGGCGACGTTGTATACTATCGCAACAATCGCGGTTCACGGCGTTGGCTCGCAGGGCGCATTCTTCGCTGCCTTGGCCGCGCTATGTATCTGGTTTTGGGTGCCTCTGGTGAGGTGCGTCGGCATCTCAATCAGCTGCGCCTCTGTCGTCGCACGGGTTCTGCCGCTCCCCGTCTGCTTTAAGCGACGGTGCCGTCCGGTCAGCGCCCTGGGGACCCATCTACTGGCTCGCCTCATCCCCAGGTGTTACCGACGCTGCCTTCCATTTTTCCCCATGGCGACGCGCCGCCGTCGCCCCCTGTTCTCCCGCCGGTGACGCCCGCAGTGGACGCTTCGCTGCAGCCGCCAAGCGCCTCCCTGGGTCACGCGTCGCCGATCGCTTCCCGTGACCAGCTGTCCTCCGACATGGAACTCTTGCCCGCTCCGGACACGATGTCGTCTTCGCCCGTCGGGTACCCCGACGCGATGGAGGTCGACCCTTCGCCCCTCCTGTCTCTCTACGGGCGCATACACCGCATGTTGGCGTGCACCCTGGACTTGGTTTTCAGGCGTTTTTTAGCTCCCCTCGGACAGAATGGCCGGGTGCTGGTGGCACAGCCTCGCCTGTTGTTAGGCTCCCCACCTCGTCGCATACGTCAACATGGGGTCCGCCCCACGGCGGGCGGAAGCCTTATGACACAACCGTCCGCCGATTTTCAGGGGAGGAATGTGGTGTCACCACGAGACACCACACTTGCTAGGTGGTAGCCTTTAAATCGGCCGCGGTCCATTAGTATACGCCGGACCCGCGTGTTGCCACTGTCAAACCGAGCGCCACCACACGGCAGGTCTAGTGAGACGTTCTAGCACTCGCCCCAGTTGTACAGCCGACGTTAATAGCAATGGTTCACTGACAAATACGCTCTCATTTGCCGAGACGATAGTTAGCATAGTCTTCAGCTACGTCATTTGCTACGACCTTGCAAGGTGCCATTACCAGTATATATATACTTTTGTATCATCAGGAGCGATGTTCTACAATTGTGGATTAAAGTTAAGTATTACATCAGCTACGTACTTTATTTGTTACTATTAATTCCTTTAACTGTTCCAGACCTCACGACAATCTGCGTGAGCTTAACGCGTGCCTTTCGGCTTCCTCTCATTGTGACTTGGCTGTCTTGCCAAGTCACAACAAGTTCTACTAAAATAACATGCAATTCAAGAAAAGCAAGGAAATATTAAAGAAAAACAAAGACAAAAATGGTGAACATTTCAATAAAATGGAGACAGCATTTAAGAAAACGGAAGAAAAGTGTGATGCACTATATTAAGAAAATAAAAAGCAATACAAAAATGTTAATGAAAAGACAGACGAACACATACTGACCATGAACAAGGAAATCGACGATCAGCTGAAGAGATGTAAAAAGTAAAGTTAAATATTAGTAAAGGAGATTTATTTTCAGGATACGTATACACGAAAGCAGTTCACAAAGAAGGTTGGTGAGCAGGCACAATACTTTAATACGAAAGCAGATACACTGACGCAAAATATTAAAGGAACTACAGACGATTTAAGACAAGGTATTGAAACCGACAATCATAGCACTGATTCACAGAAGAATACATTAGGGCAAGGCAATAGATGAAGTGGAAATATTAACCACCGCCATTGAGTTGTTACCGACAGGCATTGAAACCATGTCCGATAGAACGAAACCTGCTAGGCTCACATAGCGTGAAGAGATTGGAAATTTGGCACAGTTCAAGGAAATATACGCTTACATCAGTAGAAAGGTAAACGCTAGATGTTCGAATGAAATAAAAGGAAAGCTGTAGAAGTTCGATTCGTAGTAGAAGAGTGAAAATGACCAACCAAAGCGAAGAAGAGGAAAATGGAGAGGAAGCAGGGAGACATTTCAGCCAGATTATGTCACATGAGGAGCGTACTGACACATTCGACTCCACTGGTAGTCACCACTACAACTGTCGATACCTTATCATGTGAGGTAGATGAAGAAGAAATAATAAAAAAATTGCACTAGTGCAAAAATATTCGCTGGTTTGGAAGCATGTAAGACCCACAAATAATGAGTTGGATTGGGAACTTCCAAGGGGCTTTATTGAGATTGCAGCCAAATGTTCAGAGGATTAACTTTATCTGAATACATTTTCTAAAGAGGACGCAGCATTGAGAATGTGAGTTGTTGCAGGAGGATGTAAGTCAAGTGAAGATATTAAACTTGTCTTCCTTCAAGAGTATTGGTTCAAGGCAAAATCAAGATGAAGTTAAAACAGGGATACTTATATTGGAACATTATGCAGATTAGAAGTGGCAGGACCCGACACTTCGTTTCAAGGGGATGGTCGATATGAGCCAATTCTTAGATGTACATAGTGAGCCAGCAGAACTAACTCAAGTTTGTTTAACGAAACTTCTGTGTCAAATACAGGGAGAAATAATAATCACTAGTAGGAACATGCACGATGTATGTGGATTCCAACATGTATTGCAACAGTTACGTTACAGTCGAAGTAACGAAGGGATGGAAACTGGGCACTTTATTTACACGTACATTCCGCTTGAAAATAAGCAAGTGAATAATTAAAACTGGAGAGCGAGACAGTCACAATTGGAAATGGACTAGTTAGGCAAAATGAACACTGAACAACAGTATTTACTAGGCGATAGGAGAAGTAAATGAATACGCGATGATCGGTTAAATAATTGAAGAAATGACGATCGGCAACATGAAAGAGTAGTAATTGTAGATGTTCATCGACCTGACACAAAAAAACAAGTGGCGGAATGAAGGAGAAGAGAATTCACCAAGTAACTGACTAGTGGTGTAGGCTCTAGCGTCATAATAAGTTACGACCAGTCAACCAGGAGTACTGTTTATTAACTGTAACAAATTGAATTGAATCTTAGCAGCAGGAATCAAGGGATTTGACAGTAGCATGGAGAACAATGCATAGCTCGTAAGTGCGAAGATGCCATGAAATGTAGTGCAGTGTGTACTTGATTCAGATAGCCAAGCGTCGGTGTCGCACAAGGAAATTAATGAGTTACCTGATGCGAGAATGAGTGGCCATTACTTAAATGTACAACATGAGAATATGAGGCGAGGCGGACGGAAAGGTTGGAGTGTTTAAGAAGCTAGTGAGAGTGGATTTTGAGTCACAATAACAAGCGCTTAATGCCCATTTCTCTATTGTGAAGAATTTGACAATGAAAGCCACGCTACGACTCGATGTTCTGAAACATTAACGGATGTTACTACATTTGAATGAGATGTTTATATTAGTGAATTTGAAAAAATTATATGATCAGACTAAAATTTATAGATAACGTAGGAACATTGGGGGAAGGAAACTATTCATTAGGCATGGTTCTCATAGTAATAGAGAGGGAATATCATTTGTGACCGAAGAGGGTCAAGTGGGTGAAGTAGTTGGTGAAGCTACCCCCGAGTCAACAAGTGTTTCTGAAGAGGTTTTAACAGGTGATTGATGGGATATGTCACTCTGGCTTCGATCACAGAAAGTGAAGAAATATAGCATTTAAGAGATAATGCAGACAATCAAGAACTGGAAGAGTTGTGGACCAGTGAATCAGAGGAGGAAGAGACAGAATACGCAGAATGCAATGCATTAGAAGAAGATTATCGAATTTTAAACTTAAATGGATTTTTTTGATGCTCTGTCAAACACACTAGAAGAGGATGTGGACACATGGGGGAATGAGTATGATTTAGACACTGGAAAATATTCAAATTTACTACTGCTAGGAACAGAGCTGAATGGAACGAGCAGTGAAGAGTTTGCGATTGCAGATACGATCCGTGGGATAATCTGCTCGATACAAAAAATTAGAGAGTAAATATGGCTTGGTAATTTCAGAAAAGTGAAACTTAGTGAGGTCACTCTAAACCAAAACTGGGTAGTGACAAGGATTACATAAATAAGGTCAGTGAACAAAACAAGTGATAGCTTACCCGTCTGTTAGGTGTATACGTCACCAGGATACTGTATAATTTGAACAGAAGAGGATAAGAGCAAATGTTTCACTGCTCTCAGATTCTTAGGAAAACTTCTTCATCCGTTACCTTTTCAATCCATTAAGTTTTCAAAATCCTTATGTAGCGCCACTTCTCAAACGCTTGAATTATATTCTTTTCGTGTTTTCCCACAGTCCATAACTCACCTCCATACAATGCTGTTCAAGATGCCTAAATTTTCAGAAATTTACTCCGAAGAACGATATCAGGATTCCTTTGTCCAGATATGCCCTCACTGCCTGAATTAATCTGTTTTTATGTCGTCGTTGCTTCGTCTGGCTATCCAGTAAAATTCCTTCACTTGGTCTACTCCGTGATACAGAATTAGACTGAGGTGGAAAAAGTCATGAGATAACTAGTAATATCGTGTCGGAACTCCTTTTGCTCGCCATAGTGCACCAAATACACGAGGCATACACTCGACAAGTCGTTGAAAGTGCTCTGTAGAAGTATTGAGCCATGAAGCCTCTACAGACGTCAATAATTGCAAAAGTGTTGCTGATGCAGGATTTTGTTCATGAAATCACCTCTCGATTATGTCCCATATATGTTTGATGGGTGGACAAATCATTCGCTCCAGCTGTTCAGAATGTTCTTCAAACCAGCACGAACAATTGTGGCCCAGTGACATAGCGCATTGTCTTCCATAAAAATCCTATTGTTGTTTGGAAACATTAAGTCAACGGATGGCTGCAAATGGTCTCCAAGTAGGTGAACATAGCCACTGACAGCCAACTATAGGTTCACATGCACGAGAGGATCAAGTCCATTCCATGTAAACACAGACCACACCATTACGGTGTCGCCACCAGCTTGTACAGTGCCTTATTGACAACTTCGGTCATTGGTTTCACGGGGTCTACACCACTCGCAACCCTACCACCAGCTCTTACCAACTGAAATCGGTACTCATCTAACCGGGCCAAGATTTTCCAGTCGTCTTGGGTGCGACAAGCCCAGGACAGGAGGTGCAGGCGTGTCATGCTGTTACCTAAAGCACTCGTGTCGGTCATTTGCTGCCATTTCCCGTTAACACCAAATTTCTTCGCACTGTCCAGACTGATACACTCGTCATGTGTCCAAATTTATTACTGTGGTTATTTTACGCAGTGTTGCTTCTCTGTTAGTACTGACAGCTCTATGCAAATGCTGCTGCTCTCGGTCGTTAAGTAAAGGTAATCGGCCACTACGTTGTCCATGGTGAGAGGAAGTGTCTGAAATTTGGTATTCTTGGCACACACTTGACAGTGTGGATTAGGGTGCTTTGAATTCCATAAAGATATCCAAATTTCTCCAACTACTATTTCACGTTCAAAGTCTTTTAATTCTTGTCGTACGGCCGTAATCAAGTCAGATATCTTTTCATATTAATCATCTCAATACAAATGATAGCTCATCCAGTGCACTCCCGTTTTATACCTTGTGCACGCGATAATACTGCCATCTGTATAAGCTGTGTTACGCTATTTCAGGACACTCGCCACCCCAGTGCATGGTGCTTGGCTTACGGCTAGTTTCTGCTACTCCTCTTTACTTTCTTCTTTCATTAGTCTACCTTCAATATGTAGTATAAGCTCATTAAACTGTCGTTACATTCAGCAGATCCCGCAGTTCTTCTTTTCCATGAAATACAATAATGTTATCAGTGAAGCTTGTCATTCATGTCCTTTCAGAGATTGAAGGTAGTGGAGAACGTGATTTCTAATCCGAGAGCTTAATGGGAAAGGCTCATTCGGTGTCAACTTTGGACACATTCTTCCAAGATAGCGGTACCCCTGCACACCCTGCTCGTGCAGTCATGCCTCACGTAAAGCTCTCCGAGGATGGACTGCCAGAAATCGACACGTTTCTTGTCCACGAAGGCCACCCGGGCTGTAGGATGTTACTTGTGAGGCGGCTGAAAGGGAAGTCTACGAAACAATAAGTAAAAATAGAGAGAGAACGGAGAAGTAAGCAAAAGAGGCTAATTGGAGGTAGGGATTATGAATTATGCTGTCTGCATGAGACAGCGGAAGACGACAACAAAGGATTTACATGTGCTGTTGTCAAGACTGGAAAGAGCATTGAAGTTGTAGGTGCAATTTGTGAAAATCGAATTTGTCCTTAATCATTCCCCTTCACATAGCACGTTCTGTGAGGGTTAGTTTTGGATGATATTCAGCCAGTTACTTTATTTCTAGTTACATGTGCAGGGAGCGTGGTGCAGCTGCTTCTCGTCTCTACAAAGCGATTTTGTAAACTTCTCTATGGCAATGCCTCTTTGTTGTTCTGAAGATGACTATTGTTTCCTAAACTCGTTCCCGCTTCTCACTTGAAATCTTTCAAATTCGCAACCAGGGGTCAGTTATTTCTTTTAGTTGATTCGAGTGTTGTAGAGTCTTCGCAGTAACGAAAAAAAATCACGCATGAAGCAGTATCTTTTCATGCATATCACTGTTTATGACATTAAGTCTCTTGAACTGTGTGTCGGGCAATGTTTTGTTTGTGTAGGAACATTCAACGGAATATATGTATAAGGTATACAAAATGTACTGAGAATAGAGTTAGTAGCAATGAAACAATAAATTTAAACGTCAAGCACGACGTGGCTGTTTCTCACGCATTCTACTATTTATAACGTCATGTCTCAAGAACCATCTAATCGAACGTTGGTTCTAACACCCACATCGATTGGTGTCTAACAGTAACGGATATGTGTACCAAGTTTGGCTGAGATCAGGCAACTGGTATAGGAGGAGATGTGGAACATACAGAGATGAAAGTGCCATTTTCGTAATATGTATGGCGTCCTTCTAAATACCATGTATATTGTCGTTCATTTTTATTGTGTACGATCTTAGCAATATCTTTCCTCAATTACAACAAAGCATCGCTCTCCCTCTCCCTCTCCCTCCCTCCCTCCCTCTCTTCTCTCTCTTTCTCTCTCTTTATCTCCCCCCCCCCTTCACTCTCCCTCCCTCTTTCTCTCTCTTTCTGACATTTCTGGCTCATAGTCGAAATCGGGTAGTTTTTGAAAGTCATATCCAACAAATAGAGCTTCTTTCAGATTTGCTTGTAATTCATAAAGACACTTCCATATTCAGTGTCTGAAACATTTTTCTACTTTGGGTAAGGTTTTCAGAAATTGTTTCTTGTTTATACATAGTATGATGTGGTGGTAAAAGATTTTTTCGGACTCAAAGTAAAACAGCCAAAGAGATAACCATATAAATTAACTGCACTAAACGAAGCTATATGAACAGAATATTTCAGATACACGTTTAAAAACTTTGAGGACAAGTTCCTCACTTGAAAACAAGAAAAACGTCCATACGCCATACGAACATATGCTGGAAAATTCCTCATTTTAGAATTATGATGAACGTTGGCTTTTAAGGGTTTTCCAGTTATACCCCAACTACTCCACTTATCTGTGCACCATTTTCCCTAACAGCGTCCTAGACGGCGTTGTGTTGTCAGGTAAACCTGTTCACTTTCGTCATTCGTCTGACTTCGACGTCTCCATTACTTACCTTCACTGCAAGTAGTGACTTAACTCAAAGTGTTCCGTTCGAACATGACAGGATAGTCATTTCGTGAACAAGCAGACACGATTTTTATATACTAATAAGGAACACGAGCTACACGACTGGATCAGACTGATTTTCTGGACCGAGGACTGCCAGTCTTTGGTGCTGTACATCGACACGTTCCTGAGACAGGATTCGTAACACCACAATTGACCTAGGAAGACTATGTGTTCCTCGCATGCTTGGCCAGGAAGAGTATGTTCTACAGGCGGTCGGTGAAGATCCAGATATCACTGCAGGGCAAGTGGTCCTGGCATATGGTACACCTATAAGTTCAGGATATTTAATGAGGAGCTCATGTATCGGTATCATCTTCAATGTGTGCAAGGCATTACGTCTGCCAATCACCTACCACTGGAGGACTTTTCCTATGGTTTGTTTTATAAACTGCCAATAAATTGCTTGTCTCTTCTGTTTTGTTTACAGACGAGGCAACGTCAAGAAGAGTTAAGACAACAGATTTCCACAACCATCACATATGGGCCGACAGCAATCTTCATACTACAGTTGAGGCTCGACATCAGCATCAGTTTATAATTAATGTGTGGCGTGAATCTCTAGGTGAGAATTTGTTCGTGCGATACGTTCTCCCGGCACTCTTGCAGGTGCTGACTACAGGAACTTTATTCAGAACCCTTCAAGAACTAAATGAAGATGTACCCCTGCAAATAAGAAGCAACATGTGGTTTATGCACGATGGAGCTCCAACACATTTAAGTTTCAGTGTTCGAGATACACTGGTTTGTATCTACCACGACAGATGAATTGGAAGAACAGGACCAATTCCATGGTCTACACGTTCCCGACATCAGTCCTCTGGATAATTATCTGTGTGTGGAGGAGGGTACTTGAAACGACTGAGGTACGTAGCAAGCTACCGGATGCTGAAACTCTTCATCCACTCGTCATGGAAGCCCGCGAAACAATTCGAAATGATCAGGAAGTTTCTCAAAGGTTGCGTCAGTCTATGATTCTACGGGTGCATGTATGTGTAGGAACAAGAGGAGGACATTTCGAGCATTTATGACGAGTTTATGTGTTGACGAGTTCCCACGATCTAAATCGTAAACTTCCATTAATAACTCGAAAACGAAGGATTTTCGGACATACGTTTAACTGAAGTCAATGCTTGTTTTGGTGTAAAGAACTTGTCACCAAAGTTAGTAAAAGTATGTGTGAAACCCCTGTATACTATCTCTATGTAGTTGCGTTGAACCATTATTCCGTAACTGTAGCGTAATTAAAAGGCATCCTGTACAACACGCAGTATAAAGCGAAGTGCTGGAAATTTCTGACAATCGATTTAAATCATTACCGAAACAGAACAGTCCATACACTGATCTAATTCATTTTCTGCATCCTGATCCCCGACTTGTATTAAAAGCCCTCTATGATAACAGGTTCCATCCTCATAGATCTGGATGCTCTGAGCTTAATTGCCGGTGACCAATCTGAGCTTTATAGGGACGAATCCTCTTAGCCTACTGAGGTTAAGAGAGAAGCTCATTGAGAGAGATAATAAGCGAAATTGGCTCGTCATTTACCAAGTTGTGTCAGATTAAAAGGCTTACGGCCAGCTAAGAGCGAAACATTTGCCTCATTAAAAGTGTTTGTAAGAGTAACGGAGTTTCCGAAAGAGGTGATGCCTCGCCTGAAGAAGTTTTCCGAAGAAGCGACGGCTACCAGCGGAGATTCCCGTCCACAACACGAGAGGGGCCGTGTCAGACGCTGCGCTGAATAATTAATGAACGTGCCTGCAACGGGAGGGGGACGCGGGTTGCCTGTCTGCGCCTGCAGTGGGCGTGCTCAGCCGTCCTTTTGGTACCCTGTAGGCAGGCGAGACCACCAACTTGCGTATCAGCAGGTGTTTTCTTTTCAGGTATTCTTAAAGTTTTTTTAAACGTTAGCGTGGGTGTTTAGGACAAAGTTCCCCACCAAGTTTCACATTACGTTCCATAGTTTATTACTTGTTTGATGTAGCTCTCCACGCTATTGTAACCAGTGCAAGGTACGTAGTTACTGCAACCTATATTAATTTCAGTATCTTTAGTATAGTCAGATGTAGGTCTCTGCCCACAATTTTGACTCCACAACTTCCTTCCATTATAATTTACCTTTTACTTCGAGCTTCAACAGGTGTCCTGTCGAACTGTTGCCTTCCGTCTACCTAATCGGCTCTGCAAATAGCAGAGAGCTCCTAATCGGATCAGAAATGTACGATAGTCGTTTCCGAAGTAACATACGACTGTTGGGGAAGATTCACAACTTGATACTTCAATAAATATCTAACTATATCATCTTGTCATTTTGAAAGACGCCTACAAAGTAGACACATTACACGCAACAAAGTCAACAAAATTACCATGAAATTTTTGAGTAACTGAGAGTAAATCAATGAAGTTATTTAATATTTCGGCTGCCAGTCTGGAACAAAACACTCTGTCCATAAGACAGTAGTCTGTCAGCGCAGTAAATTTTACGTAACTTACCTGAACAATCATGTTATGACAAAATGGTTCCCCCACTTACTCATACACAGAACTAGAGACAGATATTAACAATGGTTCTGAATCACTAGAGGATATCATACGTTAAAAAAAAGAAACAAATCTGACTATAGTAACGAAAGTGATTAAACGCCGCACTCTCCTTCCATTTCAATGAGAACGGTCTTACCTCGCAATAACGTTTATCTTCACAGGAAAAGCTCATCAGCTCCATAAATAGCGTACCAAAATATCGGTGTTTTCAAACAATTTAGAAATCTGTAAATTAAACAATGGTGACCAAAATTCAACGCAGTTGCAATGCTGAAACACGAAACACTGACAACATTCCCTCAAAGTCATTCACGAAATCAAAAGTTTGAAAAAGTATGTTTGGTTTGTCAGTATTATTAAATTTAAATTCTTTTGTTATTACTTTTACAAGATAATGATTCAAATTATAATGATTTTTCACAGTCCCTGATTCTTAAAATGAAGAGACTGACTGTGTAACTGAGTTGTTATTACTCAACTGTTAAGATAATTGCTAACTAAATTGAAATGGCGATTTTTTAGAAATATGTTTCTTTCAATAATTCACAGATTCTATTACAATAGCAAAGGTGCACATTCCTAGCCTAGGTAACAATGAATGAAGTTAGTGACAAGATGGAGAATTTGAAATTTTAAATGACCAGCGTTATTACTCAGTTCTCTGCCGACACACATCACTCGCTCTGTGTCATGTAAAACATGACTTGACCCCACACTCATCCATTTCTCCTCATGCATGAGATGCACACATTCACTCTTTTTCGTGGCTGGTCTGGAATGCCGAGAGTGGGCATTCTGATGGAACAAAGCAATGTCCATAAACGTTACTACTATCACAATCTTCTCAGTGACGAGTATCAAAACACCTAATTTTTTTCTGTAACTTCTATACTGATATCAATCAATGTTATAATAATTTTCATAAAATTAGTCAAGTTATTAATGACCAGTGTACCAAATACATATGAAATCCGAAAACCATATTTTGTCTTCCTCATGGGTGAAGTTTTGAAGCTATAGAAATGTACTTGGTACTTTTAATAACAGAGTTGAGGAAACACATGACATCTATGTATTAGTGGTATAGAACTTGTCCTGCTCTTAGTCGTGCCATATAGCGCTTTTCTCTCGGACTGTGTCTAGTATTCACTCAGTGGCCATCCGGTAAACCCAAACAACAATCAAAATTCTTCCGTACCTCCACTTTCTGAAAGCACGTATCCTTTTTTTTACTATAGTCTGTGTCATCCGCGATTCAGTTCCATGTAAAGTTGTATTCCAGAGTAATACAGAAAAGGAAACTTAACACCTAACTTTGTATTCGATCGCAAATCACTGTCAGGCTCGAAAGCTTTTCTTTATTTTGCCTGTAAATGTTTTGTATTTTCTTTCCTTCAGTTATCGTCTGTAAATTTAGTCCTTATACAGTGAAACTCATCTAATACATTTAGTGCTTCGTTTTCTAGTCTTTTCCGCGACCTCACCTACATTAATTCGACAACACTGTGGAAGTTTTATTTTACTTTTGTTCGTGTTTATCTTACAATATCTTTACTTCTTCTTTTTCGAGTACCTCCTTAGTGCTTACCCAGTATGCACAGTGAATAAAATGAGAGCATGGGTGCCAAGAAGTGTCACTAACTTCTAAATTACTGCCTCCTAGTGAATTGACAATGTTTTGATCTCTTGAATAACATGACGTGCAGATCACTTATTACATTATCTCATGCTAGAAGCCAATAATTATGTAACATCAATGAGTAAATGAACTCAAAAACAGCGAGAGGGTATGAGATTAAGTGACTGATAAGCGAGGGGAACCGATTCACTGATTAAAGCGTGGAACGTTCGGTTTTGTTGGGATACTTTTCCACATAAAAATGCAAATACCAGGCTTCGCAGCGACGGTTCAGACCGTTTTCCTCGTTGACAGGCCACCACAGGTTTCGTGACCGAAGTATAGTTATCGTCGTGTCAGAGGGTGGATATAGACCTCCATTTCTGTTTGCTTCTGCAGTGTCTGACCGACCCATCGTTCATTTCTCATCACTTTGCTAAACTCAATGACTCCTCTAAATTTTCCTCTTCTTCGCGTTGTCATTGCAGACTAAATTTGCAATGCTACCTGGTGACTGATCGCTGTTTTTTGACCACGACACACAGTTCAAGGTGAAAATTTTCTATTTTGCATGACTGGTGTGTGACTCGAAAATTGGGGCCTTTCTCACCATTTCACCATCTGGTCACAAATTGTTCCGATGCTTTTCTACATTGCTAAGTTGCTGTGAAAGCAACCACATATATTTCCTTGTAACGCCTATGAATGTTTGACATCTGGTAGTGCTCGTGTTTGTGCTTCGTCTAAGAATCTGTTGGCGTTCACGATTTACAAACAACGTCCTTACAATCCAGAAAATATTTTTAAGCAAGTTGATCCCCTCTGCAGCTTATCAGTTTTACACAATATCTTACGTGAATTCTTGGCACTTTGTGACCACGCTTCATCCCATTGCTTGTGGGCATGCTTGAATTCCCGATAATTTCTCAGTTTCCTCAACGCAGGTGAAAACGGCTGCTGCTCGCTCCACGTGTGCATTCTTGACTCTTTTGTGTTTATTCTTTTTCTTAGTCCCTGCACAGTGATCTGCATGGTTTCTCAGTGTACACCAGGATCTTCGCAAGGCATCCATTTTTAGCGTGGGTGGGAGTGGGGGGAGGGGGCACCTGCCAGGTTAACCCCGTGCTTGTTTGCAGAATGTGCCTCTGGTGCTTCCTTTATTGGGTGGAACTTTCTCCTCGTCATGAGCCGCGGTCTCTGTGAGTCAGCGAAAGTGACCATAATACGTACGAGAGAGACATATTAAACTGTTAAGAGTGAGACATAGTAAAGTGGTCCATCCATGTTCACTTGACCCATGGCACACACACTTCGGAAAGTAAAACAAAAATCACCGATTTGGGTAGTGCTGTCGTTAGCACAATGGACCCGCAATCGGGAGGGCGACGGTTCAAACCTACGTCCAGCCATTCTGGCTTAGGTTTTCTGTGATTTCCTCTGAATCGTTTAAGTCAAATGCCGGGTGGTTTCTTCCAGAAGGCACGGACGCTTTCGTTCTCCATCCTTCCCTAATTCGAGCTTCTGCTCTGTCTCTAATGACCTCGTTGTCAATGTGTGTGTGAAATCTTATGGGACTTAACTGCTAAGGTCATCAGTCCCTAAGCTTACACACTACTTAACCTAAATTATCTTAAGGACAAACACACATACCCATGACCAGAGGAGGACTCGAAACTCCGCTGTGACCAGCCGCACAGTCCATGACTGCAGCGCCTGAACCCGCTCGGCTAACCCCGCGCGGCCCTCGTTGTCAATGTGATACTCAATGCTAATCCCTCCTCCTTCTAGAATAAAAATCTTCACTTCTTAGTAGTACCTCTAACATTTGACTATCTAATGTGCTGTTTTTCGGTGATATTACGTGTGCAGTAGTTTCTTAGTGTGTCAAGTCCAGTGAACGATTTACAGTAATGATTGCCGTTGACAAATCAAGGCATGCGAAAATAATCAGACATGAAAACAAATAAACTGTACATAGAGTTATCAAATCACAGTGAACGTGGTGATAAGGCGTCAGATTTACATAAGGCATATGCTAAATAAGCATTGAACCAAGATAACTGAAAATCAGAGATAAGCGATACATAGTTACACTGTTCATCACGGAAATATGTGCCAGAAATGGAAATACTGTACACATACAGGACCCATAGAGTTGCGACATGTGAAACAATAATTAACTTCACACTGCCCCGATGTTATCAAAGAGTTATGTGTCACAAATTACAAGATGTAAGGCATATAAGCCGCTAAGAATTAAGACATGTGAAAGAAGTTCACCTAACACAGTAGGAATGTTCGACAACGAGCTCTGTTAAATGGATGCCAAGTGGGCGGTAATTCAAACATTTGGTCACACAGAACAGTATGTTCTTTATGACTATGTTCCTTCTCATTGCATTTGTTTCCTACTTTATAAAACAAAAAAAAGAATGGTACCATGTTTTCTGCCGCAGAACCAACGAACGCCATGTTAAAGATACGCATCACTGACCTGTGGGAGGCTTCTCTCTTGTTTACTAGGTTGCAAGGTGTCAGTTGTGCGAGCTGCGTAAATGTACTCCAATGTCAGCAACAGAAAAGAGGTCGTGCGTGTACCTAACTTCGTATACCCGTTTGATCTTAATACACCCTTAACTTCTAATATGCACGCTGATCCTAACATGCCACAATCTTCGTTTCATGCACTACTTTACAAGGATAAGTTTCTTCTCCGATGATTGTGAGGTGCTTCTGGCTCATCTCTGTATGCCCCAACAAATTTAATCAGATATTAATGCGTGTGTGGTTCTCAACATCCATATGACATTCCATTCTTACGATATCGTACGATAAAACTACACGATGAAACATGGACGTATATATTACAGTGAAGTGTACACGATAAAGGAAAACAAATACCGTACATGAAAACAGCAATGCGCTTGGGTGAGTTGCACTACAATCCCCTCAACGAGAAGTGTCATGTTATCCAATGCAGGCGACTACTACCAGCCTCGCGCTGCTCGGTACGTCGGCGCACGAAACCGCTGTTCACACACGTGCGACCATCATACCACCTGTCAACATTAGCACCGAGTGCCCTGCAATCTAGGCAAGCACAGAAATGACTATAAAATGACAATAAATATGTACTAATTACTACAGAGATTGGAATACGTGCATCAAATAATTGAGGACTTATGTTGATGACAGGAATTCGTGGCGGACCGCAAACCAATCAGAAGACTGATGACAAAAAGAAAATATATGACATAAAATCTATTTACAAAACCCAACGTGTTGCTAACAGTCATCTAGAACTGTCTACGTTGCTACTGCTATACACTATTCTGTTGAGCCACATATTATGCTCTGAGCCTGTGGCTGTTAATGACCCCAACTTGGCGCTGGTTGTCATAAACAGTGTACACTTTCGGTCTTGCCTGCAGAGCCACAGATTATGAGTGATACACCAATTTTTCTTGCCATAAGATTGGTGAAATTTTTCTGTGCCAGAAGCTACAATCGTTAAGTATAATACACTCCTGGAAATTGAAATAAGAACACCGTGAATTCATTGTCCCAGGAAGGGGAAACTTTATTGACACATTCCTGGGGTCAGATACATCACATGATCACACTGACAGAACCACAGGCACATAGACACAGGCAACAGAGCATGCACAATGTCGGCACTAGTACAGTGTATATCCACCTTTCGCAGCAATGCAGGCTGCTATTCTCCCATGGAGACGATAGTAGAGATGCTGGATGCAGTCCTGTGGAACGGCTTGCCATGCCATTTCCACCTGGCGCTTCAGTTGGACCAGCGTTCGTGCTGGACGTGCAGACCGCGTGAGACGACGCTTCATCCAGTCCCAAACATGCTCAATGGGGGACAGATCCGGAGATCTTGCTGGCCAGGGTAGTTGACTTACACCTTCTAGAGCACGTTGGGTGGCACGGGATACATGCGGACGTGCATTGTCCTGTTGGTACAGCAAGTTCCCTTGCCGATCTAGGAATGGTAGAACGATGGGTTCGATGACGGTTTGGATGTACCGTGCACTATTCAGTGTCCCCTCGACGATCACCAGTGGTGTACGGCCAGTGTAGGAGATCGCTCCCCACACCATGATGCCGGGTGTTGGCCCTGTGTGCCTCGGTCGTATGCAGTCCAGATTGTGGCGCTCACCTGCACGGCCCCAAACACGCATACGACCATCATTGGCACCAAGGCAGAAGCGACTCTCATCGCTGAAGACGACACGTCTCCATTCGTCCCTCCATTCACGCCTGTCACGACACCACTGGAGGCGGGCTGCACGATGTTGGGGCGTGAGCGGAAGACGGCCTAACGGTGCGCGGGACCGTAGCCCAGCTTCATGGAGACGGTTGCGAATGGTCCTAGCCGATACCCCAGGAGCAACAGTGTCCCTAATTTGCTGGGAAGTGGCGGTGCGGTCCCCTACGGCACTGCGTAGGATCCTACGGTCTTGGCGTGCATCCGTGCGTCGCTGCGGTCCGGTCCCAGGTCGACGGGCACGTGCACCTTCCGCCGACAACTGGCGACAACATCGATGTACTGTGGAGACCTCACGCCCCACGTGTTGAGCAATTCGGCGGTACGTCCACCCGGCCTCCCGCATGCCCACTATACGTCCTCGCTCAAAGTCCGTCAACTGCACATACGGTTCACGTCCACGCTGTCGCAGCATGCTACCAGTGTTAAAGACTGCGATGGAGCTCCGTATGCCACGGCAAACAGGCTGACACTGACGGCGGCGGTGCACAAATGCTGCCCAGCTAGCGCCATTCGACGGCCAACACCGCGGTTCCTGGTGTGTCCGCTGTGCCGTGCGTGTGATCATTGCTTGTACAGCCCTCTCGCAGTGTCCGGAGCAAGTATGGTGGATCTGACACACCGGTGTCAATGTGTTCTTTTTTCCATTTCCAGGAGTGTATGTACATCGGAGATCTTATTTATTGCGCTACCTAGTGTCTTATGTGTGACCCGTGTGAATGGACTTCGAATTTCAACAATCTAAAAATAAATCTTGCGTGTATATAAGAACAACTATTACTGGCGAGTCAGTGTGTACTATATTTTCGTGGTGCACCTCATAGTGTTTTTCACCTATTCTGCAGTGACTTTCTCATTCTCCGCTTCATATGAGCATCTCTGCTTTCGTGGGTTTTGTCATTATCTGACCCCACTTGTCGTCACAGTACCTGACTTTGTTATTCTCCGCATACTACAGGGTGATTCAAGAAGAATACCACAACTTTAGGAATTTAAAACTCTGCAACGACAAAAGACAGAGCTAAGCACTATCTGTCGGCGAATTAAGGGAACTATAAAGTTTCATTTAGTTGTGCATTTGTTCGCTTGAGGCGCTGTTGACTAGGCGTCAGCGTCAGTTGATGCTAAGGTGGCGACCGCTCAACAGAAAGCTTTTTGTGTTATTGAGTACGGCAGAAGTGAATCGACGACAGTTGTTCAGCGTGCATTTCGAACGAAGTATGGTGTTAAACCTCCTGATAGGTGGTGTATTAAACGTTGGTATAAACAGTTTACAGAGAATGGGTGTTTGTGCAAAGGGAAAAGTTCTGGACGGCCGAGAACGAGAGATGAAAATGTAGCACGCATTTGTTCGCAGCCCAGGAAAATCGACTCGCAGAGCTAGCAGAGAGCTGCAAATTCCACAATCAACTGTATGGAGAGTCCTACGAAGAAAGTTTGTTATGAAACCTTATCGTCTGAAATTGGTTCAAGCACTGTCTGCAGCTGATAAGATTAAAAAAATCGATTTCTGTGATCTTACCCCCTGCGATTTTTTCTTATGGGGGTATGTTAAGGATATGGTGTTTTGGCCACGTCTCCCAGCCACCATTGATGATTTGAAACGAGAAATAACATCAGAAGATGCTTTTCATCCTTACGTATAACTACGTTAATTGTGTACTTCGTGTCCTCTGTACCCCATGCGACTGGATCTTTCAACAAAGTGACCACGGTTCCAATGGTCCAACCCATGAGCATTGCTCCACTCGAAAAAATGTCTTCACCAAATACAAAAGTCGAGTGACAACCCACGGATGACAACTGCATTCACCTGGAAGACACTTCCACCGTCGCTTAGCGCCGCCGAGATCTGTTTTTATACCTTCTTTGCTTTCGTCCCAAATGAGCGGATTAGTGGGGTTCCTCTCATAAGTACCTCAGTTAATGTTCTACGACTTTCCACGAGTTTTATATAGAAAGAGGTCGAAATTGGTGTCAATTCCGATCCAGAATTCAGACATGCTCTCGTCTTCATTCCTTCCATGGTTATCTCTTTGAGGGGACTCCGACTGTCCGCTTTTCATGGCAACTCTGAGTCATCACAGCACTGGTCTATGTCGTCTTGTTCTTGCGATAGACAATACCGCACATTGTGTATGTGACGTGCCTTCGCTACTTATGCGACCCTGCGATATCTCGTTGTCTTTGGTCATTCACTTGCGAGATGCCCCACCTCCGTTACGCTCAAGGCCTCTCTCACTACGCGACGCTTGCAACCAAATGACGTGGCGTCCGTGGTCCGACGTTTCGACTACGTCTTGCACACCCTTGTGTGGAGTCTATCACGGCCTCATCTCTTCCTTTCTTCTCTTCTTCGTCCTTTATTATGTCTGTCACTGCACTGCGTAAGTATTTGTGGCGCCCTATTTTCTGTCCTCATTGCGTTAGGGTGTGCCCTCCTTTTACATTCTTGCTCTTCAGTGTTGACCGTAAGGTATCGAGGAACTGTTCACTCGAAAATGCCCCGATAAGTGCACGTTGTATCTGAACAATAAAATGTGAGTGCACGACATGTTTTTGTCCAAGTGTCCCGCCAGAACGACAAAGAGGGCAGCTTATGTCGCCATGGATTGGCGTCACTGTGGTGCATATTATCATCGTTACGTACTCATCTTCGCATTGCTGTTGTAGCCATGTTCCAGTCTCTAACCAGAAACGTACTACAGAAATGCTAGTGACTACTGTGATGTTTAGAGCTTTCCCGGCGTACTGATTGTTCCATAAAAATGTTTATTATGTGATTCAACGTATCGCAAAATCGATAAGGATCCCACGAGCCGAGTAGTGCGAAAAACAGCAGAACTTTTATCAAGTAGTTCTCTACCGAAGGAGGTCATCAAGAGACTGAAACCAAACAGTTCAGTTCCACCTAGGCTATATGGACTGCCTAAGATCCACAAGGAAAATGTGCCATTACGTCCAATTGTGAATAACATTGGGGCAGCCACCCACGACCTAGCAAAATTCCTGACATCTTTGCTCAGACCAATGATAGGCAAGTGTGCACATCACATAAAGAATTCTGGTGATTTTATCCGTCGACTTCAGTCACTACATCTGCAAAGTAGTGACTTATTGGTCAGTCCTGATGTGGTTTCACTGTTCACAAAGGTGCCTCTGGTGGACTCACTACACCTCATTGGCAATATGTTTGGTGCAGACATTACAGAGTTGTTTGAGCACACTCTCTCCTCTACATACTTTATATTTAACAACGAATTTTACGAACAATCTGATGGTGTCGCCATGGGGAGTCCTTTGTCTCCCCTGGTGGCCAATCTTTTTATGGAGGATTTTGAGGACAGAGCACTCTGGCACTTTTAAACCGACAGTATTTTGGCGGTACGTTGACGACACTTTTATAGTGTGGCCTCATGGTCTAGACCGTCTCCAAGAATTTTTACGTCACATGAACTCCATACATGAAAACATAAAGTTTACCATGGAGATAGAGAAAGATGGTTGTCTGCCATTTTTAGACGTCTTGGTGCGACGGAAGAGTGATGGCACACTTGGTCACTCGGTGTACAGAAAGCCCACTCATACAGACCTGTATCTACAAGCTACTAGTTGCCACCATCCAGCACAAACAATGGACGTTCTCAAAACCTTGGTCCACCATGGCCATACTATCTCTGACGCCGATAGTCTTCAAGCGGAAATGGAACACCTGCAAGAAGTATTTTTGAAGAATGGCTTTTCACCTAGGCAAGTGAACAGAGTGATGAAGACCTACAAACTACGGAACAAGGAAGAGGAAGAGGCCTTCAGGTCGACTGTTTATCTACCATTTATTGGGAATATTTCTTCACAGATAGGCAAAATATTGAGAAAGTGTCAAGTGAGAGTCATCTTTCGCCCTCCTTCCAAAATTTCATCACTGTTGGGCTCCGTTAAAGACGACCTGGGCCTGCGTAAACCATGTGTTTACAAAATTCCGTGTGAGTGCGGCAAATCATGTATGTGGCAAACAACACGAACTGTGCAGGAAAGCATTGTGGAACACCAACGGCATACTCGCCTTCTGCAACCCACCAAGTACGCAATCGCCGAACATTGTATTTCCACAGACCATTCCATGAATTACAACGAGACAAAAATTTTGGCCCATACATCAAACTTTTGGAGCTCGATTATCAATGAATCTGTAAAAATAAGATTGTCTGACAACGAGACTCTCATCAATCGAGATAGCGGATATCAGCAAAACTCTGCTTGTAATCCTGTTATAGAGAAACTTCGTAGTCGACGTAGTTATCCGCATAAAGATGGAAATCGACCTGACACCGATACGCCAGGCTTTCACAGTGGAGGCCGCGAGGCGCAGCGCACGGAGCCGTTATGAACGCGCACGCTGAGCAGCGCATGCGCAATGTCACCTCAGAAGGCTTTAAATAGCGGAGCTCAGCGCGTACTCGCCAGTACTACTACAGTGGTATTCACCTGAAGATGGCCAGCAGACTCTGCGCCGAAATACCGTGGCAGGAAGTTACTGATATCCGGGAGTTCTCCCGTGTTTTTATGGAACTAGTGACTACTGTTCTTGGGAATTCCTACGTCAAACCAGGCAGCCTCCTCCTGTCGAGCGTCTGCCGTACAGCAAGTAAAGCATTATATTTGGCCACTTCTTTAGCTCACAGATGTGTCTTCGGGTGGGTACTGCGCGTTCCACCGAACATTGGTATTGGTAATTGCTCCTTGTGCGTCGAGAATGCGGCCTGCAAAATCGTTGGCGTGACCTGCGTTACAGGAACATTACCTTGTTGTTATGTAGACACTTCTTGCTCGAAAACTGTCACTCTAGTTCGGGTTTCCTTCGACGATTTTCTTTCCTCATCAACGAACATGGAGGTTTCTAACATGTTCTTGTTTTCCTACGTTTCTAGGTCGTCAACCTTCATTTCACACGCTTGTCTCACCTTGTCTAGGCTGTCGGTGACCTTCGTCCGTATGATTTACTTTCTTCATCCGTGCGATGGAACATGTCTGTGTTTGCCCTCGTTTCTACGTTGCCACTCTTCGTTTCATACACTTGTCCCGTCTCGTTCTGGATGTTGGTGACCTCCGTCCGTATCTTTTTGGTTTCGCTCCCAAATTCTCGCTGAACTGCAGTGATCTTCCCTTCAGTCTTTTGACTGCAAAGCTTTAGCTCGGTTTAAATATTTGTAATAGTTACTTCATGAGGAATATTTGTAGTACATATTGCACACACAAACACACCCACTGTGGGCCTGACATCACGGACAGAGAGGTTATCATATTCTAGTAAAGAAATGGAATGTTAATCCTTCCCGACGTCGCGTTTTAAAATTAGATGTCAGCACAATTGAGAAAACATGAAAACGAAACCAAATAGAAGCCCCGCTTTGGGCACCAGAAATACAGCCAACTAAGTGTTCTTTGATCGCTTTCATAAAAGTCATGTAGATTTCCTGTTGCATTACTCCATTACATCACATTAAGTGCACCGAAAAACAGCAAGAGTTTATGGGAATAAGGGACTGATAAGCAAGTGGAGCAGACTGATTAGATCATTGAAGCCTAAAATGCATTTTGAAGGGCCTAGTTAAATCCCGAGGCACAACAGGTTGGAATTGTGCCCAAACACTACAGCGCAAATTTCCGAGCTTAGATATCGACTGAACATGTCATACAATCTTATGGCTTAAGGGCGCAACCGTTTTAATTTTTAAAATGGCTGAAGGCCCATGATTTAAAACAAAACTACAATAAATTTTGAAAAAGCAGAAAGCGCAAAGCTTTATCCTTAAATAATATTTCAAATGTGGCTGAAGGCCCAAAAAATCTAAGATTTAACAAGTAAGGAATTTAAATTTTCAGACGGCTGAAGATCAATGATTGCAAAACAGAACCACAATAAATTTTCAAAAGGCAGAAGGCCCAAAGCTTTAGTTAAAAAAATAGTTTAAATGAGGCTGAAGGCCCAAACCATGCAAGACCTGACAGGTAAAGAACCTTCAATTTTAAAACGGATGAAGGCCCATTATTTAAAACCTAACAGAAAGCATACAAATTCAATCCATCGGCTATGAGCCATTAAAATACACAGTCAAGCACCAATAAGGAAAGGCAGTACAGCCAGCTGCGCTCAGAAGTTTCCGGGGCTCGGTCTGCACTCGAAATATTAACGTTCGCTTAGGGGAGAAAGGTAGTCGACCGAACCACATCCGATCCACCGGAAACCCAACCAAGAGACAGTCAACTGACCCACCGACTAGACGACTTGCTTTCCACCCGACCAGTACACGAGGAATTCCAAAGCCAAAAGGTGAAAGGCGTAGCCGCCCACAACCAAGTATGCATAAGGTGTCAAATCTACACATACGTGTTGGACAGCGACAACACGGTGAGGAAAGGACACTGCGTGAATTGTACGCATCGACCAGGGCAAGTAAACGGAACGCTAACGGCCACAAGGCAGAAAACTCCGCTGGTGCATTTGGACTTCAAATAACGAAATTACAGTTAACCGCCACCGGATGGTGGCCAAACTTCCGCCAATTCGAACACTCGCTGCTGCTCACGGGAATACCCCGAACAGCCAACCATGAGAACCAACGGCACAATGCGAACAAACTTGCTTCGGTAATTAAATCACCACTGCACTTTGATGTCCTGGGTCAGTGAGCCACGAACCTCATAGCAATCGGAACAGCTCCCACACACTCCGACACTGCGTAGAGACCGCCAGCGGGCCCGGCCCCTCCGCACCGCTGGGAGATTTCCTGGCTGATCCACAGCAACAGACCGACTTTTCTGCTGCCACACATAGAAAGAGGAAGAACCACGGCATAACCGCAATAACCGTGGGAAATCAGATGCAGAGTAACACTCAAGACTCAAACCAACACACAAGCCAGGGCCAGCATGGCTCAGATTTATTGCATTGTTTTTGCTACATAAAATTTCAAATTGCAGTGCCGAATTGAGCAGAAGTGTACATAATTGAGTTATTAAGGGGGAGGAAGGGGGGATGAATTCTCTCATGGTCATTCGTCGTGTAATGTTGTCGGGGCAGGCGCTGGGTCGGCACGGCGCCTCGCCTCGGACAGAGTCGGCTGCCCTCTGAGGTGTTCCGGAGCTGTGTGGTGAGGGTCCGGAGGGCCTCCACGTTGATAGGTCACCATGGATTTCGTATCCTAAGCAGCGTTATTGTGGTGTCACCGCCAGACACCACACTTGCTAGGTGGTAGCTTTAAATCGGCCGCGGTCCATTTAGTACATGTCGGACCCGTGTGTCGCCACTGTGGGATCGCAGACCGAGCGCCACCACAAGGCAGGTCTCGAGATACGGAATAGGACTCGCCCCAGTTGTACGACGACTTTGCTAGCGACTACACTGACGAAGCCTTTCTCTCATTTGCCGAGAGACAATTAGAATAGCCTTCAGCTAAGTCAATGGCTACGACCTAGCAAGGCGCCATTAACCATTTTAAGATTGAGTCTCACTTGTATCATCAAGGAATAAAAGTTAAGTATTATAGCACCTACGTACTTTTCTTGCTACCATTTATTACGTATCCTGTTTCAGACCTTTCTCTAGCCTAAGTGAGATTACGCGTGCCTTTCGGCTACTTCAGTGTGGCGTAGCTGTCTTGTTACGCCACAACAGTTATCGCATTGTCGGAAGGTGGACGTAGGCGGTGGATGGAAGAACCTCCTTCGCAGTGCGGTTAACTCCTCCTCATCATCACTCTTGTAACCTCAACGATCCTCGAAACTTTTTTCCTCTTCTCGACGTTGTCATTGATGAACTAAATTTGCCCATCCAGCGACTGATAGCCGTTTTGTGACCATGCTTCTCAGTGAAACTTGGAGATTTTCTGTCTTCTGTGACTGGTATGTGATTCGGGAATTGGAGTCTTTTTCAAGTGTTCATTCTCAAGGCTGTTCCTAGTGTTAGTCGCATACCGTTCCGATGTTTTTTTCCATTCCTAAACTCCTGTCAGAACGCGACACTTCTTTGTAACGGCTATCTCTGCCTGCACGAATACCGGACATTACCATGTTTCTGCTTCGTCTATTCTGTACGTCCAGAAAAGATTGTTTTAAGCAGGCTGACTTCCTCAACAGTCCTTTAGTTTTTACAGGCCGTCCTGTGCGAATTCTTGGTGCATTGTGTCTACCTTCCATCCCAGTGACTGCGAGGGGCTTGAACTCTGCGGGTACATCTCTTCAAAGAAGAACGGATCGAGAATAAAGGTGACTGTGAATCCACACCACATCCGGCGAGTGCAATGCCTTGTCATGCACAACACGCTGTTTAACAGTATGCCAAACTCAGCAGTTCTGTCTATTCTTTGCACCCAATTGTGTAAGATGTGCTTCGTCACGGAATACAATATTTCCCGGTCACATGTCAAAATTAGATCCGTGGTAGAAAATGAAGATCGAATTCATAATGTTACTGCTGAACACGATTCATGGAATTGGCAATTTTCGTGACACTGCGCCTTCACAAGCACCATCTAGGCCATGTGCCACCTGGTCACCTACGGCAACAGTAATCTCGTCAATAGCTTGCACCGGGATATGACGTCTTCTTCTTCCAGGTACCAGTGTTTCCGAATTTCATTATCTTATTCTAAAAACCATTTAATGACACCGGGCCTCTGCTCAGACGTTTCAGTCGGTGATACTCTACCAGTGCACCATTGTAATCACTGTAGTTCACAAAATACATATGCACTAACCATTCGCTCACCTTATGGCTTGAGAGATGACAGCCTCGATATCATACCTCCATAGTACAGACACAGTAATGCGCCAGAGTTTCAAGTGTAAATTTATTTATTTCACGTCTGTGATCACATGTATCATCTTCAAATCTGTTTCATAAAAAAGATCTCGGGATGGTCGTTACTGGCCGAAACCGGTAGTCTGGGGATCTACAATATGTATGCTCATAGACGTGAAGTAAATAAATTACCCACGATCCATAAGAACAACGTTCCACTGAGACTGATCGTTAGCGCTCCTGGATCACCGTCATATAAACTGGCAAAACACTTGGCCTCTCTGCTCCAGCCACACGTGGGGAAGACCGACACATACATTAAGGACTCAGGACATTTCATTGACAAGCTTAAGAAAGTGAAACTTGCACCAAACGATATCCTGTTCAGCTTTGATGTTTTTTCGTTATTTACGAAAGTGCCACTCAGTGAAACTCTGGAGCACATCGGTTCCATTTTCCCGCAAGACATCAGAAAGCTCTTCCATGCATGTCTCACCACGATCTATTTCACGTGGAATGGCAATTTCTACGAACAGCTGGAAGGCGTCGCCATGGGTAGTCCTCTCAGTCCAGTGGTGGCCAACTTCTTCATGGAACAATTTGAAGCACAGGCACTGGACTCGGCGACTTGCAAACCTAAGGTGTGGTACAGGTACGTCGATGATACTTTCGTGCTGTGGAGCCATCGTGAAGAACAGCTCGGTGACTTCCTAAGACACTTGAACAGCCTCCATGCCAACATAACATTTACCAAGGAAGTAGAAAAGGACAAGATACTGCCATTTCTTGATGTGTTGGTCACAAGGGACGGCGAAAACCTGTGACACAGTGTGTATCGAAAACCGACACACGCGGACCGATACCTGCACAAACTGTCAAACCACCACCCGAGCCAGAAAAGCGGCATGATTAGTACGCTCGTAACGAGAGCAGGACGAATATGTGAGCCGCAACACCTCAAACGAGAAATGCAACACCTGGAAACTGTCCTGAGGAGCGATGGGTACTCCACAAATTATATTAGAAGTGTAACAGAGCCAAACACTCGGCGAAGTAAGGAACCAGAAAAAGAAATGTCGGGTACGGTCTTTCTGCCCTACATTCCCAGAGTCCGGACAGAATCGGCCGTATATTGCGCAAACATGGCGTAAAGACGATTTTCAAACCGACAAGGAAGATCAAAGAGTGTCTTAGATCGGCGAAGGAGAAAAGAGACCCACTTGCAATGTCGGGAATATATCGTATACCATCCACATGCGGAAAAGTTTATGTCGGAATGACAGGACGATCCATTAACACCATGATCAAAGGGCATAAACGACATTGCAGGTTGGGGCAGGTTGAGAAATCGGCCGTGGCAGAGCACGCACTGAATGAGACCAACCACGTAATAAAATTCGCCGACACGGGAGTTCTGGCTGTAGAGAAGCACTATCACACGCGCTTGTTCAGAGAAGCTGTGGAAATACAAAAACACGCGAATAGTTTGAACAAGAAAGAGGAAAGCCTTAAGGTAAACGGATCCTCGCTTCCCGTACTGCAGCGAACGACCGTCGCAGGTAGCAAGAGGAGAACCGCACCGGAAATGACCGCGGAGAAGCCCTCGGACGTTGGCGCGCCAGGTACATATAGTCTGCGCCCGCGAGCTCGGCTCCAGTTCACCACCGGCAATGGAGAGTGAAGCTTTGACAATGCCAGCCACTCGTGCTGGCGAAACGTCAGAAAAATCATTAGATGAACGTCGGCCGAAGAACCCGAGACAGAAGCCAGTAGGCAGTTTGTCAATAAATTTATTCTGTGTTTTCAGACCACTGCTACATTCACGACCATATGGTAGCTTCTGACGTTCCAACTGATGGCCAAAATAGAAACTAATTTTTTTCCAACGTAAATTGGTTCCGGATTAATGCATGAGTACATCTACGAAATTTCGCTACCATACAAAAACTAAAGTTCACAGTGGACCTTCGCGAGTAGCTGCATGTTGATTGTAACCAAGCGGTGCCTTCATGGTCGTCCCCCTTGTCCCTATTTCGACATTAGGCAAGCTGAATTTCCGTTTCTGTACATGTTTCCAGGGGTTGATCCCACTGTCGTGTATTCTGCCAGCTCGCGGTATGTTTACAAACAAGGTTAGCTATTTGGACAAATACTCTTGGGTGTTCTCACACCTGCAGCAACCACAACATCCGTAATTTCTGCTTCCCATATGCACTGGTCGAGACAAGCAGTCTGTTTCCCTCATACAGAAAGCCTAACTAGCGGGGATCTCTTGTACTAACCGTGAGCCTTCAAAACGAAGCTCCTTCAGCGGGATATATCGACCTCCGTGGCCTGTACGCATTGCCATTAGCCCGGACTTCGAAATAGCAAACTGCCCACATAAACACTCAAACAGTTCCTTTAGTGCATCTCCGTGGTGGGCCGTTCGGCTGTTCCACTCGTTAAAATATAAACAGTTTTTCTCCTGTGGAGTCTAATCTCTCTTATTAATATACAGGATGGTTATGACTAAACTTTTGCTACAATTGAGGTCCCCATGAAAAACGAGCTGTCGTAAAACAGTTAAACTTTGTGCAAACATTTGTAATGACGTGCCGCAGAGAAATAAAGCGTAAGCCATTCAAATAATCACATTTTCATTTCCACATGAGAGGTAACATGCTTACCCTGCTTATGTTCCAGACTACAAACGTTGTTCAATGTGACAACCATCTGCATTCACGACATCCTTGAAGTGCACTAGAGATACCAATTCACAATATTTAGCAGCACTTTTTAACACTGGACCGTGTAATGTTCAGCTGTCGTAAGAAAGCTCGTGTACTGCTTCAACATCGCGTATTGCATCCAGCATTCTCAGCCATGGAACCAGTAACTCCCAGAAGAAATTCCAATATCGTCGGTTAATTCGAACTTTCGAATCATGTTCTTCAACCCCGGCGTGGAACGAGAACCTCTATCTATTCCTTTATCGTATAGATACTCGCGAAGAGCAGCAGGGCAGGATGAATGCAGTTGCACGAATGTTTTGATAAAACACCTTTACGCGTAAAGCACTGGTCACCTTGTACAGACCCATGTTGACTGCAGCTGTAATGCACACAGATTTTTTTGTTTCATTTCTACGTCGCTGTACCAGGACCAGCTCCTAACGGGAAGTCATGACCCTAACCCTGTCAACAACATTGGCTACCCATATGGTGAACTGTTCTTCTTCCTCGTTGGCAGCGCAAGTATAATCATAACATTACCACCCTGTGCATTTCAGATGTTTTCGAAATTTTCCTGCTTTAAATTTTATCAAATCTCGGTTCATAGCATTAGCACTTTTTATAAGGGTTGTGAGCTCTTAGATTTTGGTGCTAATACTCTGACAGTCAACTATTATTACTTTCACTCTCGGGTCTATTACTCCATGTGCTGAATAGTTGGGTTATCTGCTGCTGGGCTAATTACTGAAGGTCTAACATATTAAAAAAGAAAGCTATGCATTCCTCATATACTCTGTCACACAAGAGGTCTTTCCTTCTGCACACCTGAACTCTATTGTGTATTTAGATAGGGTAATCTACGGCCTATCTCGTAACAGAACGTGCGAAGCCCCTGGTTTAGACCCACTAATGGCCTCCACACGCAATGCCTACGATCAGACGTTGGAATGATGCAAACATCGACTGCTGGGAAGGAACCTCACGATGGGGCTAGCTGTCTCCCAGTATCCGAAAAGAATCTGATAATGGTCTCAAAACCTAACTAGAATATTCATTTATTACGGGCATGAGTGACGACATGCAGTTGCAGTCTTTGCTCTCAAAGTAACCTCTTCTACCTGGCAGGAAATTCCTTATGAAATACACATCGAGTGTGTATTTGGTTCCAATCACTTCCCTGACGTTATTTCTCTGACAGGCCATCACGCACATAAAGTGTTGTGAATGTCTAGTACTCTTTCATTCGCAGTGGGGGGAGAGTGGCCGGGTGCTTACCACGACACAGGAATCCTTTCGGCCATTCGCAATATACAGCCATCTTGTGGAACAGATCCAGATCTGGGCATGTCCCCTGGCCACCAGTAGATGATTGTCAGGTGCCAAACTGGTATTGTTTCCAGATAATGTACACAAAAAGTGTAGCAGGCAAACTCCATGGCGCTTTCGCTATGTTAGACTGCTTTGCAATTCTTTCATTGACGTGATTCGTAACAGCCACACGACGCTGTTTCCGCTATGAAACACTGCTTCGAGCAGTTCGCGAACAGCAACCAACCCTTTCGTTACGTCCTTTCAAACACTACGATACCATGCCATATCTGTAAGTGAGCATAGACCTATGAACAGTTATATGAAGTAGAGGAATTAAGTGGATGACTGAAATGTAAAGAATACAGAAATTTGGGATACTGGTGTCCAAATGCCTCTAAGCACTATGGGACTTAACATCTGAGGTCATTAGTCCACTACACTTAGAACTACTTAAGCCTGACTAACCTAAGGACATCACACACATCCATGACCGAGGCAGGATTCGAACCTGCAACCGTGGCAGAAGCGCGGTTCCTGACTGACGCGGCTATAACAGCTCGGCCACAGCGGCCGGCACACTGGTGATGTCTGTGTCACTATCTAGTGCTGATAGAATAGAATATGAGGCAGTGCTGCGAGATATTTAACGGTCGAAGGTACAAAATGAATCACGTGAAACTGTTGCTAAGAACGGTGTTAAGATACACTGCCAATCAAATTCATGAGAGTCTTCCTAGATTAAATAATAAAACAGTTACAGAAATTGGAATGCGCTACTTACACCGAGAAAAACAAATTATCCCTGAACAACACACAAACATGAGCTGCTGCTGTATTGGACTCCCTGTGTCTACTACTGACAGCATAGTATCTAAGGCACTACGTCAAGGTATTCATTCAATGGTCACTCGTTCAAAGTTAATCTGTCGACAATATTAAATGTTAAGTAGAAAGTTGAAACACAAATACTGTGTAGTATGTGCTATAAATATTCAGTGAGGAGATACGTTGCACTGACATGCAGATGCAGCGTTAAGAGGAAAACCTAGCAGAACAGACATACAGTTAGAAATGAAAGACTTGCTATAAGCAGCTATGTGCATTAGGTATAGGTAAGTTCAACGTAAAGGTACAAGATATGAAGCACTGCAGATAAGAAAGGACGTGAAGAGTACCACTGATGTATGGAAATGTAATTCTGTGTAGTACTTACTTCTGGCAGTGCTGTGAGGATAATAAAAAATAAGAATTGTTTTATGTCCCACAAAGGATAAAATAAATGGCCACCACAAGGTACTTTTTGAAATAAATGTGGAATCGCTCTCCTTGACATTGGTCATTTCTTTCCTGAGTCTTAAGAGGGTGTACACATAATTCAACAGAGCAGTATCAGCAGGTCATAATGACCAAAATGGCTTCTTGACTCCTATGCTACGCAGTAGCAACTTCTGCCAATTAACATCAGTAGCTGTCGTGAAGGACACCATTGAACGAGAAGGGGTTACATGAACGTTATTCGTTATCATATACGTAGCGACCAGTAGCAGGTATCTGGCTGCGGTGCAGCGATGTAGAAATTGCTAATTTTCTAAATCATCTGGAGGTGCAGAAGAGATACAAAAAAGTGTACTATTTTTAAATTAGTGACACAAATCGCAACTCTAAAGTTAGTAGTGTTATGGGCACCAAAATTAGAAATGTAATATGCCCCGGTAGTAAACGTAATCGTGGACTTAAGAACTGGCGACGCCACCAAACGGGGGTGGGGAGGAAGCGGGGGGTCATACTTTATGCCACTGATAAAAAAATTGAGATGAAAAGAAATTTTGTTGTCTCTTATTCAGTTATATTTACAAGAGATATGTGTAAGTAGGGTCTTGAACTTCAAAATATCTTCTGCCACACTCTCAGAAATATTAACGCACTCCCAGTAATGCATACAAGACGGGGAAGAGGTACTTCCTGCTCGCCAGAAAAAATTGAAAGAAAAACATGTTTTTCGTTACTTATTGTCGACTTTTACTCACAAAAGACTTTCAAATGATATACTGACGTGTTAGCAGGCTCTAGAACCTGAAAATTTATAATATATCTCCTCTTCAGCTACTGAGATTTTAATTTAAATGTTAAGCTTAAATTAAAATTTAATACATTTATAGAACTAATCGAATGCTTCATTGAAAACGTTGACTATTATTCTCAAACTTTTAAAATATGATGTAGCTAGACTACAATACTTTGAAAAGGTGTGCAAAAAGTATACCCCTTCCCCTTCTCCCCTTGATTGTGATGTATAAGTATAAATTTTCTGTAGAAAAGTTAGAATACTGTGGACAATAGAAGTGAGTTTTTATATCGTCGCTGAAAAACAAATCGAAATGAATGACCTACACATTATAGTGCTTTACACACGTGGCATATATTGTGGAATATTACAGTGCACTTCAACAGCGGTTTGCCGAGTAGTACATTTTTGTTTTCGTTTGACCCTTTGTGTGTACTGTGTGGCAGATGCACTGACGTGATGGCATAACAGAGAGCTATGGTGATTTGCTTTTAGTGTACTAGGTAACTGCTGCGTTTGAAGCAGAAAAATGAGAGATACGTTTACGAGTGGAATCGTCTCTTTGAAATTTGTGTACCATCTCTCGGTGACTGGGTTCTAAGCGCTTATTCATAAAGCTGCAATATGACGCATGCAACTACGGGAGCGTAAATCGTCGAAGCTAATTCAGTTACCGTTAACTATATTTGTTCCGCTCGTTAACTCACGTTTCTCAGTAGAGCCGTTTCGTTTTTGTCTTATTACACATGTGAGTGAATACAATGTAACAAACGTATGGGCAATTTTGTCACTGTTGAACGTTATTTCCGCACATAAATTGAAAGATTTTCCAAACATATTGACAGCTTATATATATATTTGAAGAAATGCATAACACGCGGCTGCTTTATAATTTTTATTTTTTACGACCGGTTACATTTTTTGGCGGTGTGCTGGATAACTGTACAACGACAAAACAGATGATAAATGATACGTACCGTCATAGAAGAATGCGAGGTCCTTTGGAACCAACAGCCAATTTCGAATACTTACGAAGCACGCAATCACAACATCACTTTTCATAAACATCTTCACTTGCGAAGAACATCTTGACCGTAGCCAAAACTGTGTAAGTGGCTCAGTCTAAGATAAACAATAAACTGGCTCTCAAGTACACTGATAACGATGTAGGAACCTGTGACCTCAAGTGTTTTGCTAATATAGCAACATATGCAGCTACACTATTTCATACATTAATGGGATAGGTACACCACACAAATGGCAGAGCTCCACGTAGGGTGGAATCATTATGTATTCATTTCTTTTTGGACGCGACAAGGAATATCAAAATACGTATTCAAGGTGTATATGTTATTTAGATATGTTGAAACGTGACAGCTAATCGTGGAAACATGTTACGGATTTCTCTTTTAGGTGTGGGTGGTACGACTGGACCTGTTAGGAGGATAGTTGTCGTTGATTTTCTGTCCTACAGCTCCTGTAAGCTACCGTCTGTAGTAAATGTATTCTCAAGTTCGTGTGGTCCACGAAATTACTGACCCCTTAAATTTATTGCCTGATATTAATAATTTCTAGCAGAAGGTTTTGACCATCCAGTAAAAAGTAGTATGTAACGGATAACGCAATATTTCCTTTTTGAAAGACTGCAGAAGGTACCTATACAGGGCTTACTGGGCAGTATATATATATATATATATATATATATATATATATATATATATATATATATATATCTTTCTTTTTCTTGATTTCGCGACCCAGGATTCGACTAAGGTACTGATTTTGAGCTACCTTTATGATGAGGGAGCAAATAATTCGCAAAAGATTTGACTTACAAGATATTTATTCAGCATCAATGGCGTTTAAACTACAGGACTTATTTCTACTGCAATGAACATGATCACAATTGGTCTCACTAGTTAACATCGTTCAGTTCCACCACGTAATTATGGAGTGGGGACTAGAGCGCAGACCTGGCTTCAACGTAATTTTCTACAAACACATAGTTACACCAAAACCCACGCTTATTGCATTAAATTGCTATTGGGCACGCAAAACAAATTGAGCAAAGACGCTACAAGTGAACTAGATCAGCATGGAAGAGAATTTGAGAAGTCTGTCAAATGAAACGGCATTAATATCAGATCCTTTACTAAATGTACGAGCTTAAACCGTGTATATTCGATAATGCACAACAATGCCCACAAATCTAATACTTATGGGGGAGCAAACGAAACCTTATCATTTCACACGTGGCCAAGTTTCCGTGAGCAACAAAAATCCAGAATAATATGGAAACACAAGATTATTCTTTCGTTATTTACATTCGCGCATCGTCGTATGGTTATCCATCGCTTACGATACGTTTTTAGTCCGAAACCACACAGAGTCAATGTAGTGGTTGCTCCGACCTATCACGTAGCGGGAGAACAAGTCCACAAAGTAACACATAGAAAATAAATAAAAATCCCCCCAAAATAATACTGAAAATGTAAGAGCAGATTAAAACACATTTAATGAGTGGGTTTCCGTTAAGCGGCAAGCAATAATAATGACCGTGAGCTTAAGTCCCATGCTGCTGGCGTGACCAAAGTCCAAACGTAAAGTTCAACTGAAATGTGAATGTTGTTGTTGTTGTGGTCTTCAGTCCAAAGACTGGTTTGATGGAGCTCTCCATGCTACTCTATCCTGTGCAAGCTTTTTCATCTCCCAGTACCTTCTGCAGCCTACATCCTTCTGAATCTGCTTAGTGTATTCATCTCTTGGTCTCCCTCTACGCTTTTTACCCGCCACGCTGTCCTCCAATACTAAATTGGTGATCCCTTAATGCCTCAGAATATGCCCTACCAACCGATCCCTTCTTCTAGTCAAGATGTGACACAAATTTCTCTTCTCTCCAATTCTATTCAGTACCTCCTCATTAGTTATGTGATCTACCCACCTAATCTTCAGCATTCTTCTGTAGCACCACATTTCGAAAGCTTCTACTCTCTTCTTGTCTAAACTATTTATCGTTCACGTTTCACTTCCATACATGGCTACACCCCATACAAATACTTTCAGAAACGACTTCCTGACACCTAAATCTATACCCGATGTTAACAATTTTTTTTTCTTCAGAAACGCTTTCCTTCCCATTGCCAGTCTACATTTTATTTCCTCTCTACTTCGACCATCATCAGTTATTTTGCTCCCCAAATAGCAAAACTCCTTTACTACTTTAAGTGTCTCATTTCCTAATCTAATTCCATCAGCATCACCCGACTTAATTCGATTACATTCCATTATCCTCGTTTTGCTTTTGTTTGTGATCATCTTATACCCTCTTTTCAAGACGCTGTCCATTCCGTTCAACTGCTCTTCCAAGTCCTTTGCTGTCTCTGACAGAATTACAATGTCATCGGCGAATCTCAAAGTTTTTATTTCTTCTCCATCGATTTTAATACCTACTCCGAACTTTTCTTTTGTTTCATTGATTGCTTGCTCAATATACAGATTGAATAACATCGGGGATAGGCTACAACCCTGTCTCACTCCCTTCCCAACGACTGCTTTAATTTCGTACCCCTCGACTCTTATAACAGGTTGGTTGGTTGGTTTGGGGAAGGAGACCAGACAGCGTGGTCATCGGTCTCATCGGAATTGGGAAGGATGGGGAAGGAAGTCGACCGTGCCCTTTCAGAGGAACCATCCCTGCATTTGCCTGGAGTGATTTAGGGAAATCACGGAAAACCTAAATCAGGATGGCCGGACGCGGGATTGAACCGTCGTCCTTCCGAATGCGAGTCCAGTGTCTAACCACTGCGCCACCTCGCTCGGTACTCTTATAACAGCCATCTGCTTTCTGTACAAATTGTAAATAGCCTTTCGCTCCCTGTATTTTACCCCTGCCACCTTCAAAATTTGATAGTATTCCAATCAACGTTGTCAAAAGCTTTCTCCAAGTCTACAAATGCTAGAAAAGTATGTTTGTCTTTCCTTAATCTTTCTTCTAAGACAAGTCGTAAGGTCAGTATTCCCTTACGTGTTCCAACATTTCCACGGAATCCAAATTGATCTTCCCCGAGGTTGGCTTCTATCAGTTTTTCCATTCGTCTGTAAAGAATTCGCGTTAGTATTTTGCAGCTGTGACTTATTAAACTGAATAATCTGTGAAAATAAAATCCCTTATGGGGGTTTAGTGGTTATCTGGCATCTCATTTGAGCAACTGGACTTCATTACCGAACAGATTTCACACAATCTAATACCTTTGTTACTTTACCAAATCGAGAGCTGCGTCTCCACGTCTGTTCAGTGCCGAGTCCGAGGAGACGACCGGACACCTCGCCTAACTGAACTTCGTTCAAAAGGTGGTGGGGGAAAGATTCGCCAACCTAACGTAGCCGAACCGCGAGACTTCGCGAGCTCTTTTACCTGACGTGCCCACCATCTTTGCTAAACTTGAATACGTTTAGGGGGTTGGTACTATCCTACCACAGAACCATTCTACACATGCACAGCTACGACCTTTGCTCAAGCTTTCAGCTACATCATTAACTATCTCACACAAACCAGGTCGCAGAAAGGAATGGCAACTAGGAAATCTGGCACACATAAAATGAATGACTGAATAAATAAATAAAAACTCGGTCCATTGTCTTCTGTATGTTACCCTAGTAATTATTTCTGCAGAATAAAAAGCACTCGCAATAGTTCTCATCTGCTAGGATTTTTTCAAGAAAACATGGAACGGTATAACAAGTTCCGTTTCAGTGTGTGACATAAAAGCGAATTAGATAAAATTACAAAAGAGATGTGTAAAACACACAATTATAGTTGCAGGAGATAAGGCATTAACTGAAGCCAAGTGACTTAGTAATATAACGCAACTGAAAATCTACTATTAGCCAATGGAGTGAGATGTACAATGGCTAGCGTCAAAATTTCAAGTCACGTAATTAATAATAAAATAGTATTTAATAATTAATTAATATAAAAAGGTATAAAGGAACTCAGTACGTACGTCCCCCGTTCGTCATGTGATGTAGTACGAGAAGTCAAAACCATGCTTCAAGAAAGTATAAAAATTGAATTTACAGGTCATAAGGCACTTCATGAAGTAATGCTGTATAAGCTGTATACTAATGGAGCTATATTAAAGAACAATGCACCAATATTTCTTGAGTATGCGTCCTTACGAAGACACTGCACTGTATAAGTCAAAATATATTCATGTTAAAAATAAACATCCAGAGACATATGCCGAAAACGCATTTAATCATAATTCAAGATAAGTGGCTTTATAATTTCATCATTACATCAGTCACGTTCGATACTGCAATTACAATAGGAGGGAGGGAAGGGAGGGTGGTGGAAGAATATCCACTATTGTAGTTAATACTGGGCGGGAAAATGATTGCTCCCTACAGAAAACAGCAAACTGGAAACCAGAATTATTAACAATACAAACGAGGTGTGTACTCTAAAATGGACTAATATGGAGATAAATATGTTGTATAATGTCCATCTATACTTCAGTATATAGAAGGTGTTGTAAGAAAACTATAATTCAACTGAACAGAAAATTAGCACATTTCATTTGAATTACAAATGGGTTCTAAGGTCATGCTCTGTATAGTTGAAGGACTTTGTATATTTTTCTCTGCATTAGTTAATTTGAGGTACACAGTGTGAAATTATTGTTAATAATTACGGTTATTAGTTTATTATTGTTCGTGTGGAGTACCCATTTACAATCCCAGTATTAACAACAATACCGGTACCTACCCAACACTTTCCTCCTTCCACCTTTTATTATGTAAATTAGATACCTGACTAAAGTACAATTTAATTATGTATCTACATGTTGTATCTTGAATTGTTGGATTATTATTTAATTAGCTTTTTAGAACACACGTTTGTATGTTTAGTCATGTCTGACTTGAGTATGCTATGACTCATATACTGTAGCATCTTAAGGACAGATGTTGAAGAAATATTGGACAATTAAATATCGCTAAAGTTTTTTCAGTCTTGAGTAGTGTAATTCGTTATGGGTGAATAATAATATTTGGCCTACGGAGGATAATAGATTTACACCTAGCAAGGGACTCTCACATTGTTTAATTGTATATACCTCAGATTAATGCAGTATCTTTAAAGCGATGATTAACGTTTTGTTTCCATGAACAAAAAGGATCTCTTCGTTTTTTGCTCCTCTTGCCTTTTCTAGCTTTTAACTCTGGGACGAAATGTATCTTTAAGTGTTCTTAAATAACATAGAACATTTTAGCAAACCGCTGTATTGTAACTCTTTGTTTCAGTGCCGGAACATGCTACCTGTACGCTTGTTGTTCACTTTTTCTTAATAGCTGATCTAATCGATCAAGCAGAAATTATTCCGAGAAAAATTAGCCTGGCTTGGTTGCAATTTGCACACCTGGCGTTGTGGCCCTCTTACTGAGATAATTATCATTTATACCTATTACATAGAACCTGGCTGTTTCGTCTTAATAGTGTTTGATCCATCAGTGCAAATAGAGATTGATGGGCTTACATTTTTGAAAATTGATAAAAAATTCTCGTGCAAGCCGATTAATTCGAAAAGAAGTATTTCGTGTATATGTTTTTAATAACGTCGAGATAGAAAGAGAATAATAGTAGTAATGTTATTATTGGGAACTCTTTACAGCTTTTAGTCTCGCCTATGTAACGGCCGTTTTTATGTGATCTGAAACGGTGATTCCCTACTGAATTGGTCTGGCAATTCACAATGTTTAAGCTGAAGAATGTTCGTATTCTCCCTTTACTTAGATCACATATCACGTTACAACATTACGTTTGCTACCACATTCCTTAACATGACTCCCTTGTTGTATGACTTATGTAAGAAAAATTAACGGCATGCCTTATGACCTAGGAGCTTTATTTTCATATCTTCTTGAAGCATGATTTATGACTTCTTATGCTTCATCACATGAGCAAATGAGGGTTAACGTATTTAACTTCTTTACTCTTTTTAGATTAGATAATGGTCAATTACATAACTTGGATTTTCATTTTAGGTATTCCCGGAGGAGTCAAAGAAACTGGTACACTTGCCCAATAATGTATAGGGCCCCCGCGAGCACACAGAAGTGCCGCAGCACGACGAGGCATGGACTACACTAATGTCTGACATACTGCTGGAGGGAATCGACACCATGTATTCTGCAGGGCTGTCCATAAACCCGAAACAGTACGAGGAGTGGAGGTGCCTTCTGAACAGCACCTTGCAAGCCATCCAAGATGTGCCTGATAATGTTCATGTCTGGCGAGTGCCCTCGTGACATGCAGGAGCCATGGATTCATGAGGATATCTGCATACCCCCACACGTCTATCCTCTAGACACAATTTGAAGCGACACTCGTCAGACCAGACAACATGTTTCCGAACATCAACAGTCCGACGTCGATACTGACTAGCGCAGGCGAGGCGTAAAGCTTTGTGTCGTTCAGTATCAAGGGTACAAGAGTGGGCCTTCGGCATCGAAAGCCCATATAGAAGATATATCTTTGAGTGGTTCGCACGTTGACACTTGTTGATGGTCCAGCAGTGAAACCTGCAGCAATATGCGTAACGGTTGCACTTCTGTCACGCTGAACGATTGTCATCAGACGCCGTTGGTCCTGTTCTTGCGTGATCTTTTCCTGGCTGCAGCGATGTCGGAGATTAGATTTTTTTCCAGATTCCTCATATTCACGGTACACTCGTGAAATGCTCATACGGAAAAATCCCCACTTCATCGTTACCTCGGAGATGCTGTGTCCCATCGCTCGTGCGCCGACTATAACGCCATGTTTAGACTCACTTAAAACTTGATAACCTGCAAGTGTAGCAGCAGTAACCGACCTAACAGCTGCACCAGACACTTGTTGTGTTATACAGGCGTTGCCGGCCGCAGCGCCGCATTCTGCCTGTTTACTTTGCATTTGCATGCCTATATCAGTTTCTTTGGCGCTTCAGTGTAGTTACGACGCCCTGGCATCTTTGGGCGTATTGCAACAGGATGATGGAGAGATACACTTTGGGGGACAGGTGTGAATCACGTCTGATACACAGACAAGTTTGGCACAGACTTTTATTGCGCCGAAGAACACAAAGCACCCGTGCTGATCTAGACGACTGTGGTGCGGCGTGTGTAGCTGTGTACGGAACGCCTGCGCCGGGATCTGCTGCTACGTCACCTGGCCACTGCGTCCTTGGAGAGGTTACGGCTCCTGTCCTCGCACGACGAAGAGCAGGCTGCGTGTATCGACCGACCCGGAAGCCCTCGCCTGCCCTCAGCGCTACTGCCTCAAGTACTATTCATGGTCACCATGTAGAGTGCCAGAGGGTAACAGCCAGCAACCGTCGTTCTAGGAGAGCCTCTGCAGCTCCAGTTGCCCACCCAGTGTGGTGATAGAGGACAGCCTGGGGCATGAGTGGCCGCGACCCGGCTGCATTCTTACCGACAGCAGATTGCAGACTATTAGGCGACGTGACCCAGAGGGCGGAGGGTGGCCACCCTCTCTTCCATGCAAGCGTGCATCGCCAGCGTTCGGACACACCTCGCCATAGCTGCGGCGCTTAAGTGCAGCAGAGCTTGGCAGGTAGTCCAGCAGGTGAGCTGGCCGCCCGAATTCATTACCATACGGTCGTCGTGGTTGGTCTGAAACCTAAACAACGTCATTCTGCCCTGTGGCAGATGCGGTAAGAATGGTGACATGACTGCTTGCCGGCGTAAGTACGCTGTTTAGGTTTTTCTGTGGTAACGCCACGTAGCACTCTCTATGAAAATCACTGGCTCTGCTGTGTGAAGTTTGTGGCTGGTTGGCATTGTTGGAATATTTGGAATTGTAGTGTTGGGCAGCGCGTAGGGTTGCGCAGTTGGAGGTGAGCCGCCAGCAGTGGTGGATGTGGGGAGAGAGATGGCAGAATTTTGAGAGTGTACGATCTGGACGTGTGTTCATCAGAAAGAGTACATTGGTAATACTGTATATCATGAACTGATTTTATATATATATATATATATATATATATATATATATATATATATATATAATACAGGGTTATTACAAATGATTGAAGCGATTTCACAGCTCTACAATAACATTATTATTTGAGATATTTTCACAATGCTTTCCACACACATACAAAAACTCAAAAAGTTTTCTTAGGCATTCACAAATGTTCGGTATGTGCCCCTTTAGTGATTCGGCAGACATCAAGCCGATAATCAAGTTCATCCCACACTCGGCGCATCATGTCCCCATCAATTAGTTCGAAAGCATCGTTGATGCGAGCTCGCAGTTCTGGCACATTTCTTGGTAGAGGAGGTTTAAACACTGAATCTTTCACATAACCCCACAGAAAGAAATCGCATGGGGTTAAGTCGGGAGAGCGAGGAGGCCATGACATGAATTGCTGATCATGATCTCCACCACGACCGATCCATCGGTTTTCCAATCTCCTGTTTAAGAAATGCCAAACATCATGATGGAAGTGCGGTGGAGCACCATCCTGTTGAAAGATGAAGTCGGCGCTGTCGGTCTCCAGTTGTGGCATGAGCCAATTTTCGAGCATGTCCAGATACACGTGTCCTGTAACTTTTTTTCGCAGAAGAAAAAGGGGCCGTAAACTTTAAACCGCGAGATTGCACAAAACACGTTAAATTTTGGTGAATTGCGAATTTGCTGCATGAATGCGTGAGGATTCTCTACCGCCCAGATTCGCACACTGTGTCTGTCCACTTCACCACTAAGAAAAAATCTGGCTTCATCACTGTAAACAAGTTTCGCTCTGAACACATCCTCTTCCATGAGCTGTTGCAACCGTGCCGAAAATTCAAAGCGTTTGACTTTGTCATCGGGTGTCAGGGCTTGTAGCAATTGTAAACGGTAAGGCTTCTGCTTTAGCCTTTTCCCTACGATTTTCCAAACCTTCTGTGGTAAGTTTAGCTCCCTGCTTGCTTTATTCATCGACTTCCGCGGGCTACGCGTGAAACTTGCCCGCACGCGTTTAACCGTTTCTTCGCTCACTGCAGGCCGACCCGTTGATTTCCCCTTACAGAGGCATCCAGAAGCTTTAAACTGCGCATATCATCGCCGAATGGAGTTAGCAGTTGGTGGATCTTTGTTGAACTTCGTCCTCAAGTGTCGTTGCACTGTTATGACTGACTGATGTGAGTGCATTTCAGGCACGACATACGCTTTCTCGGCACCTGTCGCCATTTTGTCTCACTGCGCTCTCGAGCGCTCTGGCGGCAGAAACCTGAAGTGCGGCTTCAGCCGAACAAAACTTTACGAGTTAGCATGTGGACGTAGTGTGCTGTTCCAGTCTCTTCTGTACCTGAGGGCCATCACCGTTCCCTTTGGATCCCTACGTAATTCGGTGCCCTCCGATACACACGATCGAACAGCGGAGGAATGGCACTCAAGCGTCAACTTTAGGTTACAATATCTCCGGATGTAATTAACATTTTACTGTGCAACAAGCGGCACTGATTACGTATTTGTTTATATGTTCAGATGTGCTAAAAAACTAACGGGGTTCCATTTAAAAAACGAACGTTTGTGTTAGAAAACATACTTCCGTGCATTTTTTTATGGTTTGTAATAACCAGTTACCTTAGCCCCTCTCCTCACGTTCGGTCTGTGGAATCGATTCGGCAGTGTTTGATGTGGTTTACAAAATATATCCAGCGGTAACGTTAGGTGACTCACCCTGTGTATATATGATGACTTCTGAATATTATTAAGGTAAATAAATTGTTTGTTCTCTATCAAAAACATTCATTTGATAACTATACCTATCAGTAGTTAGTGCCTTCACTAGTAAAAATCTTTTATTTAGCTGGCAGTATTGGCACTCGCTGAACTGCAGTAGTTCAAGTAAGGAAGATTTTTGTGAAGTAAGTTATTCATGAGAGGTATATGTTATTGTTAGTCACGGCCATTCTTTTGTAGGGATTATTGAAAGTCAGATTGCCTTGCGCTAAAAATATTGTGTGTCAGTTTATTGATGATCAGAATAAGTAAAGAGAGAACTGTCTGAGCACGTTCAGTTTTGCTAAGCTGTTTGAAAATGAAATAGCGTAAGAGGTTTATCAGCACAGTCATTTATAATTTTTCTAAGGGGACGTTACACCTTGTGCCTCTGGATTGCCTAACTGATACTCCTTTTCTTACGTCTCCGACGTAGTCCCTCTAGGGGAAGGAGTGAAGTGTTCCTTAATAATTATAGCTTCAGGATTTTCTAGCCTGCTTTGGACCCAACATACAGGTAGACAGACGCTGATCTAACTGCAATGTCCGGGTTTTCCAAAGCACGCCACTGCCTGTGTGGCGCCTGGTCACTGCACAGCTGTCACCACCCTCGTTGATACTGCTAGCCGGGCTGAGCTTCCTCGCTTGCAAGCAGTGTCGCAAACCTGCCTTGTAGAAGTTTGCTTAAAACATTGAGGCACCAAATAAACTGATACAGGCATGTATACTCAAATATAGAGATACAGGTACGTAAACAATCGGATACGGTGCTGCAGTTGACAACGCCTATATAACACAACAAGTGTCTGGTGCAGGTGTTGGATCAGTTACTGCTGCTACAGTGGCATGCTATCAACATTTAAGGGAGTTTGAACGTGGTGCTATAGTCGGTGCACGAGAAATGGGACAATGCATCACCGTTGTAGCGATGAATTTGGGGATTTTCGCGTACTTCCATTTCACGAGTGTACCGTGAACATGAGGAATCGGGTAAAACATCAAATCTCCGAAATCCCTGCTGCCGGAAAAAATTTCTCCAAGATCGGGACGAACCACGATTGGAGAGAATCGTTCAACGTGACAGAAGTGCAACCCTTTCGCAAATTGCTGCAGATTTCAATGCTGGGCCATCTACAAGTATCAACGTGGGAACTATTATGCGAAACATCATCGATACGGGCTTTCAGAGCCGAAGGCCCATTCGTGTACCCTTGATGACTGGACAACACAAAGCTTAACTCTTCGCTTGTGCCCGTCAACATAGCCATTGGACTGTTGATGAGTGGAAACATGTTTCCTGGTCGGATGAACCTCGTTTCAAATTGTATCGTGCGGATGGACGTGTAGGGTGTGGAGACAACCTACTAATCCATGGAACCTGCATGTCAGCAGGAGACTGTCGAAGGAGGCTCTGTAATGGTGTAGGACGTATGGTGCTGGAGTGATTTGGGACCACAGATACCTCTACATACGACTCTGAGAGGTGAGACGTTCGTAGCATCCTGTCTGATCACCTGAATCAATTCAAGTCCATTGTGCATACCGACGGATTTGGGGAACTGCAGCACAACAATGCGACATCCCACACGTCCATAATTGCTGCATAGGGGCTCGATGGGTACTCATCTGAATTTAAACACTTCGCTGGCCACCAAACTCCCCCGATATGAACATTATTGAGCATATCTGTAATGCGTAGATTAAAACTGAAGAAACTGCAAAAAGGTGGGAATTTAAGGAGATGGGACCTGGATAATCTGAAAGAACCAGAGGTTGTACAGAGTTTCAGGGAGAGCATAAGGGAACACCTGACAGGAATGGGGGAAAGAAATACAGTAGAAGAAGAATGGGTAGATTTGAGGGACGAAGTAGCGAAGGCAGCAGTGGATCAAGTAGGTAAAAAGACGAGGGCTAGTAGAAATCCTTGGGTAACAGAAGAAATATTGAATTTGTGGTGTCACCGTCAGACACCACACTTGCTAGGTGGTAGCTTTAAATCGGCCGTGGTCCATTAGTACATGTCGGATCCGCGTGTCGCCACCGTCCGTAATCTCAGACCGAGCGCCACCACACGGCAAGTCTCGAGAGACTTACTAGCACTCGCCTCAGTTATACGGACGACTTAGCTAGCGATGCAACAATGACGGAGCCTCGTTTATTTGCAGAGAAGATAGTTAGAATAGCCTTCAGCTAAGTCAATGGCTACAACCTAGCAAGGCACCATAGCAATTGATAGTTATCGTATGAAACCTGGACGGAGTGGTCACGCCAATTTGGATTTCATCTCGCCGCCTACAGATTTCGAGGTAACGAGTGGCAGCCTCACTTATTATCATGTGTAGGGGTGCAAACGTACCGTGTGATAGTGAAATTATTTCCCCGACGCGACGTAGCAACTCTGTCCTACGAAGAAATTTTGTCTGCTTTAGATGCCTATTTCAAGGAAACAGTTAATGTAGTATCAAAAAGGTATACGTTCTTTCGTACAAAATGTATGGCCGGTCAAACTAATCGGGAGTGGGTTGCAACTTTGCAAGGCCTTACAAGGGATTGTGCTTTTGAGTGTGAATGTGGACTCCCTTATTCAGATACTATGGTCCATGATGCAATTGCACAGAACGTTTCTGATGTTCGTATACGGGAGCAAATTTTGAAACTAGTCAATCCCTCCCTTCAACAAGTGATAGACATATTGGATAGGCAAGATACACTTGACTTTGCTCGGGAGTCATTTGAAACTTCGCCAGCTGTGTGTCACATTAACCGGCCCGCCGGGCGAGCTGCACGGAACTGTAAACAGCCCTCGCGCACGTCCGCGCAGCCACGTGTCCCGCGCAAGCATGCAAATGCAGTGAAATCATGCCCGCGGTGTGCCACTAGACATTCGCATGACAACTGCCCGTCACGCCAAGCTATTTGCTCTTTCTGTAATAAAAAAGGACATGTTCAAAGTGTTTGCCAGAAAAAGCTCAGATCGGACACTGAAAACCATTCCAGGCCCTTTGCTTCGCGTCGGAATCGAACCAAGAATATTCAGGCTCGTGAACCTTCGCCCATGGACATCCATGTAGTTCATTCCACTCCGCCCAGTGCCACTCTCTCTAACAGTGACTGTGTTCGTCCCACAAAAAGTGTGCGTCGACATCGACGGAAATCACGTCAAGTCGCAAGTGCTTCTGTACCAGTGTCTGTTCACGTTGCACGAGACAGTCGCTCTTGTCGTCGGCAGGACAATAAACTTTTTGTAGATTTAGACATTCAGGGCACCGTGATACCATTGCAGCTTGATACCGGAGCTGCCGTTTCATTGCTCAATGAAGACACGTACAAACAACTGGGCACACCCCCGTTGCGTGCCGCAAATGTTCAGCTAACTAAATATTCAGGTCACACGATCCCTGTGTTAGGACAGTGCCTTCTTGCAACATACAAGGGACAAACAAAACTTGTGTCTTTTTACGTCCTTCGTTCTTCTTCTGCAGTGAACTTGTTTGGTTTAGATTTATTTCAGTTGTTTAACTTGTCTATAGTCAATCAGGTACTATCAGTGAACCAGACTGTGCCTTCAGACAGTGTTTCTCGTCTCTGTGAAGAATTTGCAGACAGTTTTTCACCGGGCCTTGGTTGCGCTAAGAACTATAAAGCACATTTGAATCTGAAAGTAAACACGCAACCGAAATTTTTCACAGCGCGCAATGTTCCCCACGGATTGCGTGATGAGGTCGCAAGAACATTACACGATTTAGAATCACAAGGTGTAACTGAACGTGTGCAGGCTTCTCTCTGGGCCTCACCCTTAGTAATTTTGCCAAAACCCTCAGGAAAATTGAGACTTTGCGTGGACTTCAAGGCAACAGTGAATCCACAACTAGTGATTGCCACTTATCCTTTACCCCACCCAGAAGATCTTTTTGACAAACTGAGCCCGGGTAAATATTTTTCTAAGTTGGACCTGGCAGATGCGTACTTGCAAATACCAGTGGACGAAGAATCCCAGCACGTTTTGGTGGTTAACACGCATCTTGGGTTGTATCGCTTCAAAAGACTGCCATTCGGGTGTACATCCGCCCCTGCGTTGTTTCAGCAGTATCTACAAACTATTTGTGCTTCGGTCCCTACTGCAGCAAACTATCTGGACGATATTGTGATCTCCAGAAAGACAGAAGACGAACATTTAGCAAACCTCCGAACATTATTTCAGGTCTTGCGACAAAATGATCTTCGCTTGCGTAAGGACAAATGTGTGTTTTTTGCTCGTGACTTACCATATTTGGGACATGTGATCAATGCCCAAGGCATACACCCCAGTCCAGAGCACCTACGTGCCATACAAGACCAGCCTTCGCCGCAGAATTTGAAGCAGCGACAGATTGTGCTGGATAAAATAAGCTACTATCATCGCTTTCTGCGCAATGCCTCTTCCATTTCATCTCCGCTTCATCGCTTACGCTGTAAAGGTGTTCCGTTCGTCTGGACGACGGAATGCCAACGCGCCTTTCACCAGTTGAAATCGGCGTTGCTTTCAAATACATGCCTTACGCCACTCGATCCCCAGAAACCCCTTTTGTTGATGGTAGATGCATCGGATTTCGGGATCGGTGCTGTGCTTGCGCACAAAGATAGCTCGCATGATCGCCCTATTGCCCTTGCGTCCAAATTGCTGTCGTCTGCGCAAAGAAATTATTCCCAGATCGAGAAAGAAGCTTTGGCTCTCGTGTTTGGTGTTACAAAGTTTCATGATTTCTTGTATGGTCGTCCCTTTACCATCATCACAGACCGCAAACCTTTGACATCGCTTTTTCATCCGCACAAGCCTGTACCTCCACGTACTGCGCAGAAATTTATTCGCTGATCTATTTTCCTTTCGCAGTACCGCTACGATATCTTGTATCGGTCCACTGCTAAGCACGGAAACGCCGATGCGTTGTCACGTTTGTCTGTTGCTGAGGATAGAGCATTCGATTCTTCCGAACTTGCTTGCATGTTCATTGATGCAGACACCGATGACGTGGTCGAATCGTTTCCGATTGATTTTCGTCGTGTAGCTACAGCCACAGCTGCTGACCCTGTCCTTGCTACCGTTTTGCGTTTTGTTGCTATGCAATGGCCCTTGTCACAGTCACGGATAGAGGATCCGTTGGCCCGCCGATTTTTTGCTCACAAGGAGAGACTTTTTTTTCGACGCGGTGTTTTGTTGTTGCGTTCTGATAATGATCAGTCCAGAGTCGTGGTCCCATGTTCGTTACAGTCCTCTGTCTTACGGCTTCTCCACCAAGGACATTGGGGTATAGTGCGAACGAAACAACTTGCTCGTCAGCACTGTACTTGGTTCGGAATCGATGCTGCGATTACGAATATGTGCTCTTCTTGCATGGCGTGTGCCGAACAACAATCCACACCACCGCGGAAGTTCCTTGCATGGCCGAAAGCCACTTCCCCTTGGCAACGCTTGCACATCGATTTTGCTGGTCCATTCTGGAATGCTCGATGGTTGGTTGAGGTCGATTCTTTCAGTAATTTTCCTTTTGTTGTCCGGATGTCTTCCACGACGTCATCTGCCACCATCCAAGCGTTATCCGCTATCTTTTGCATTAAAGGTCATCCACAGACTATTGTTTCCGACAATGGCCCACAATTCATGTCCGCAGAATTTCAGTCATTCTGCGAGGCTAATGGTATTCAACATCTGACATCCACGCCATTTTCGCCTCAGTCAAACGGTGCCGCTGAACGATTGGTCCGGACTTTCAAGTCACAGATGTTGAAGCTGAAAGAGTCGCATTCTCGGGAGGACGCGTTGTTGCTCTTTTTGTCTTCGTATCGCTCTCAGCCCCGAGATGGTCGCTCGCCGGCTCAGTTGCTCCACGGTCGTCCCCATCGAACCTTGATGTCTTTGCTGCATCCGCCGCATCAGGTTCCTGTGCAGCGGCAGACTTTTGCTTTTGCTCCAGATGACGTTGTATTCTATCGCAACTATCGCGGTTCACGGCGTTGGCTCGCAGGGCGCATTCATCGCTGCCTCGGCCGCGTGATGTATTTGGTTTTGGGGCCCTCTGGTGATGTGCGTCGGCATCTCCATCAGCTGCGCCTCTGTCGTCGCCTGGGTTCTGCCGCTCCCCGTCTGCTTTCAGCGACGGTGCCGTCCGGTCAGCGCCCTGGGGACCCATCTACTGGCTCGCCTCATCCCCAGGTGTTACCGACGCTGCCTTCCATTTTGCTCCATGGCGACGTGCCGCCGCCGCCGCCTGTTCTCCCGCCGAAACCGCCCGCAGTGGACGCGTCGCTGCAGCCGCCAAGCGCCTCCCTGGGTCACGCGCCGCCAATCGCTTCCCGTGACCAGCAGTCCTCCGCCATGGAACTCTTGCCCGCTCCAGACCACATGGCGTCTTCGCGCGTCGGGTACCCCGACGCGATGGAGGTCGACCCTTCGGCTCCTCCTGTCTCTCTACGGGCGCATACACCGCATGTTGGCGTGCACCCTGGACTAGGTTTTCTGGCAATTCCTAGCTCCCCTCGGACCGAATGGCAGAGTGCGGGCGGGACAGCCTCGCCTGTTGTTAGGCTTCCCACCTCATCACATACGTCAACATGGGGTCCTCCCCACGGCGGGCGGAAGCCTTATAACACAACCGTTCGCCGATTTGCGGGGGAGGAATGTGGTGTCACCGCCAGACACCACACTTGCTAGGTGGTAGCTTTAAATCATCTGCGGTCCATTAGTGCATGTCAGACCCGCGTGTCACCACTGTCAGTGATCGCAGACCGAGCGCCACCACACGGCAAGTCTCGAGAGACTTACTAGCACTCGCCCCAGATGTACAGACGACTTAGCTAGCGATGTAACACTGACGAAGCCTCGTTTATTTGCAGAGAAGATAGTTAGAATAGCCTTCAGCTAAGTCAATGGCTACGACCTAGCAAGGCGCCATAGCAATTGATAGTTATCGTATGAAGCATGTCTCATCAAGAACGATGTATACAAATGATGGATTAAAGTTAAGTATTCCAGCAGCTACGTACTTTTCTTTATAGCATTCATTACGTATCCTGTTTAAGACCTCACGCCATCCTGCGTGAGCTTATAGCGTGCATTTCGGTCTCCTCAAACCACACTGTGTCGGCACTTCTGTCGACACATCAGAATTTAATTGATGAAAGGAGAAAATATAAAAATGCAGTAATTGAAGCAGGCAAAATGGAATACAAACGTCTCAAAAATGAGATCGACAGGAAGTGCAAAATGGCTAAGCATGGATGGCTAGAGGACAAATGTAAGGATGTAGAGGCCTATCTCACTAGGGGTAAGATAGATACTGCCTACAGGAAAATTAAAGAGACCTTTGGAGAAAAGAGAACGACTTGTATGAATATCAAGAGCTCAGATGGAAACCCAGTTCTAAGCAAAGAAGGGAAAGCAGAAAGGAGGAAGGAGTATACAGAGGGTCTATACAAGGGCGATGTACTTGAGGACAATATTATGGAAATGGAAGAGGATGTAGATGAAGATGAAATGGGAGATATGATACTGCGTGAAGAGTTTGACAGAGCACTGAAAGACCTGAGTCGAAACAAGTCCCCCGGAGTAGACAACATTCCATCGGAACTACTGACGGTCTTGGGGGAGCCAGTCATGACAAAACTCTACCATCTAAGGAGCAAGATGTATGAAACAGGCGAAATACCCTCACACTTCAAGAAGAATATAATAATTCCAATCCCAAAGAAAGCAGGTGTTGACAGATGTGAAAATTACCGAACTATCAGTTTAATAAGTCACAGCTGCAAAATACTAACACGAATTCTTTACAGAGGAATGGAAAAACTAGTAGAAGCCGACCTCGGGGAAGATCAGTTTGGATTCCGTAGAAGCACTGGAACGCGTGAGGTAATACTTACCTTACGACTATTCTTAGATTAAATATTAAGGAAAGGCAAACCTACGTTTCTAGCATTTGTAGACTTAGAGAAGGCTTTTGACAATGTTGACTGGAATACTCTCTTTCACATTCTAAAGGTGGCAGGGGTAAAATACAGGGAGCGAAAGGCTATTTAAAATTTGTACAGAAACCAGATGGCAGTTATAAGAGTTGAGGGACATGAAAGGGAATAGGGGTTTGGAAGGGAGTAAGACAGGGTTGTAGCCTCTCCCCGATGTTGTTCAATCTGTATATTGAGCAGGCAGTAAAGGAATCAAATGAAAAATTTGGAGTATGTATTAAAATTCATGGAGAAGAAATAAAAACTTTGAGGTTCGCCGATGACATTGTAATTCTGTCAGAGACAGCAAAGGACTTGGAAGAGCAGTTGAATGGAATGGACAGTGACTTGAAAGGAGGATATAAGATGAACATCAACAAAAGTAAAACAAGGATAATGGAATGTAATCTAATTAAGGATGCTGAGGGAGTTAGATTAGGAAATGAGACACTTAAAGTAGTAAAGGAGTTTTGCTATTTGGGAAGCAAAATAACTGATGATGGTCGAAGTAGAGAGGATATAAAATTTAGACTGGCAATGGCAAGGAAAGCGTCTCTGAAGAAGAGAAATTTGTTAACATCGAGTATAGATTTAAGCGTCAGGAAGTCATTTCTGAAAGTATTTGTATGGGGTGTAGCCATGTATGGAAGTGAAACATGGACTATAAATAAAAAATGGTTCAAATGGCTCTGAGCACTATGGGACTCAACTGCTAAGGTCATTAGTCCCCTAGAACTTAGAACTAGTTAAACCTAACTAACCTAAGGACATCACAAACATCCATGCCCGAGGCAGGATTCGAACCTGCGACCGTAGCGGTCTTGCGGTTCCAGACTGCAGCGCCTTTAACCGCACGGCCACTTCGGCCGGCTTGACTATAAATAGTTTGGACAAGAAGAGAATAGAAGCTTTCGAAATGTGGTGCTACAGAAGAATGCTGAAGATTAGATGGGTAGATCACATAACTAATGAGGAAGTATTGAATAGGATTGGGGAGAAGAGAAGTTTCTGGCACAACTTGACCAGAAGAAGGGATCGGTTGGTAGGACATGTTCTGAGGCATCAAGGGATCACCAATTTAGTATTGGAGGGCAGCGTGGAGGGTAAAAATCGTAGTGGAAGACCAAGAGATGAATACACTTAGCAGATTCAGAAGGATGTAGGTTGCAATAGGTACTGGGAGATGAAAAAGCTTGCACAGGACAGCGTAGCATGGAGAGCTGCATCAAACCAGTCTCAGGACTGAAGACCACAACAACAACAATCTGTAATGCCTTGCAACGTTCTGTTCAGAGGAGATCTCCTTCCCCTCGTACTCTCACGGATTTATGGACAGCCCTGCAGGATTCACGACGTCAGTATATAATTTATATATGTTACTATGTTGCTGTCGCACTTGAACTCTTTGGTTTGTATTGTCATTGATCTGTTAACTTCCGCGTCCGTTAATATGTGTGCAAGAGAGAGCCAGTTTATCGTTTGTCAAACATTGAATTACTTGCCTTAATACCGGAAACATGTCACCATTTTCAAACATGTTTTTTCTATGATTAAGTGGTTTTTCGCGTGTAAACACATATACGACGTGTGATGTGATGACAGTGTAAGTCTTTGAGACTGAGGTGTAGTTTCATATGACCATGTCGTATTCTACTTTGATGGTACTTTACATTCTTTTCTATTCTGTCGTTGTACGATTACCTGGAGCATCGTCAATGACCAAAATCGGCAGTAATAAACAGTAATTAGGTTATATAATGCAAGTCTCCTAATTAAGAGCGTTATTACGTATTTTCCTAGAGACCGTTTATCGTTATGATTTTTTGATAGTGAAGACATTGAAAAAGTGGCAGTCTCTTGTTATTAGCTACAATTAGTAAGACGTTAACAGTTACTGATTCAGATATGCTTCTGTTGGATAGTCTTGTACGTATGGTAGAGTCCCTGGCGTCAGGTAGTCGAAAAATAAGCCTGTTGTAACGACTTTCACAGGCAAAGAATACGACCTTCTAAATGATGGTGATTGGCGTATTACAAGTTTTCTGCAGATGGTTCTTGTTAACAAAACCCAAAACAGATACTTTTGCGCAATTCTGAAAATGGGAACCCGTCAAACAACTGTACTTCACAATACAGGGTAAAGAAATACAAAAATATTTCCAATAAGTACAAGTCAAATTTTGGAGTCTTACAGTAAATGTTGTGGATTTGTTTCTTGAGTACCCTCTGTCTAGTGTTCCAATCAATTGCATTAGAAGGTTGTAAATCACAAAAGATATTTTATTTCAGGAAATACAGTAACAAAGGCTATGGATGATTAATCTGTCAGACTTCCTTTTCTTCAGTATTTACACCTCCTGCAGTATGTACAATTGCTTACTTGTTTTATAATGGTTCAAATGGCTCTCAGCACTATGGGACTTAACATCTGTGGTCATCAGTCCCCTAGAACTTAGAACTGCTTAAACCTAACCAACCTAAGGACATCACACACATCCATGCCCGAGGCAGGATTCGAACCGGCGACCGTAGCGGTCACGCGGTTCCAGACTAAAGCGCCTAGAACCGCCTGGACACACCGGCCGGCCTTGTTTTATAAACTATCCACATGAGGTGCAACTGTTTCTCCTGACCCCAGGGAGTTACGTATGTGATTCGAGCTTGAGATGACACAGGCAAACGAAATTTTTTTTTGAGAAAAACTTTTTTTACTTTGACAGCTAATCTCCATAGAATTCTATGAGCTGAATCAATATCTAGCCTAAGTTGTTCTGTGTCACTCATAGTTTTTGAGAAATATGTATTTTATATTTAGTATAAATTGGTAAATGGGGAAATTAATGAAACGCTTTGTTACAACATAAGCATGGTTTGTATTTAAAGTAAGCTACTTAAAACAATGGCATGTGTTAATACAGGTTTCACTTGTCAGCTGGAATTGGTTTGTATTTTATTTTCTTTGAAGTTTCTTGTGTAGCTTTCTCTACAATGAGTCACCTGCTGAACTTCTCAGTGAAGCGACCAACAGTAGTCCCCCATCATGTTGGCGTTCCAGTGGCCTTGGTAGCGTTTTTCCATCACTTTATTGTCCTGGAGAAAACGCTCTCCTTGCTCTTCACTAACATTTCGCATATTGACTGGGAAGTAATCAAGGTCACTCTTCAAAAAAAGCGCTTTCACTCTCATTAAATATCCTAAGGTATTAATCTTCTTTCACATTGTATCTATAATAGAAACATATTCTGGGTCTTTTTCATGTCCTACGGACTTTGTAACGATTTGCTTGAATGATGCCCATGCTCATTTCTCATTTAAGATCATTGTGAATTCAAAGTTCACATCAAATATCAATTTTCTAAGGTCTGACAGAGACGCATTCTTTTATTTTAGCGTCTGGAAGGTGTGGAAACTTTTGGCAGAGATACTTAAAATGTGGTCCATTTTTAGGCAAAGCCCTTAGAAACTATTTCATCAGGCCTAACTTTATATGTAGAGGTGGCAGGAGTACGTTTTTTGGATCTATAAGGTTTTTGAGTAGACCGTTCTTCTCACCAGGTTTTGAAGACTCCCTCACAGTCCAGTTATTTCTGCACCAATGTTGATCCCTAGCCCTACTGTCCCATTCACACAAGAAACATGGAAATTTGGTAAAGCCACAGATCATCCAACCATTAGCGGAACAGACTATTATATTTAGCACTATATCTAGGTTCTCATAGCTTTCTTTCATATGTACAGAACGTTCAACAGGTATATATGCGTATGAGTTACCATTGTGTAATAAAACAGCCTTTAAACAAGTTTTGGATGAATCAATAAACAGCCTTCATTATTCCTTTTTTTGTATTCAATACCAAACTTATTTATCAGACCAGGAAAGTCTGAGCAGTACACTAAATAATACGCTCCAACTGTCCAGAATGTTCTTCAAACCAAACACAAACAACTGTGGCCGCGTGACTTGGCGCACTGTCATCAATGAAAATTCCATCATAGTTTGGGAACACGATATGCATGAATGGCCCCAAATGGTCGCCAACAACTATTTCCTGTTAACGATCGGTTCAGCTGGAAAAGAGGATGTAGTCTATTCAATGAAAATGACGCCCCGTCTATAATGCAGCCACCACCACCTTGCACAATGCTTTGTTGACAGTTTGGCTCCATGAATCCATGCAGTTTGCTCCACGCTCGAACCCGACCATCAGTTATTACCAGGCACAATTTTCCAGTCATCTGGAGCCAGCCAATTTGGTCGTAAGAGTAGGCGTGGCGCTGTTTGTGTACTGACAAGCCAAAAAAAGTATACCATACTTGCTGGACTGTTAACAATCACCTCTCGCGTGGTGGAAGAGCCACGTCGTCTAGGCAGGTCGCCAGTTGGAGCACCATCAGTCGCCTGTATGAGCTGTGAACTGCATCTTTACCCCAGCCCACTGCATCTCCTTAATTTGGTGAAAAGTATTCTTTTATTCTGGTGAGGGTTAGGGTGGGGAGGGTGAGCGGTGGGTGAGGGGGAGGAGTGGGGGTGGTGATGTCGACAATGCAACATTGCCACAATACCCCCTCCAAACAGAGCAGGTTAGGGGACCACCCAGGGAGATCCGCCATCTCGAATAAATTTGTCAGCAATCCACATTGCACGAGAAGAAACATTATGTAGCGACTCGAGTGTGGCCACTGTCGTGTGACAAGTTGAGGTTGTATGTTTATGACGTGCATTAATATGGATGTCCAATGTTTGAGCAAGCTCTCCTCAAATGGTTAATTACACACTTTGAGTGTAATTAATTGTATTTCTTCTGATATGGTTGAGTAACCTATGCCATGAACAATACTGAGCTGCTGGCACATTGCTGTTGAAAATTCCATTTTCACTTGGTATATGTCAAACATTTTTTGTTTACGTTATTGTATAAGAAGATATTAATATTTACTCTTAATGTGGTAGAGAAATGTGTATTGAGGCGTTTATATGGTGACAGTGGTAGTAGTATATCAATGTGTAGTCGCGTGTTTTAATCACAGTTGAGTTTAAGACTTCGTTTTCCATCTTATGTTTTACTTGGTGTAGTTCGCTCACACATCATTACTAGAGGCACCTGTCTACGGTGAAAATTTCTTTCACATTTCGTCGTTTATAAGTAGTTATATCCGTATAATTTTCACTGTTTGTATATCATTTCTTTAAAAATTTCTCTCAATTTTATAAGCCCCTTTTCAGCAATAAAATGTATAGCAAATATTATTGATAGGAAATACGTATGTCAAAGCATTCATGTTTGGAAAACATGTATCCTACCACTTCAGTAATTAGGGCCTATTTTACGTCTGTAATCTACAAATCAGTCTGAGAAAGGCAGTGATACCATGACTTCCATACTGCTGGAAGTCAAAGCTGTTCTCCGGGCAGACATTGAAGTACATGTTGAAAGAGACGCCTCACTATCAATATTACTGGCTGACATCCACAAAGATTTCAGTGCAGCTTCCATAAAATCCCCATATTCTGAATTCAGTGAAATAAGAATACCAATCACATGAACATCTTTACCTTCTCTACAAGCGCTAACTGTCTAAATTGACTTTTATTACGTTCCTTGGGTCAATCAGTTTTTTGAGAGAAGAAATTAGAATCCTTCAGTGTCACACTTCATACTGGTTCCATTTTATCAGGCTTCCTCTACCTACAGGTTAGAGCGGGGGGAGTTAAAAGTATTTGCTACTTCTTCGGTAGTTTATGAAGTTTACTCTGGTTTATATCAGAAAAAAATGCATCCTCTAGTAATTTAAAGCTGTTTGGAGGGTCACTAATAATAGATTGCTGAACGTGAGTTAATGGCATTTAGGAGCTCAGTATTGTCAGTAGTCATTTGCAACACTTTGAGCAAGCCTCAACAAGAAAAACAGCTAATCTCTGAATGTATTTAACTTTGTTAGAGGTGTAGGCTTTAGAATACAGTTCCAGTTCCAGCGAATCCTACTATATCACTGAGATATTCTCCAAGTTAATCAACAACTTTAAGCCGCAAGTTCCACCTGCTGATGACAAGAATAGGGAAGAGTCTAGCGTTTATGGGTTCACCTTTATGTTCCTGATTTAAGAATTGAGTGTACGCAGGCTTTCAATTTCGGGTGTTAAGGAAACTGCGTTTTGCCTGCACAAAACTTTGAGCCGTATCACCGCGTTACACAACCGACACACTGCCCACCATAATTAATTTATGATCCCAGCACTGCGTGAGTACAAACCCTTCAGCAACTAAACCCTAATTGCTTTATAGGCTTGCCCATATAACGGGCTGTATCCGTAGCTATAAAAACTACATTTTGGTACCGAATTTCAAGTTTTTGAATTATACTCATAGTTTCGTGTGCATATTCTGCAGAGTTTGCGTTTGCAATAACTTACACTCCTAAAACAAACAACCTCTAGACTGTACCATCGCCAAAACTAAGTATTTTTAACAAAACCCTGAATACACAATGCCCTTTCCTGTCCGTCGTTTCATTACAGCTTCTTCCAAAGTGTTGCAGGATTGCATGTGGCGGTTCTTTAGCGTATACTGTATGAAACTTACGCCGAACAGTTGTTGAAGCGTCCGTTTTATGAAATCAACACACCAAGCGAGCATAGTCCGCTGCAGTGACAGTAACCGCTCTGAGTGTGCACTACGATGACCCTGCTAGTAGGGAGATGGGGTACCGATGCACTGCGTGAATGAAAGTTGAGGTTGTTTGCTGCAAAACGTATCTCAATAAATTTCTATGTCATTCCAAATCGTAAAGTTCTCTTTGAGTCAGACGTATAATATCAATTTATATCGAAATTGTGTGGCCTCGACTGTGATCGATATTCGGATTTCACTGTCATAGCTCGAATCGAATTATCACCGTTAACTTCATATGATGTGAATCCACACAGTTTCTTCGATTTCGAAAATTTCATGATTTTACATAGAGGTAAATAGTTTCGTGTTTCGAGCAAAATATCCTATGTAAAATTTCGTAAAACTTTCGCGAGTTCGCTCTTTGCGGAAAACAGTTGCCTCTTAGTTTTACTGATTATGACCGAGGACCAGGCATTGTAAACATTGTCAGTGTTCTAGCCCAGTTTTGTACAACAGGGCAGAGACCAGATATTATTTTTTTAAAAAGGAATACGTATCTGTACTGATTGTGTGAAGACCTACGTAAGGATCTTTGAAGGCTTTGGCAATATTTGCTTTAGTCATAATGTGTACGGGTCGTATGGGTAGAATAGGTCGCACACGTCGCATTATGTTTACGTGCTCTGAGGTGGACAGAGGAACTTTGACTGTGCAAACGAGTTAGTGACAGACAAATATACGCTTTACTGCGCTGTGATATTTGACCAAAGTTGCAGCCACTCTCTGGATAGACTTCTGGACAGATACGACCGCGCATTGCCCTGTCGTGGTTTGCGTTACCGAGTAGAATGTCAACAAGAGTACGTCCGTCCTGGGTGCCACACTATCAGTCACTCCAGTAAACACTTCTCCCTACGATAAGGCTATAGGCGACAGCATCTGTAGACTTAAGTCTCGCAGCTGATCTCCACTACGAACTGTAGTTACGAACGGCAACCCTGGAACTCTATACTAGAACTGTCGCACGCCAACGCCGAGCATGAGATGTCCGTTGCTGCCAGTGGCCGCCGCTTCTTATAATAAGCAAGTCCGTAAGTCCATCTCATTGGCGGTGGCACAGAGTTCGCTGATCGAGCTTCGCTTGTGATTGGTGGGGAAATTCAAAGCGTCGCCCGTGCCGCCAGACGGAAACTGTCTCAGCGCGCCAGCTACGGTTACGTCCACTGTCGAGGATACAACAAGTCAAAGGGTATCGTTATAGGGGCAATAATCTGCACAAGATGCAACCAGAGCCATATTCCCTCTAATTCTACGATGCAACATCAACAAATGGAGTACAGTCGTATGAACTCAGAAGTTGACAAAGGCAACAGATCAGAAAATGAGACAACAATGCAGACTGAAAGTGTTTCCAAAAAATAGAAACTTCTTAGTAATACAATTTCTTTGTTTAAAACTATTTTTTCGAGAGTATTTTTCTGACATGTGGCCTTATACGCCAGTGAAATGTGGATGATAAACAGTTCAGTCGAGAGGAAAATAGAAACTTACAGAATATGGTATTACAGAACTATGCTGAAGATTTATGAGTAGCTAATGAGGAGGTACTGATTGAAATGGAAGAAAATAACTTTGTACAAAACACGTGCTATGAAAGAGAGGAGAGAGGTTGGTAAAAGACATCCTGAGGCACCAAGGGGTAACCATTGGAAATTGGAAATTTGAGAGGGGGCGCGGCTACAAACGACAGGAGACAAGAGGGAGCTTGCGGGAAGCTGATTCATGCGCAGTTTGGTGGCGGTACTGGTTCAACTGTGCCTTGCTAAAGTTCCGGAAAACGGACGGGATTTCTCGAGCTCTATTCAGAGTTTGACTTGGGATTTTTGATTTATGTCTGACATTAATCACTTCGTTCAATTGTGGCAAAATTTGTTAACTTGAAAGACTACTAATTCCACCGCTGTTTGTAATCCGCCATAGATCTCCTTGTAACTAAATGTATCGGTTAGTTCAAAGGCTAGAGGAAGGGAAAGGAATACACCTCCAATTGTGTCACCAGTAGTGAAGTAGTATTGTGATCAAACCAGCATTCCGTATGACGTCAGCTTTAATTAGGCTGCTGTAGTTTTACAGAGATAACGAGACATTTTCAGAATAGAACGGAGCGTAGAGCTGCATGTCACCAGCAGTAACATTGAGCACAACGACGTAATACACATGGCTTTTAGAACTTATAAGTTACAGTAAATACATTTGAATGATTAAAAAGCAGTTATCAATGTAAGCCTTGCAGATTAGAAAAACAGGAGGATTATTAAAAGTCTATATATTCATAACCATTTATGCACTTTTTTACCCACAGTTTTTCTTGTTTATGCTTTCACGGATAGAAGACGCGCGCGTCTGCTGTGGCGATACTGAGGCACCGTGTGGTTCGTCTGTACCGTAACCTGACTTCTATTCTTAGATTTAGAGTAACATCTGTAGCGGATGCATTGTTCGTCAAATACCACTTGTGATGTCTGTATTTTAGAACTGCCGAATGTATAGTCAAAAGTGATATCGATCATTCTTACGCTATCCATCTGGTGCACTAGAGGAGCTTTTGTGAAGTTAATAGTTATCGTTGTTTAGACTATACGATTCAAATATGAGATCTTAATCCACAGCTACGCGTTTCTGGAGTCACGCTCCCATCATCATCCTAAATCCGTTCAGTCCTTCGTACACACGCACTTAGAAAGCACGAAATATTCGTAACATGAAAAAAAAATAAAAATATTGGGACGTAAAGTCCACGTCTTCCTTTAAAGCCGGCAACACTTTATTCTCTGCTCGGCCAATCGCCGGAGTGCTTCTTAACTGTAGTGGACAAACCGCCTACGTCTGCTGAAACTCACTAGCTGTCTTTCCGTTCAGTGACGAGTTCTGTAAACATGTATACGGCTCCAGCTGTCTCCTCTCAAACACTAACAGTTTCATAGGTTACTGAGCCGTTGCAGAGGGTATGAAGAAACAGTATTACCTATGGTTACCCAGGTGAACAGCTACTGCTAACCTAAAAAAAATCCATATACCCGATGATGGGAGCTTTAATACTCTGTCACGTTTGCATACACATATTAAGCAGACTATACAATGTATCTCGGTGAACTGCTATTTCTAGTCCTTCAAGCAGCTAAAGCCGTCTTCCTTTCTTTGCCAGAAAGATCTCTTCAGTCCCTTTTCTACATCTACAGCTACATACATACTCCGCAATCCAACATACGGTGCGTGGCGGAGGGTACGTCCTACCACAACTAGCATCTTCTCTCCCTGTGCCACTCCTAAACAGAGCGAGGGCAAAATGACTCCCTATATGCCTCTGTACGAGACATAATCTCTCTTATTTGATCTTTGCGGTCTTTCCGCGAAACATGAGTTGGCGGCAGTAAAACTGTACTGCAGTCAGAATCAGATGCTGGTTCTCTAAATTCATGAAAAGAACGCCTCCTTTCCTCCAGAGACTCCCACCCGAGTTCCTGCAGCATTTCGGTAAGACTCGCGTGATGATCAAACCTACCAGTAATTAATCTAGCAGCCCGCCTCTGAATTGCTTCTATGTCCTCCTTCAATCCGACCTGATAGGGATCCCAAACGCTCGAGCAGTACTCAAAAATAGGTCTTATTAGTGTTTTATAAGCGGTCTCCTTTACAGAAGAAACACATCTGCCCAAAATTCTACCAATCAACCGAAGACGACTACCGCCTTCCCCACAACTGCCATTACATGCTTGTCCCACTAGATATCGCTCTGCAATGTTACGCCCAAATACTTAATCTACGTGACTGTGTCAAGCGCTACACTACTAATGGAGTATTCAATCACTACAGGATTCTTTATCCTATTCATCTGCAAATGAATTTACATTTATCTATATTTAGAGTTAGCTGCCATAGTTTTTGTGGATGACGTGTCATATAAGTTTGGAAACCACATATTTACCATAATTTCCCAGTCTAAATGCATTAGTATGCTCTTTATACCTTATCGAAAACTTCCACACCCCTGTGCTACGTACTTCGTCACAAGATGAACGTGTGCTTCTTTCAGTTTACTAATCCCGTTCCCAGCAACATTACTTTAGCTATATCCTACTAAGTTTTTCGGTTTGAACTTCAACCGGACATTGAACAGCTTAAATATGTTCTTATGTATATAGACTGAAGCGGAGAGTGACAAATTGTACCTAGCCAAGGAATCGAACCAGGGGCTCCTGCTTACTAGGGAGTTGTGTGAGCGACTAAACCACCGTGGCACGGCATTTCAAACAACTCCACGGATTACCCTGTCACGTCTCCCTCGCCGGCGTGTGGCAGAGCGGTTCTAGGTGCTTCAGTCTGGAACCACGCGACTGCTGCGGTCGCTGTTTCGAATCCTGCCTCGGGCATGGGTGTGTGTGCTGTCCTTAGGTTGGTTAAGTTTAAGTAGTTCTAAGTTCTAGGGGACTGATGACCTCAGATGTTAATTCCCATAGTGCTTAGAGCCATTTGATTTGAACGTTTCCCTCTTCATTCCAAATTCTCACTGCCGCTCCAGTCTAAAGTGCCACCTACACATGAACTAGTAAATTCTCTGGAACTGTGCCATTATATTTAAATTTGTTCGCCTGTTTCTCTGATATTTCCCGCAAGTACTGGACAGTAACGATATTTTAACCTTAGTTCTTTTTTCTATTGCTTTTTTCCGTTACAGATAAAATAATTCACAATGCTTACATCATTACTGTTAACTGCTATTTGCTTAATAATGTTTCATTTACCTGCTGCAGTCATTGGTATAGTAATGCGTCTAGTCACTTACATTCTAAACGACGATACTTTATAAATTTGATGGTAGCGTGATCGGTTAGGAATCATAAAATTCGCTGCTGTTCGCTTCCTAAAGATATTAAACGTACCCAAATGCTTTTGCCTCATTACCTTATGATCCAAAACCGGAATAATACAAATATCAGTTTTCTCGTGGAAAACATTCAATATACTGACAGTTCTAGCACTGTCGCCCTCAGTTACATCTACGACAACAGCGTGTCGCCAACACAGCGTTTCCATTAAACTATCGCCATATCATGAAACTACCTCTTCCAAGATGCTAGTGAAAATATCCGCAGTTGGACCCGAAATTCTCGATGCCACAACCACCTCATTTTCTTACATGTATCGTTTATTGTTGAATATAGCTTGTGACGATTTGGTGGTCTTTAATTGCAGACCGTCGGATGATGGCAGCTTGACACTAGAAAGGCGTAGCTGTGGATTGTAAAATGTCAGATTTACACAATGTTATAATTAAAAAAAAATATTCCGAGCTATTAGGCCGTGGTAGAATAGATTTTACTTTAAAATTTAATGTGAAATGCACTCGACAGCCGCATAGTAGCCCGGAATATTCTAGCAATGGATTACACTTCTTACATTCGTGTGTCGCATGCTAAATATCGATAACAGTGATAGTTAAAATAAATTCTCCTACTGCATCCGAAGTTTAAAACTAGGCGTGAAACTTGTCATCAGTCAGGTACAATGCAATCACTGTATTTAGAAATAAAATTTGCAGACAGTGTCCCATCCGAAGTTTAAAACTAGGCGTGACACTTGTCTTCAGTCATGTACAATGCAATCACTGTATTTAGAAACGAAATTTGCAGACAGTGTCCCTTCCGAAGTTTCGAACTAGGCGTGAAATTTGTCATCAGTCATGTACAATGCAATCACTGTATTTAGAAATAAAATTTGCAGACAGTGTCCCATCTAGGTGTGTTACGCCAGGCCAGTTACTGACAAACGCTTGGCTTGAGGACAGAGCGGAGGACGTAGGAAGCTGAGGCTGGCAGGTGTGGATGGTGGAGGAGCAGGTGGGGAAGTGGATGGGGTTGGAGGGGGTGCATCCATGTCTGGCACGGTGGGCTCGGGATTTCATCCAGCTGAGCCGGCGAGGCGCGGCGGAGTCAGGCCTCGCTGCCCAGCCGTATTGATCGCAGCGGCCCCTCTGCCGTTGCTTAACCAGCTGCGTGCCGCTGTTGCAGGGTGTGGTCAGCCGCCCTGCGACGCACCCATCCCACATCCGCCGTGCACCGACCCAGGTGTACGTTTACCTTCGAGTCAAAAGTCTTCTGACTAGTTCGATGTAGCCCGCCACGAATTCCGCTCATGTGGCAATCTCTTCCTCTCAGAGTATCATCTACATCTACATCTACATTCGTACTCCGCAAGCCACCTGACGGTGTGTGGCGGAGGGTACCCTGAGTACCTCTATCGGTTCTCCCTTCTATTCCAGTCTCGTATTGTTTGTGGAAAGAAGGATTGTCGGTATGCTTCTGTGTGGGCTCTAATCTCTCTGATGTTATCCTCATGGTCTCTTCGCGAGATATACGTAGGAGGGAGCAATATACTGCTTGACTCTTCGGTGAAGGTATGTTCTCGAAACTTTAACAAAAGCGCGTACCGAGCTACTGAGCGTCTCTCCTGCAGAGTCTTCCACTGGAGATTATCTATCATCTCCGTAACGCTTTCGCGATTATTAAATGATCCTGTAACGAAGCGCGCTGCTCTCCGTTGGATCATCTCTATCTCTTCTATCAATCCTATCTGGTACGGATCCCACACTGTTGAGCAGTATTCAAGCAGTGGGCGAACAAGCGTACTGTAACCTACTTCCTTTGTTTTCGGATTGCATTTCCTTAGGATTCTTCCAATGAATCTCAGTCTGGCATCCGCTTTACCGACGATCACTTGTAACCTGCGGCCTCAGTTGTTTGCTGGATGTGTTGCAGTTATTCCTCTACAGTTTTCGTCCTCTACAGCTTCTTCTGGGGCCACGGAAGTCATTCCGTGATGTCTTTACAGAGGTCCTATCGTCAAGTCCCTCCTTGCCAGTGTTTCCCAAATATTCCTTACCTCGCCGATTCAGTTACAGAACCTCCTTATTCCTTCCCTCATCAGTCCAATTAATTTTCAACATTCTTCTGTAGCATTACATCTCCAATTCTTCGACTCTCTTCCGTTGTGGTTTTCCCAAAGTCCATACAATTCTCTGCTCCAAAAGTACATTCTCAGAAATTTGTTCCTCAAATTAAGTCTATGTTTCACACTACCAGACTTCTCCTGGCCAGGAATGCCCTTTTTGCCCCTGCTAGTCTGATTTTTATATTCTTCTAACTCCGTCCTTCATGGGTCTCTTTGCTGCCTAGGTAGCAGAATTCCTTAAGTAAATCTACTTCGTAATCCCCAGTACTGATGCTAACCTGTTCTCATCTCTGCTACTTCTTATTACTTTCGTGTTTCTTCGACTTACTCTCAATCCATATTCTGCCTTTATCATACAGTTCATTCCGTTCAGCAGATCCTGTAATACTTTGTTATTTTCACTGAGAATAGCAATAGCATCAGCAAATCTTACCGTTAATAGGCTTTCACCCTGACCTTCAAACCAACTTCCGAACCTTTCTTTTATTTCCGTTATTGCTTCTTCCAAGTGTAGATTCAATAGTGGGAGAGAAAGACCACATCCCTGTCTTACTCCCTTTTTAATCCGAGCACTGCGCTCTTGGTCTTCCACTCTTATTGTTCCCTCTTGGTTCTTGTACGTATTGTGATAGCACCAGGCTATCCTTAAACCTCACCTCTATTTTTCTCAGAATTTCCAATATTTTCCACCATTTTACATTGGCGAAAGCTTTTTCAAGGTCGACAAATCCTATGAACGTGTCTTGGTTTTTCTTTAGTCTTGCTTACATTCTGAACGGCAACGTGAGAATTGCCGTTGTGTTTCCTTTCTCTTTCCTAAGCCAAACTGATCGCCACCTAACAGACTCTCGCTTTTTTTCCAGTCTTCGTACATTACATTTGTCAGCAACTTGAACGAGCTCTTAAGCTGATCGTGCGATAATTTTCGCACCTCTAGCTCCCGCAGTTTTGGGAACTGTGTGGAAGATGTTTTTCTAATGATATATAGCCAGTCTTACTTATTCTGCACACCATCATGATTAGTGGTTTTGTTGTCACTTCTCCAAACGATTTTAGAATTTCCGATTATATTTTTTCCATCCCTTCTGCCTTATTAGATCTTAAGTCTGAAACTTTCCCTTAGGAAAATTATACATGACTGTGCTTAAACTGACACACAGTATTTTTAGCGCAACGCAATCTGACTTTCAAAAATCCCTACAAAAGAATGGCCCTGACTAACATTAACCTGTACCTTTCACAAATCACTTACCTCACAAAAATCTTCGTTACTCGAACTACTGCAATACAGCGAGCGCCACTACTGCCAGCTAAATAAAAGATTCAAACTACTGAAGGCACTAACTACTGATAGGCATAGTTAGCAAATGAAAGATTTTAATAGAGAACAAACAATGTATTAACCTCAATAGTGTTCAAGAAGGATAATATATATACAGCAGTTCATGACATCCATTCTTACAAATGTACTGTTTCTGATGGACACACGTCCAGATCATCCGCTCTCAAAAATGCGCCATTTCACTTCCCCACATCCACCACTGCTGGCGGCTCACCTCCAACTGCGCAACGCTACGCGCTGTTAGCAGCCAACAGCCCAACACTACAATAGCCAACAACAATGCAAACCAGCCACAGACTGCACACAGCACAGCCAGTGATTTTCATACAGAGCGCTACGTGGCATTACCAATATAAAAACCTAAACAGCCTACTTACAAGTCTTCCAAAGACATTTCAGATTCCGATTCTAATATTTGACACACTGTCTCTTGCCTGACGACTACTGTTCCTTCTCTATCACGTCATCAAACAGTTCCTCTCCAGTCTTGATGCCTACAGTGTATTCCTACCACCTATTCGCTCTCTCCTCTGAATTTAACAACAGAATTCTCATTGCACTCTTAATTTTACTTTCGCTGAAGGCTGTTCTGTCTTTTCTGTATGGTGAGTCAGTCCTTCGCCCCATCATTTCTTTTCCGATTTCTTCAAATTTGTCATGCAGCTATATCAACTCAACTTCTTTACAGTTCCTACTTATTTTATTCCTAAGTGTGTTCTATGCTTGTATTCCTGAATTTACCTGAACATTTCTGCACTTCCTTCTTTGGTCTATGAACTGCAGTATTTCTTCTGTTGCCAATGGTTTCCCCCAGTTACTTACGTCTTTCTCTCCATCCTCTATGATTGCTCTTTTTAGAGATGTCCATTCTTCTTCAACTAAATCACCTGCCGAGCTATTCCTTATCACAGTATAATAGCCTCAGAGAACTTCAGGCATACCTCTTCATTGCTTAGTACTTCTGTATGTAACATTTTTGTGCGATGATTCTCAATGGCTGGTGTATTAAACTTCAGCCTATCCTTCGTCATTACTGAATTATTGTCTGCTAGAGCGCGTGACGAGCTAGAAAACTGAAATACTCGATCGAATGCGTTCCTCATCATCGTAGGCTATTACGCGCTATCAATTAAAGTGTCATGGATTGGAATCTCTGTTGCTCATTGCATGTGCGCTCTCTGGCTCCGCAAACTCTTCCACGTCGTTGAAAGGCTTTTACATCAAACAAAGCTTGTGTGACGACTGATTATACGAATTGCCATACGTACCTTCTTTGCCTTATCCACTTATGCACTCCTTAACGAAGATTCGTGGTCCTGTATGAAGACATTGTGAGAGTATGCTGTTTTTCTAAAATTTATTAGTTTCTTCGGTTATAAGAAGAGTATTGTAAAAGATGAAATTGAAAATTATCCTACAATTTAACAACGCCAATGATCAGAAACTTAAAATTTAACACTAAACCCAAAACGACTTTTGAAAGACACAGGAGATAAGGAGACCAAGACATATTTCTACTGTATATAAGCTGCACCCTGTTCAGGACATCTAAGCAATCTCGTTCTACTTAAATAATTATATTTTATATTTGTGTCAAAGATACTGCGTAATTTTTGCAGCAGAAAACTGAAATTTTTCGCGATATTACCTTACGTTTAAATTTATGTAGGCTAAATTGTCGTTATCAACGTTACTTATTCCAATACGGAAGGAGAAAGCAATGAATTCGATGCGAACAAGATCAGCACGATTTCCATCTGGAGAAAAATGATGACACTCTAAAACTTTCACGCTATGATGACCGTATAGGCTACCCCCTTTCCAGATATTAAGTATTGATCATACATCTGTTACTATTGGTTATCCGTCTTGAGCTGAGTGCAATTTAATTAAGATGGTGCAATTCTTTTTAATTAAATTGCAGTTAGCTCAAGACGTCTAACCAATAGTAACAGTTTTTAACATCTGCTGCGGAAGATAACCACGCAAAGAAACGTAATCATAAATTTCTCCATAGTGTTTTTCAGGCCATGATGTACTTTTCCGCTATCTCCCTCGTGTTCGCTGTTGTTCCAGAGAATTACTAGTTCCAAAACTCATCAAAAATATTAACTTTGAGCTAATTATGTTCTTTTCATCCTGATTTTACAATCACTCCAAGTAATTTAGGACTTTTTTTGATAATAGCGTACTATATATACATCAGTATGAATAATAATATGAATATTAGTTTGTTCAAAAAAAATTATCTCTGAAAGTTCTTCACTGACTGCTTACATATTCTGAATTGACATTGCATTCGAATATGCGAGTGTTTTTATGTACCTACGGAAGTTCCACATCTTATAACACAAATGTTGAGCGTATTATACATATATTTATAAACGACATGGTGCTCCAATAGCTATAAAAACCCACGCTTCTCGAATGCTAAATTTTTTAGCAGTAAGTGAAGAACTTTCGCAGACTTATGCTTTTGAACAAAAAACGGTAAGTATTTGCTAACAACGTATTCGTGGTAAATATTACATATACTATATCGTGCTACAGTAGGTATATCAAACACATGAGTATTCGAACGCAATGTTGTTTCAAAACGACAGAGCATTCGGTGGAGAACTTTCATAGATATATGATTTTGTAAAAATGAATATTTACGTCTATGATAACAATAACAATAAACAAGACTCAAAGACAGAGAGAGGGGGGAAGAAGTGAAGGACAGAAGTGTGGGAGGAAATGGAGATACAATGTGGAAAGAAGGAGATGGGCAGAGAGAGTGGCAGGGGAAGATGGACAGATAGAGAAAGAAAGACAGAGGAGAAGTTGGACACAAGAGGAGAGAGGAGGTTATGGACAGAGTAAGGGATGTAGGAGAAGGTGCAAAGAGAGTGGGAGGAGAAGATGGACAGAGTGAGGGGGCAGATGGTAAACACAAAAAGAGGAAGGAGGTGATAGAGAGAGGATGGAGAAGGAGAAATGCAAAGAGAGGGGGAGGAGGAAATGCACAGACACAGGAGAGAGATTAAAATTACGACGTATATCCAGTTCCCATACGTATTAGAAACGTGTGATTTCTCTTTTTTCCTTTCCATTTAACCAGACTAACAATAGCAAACTACCAGGAGCAAATAGTTCAATAATGAACACATTCAGAGTAGCATCGGTTTGAACAATGAGTATTTTTCAAAAATATATTTCTTACTCACATGCCACATATCCTGTGTTGTTCGTTTAAAAATGGCATAGTGTCGAACAGATTGAAGATGTGAAATGTATTTACCAGATATGTAAGCATCTGTTTGCTGCCTTTGGTCCTATGTATTGTAGCTCAGAAAACAGCAGAGAATATTTTACGACGCTGCCACGGCGTGACGACTGTTGAATCGAGCCTCGTAAAATTAATCTTTCACACAACCTTCACAGAAGGTATATATTGTTGGCGTATGTAGTGAACTGATGGTCTTGTAAGGCACACGCTTTGCGACTAAATGAGATGGGAAGGAGGCAAATGTAGGCGATTAATATGAAGCATACGTTCAAAATATACTCACACAAAGTACTTCTAAAATTTAGAAATTGTCTCTCACTAGAAAATACCCCTCAATTATAATGAATATATCCTAATGTGTGTTCCAGTCACTGTTGCAAAAATTTATTTTGTGATGAATACGACATGAAGCTAGCGAATGAAATTGTTGATTGTTCTCTCAAAGTAAGGTAGTTTCAAGATATGTCAGAGACAGTTCCAAACTTCATACAATGAGAGTATTTGGATTTTTAAAGGATTATGTATTTGGATTCATAGAATTTATTAAGTGTCATCATTATTCCGTCAAAACAAATTATTATAATTAAAGTGTGAATCACAGCTTAATGATATAAATGTTTGCTGGATTAAGATTATGAAGTCAACTATCCAGTTTCAGAGTCCCTACAGGCAGATTTTGCCCCCTACAACTCTCTCTAGTACCACGGAAGTTATTTAGTAAGCCTTAAAACATATCCTAACATCCTGTGCCGACTTATTACCAGTGTTTGCTAATTGAACCTTTTTTTCGTCTATTCTGTGGAGATCGTTGTCTTTTCTTAATTTATCAGTCCAGCTAATTTTCAACGTCCCTCTTAATACCGCGTCTGAATAACTTCGACTATCTTTTTTTTTTGTCACACCTTTCCCAGAGCCAGATTCTCTTCCACTCAGCTCTGTTCTTCAAAACTGCATTCTCAAAAATAAATCCTATGGTCGATACTAGTAGACTTCTTTTGGACAGGAATGTCCTGTTGCCTTAGCCTGTTTTTTACGTCCTCCGTGCTTCGGTGAGCATGAGTTATTTTATTTACAAGGTGACAGTATTCCTTAACTTCTGTTTCTTGGTCACAAATTTTGATGTTTATTTAGTCGGTAATCTCGCTTATGGTACTTCTCACTGCTCCTCTGAGGCTTACCTCGAACTAATAGTCTGCACTCATTAGACTGCATATTCCACAACAGGTCCACTAATTCTTCTTAAATTTAATTGAGAATTGCCATGTAATCAACGAGTCTTGTCACTGATATATTTTACTTTGAATTTTAGTCTCACGCATGAACGTTTTACTTATTTCCGTCATTGTTAATTCGATGGCGAAATACTGCATCACTGCATTAACACCTTTTATCCTTTTCAATCCGAGCCCTCCGTTTTTGATTTTTCATCATTATTTTTCCCTGTTGGGATTGTACATTGCATATCATGTATTTTTACTTTTAGTTTACTATTATTTTTCTCAGACTAGACTATCTTCCACTGCTTTACAGTGTCGAGCGTCTTTTCTGGGTCCAAATGTCCAATGTTGGAGTTTTAATTTTTCCTATGTCTTGTTTCCATTATAAAGAGCTACCTCGGAGCTGCCTCTCTGGCATCTTTAGCTTTCCCAAAGCTAAACTGATCGTCATCTAATAGCTCCTTTACTTTCATTTCCATTCTTTGTATGTTATTTTTGCCAGCATCTTAGATTCAGGGGACATTGTAGGAGGTGCCTGGGCAATGAGAATAAAAGGGTTGAGCCATTGATTGAATGGGTATTTCACTTTTTACATAACCATATCCATTTAAAATCTTATTATACACATACTTACAGTCCCCAATCCGTAAAGATTAACTTAATAAACAGCCAATAGTCCAATCACCAGCCGGATCATTTAAAAAACAGCACACGCCACATAGGCACATTCTTCTGTAGCACAGGCCCACCATGGTACTGACACCGAGGATCGGAGGTCCGTAAATACCTAATTAATCTGTCTACAGCAAGCCCGCCGTATCGATTTATCCTGATACCGCAGTAAGAGAAGTACGCTCTGTGGAGCGCGAAACCTGTGAAACAGCGCGCCTCATGCACACAGAGCTGGGTCGGTTGTTGTCGAGGATGCTGCGAGGGGGCACCGGACGCTCTGCTGCTGGCAGCTGCTCTGGACGGTGACGTGCAGAAGTAGCAAGTTACGGCCGCGAAGATGGCACTGCGCTCAGTATTGATGTATTTGGTTTCCGGCCAGAGAAGGGTGTGGGCGTCATTGTCATCGAGCATGACGTCATTACAGATACGGACAATCGACAACTTGGTGAGCTGCACTTGGAAACATTTACACTTGCGGGGCCATGCTAAATTTTTTAAACATATTCAGGGGTTGATAGCAGCAGTTGAAATTTTTACCAGTAACTTCAGATAAAACGGTGTGGTGTGCTGACGAATGATGAACCTTTTCCCTAACCATCAAGTATTTGAGCTTAATAGGGAAGAAGCTGTTATTACGATACTGTAACATCAGTACTTTTCTCGAAGACTGTTTCCTGAATCGTCCAGTTGCATAAGAGCAATCGTGTACGAGTTTGTGTGTGTGTGTGTGTGTGTGTGTGTGTGTGTGTGTGTGTGTGTGTATGTGTGTGTCTGTGTGTGTTAATGTGCGTGTGCGTGTGTACAGTCTGTTAAGCTAATGTCACCTCTCTGTTTGTTCCAGACGATACTTAATTTGCCTTCCGTGTGATCTCTGGTATGTTTATGATGGCAGGTGACTTGAGCAGGCTTGACCGTTCTGTGCCCGGCCCAAAGGAAAAGGGCACACTCAAACCAACCCTGTTCAGGTTGTAAAAGAGAAAACCATTACTGTTTGTAAATTGCATAAATTGGTTCTCTGTAATCTTTTCTATAACTTTTGTTTATTTTGTCATTACTTGTGAATTGTTATTGGCCATTTTGAGACTCTTCTGGTAAGTTCTAATTGACGAGGTGCTGTAGGCAACCAGTGTTGGTTAAGCTATCTTTGTGCGTGAGAAACATGTTTTGAACACCATTCTATGATGACAGTTGTTCCCTTGAGACGTAGGCCAGAGCCAGGTTTTACTAAATGTTTTCTTTTAACTGTAGAAGTGAATGCCTGTTTCCTTTTTATATGTTCACTCAAAGCGAATTCTGTTTCTTTAAATAATCAGAAGGGAATCTAACTTAATTGCTGGCATGATGAATGCCTTTAGAATGATTGAAGCTATACTAAAGTCACAGTAGAAATTAGGTGTCTTTTTGTTTTCAGCGAAGAACTACCGACGAATTTTAAAAAAACTTTCTTGAAGGGATTTTATAATAAATTTTAATTTACAAAATTTTGGTCCAACACCTTTCCACAGTAACCGTTACAAACGGTTTAGGCGTTTCACTAATCTCAATAACTGATCGACTCTCACGTTAGTTAGCAGCAACAATAATGAAAGACATCATAGCACAATCAATTTCTTAAGTATTCGTTGGCACGTGGATAGTTCACTTTAGATGTCCTGAAACCATTTCTTCGGACCAAGAGAGACAATCAGAGTCTTCTGTGTTCGATGTACTTTGTCACTTCTGCGAGATTACTCGAAACCGTACGGCCGTGTACCATCCACAGAGTATTTGAGCACTGGCACCACAAACTGAAGACCACACCCATATGCTACAGTGGACAGAGGATGGAGGCTCTGCCATGGATACTGGTAGGCATTCGTAAGGATTTTATAGAGGACCTACAGGCTGTCCTGGTAAAAGTACAGCGAAGCTGTTACACACCGACCAGAGTTTGTCCTACTGACACACAAAGCGTTATCCTAATGCTATTACGTCATCCTGTGGTATGACAGTTCTACAGCCCCCATGTTCCAGACCGTTTCCAGTTTTCAAGTGGAGTCTGCATACCACCAGCGTCTTAAGACGACGGACTCTCTACACAGACTCAACCTTGAAGAGTCCTCCGTGATCCCATCGTCTCATGCCATACGACTCCTAGCGGCCCACCCGTTACCCACAATTATCATCCCCATGGCGACGTGACATTGGCTACTCTTCAGTATGGAGGCCAAGCATACATCATCGTCGATGTCCCGGGCTTCAACCCCAAAGACATCAAACTAGTTTATAATGATCTCGTAATGGACGCCCATTGGACACTTCCGACACACCCACTACTCTGGTTGCCAACATCCTCATCGATGTCAAGTGATTATGGGCCACATGTTGACTATATGGTCTTAGGCGTCACCTGCCAGCAGATTGTGTGCTTACCATCAAGGCCAAGTGCAGGCTTCTCGATAGCTGTGACCACACTCCACGCCACCGCCTGTGCATCCAACACCTCATGAGATACCGCCCGAGCTGTTGAGCCCACACTCACTGCCCATGCCCAGCATATCCTACTGCGGCTGCTCCCATTGGCCACACACTCACCTAGCACTCTGTCTTCTCTACACGACCGCCGCCGAGTACCAGACGCCAAGAAAAGGTCCAGTCTTGCCCTGCATAGCAGACACCATCGACACAGCCGGTCAGACGCATATGCACAGTTCGTTCACATGTTGCTAGGTGGACGCAACTCAACGTCTATTCACTTATTTCATTTTTCAAAACCGCGACGCATCTTCCGTCCGCCGGAAAACAATTCTTGATTTTCCTTTCTTCTCGTTCTGCAGATCATCCTTCGTAACTTTCTTTAGCTTCTCCTTCCGTCAATAGAGAACTATCCCATTACCTTCGTTTGCCTCCGAATACTTCGTATGCTTGACCTTCGATTAAGATTTAACTAGTCCCTTCTTCCAAGACGCTATTGCTCACTTGTTGACAAAATTTCTTCGTAGTGTCCCGTCTGACAGTCTTCCAGAACTGCTGAAATTTAACCTCTTCGTATAATTGTCCCTCTTTCTCCTTTTGCTCCACATGACATCGTAATGCGAAACCTGATTCGAAAAGCTTCTTCTCACAGTTGCTAGAATCTAACTTTCACGAACGGGTCTAGATCTATAAACACCAGACACGTTCAACTTTCTTCCTCTTCATAGACATTGATTTTCACCCTGTGGATCATCCTACTTTCTTTAGAGAAAGCATAAAATTTACGTTAATGCCACAGGAAGGGACAAAATCAAATCATACATTTGCGAATATACGTGTAAATTCCATTCTAGGTTTGTAGAGAAAAACATCAAAACAACGTGCTCGTACAGCAGATCAGTATTACAACCATAGACAACAAATGAAGTAAAGAGTGTTAGTGGAATCATTCTAAGTAAATCACAGAGGAGACTCAGTTCACCCTCATGTAATACATAATTCACCTAATTTCAGTATATTCTGGAGAAGCGTTGTAATAGTTGAACTTGGTGGATGATGTCCCGAAATTTACTATTCAAAAAAAATGTGAAAATTGTTTGAAACAGACAGCTGGTTGTGTTAAGTGATAGTTCCCATTGAACGTATGTAAGTAATTTGTGTACTAGATAAATTACTGCGAAAACCCGGATTAATCAGTTCCCAGAAAAAGAAGACTGTGTTCGTTCCTTTGAAAGCAAGGGCCCCAGTCAGCACTTGTGCTCTTATTCTAATGACACGTTGTCGACGAATGTTTGACCATAGTGTCACTTACTTCCTCCTTCCAAGACCTTCATCTTATCTTCGGTGAAGCTGAAGTAGTAATAAATGGATAATGATTCTTTATTTTAAAATATATGGATAAAAAGTACTTGGTCAAGAAGGATAAGGCACTTTTATTTGATAACAAGTTTCAGCTCAATGACAAACCATTTCCAGACATGAAACATGAAAAATTGAATAACGGAAATGAACAACAGCGAAATAAATTTTTTATTTCAGTTTCAGTTCCTTGTGTACCAGCCACCACGCATTACACATCGTCATAAACTGTTACGTTGAATCGCTCTTATTGTTATGCACATACTGAAAAAAAAATGTATGCAGTTCGTGACAAAAATGGCTGTGATCTTAAGTAAAGTAGGTCGCCACGGTTACAAGCAATCTATCACTAGCCTAGCGTGACATTCCCATTGCTACAGGAACAAGGCAGTAGCTGCATGACGGAAGTCAAAGAACTAGCCACATATGCAGCGTTATCGCTATCAGCGCTGTCAGATGGCACTAGTAGCCAAAGAAGTTTTACAGAGTCGTGCCTCTATAATACTGTACAGTACGCCAATGTAACGGACTTCCTATACTACAACCAATTTTCCATTTGTGTATTCTGTGGAAACCATGTACCAAAAACAGGCTTTTCATTAAGTAATAACAAAAAGAAAAGCGTCAGATAGAAGGGAATGAGAAGGTCAAAATGGAAAACTGCACAGTATTTAAGTACAGGAAAGTATGCATAGTGCCAATGGTAAAGAGCCATAATATTGATTTGTAAGTAGAGTAATACTGAACTCAAAGTCCCAATGTCAGTTATGATCAGTGTAATAAGTGAGTTTTCATGATGCCAGTTATTGCATGGATAACCTATGTTTACGTATGAACGTAATAAGTTATCAAAAATTCAAATTGCTCGGAGCACTATGGGGCTTAACAACTGAGGTCATCAGTCCCCTAGAACTTAGAACTACTTAAACCTAAGTAACCTAAGGACATCACACACATCCAAGCCCGAGGCAGGATTCGAACCTGCGAACGTAGCGGTCGCGCAATAAGGTATCACTAGACAGTACATGTAAAAGCAGAAATTGAATGACAACTTATTGAAAGCCAAGTAGTGATGATCTAACCGTAGAGAAGAGATAAGGCCAAATGTAGCTGAAGGTCTAGTTACTAGATACACAGTAATACATCTAGCAAAATGGCTCACAGGTAATACGAGGGTTGGAACTTTAATAGTGGCAACTATTTATCGATTTCAACTCGATTTCTAAACTGAAGGAAACACTTCACAGCATTCGTTTCAGAACTGCTACAAATTCGTCGGCAATAGACGCGCCACTCGAACTGTCGTCACAACTGGCACTGCTAAGAGTATCCTACGACCTCCACATTGCTGGCAACGGCTTATACACGATGCTGGTGACTACTTTGAAGGGCAGAAAGCTTTGAAACACGTGTCTATTTTGTACGAGATGCAAATAAATAATTGCCACCATTAAAGTTTCAACCATCGTAGTTGCATATATTGACATTCAGCATAAATTAAACTCATAAAAGCGTAATAAGCTAATACCCATACAACAGGTGTAACAGGAATATCAAATGATATCAAAAATTCCATGTATATGAAATACTGAATAAATACAGGAGAGTCAATCGTGTGGAATACCTCACTAACAAGTGCTTCATATAAGAGAATCCCTTATTGAGACTTAATATAAATTATAGGAAATGGACCAACCGAGCTAGTCTGGCTTTATCTTTCGCCGCGCTCGCACGCTCCTCATGTTTGCTCCATAAATGTTCAGTGTTTACGCCAGTGTTTTCGTGTTTCGTGTTTGTTCATTGGCGTTTTTGCACGTGAAATAAGTGTTATAAATTGAGCTATTGCTCTTCGTTCGTACCGTCTTTCTACGTAGTGCCGCTGGGATTTCGGCGTTGTCCGAAATTTCTTCGCTGCAGCACGCCATGGCAAACTCCGTGAGAAAAAACACCGTGCTTTTCACCTTCGACAAGTACACCCGCCGAGTACAGCTCTCTGCACCTGAAATACACGACTGGACTACCGACGTAATTGGCCTTCATTCTGAATCTTTTCATACCATGCAGCTAGACTCTGATGAATACTGCATTTTTGTAAAGTTTAACGATCCCGTGAGTGTAGACCGCTTTCTGGAAAAATTTGGTTATGAAACGGAATTTATACACCGTGATGGTACTAAAAGTACTGTAAAACTCAGGAATTCCGAGTCTGTAATTAAAAACGTTAGGGTTTTGAATATACCCATAGAAGAAGACAACTCGAAAATTAAAGATGTCCTTTCAAAGTATAAGGTTATCAGGTAAATCGAAAACGAAAGGTGGGCTTCGCATTTCAACCTGCAGTGCTTTAACGGCATTCACTCTGTGGAGATAGAAGTGAAGGTGACCATTCCCTCCCACATCTTTGTTGACGGCCACAAGGCTCACGTTATTTACTCAGGGCAAACCCCTACATGTCATGTATGTAACGAGTCTGGTCACCTCCGTCAGGACTGCCCTCGCCGTGTTTTTGTGCTAAAAAATAACGTTACGTAACTCCGGAAATTAACACTCAACGATCTGTTGCCAGCCAGTAATACAACAGAGCCGGCGGCAGTCGTGGCTCCCTTTACTGCCTCTGAAAATGTTGCACTTAATGTTAATGAATTTCCGCCTTCAAAACCTGCATTAACTGCTGAAATTACGTCCTGTGAAAGCTAGATTCCCACTAAAAAGCGTCCTCTAGAGGCCACTGAAGAAAATGTTGATAAGAACTTTCCCTCTGTAATACCCGTTGCCAGGAAGCCGAAGCCAAGTCTTGAAGATCTGTTGGAAGTGGAAAAAGGAAATGGAATGCAAGTCGATGTGGCTCCCACTTCCGAACAAGGAATTATACCACCACGAACAGATAGTGTCGCAGCTGGTAGTGACCTTTCACAGAAATGTGACCCTGAGCCTGAGGGCACAGCTGCAATAACCGCATCAAGTGCACAGCCCATACTTTGCGAACAGTACGAGGAAGTACCAAGTAAACAACCTGGTGACTCCGAAGCGCAACACAGCGCCGAAGAAGGGAATAAACAAGCATCACCGCCTCACCAGCAACACAACACAACAGACAACACCCCGAAGCCAAATATTGACGACTCGCAAGCCACCGCCGTTGCGCCAGACGGCCACCGTCGGAGGCTGCCACCGAAACCAGGTCTTGCTGTCGCGCGTCATCAAGCGAAAGCCACACCAGAGAAGAAAGAAATCAAGAAAATGGATATTAAATATCATGTCATGAGGGCCAACACTGACGAGGAGAAGGAGAAAGATCACACTGACTTATAGCAATGCATTGTCAGGTTTTCAGGATAATTTTCTTTTCAAGCACTTTGTTTGAAAGCAGTAAAAAATTATCTAGGAAGTTAGTACATGTAACTGGCACACAGCTTGTAATGATCGTTACTTGTAGAGATGCACGTTGCTGCTATAATCATACCGATCCTCATCCCAAATAGCTTCTTCTGGTATGTCTGTGATGCAAGCTTATGGCATTACTACTATTAACATTAATAAAATACAGTCACCCTTGAAATTGGCAGCACTAAAAGAATTCTTGTACGAGTCTGAGACTGATATCGCGTAGCTACAAGAAGTTGCGATTACGGTATTTCGGATCCAAGGCTTTTTTAAAATTGTTAATGTTTCTACTGAAGCCAATGTCGGTACAGCCATTCTTATAATGGAATACATTCCGGTGACTGCAAATGAACGACTAGAATCACGAAGAGCCGTAGGCATAAAAATTTTCGATGTAACCGTGCTTAACCTTTACGCCCCATCAGAAAATTCCCATAAATTGGAACGTGCTAAGTTTTTTCAAGATGAACTTATTTATTTATTTATTGAGGAAAAATCCGTGTTCTCTTATACAAGGTGGCGATTTTAATTGTGTTTTAAACCAGAAATATCAACAACCCATATTTCAACTACTCGCCACAGTTACAAAAGTTAGTAAGTGATCTACAACTTAGGATGTGTGGAATATTCAGCACCTGACGTCAGTCGAGTTCACGTATATCACCAGCGACTCCCGCAGCAGACTAGATAAAATTTGCGTGTCACCCAATTTGCAAATTTTTTTATTAACGGCTGAAACTGTTCCCGGGTGTTTTAACGATCACAGTACACTTTTAACTTGCTTTAATTTACGTGTACAGCCACCCCGTCGATTCAGAGGCCAATGGAATTTGAATATCTCTGTTTTAACTGACGAAGAACTGGAACAGGAATTAAGAGCAGCGTGGACTATGTGCCTCCGCACAGCAGACAAGCACCCAACAGTCATTGACTGGTGGACTAGGAGGTCTAAACCAAGGCTGCGAAAAGTTGTCATGCAGTATAGTGCAGCGCGGTACAGGGAGGTGAGGAATACAATGAAGTTTATAATATCAACAGGAACATGGTGACGTAATTCGTCTGAATGATATCAAAAAAATTAAAGCCAAGTTATTAAGCATTAAAAGGAAACAGATGGATGGACTAATAATTAAATCGAAAGCCACATCAGTAGTAGCAGATGAAACAGCTTCTCTGTATCTCTTGGTGCGGCATGCTAAAAACAGACGTCAAACTTTTATTGATGAAGTCCAGACGCATACTGGTAGAAGGCTCACATACCAGAAAGAAATGTACTGGTTCTATGACGACTTATATGCCCCTACCACAGTAGACGATTCAGCTCTCGAGGACTTTCTCACTATTTTGGGTCCACAATTGTCGGGAACAGAGAACGCTGGCATCCTGTCAGATGAAGTGCATGAGGCAGTGCGTAACTCACCTCTCAAAAAATCTCTGGGACTTGATGGCCTCCCTGTGGAGTTTTAGGCCTGCTACTGCTGTATAATTGGGGACAAGATCACTTCAATGGCGAATGAGGTCCTGAACGGAAAAGCGGTCCGTGCAGAGTTTAAGGAAAGTAAAACAGTAGTGATACCTAAGAGTAAAGGCAAAACCAACTTAAACAATTCTCGGCCTCTTTCGCTACTAAATTCTAGTTACAAAATAATTTCGCGTGTTATCAACAAAATACTCTCTGCCTTTTCCAACAAAAAATTGAGTCATCATTAATCTTGTTCTCCAACCAGAACGATATTCGAAAGTCTATCTGCATACAGAGACGTCATTGCAATTACCTCAGTGACAAGTATAAAATGTATTTTAATCTTTACAGATTTCAGCAAAGCTTTTGACCGCGTTAGTCATAGATACCTCTTTGCGACGCTGTCAATATGGCTTTCCACCCTCGGATTGTCAATATGCTAAGAAATATTGCAACAGGTACAAATGCGAAAATAGCAATCAATGGCCAAACATCTAACTCCATACAGATAAGGCGAGGGGTTCCACAGGGCAGTCCCTTATCTAATAGGTGTTGATATAAAATTGGGTCACCTCCTCCCGCAGGGTCAAAGAATGATGTATTTAAATTTCGATCTGTTAATAGTATAGTAATAGCCGTCTCTTTAGAGCCCTTTCTCCGCGCTGTCTACGCAAGATTAACAGGCATAACATTGAGTGGTGGGAAAACTGTCATACGATCTTATGCTTATGACGTGGGTGTTGTAATAAGGTATAAGGAGGAGGCAGTGACACTGGAAAGACAAATCCAAAAGTATTGTCTAGCGTCGGGAGCGATAACAAATGAAAACAAATGTAAAATATTGAATCTGAGGGGCCTAGATCACCTCTGACTGGCATGGGCAAAACAAGACACCAAACATAACACTTTAGGAATAACCTCAATGGTATGTCAGATGAGGATGGCTGCTTTTAACTGGACGGAAACTAGGAGGAAAGTTCATGGTGCTGTAATGGAGAACATCCATCGAACTATGGACCAGGTGCAAAAAGTCGGATTCATCAACTCCTACATTTTGCCTAAAGCGTATTTCACTGCGCAGATATTTCCGATCCCCAAAATAGTAGCGAAAGGGATCATGTCCACTGTTACCAATTATTTATGGCGAGGAGACATATTGAACTAGATGTCAGAAACGGGGGCCCCGATTTCTACATCTACATCGACATCCATACTCCGCAAGCCACCAGACGGTGTGTGGCGGAGGGTACCTTGAGTACCTGTATCGGTTCTCCCTTCTATTCCAGTCTCGTATTGTTCGTGGAAAGAAGGATTGTCGGTATGCCTCAGTGTGGGCTCTAATCTCTCCGATTTTATCCTCATGGTCTCTTCGCGAGATATACTTAGGAGGGAGCAATATACTGCTTGACTCTTCGGTGAAGGTATGTTCTCGAAACTTTAACAAAAGCCCGTACCGAGCTACTGAGCGTCTCTCCTGCAGAATCTTCCACTGGAGTTTATCTATCATCTCCGTAACGCTTTCGCGATTACTAAATGATCCTGTAACGAAGCGCGCTGCTCTCCGTTGGATCTTCTCTATCTCTTCTATCAACCCTATCTGGTACGGATCCCACACTGCTGAACAGTATTCAAGCAGTGGGCGAACAAGCGTACTGTAACCTACTTCCTTTGTTTTCGGATTGCATTTCCTTAGGATTCTTCCAATGAATCTCAGTCTGGCATCTGCTTTACCGACGATCAACTTTATACGACCATTCCATTTTAAATCACTCCTAATGCGTACTCCCAGATAATTTATGGAATTAACTGTTTCCAGTGCTGACCAGCCATTTTGTAGCTAAATGATAAAGGATCTATCTTTCTATGCACTCGCAGCACATTACACTTGTCTACATTGAGATTCAATTGCCATTCCCTGCACCATGCGTCAATTCGCTGCAGATCGTCCTGCATTTCAGTACAATTTTCCATTGTTACAACCTCTCGATACACCACAGCACCATCTGCAAAAAGCCTCAGTGAACTTCCGATGTCATCCACTAGGTCATTTATGTATATTGTGAATAGCAACGGTCCTATGACACTCCCCGGCGGCACACCTGAAATCACTCTTACTTCGGAAGACTTCTCTCCATCGAGAATGACATGCTGCGTTCTGTTATCTAGGAACTCCTCAATCCAATAACACAATTGGTCTGATAGTCCATATGCTCTTAGTTTGTTCATTAAACGACTGTGGGAAACTGTATCGAACGCCTTGCGGAAGTCAAGAAACACGGCATCTACCTGTGAACCCGTGTCTATGGCCCTCTGAGTCTCGTGGACGAATAGCGCGAGCTGGGTTTCACATGACCGTCTTTTTCGAAATCCATGCTGATTCCTACAGAGTAGATTTCTAGTCTCCAGAAAAGTCATTATACTCGAATACAATACGTGTTCCAAAATTCTACAACTGATCGACGTTAGAGATATAGGTCTATAGTTCGGCACATCTGATCGACGTCCCTTCTTGAAAACGGGGATGACCTGTGCCCTTTTCCAATCCTCTGGAACGCTACGCTCTTCTAGAGACCTACGGTACACCGCTGCAAGAATGGTGGGCAAGTTCCTTCCCGTACTCTGTGTAAAATCGAACTGGTATCCCATCAGGTGCAGAGGCCTTTCCTCTTTTGAGCGATTTTAGTTGTTTCTCTATCCCTCTGTCGTCTATTTCGATATCTACCATTTTGTCATGTGCGACAATCTAGAGAAGGAACTACAGTGCAGTCTTCCTCTGTGAAACAACTTTGGAAAAAGACATTTAGTATTAAGGCCTTTAGTCTGTCATCCTCTGTTTCAGTACCATTTTGGTCACAGAGTATCTGGACATTTTGTTTTGATCCACCTACCGCTTTGACATAAGACCAAAATTAATTAGGATTTTCTGCCAAGCCAGTACATAGAACTTTACTTTCGAATTCATTGAATGCCTCTCGCATAGCCCTCCTCACACTACATTTCGTTTCGCGTAATTATTGTTTGTCTGCAAGGCTTTGGCTATGTTTATGTTTGCTGTGAAGTTCCCTTTGCTTCCTCAGCCGTTTTCTAACTCGGTTGTTGTACCACGGTAGCTCTTTTCCATCTCTTACGATCTTGCTTGGCATATACTCATCTAACGCATAATGTACGATGGTTTTGAACTTTGTCCACTGATCCTCAACACTATCTGTACTTGAGACAAAACTTTTGTGTTGAGCCATCAGGTACTCTGAAATCTGCTTTTTGTCACTTTTTCTAAACAGAAAAATCTTCCTACCCTTTTTAATATTTCTATTTACGGCTGAAATCATCGATGCCGTAACCGCTTTATGATCGCTGATCCCTGTTCTGCGTTAACTGTTTCAAATAGTTCGGGTCTGTTTGTCACCAGAAGGTCTAATATGTTATCGCCACGAGTCGGTTCTCTGTTTAACTGCTCAAGGTAGTTTTTAGATAAAGCACTTAAAAAAATTTCGCTGGATTCTTCGTCCCTGCCACCCGTTATGAAAGATTGAGTCTCCCAGTCTATATCCGGCAAATTAAAATCTCCACCCAGAACTATAACATGGTGGGGAAATCTACTCGAAATATTTTCCAAATTATCCTTCAGGTCCTCAGGCACAACAGCTGCTGAGCCAGGGGGCCTATAGAGACATCCAATGCCATGTCTGAGCCTGCTTTAACCGTGACCTTGGTGGATATTCGAAATAAAGCGTCTGCTCTGTTCCTCAAACGGACTTACCGTATGCTCAGACAACTTCCACAATGTATAACCGCAAATCTCTTTCAGGCTGTGACAACCCATAGCCTGCAAGCACCGATTGATGTGCGAAGGATTAATGCCCGTCTGCAATATGTGAGGAACTTTTCCTTGAAGCAAGTTATCTTAGTGACGAAATCGGAAGCAACACATGTATCACAGCGCGCGACATCATACTTGAAAGGAAGTTAAATGAGGGCTGAAACAAAATTGAAACGAAATTTCCTAATTGCGACTTGCACGCTGTATGGCGGAACATCAACTATGCCGGGCTGTCTACAGACGCCATATCAGCATGGTACAAAACAGTTGACAACGTCATCAGCACCAACGAGAGATTATACGGGAACGGTTTAAACCAGACACACCTTTGTGGAAAACGCAATCTGGTGGATACACTCATCCACAGATTCAACTGTGGCGGCAATGTGAACAACTGGAATTGGATCAGGCAATAAATCGCCTTTCTCACCAGATCCTTGACGGAATATATAACGCCATCGCTCCTCCTGAGACCAGACATGACGTATTTTCCGAAATTAAAAACCAACGCCATTAGCTGGTTACTGAGAAAATATGTTAGTTATGTCATCAACAAACTTGGATCGGACAACAAGATAGAATTCCGCGTTTACATAAAGTGTGAATACGCAAAAATCAGCACGTATCGCAACAACAAGAAACACTACGGCAACATGCTGAAGATCATTTTTGAAAGAATGGGTGTCGGTTAAATATATGGAACCACTACAACACCTTGAACGAGAACGAACAGAAGATAATTAAAAGTCACTTCTGTTATTATTATTATTTACTCTTACCTTGCTTCCGAAACTTCTATGTTACACGAAGGGTTTTTCCAAAACATTTTGTTCAGAATTACTCGTGTTCGACTTCCAAAGTATTTGTGTGATTGAAGAATAATTGGTAAGTCTTTATCAGTGTTCAGTTTATACTCAGAGAAGAGGTTTCATTGCCTTTGATACAGCGGAGAATGGGAGTTTTTTGTTAAGATTTCTGCACACTTAGTGCTATGACCCAACAGGGGACAAGAAAGAAGGGGTGGGAGGGGTTTGGGCCTCGACACACAGGCAGTGCCGTGAAGAGACCCCACTGCTTGTGCGGCGTGTACCACGCCCTGACCTTTCTTAAAAAAATAAATAAAAATATATAAAGAAAAACAAAAGAATGAAATACAATATGGAAAATAGTGGTTAGCGGGATTACTACACGTAAGGACACGGGTTCGCGAAGAAAGCGGTCTAAAAAAATTTAAAAAAAGTTGGTAGAGCACTTACCCACAAAAGGCGAAGGTCCTGGGTTCGGGACTCGAAAAACAAAAAAAAGAAGTGGTGCAGTGGTTAGCACACTGGACTCACATTCGGAAGGACGATGGTTCAAACCCCCACCCGGCCATCCTGATTTAGGTTTTTCGTGATTTTTCGAAATTGCTTCACGCTACTGCCGAGATGGTTTCTTTGAATGGGCACGACCAATTTAGTTCCCTATCCTTTCCTAATCCGATGGGATCGACGACGTCGTTGTTTGGCACCCTCCTCCGAATTAGCCAACCAACCTAATAAATACATAATAAATTTAGTAAAATGAACAGCTTACAAAGTAAGAATAAATGGAATATGAACCTCGTCTAGAATATCCATGTATATACAATAACCAGCTTGTATCTTTAACGTTAAAAGCAAAGTGAGAAGGTTTAAAGCCTCTCGTCACTTTTCGTTTAGTCTTAAGGCTAAGGCTACAAGCTGACTATTCTATACACATGGTATTTTAGCGATACTGGCTTAGGATTTTTTATCCACACACTTTAACATGATACACCGTACATCTTCCTATATGACAGTCTGAAATATCAACGTTCCTTATTTTGCTTGTAACTGGAAAGACTTCCTCGTGTTCTGTGGGGCATATAGAATTTTCTCGTGATTAACTAGTGAGCTAGAAAAGAAATGGATCATTTCCAGCTACCTAAGACATTGGAAACGTCAAAAATGACTAATAACAGCCATTAAATATTGAAAACTTAACTGATGATATATTAGTTATTTGAAGTACATAACCAGTTATCGACATTAAGTGAAACGGTAAGATAGGGTTACTATTGAGCCGCGTTTAATGCATCCAAATGCAAGAAAGAGCAGTTATTTACGTAGCTGGAATTTTGCCCAGCCGAAATAGTCTCCTTTCTCGGTAGGCTTCGCGAGTCGCACTGCGGCGTTCGATAAAAATAATTAGCCAACGCCGGCCAGGCGTGGGCCTTTGAGCCAGCCAGAGGGAAGAAGCATCGGGTGTCCGTGTTCTTTTTGCCGATACAACGGCGGGATAATAGTTCGCGGGAAAGCCTAGCAGGTAATAAAAGTCCAGGACTGAACAGGCGCACAAACCCTGCAACCACGGCGACGCAATTTCCCGCTTCGATGACCACCGGCATTATAGGTCGGAGCCCGGAATGTTCCCTTATCCGGTTTTGGGACGGGGCTGCCGAAGAGATTTAGGAGTCTCCTTTGGAAAAAAAAAGTGCTCTCTTCTTCCTGTCACGACTCTGAAATCTTCCGTAACGTTCGCAGAGCACACAGTAGCTGCGGAGAATTCTATTTATAGCTACAACAGTTGATACACCTGAGGCATAAGTCAAGCATTTTAACCTATAGGGTGGCGCACGAAATGTGTTACCATTTTGTTTTTGAATATAAACTTTATTGTCAATACAATCTGAAAGGAACATATACTACATTGAAGAGCCGTCCATGGAGATTTGTTCTAACTCAGCACATGCTCAATATGTCCACCATTTCGTTTCCTGACTTCCTTCGAACGAACACTGAAGTTAGTGATTACCCTACGGTACACGTCTCCCGTAATTTCACTGCATGTTGAAGAATAAGTCTTCTGAGCTCCATTAAATCACGTGGACGTTTCGGGAAAATACTTTCCTTTAGGTACCCCCAAAGAAAAAAGTCACATGGATTGAGGTCTGGACCATTCGGGGGCCAATTTCGTCCTTCATTGAAGCGACCCGGAAACTTCAGTGAAATGATCTGCATGTCGAAATGCTCGTGTAAAAACTCCAACACAGTGTTTACATTATGTGGCCCTGCTGCATCTTACATGAACCACTGCGTGTTGAAGGGCAAGGCAGTAGCAAGAAGGAGTGGAATGTACTGCGAAGCATGCTCAAATAACGCTCGCTGTTCACAGTTTCTTCAAAGAAAAAGGGTCCAATAAGTCCGTGACTGGAAATTGCTGTCCACGCAGTAATCCTCGGAGCATAATGTCGTCGTTCATGAAGCACTTGTGGGTTTCAGTGGCCCAAAAGCATACATTTTGTTTGTTAACCACAGCGTGTAAATGAAAATGCGCCTCGTCTGAAAACCAAACGTTGTTGAGAGTTTCTTCCCCATCCTCCGCTCACTGAGCAACAGTAGACTCTGCTGCTTGTGTTCTTCGGTGACCTTCTGTGCACAGGTTATCTTGTATAGGTACATATGGAGGTCACTTTTGAGAATGCGTTGAACGGAGCGTCTGGATATTCTCAGTTGCACTGCTGCCTTTCTACACGATTTCCCGGGACTTCTCTGTACAGCAGCTCGTACCGCTTCAATATTCTCCGGCGAAGAAACAGGCTTAGGCCGAGGTCGCTTCGCTTCCAATACTGGTCCTTCCTGTACACATTTATCGTACAACCTGTGGATGGCCTTCTTGCAAGGGACCCATCGTGTGTTAAACTGTTGTCGAAAACGCCTCTGAGTCACAACAAGGCTTTACGTTTCATGGAAAAGTAACACAATTGCCGATCGTTTCTGTGTCGTCAGTCTTCCATTGTTAGTCATTGCTGCATACTCGTCTCTTAGCGGAAGTATCGTGAATTACACCTCATTTCGTAACTCATTTACCCAAGCGGGATATCTAATGAGCGTCGTAAATTGTGAAAGAAACAACTGGTAACACATTTCGTGCGCCACCCTGTAGAATAACATTGACACTTCAATCCTGATCGATTTATTAGCTATATGGATAACTGTTAAGAATGCTGAGTTCTAACGTTTACTAAAAAAACCACGCAAAATCATATGACCGCACATATCTAAATGCTTGTGGATAAGCCTTTCTTGAAACAAAACCTTCACTATCCAAGGACCACAATGTCAGTTAAACAAGGCATGTATGCTACACCGGTGTGGGAAAAATTCCAAAGCGCAAATAAGAAAAGGAAGAAATGGAGAAATGCGCTTGATGACGGTCGCAGACAACTCCAAACATTATCAGAATAAATTTTCGCTCTGCAGCGGAGTGTGCTTTGATTTGGAACTTCCTCTGCGGGACAGGTACTCGAAAACGGGTCTTTTGCCTTTGACAGAGAATTGCTCTACCTAATGCGCTATGCAAGCACTAGCAATGACTATCGAGCGAGGAACCTTTTGTCGTCAGCAGGCGACTACTTTACTGAAGTAGCTGTCTATCTGCGATCCACCAGCATAGCCTTAGCTGTGGGGAGGGATTCGACTTGTGCCAGTATCCTTCAGACGGTAGTTCAACTACCCGCGAAATACAAAGTTACCTGGTTCCAGAAACTGTCCGGCACACAGTTCTCTGGAAATTTGTGGTTAGGTCTTATGGAACCAAACTGCTAAGGTCATCGATCCCTAAGCTTGCAACCTACTTAATCTAACTTACGCTAAGGACAACACATACACCTATGCCCAAGGGAGGACTCGAACCTCCGACAGGGGGAGCCGACACTGTTTTAATCCGCCACGACGTCAGTATGTATCGTCCATTATATTGCACAGTCATTTCACCTAATGCTCGTTACCGTTCATAGTTTCCATCTCGTGACACTGCCAGAATAATGCATGTGTGCTTTTTAAGACCAACTCATGTACAACACTGACTAAAAAACCATTCTCTCTACTGCGTGACACAGGCTGGTTCCATCCCTCACAAACGCAAGGAAATCTTGATTTCTGTTTTATGGCATAGCTACATTGATTCAGTTGGGCATTTATTTATGCAAAGTAGCAACAAAAGCTCATGTGACGCAGCATGTGAAAGTTACTGTATTTGGACGGGCTACTCCTGTAACCCAAATATCAGATGTGAAGCTGGTTCTAGATGAACCGAAACCGGTCATATGAATAAACATTTTGCAATCAAGACGGATTATGAGTAACATCGTAATAATCTGTTTCATAACTTCAGGTTCCTAATCAGGCATACCATAATCGCTACGTGTTCAGTGACTGTTTAATGTCCTTACTCGCATTGTCTGAAAAGGCATACACTTCATCTCAGTAAAGTTTTTTCAATAATTGTTCGATAACTATCAGCAGATGACGACATAAAAGTTTTCTGGGTATGGTAACGCGCCATAATGTATAAACTACTGCTGCTGCAGAATAACCGACGTTTCGGCCACGCTTGCAGCGGCCTTAGTCAGGGTCTACCAGTAGACCCAGAAAAAGGCCGCTGCAAGGGCGGCCGAAACGTCGGTTATTCTGCAGCAGCAGCAGTAGTTTATACATTATGGCGCGTTACCATACCCAGAAAACTTCTATGTAGATTTACTCTGGCCGCGGAAGGCTACGCAATTATATAAGCAGACGGTGTGCTCATAAATGCTTATAAATGAAGAAAATAAGCTGTTTTAGAGATATCTGACGTATTTCATCGATCGGTGTGCCGTATCATTTTTGTATTAACGCTCTACTGTACAGCTGTTATTACTATGTGTGGCATAAATTTGTTACAGTAATTTCATGTAACATCATACGGTTCGCATTGCATTGCTACGTAACCTACTATGTGTCCATAATAGATATTTAGTGTGTGAATTTGTGTGTTCGCTATGAAGGTGCTATGTGTTGTGACTAACCTGGTAAATGAAAGTGCTTTCCTGTTTGTCTCGCGTAATTACATTCCACTCACAATGTTATTATAACTATACATTGCGGCCATCACTGTCGTACAGCAATTCCTTGCTGGCCGCTGGTGGCCGAGCGGTTCTAGGCGGTTCAGGCTGGAACCGCACGACTGCTACGGTCGCAGGTTCGAATCCTGCCTCAGGCATGGATGTGTGTGATGTTCTTAGGTTAGTTAGGTTTAAGTAGTTCTAAGTTCTAGGGCACTGATGACCTCTGACGTTAAGTCCCATAGTGCTGAGAGCCATTCGAATCTTTTTTTTTTTGTATTTCCTTGCCATAATCTTTGCTTACTCATCGAGCAGTCGAGACTGAAAGAAACTGATCGAAGACTTTCCCATTGCCATTTTTCTTCCCCAGAAGGTGAATGTCATTCCCTTGTCGAAAATTGTTTGCGTCTGATGTCTGCTTTCACTGTCCACTCTCACTGTCAGTCTGGATGTTCAGTTAATGATACTGCAGCTTGCTATGGACTTGTGACATCAGCTTAATGTGATGGCTGCTTATAAACAGGGTGATAAAAATGCCATACGTGGGCGTCGGTACGTGATTTCTCATTTCAGTTCAAGACAAAAGTGTAACTAGAAAAATGAAGTCCAAGCATCAGGTTTAATATAAAATGTGTTTTAAAAAACGAGACACTGACAACACCGTAATGTACACTCAGCATGGCCAAGAAGAGGTGGCATGAACATTGGACTGTGCGGGAAGTGTCCCATTTTCGCAGTGAGACGAGAAATGCTGTGCGGAAGGACATGCGGACTCGCCGATCTTTGGGTCGTGTTTGTGCCAAATATTTCTTTTCATTTAAATCATCAAATTTTGTCTACTTTACACCTCCGCAATACAGCACCCGGTGTATTCCTTTTTGTTGCTGTTACGTTTGTTTAAACAATAAGACATAGGGCCAACATGAATTTCTTAGAGGGTTGAAGAATCACATTGTTTCGTTCATGATATAAATGAAGCCAAAACAAAATAATATTTTATACAGCAACGTTATCTGTATCTAATAAAGCCCAGAAAACAGGCCCGCCACACTAGCTTGCACATTAGGCTATGCACAACAAAATCATTCTGAAGGTTCCACGACCAGGTTTATCTTCATAGAGCCGGTGCGTTCACTTTAGAGAAGATGTTCAATGCTATTACCTTGGATTTGGAAACACATCGCCTCTCGCTTGATCATACTTTACTGGATCATATTTGTGACACATCCGTCCATCAGTGTCGAAGCGGCAATCACGTTGCCTATTTGGTCGTGTACAACTACGGTTTAACTACTTGTTCCTTTAAGAGTTCTCACAAATAAAAATCTAGTGGAATAAGGTACGCCGGCCGAAGTGGCCGCGCGGTTCTGGCGCTGCAGTCTGGAACCGCGAGACCGCTACGGTCGCAGGTTCGAATCCTGCCTCGGGCATGGATGTGTGTGATGTCCTTAGGTTAGTTAGGTTTAACTAGTTCTAAGTTCTAGGGGACTAATGACCTCAGCAGTTGAGTCCCATAGTGCTCAGAGCCATTTGAACCATTTTTTGAATAAGGTACAGGGAACGTGGAGGACAGAAAATGGAATCTCCACGACCAATCCATTTCCCCGGAAACGCTTCGTTAAATAATTACATTTTATGTAAAACATTCTCGGTTTTCTTGCGCGTCAATTCGGGATAAAATCTGAAGCTATCAACGATAGCTTCCATCGTCATAGCCGGGAGCAACAGATTGGATAGAGGAAAGAGAGAAAATCCAAAGAAAAGTAGCGCATTTCGTTAGAAATCATTGAGTAAGTGCTCAGCTATCAGCAATGGCAGACGCTTCAAGAGAGGCGTTCTGGGCAACGCCATGGCTCATTGTTAAAATTCCAAGAGCAGATATCCCTGGAAGTGTCGACTAAAGGTAGAATTAGAGAGATTCGAGTTCACCCGCTTAAATTTTGATTAATAATCAGAATTGGCGGCCGAAGACTTTCAGAATAAGAAGTCACGCTCATTCAGCCTAATGGCCTCGACAAAGATGGCAGAGGAGCAAACATAGGTTCAGGGCACCCTCGTATCGTTTGGGTGGGAAACTGCCCCTAAAGGCGGAAGAATCCACAATGATCAACGGCATGAGAATGCAGGTGGCAATAGAAACCACTGAATTCAAGACATACAACGTGTATCCACAGGACACGTGGCCTTTAATTGAAAAAGTGTCATGACGATCTCTCCGTTGGGAAAATATTCCTGAATAGTCCCCCATTACGATCTCTGGGTGGGTACTGACCAGGGGCTGGTGACCATGAGAAGAAGACTGAATAACCAGCGAAAGGATAACGTCCAACAAGTCGAAGCACGGAATGTCAGGAGCTTGGACGTGGCAGGAAACTTAGAAATGCAGAGCCTTAGTCTATATATGGTACGGGTCGTTGAAGTGAAATGGAAAGAAGACAAGGACTTCCGGTCAGATAAGTATAAGGTAATATCAAAGCAGCACAAAATAGTATAGCGGGAGTAGGATTCGTTATGAATAGGAATGTAGGGCTGAGAGTGTGTTACTGTGAACACTTCAGTGATAGGGTTGTTCTTATCAAAATCGACAGCAAACCAACACTGACAACGATAGATCAGGTGTACTTACCGTCATAGCAAGCTGAAGATGAAGAGAGATTGTATATCAGGATATTGAAACGGTAATAATGTACGTAAGGGACACGAAAATTTAATAGACATGTGGGACTGGAACGCGGTTCTAGGGGAAAAAGTAGAAGAAAATGTTACAGGAGAATATGGACTTCGGAGAGGGAATGAGAGAGGACAATAATTGAATTCTGTAATAAATTTCAGCTAGTAGTAGTGAATACTCTGTTCAAGAATCATAAGAGGAGGTAAACTTGGAAAAGGCCGGGTGATTTCAGTTAGATTATGTCATGGTCAGACAGAGATTCCACAGTCAGATCCTGGGTTGTAAGGCGTAGACTCAGATCGCAATGTAATATTAATGAAGAGTAGGCTCAAGTTAAAGAGATGAATCAGGAGAATCATCACGCAAAGATGTGGGTTACGGAAGTACTAAGGAATGACGAAATACGCTTGAAATTCTCTATGGATATAGATACAACAATAAGGAATAACTCAGCAGGCAGTACAGTTGAAGAGGAATGAACGTCTCTAAAAAGGGCAGTCACAGAAGTTGGAAAGAGAAACATGGATACAAAGTAGGTAACTGCGAAGAAACTGTGGGTAACAGAAGAAATACTTAACTTATTCGATGAAAGAAGAAATTGAAAAAAATGTTCAGGGAAATTCAGTAATACAGAAATACAAGTCGCTGAGGAATGAAATAAGTAGGGAGTGCAGTGAAGATAAGACGAGACTGTGGCATGAAAAATTATACGGAATCGAAAAACAAATGACTGTCGGAAGGACTGACTCAGGATATAGGTGAGTCAAAATAACCTTTGGTGATATTAAAAGCAGGGGTGGTAACATCAAGAGGGCAACAGGAATTCGGTTTTTAAATGGAGAGGTGACAGCGGATAAGTGCGAAAAGTATAAGGACTCTGTGAGGGGGAAGGTTTGGTTGATGTGATGGAAGATGAAACAGGAGTTGATTTAGAAGAGATAGGGGATCCAGTATTAGAATCAGAAGTTAAAAAAGTTTTGGAGGACTTACGATCATATAAGGCAGAAAGGATAAATAACATTCCATCGGAATTTCTAAATTCATTGGCAGAAGTTGGACCTAGACGCATTGGACATTCCAAATCGGAAATTGTTAGGGAAATCAGTATTCCGGGATCACCAATGTCAAGAGCGTACCGATAATACCAAATTTCAGCACCACCACTCACCACTGACTTCGTAGTAGCCACCGGCCTCCACTTAAAGACCGGGACCAGCGGCTTTTGCGTAGAGTTGTCAGTGCTAACAGAGATGTGACATTGCATGCAATAACCGCAGAAATTAATGTGGGGCGTAAGACTAACGTATTCGTTAGGAACGTGGGGGTTATATGGCATTAACGGAATATGGCAGCAAACTACCGAAGCGAGTGCTTTTGTGAACTGGACGACACACCGCCTACAACGCTTCTCCTGGGGTCGTGCCCGTATCAGTTGCACCCTATAAGAATGGAAAACGATGGCCTGGTCAGAAGAGTCCCAATTTCAGTTCGTAAGAGCTGAGGGATTGGCTCAAGTGTGGCGCAAACCCTACAGAGCCATGAAAGCAAGTTGTCGACTAAGCACTTTTCAAGATGGTGGTGGCTCCATAATGCAATGGGCTGTGTTTGCATGGAATTAACTGAAGTTTCTGTTCCTACTGAACACATTAGTGATTGGAAACTGTTGTATTCGGGTACTTTTTCCAGGAACTGATGGAATTTTTACGAACGACAATGTGCCATGTCTCCGGCCACAGTTGTTCGTGTTGGGTTTGAAGAACGTTCTGGAAAAATCGAGAGAATGGTTTGATCAACCAGATCGCTCGATATTGATCCGGGAATTTACTTCCAAAATCTTTTCTTAAAGAATTTACTTTATTTACTGGCGATTCATCAAGAACATTAACACATTTAATCACACTAGGCGAGCGTGGAAATAGTTGCCAGGGAGTAACTGGTGAAAACGAAATTACCTTTAACAAATGCGAATTTTATTCATAAAAGCCGTTTCAAAAACAGATTTAAAATTTATAAACAGAAAAGCACCCTCGAAATATCAAGTTAAAATTTTACTTAGAGGCGGAAAAAACATTACTGACAGTATGAGCCTTCGGGCTGAGAAACTTGCCGCTCCGTTTCAACACGGTCACAACAACCTCTTAAAGACTGCACTGGTGCAAATCTGAAACACACCAGATTACTTTAAACTAAAAATTTTAACAACTCAAACAAACACATTAACAATGCACCCGGTAAGAGGGATGGGAATGGTACAAACACTCACAATAAGAAACTATTTGCCACCGAAAGTGCAATTTGTTTTCTTTTAAAGGACTCTTACTGTGGAAGAGTGGCAACTTTATAAAAATGACTATTTAAATAAAACCCACCAAATTCAGACTTACATAAAATGTAGAACATGCTCTACATTACACATATACCGCCTCGCAAGATAATAGGCCAGATAAAAACATATTTCAGGAATTCGGCCTTTACACCTTGATTCTATAAATTCGTTAATACCGAATCCTAGAAACATGACAGAGGCAGCTATTAACGTATGGCAGATTGACTTGGGGATTACTGAACAACCCGAACCGCAGATTGCTCTACCCCTCCTCAACTCCACAAGGGAGAAACGGACCACCCAATTCACAGATAACCACCTTCCCGTGGGTGGGCAAACGGAGAAGAATGGTGGGACGCCCCTAAAAAAGCGGTCAGAATTTAAGAAGTAAATGAAACTACATATATCGAATCACTTCTAATAAAATGCGATTTCTCGAGAAGATCTGGAGCAGCACCCCCAACACTCTCCACCACCGTCCGCTGCCAGCCGCTTCAACGGACGCAGGAAGATCGCGCCGATCTCCCGTCTCACGGCGTCGCAGCTCGCCCCGGCCAGCCCGATGTCGTGGTTTCACTCCTGTTGCTCTCGTGTCAACCGCGAAGCCACTACCCCTTTCCATACGGCGCGGCCCACTGGACTCACGTGGGGACCTCACATGCGCCGACGCTCAAGACGGACATGTCATCTCGTCTCTCAGTACGCGACCGACCAACCGAACGATCCAACCGCCAATGACCGTTGCCCGAGTAATTCGAGCAGACTGGCGGCCTAACGCGCAAACTCAGATGCAGGAATTCAGCCCCGACCGGGCGACCACTATCTGAGTTCTGTTACTGGCGAAGTGGCAAGGCTCTCAGTTTCTGGCTTAAAGTTTGATCCAAACGACAGACACACTCGCACTCCGACGCCAGACAGACACAAACTGCCACACAAATGCTAACGAGACAGACCAGCAACTGGTGACGCGAGACTGACCTAGCCTCACCCCGACTGCACCACTCCGAGCTGATAGAGCCCCTCAAATGCACGTGAACAGGCAACCTTTCCGCTTTCCCACCACAGGGATATAGCAAAGCTGCGATTGTAACAGCGGCGCCACCGCCAGAAACGGAGGGCGACTGCTTCACACAACGCGCTGCGGCGCGCTCTTAAAAACAAATTTTTTTTTTTCTTACCACGGCTCAGTGGCGTTAATGGAATGTGGCAGCAAACTACCGAAATGAGTGCCTTTACTAACTGGACGACACACCGCCTACAACGCTTCTCCTGGGGTCGTGGCCATATCAGTTGCACCCTCTAAGAATGGAAAACGATGGCCTGGTCAGAAGAGTCCCGATTTCGGTTCGTAAGAGCTGAGGGATTGGCTTAAGTGTGGCGCATACCCCACAAAACCTTGAACTCTAGTTGTCGACTAAGCACTTTTCAAAATGGTGTTATGGGCTGTGTTGCATGCAATGAACTGAATTTTCTGTTCCTACTGAACTGATTAGTGATTGGAAACTGTTCTATTCTGGTACACTTCCCAAAAAACTGATGGAACTTTTATGATGGATAATGCGCCATGTTACCGGCCCGCAGTTGTTCGTCTTGGGTTTGGAAAACATTCTGGACAAACCGAGGGAATGATTTGGTCAACCAGATCGCCCGTCATGAATCCAACGGAACATTTACGGAACGTAATCGAGAGGTCAGTTGGTGCACGAAATTCTGCTCCGGCAACACTTCTCCATTTATGAACGACTATAGAGATAGCGTGGCTCAATATCTCTGCAGCGAACTTCCAACGACTTATTGAGTCCACACCACGTCGAGTTACTGCGCTACGGCGGTCAAAAAGAACTCCGACAGGGTATCAAGCAATATCCCATGACTTTTATCACCTCAGTTTGAACTATATTTCCCTCTCGCATCAAGTATCAACACAATTGCACTATCCTTTACGCAGAGTATTCACGAATTGATGTTACGCTACCAGCGGAGTCTTACCGTACTACTGAATAACCTTTTACACTGTGTAAGTAGGCTGTTTACGTTTTTATGTTGGTAACGTAGTGCTCTGTATGAAAATCACTGACTGTGCTCTGTGCAGTCTGTGGCTGGTTTGCATTGTTGGAATATTTGCTATTGTAGTGTTGGACAGTTGGATGTGAACAGCGCGTAGCGTTGCTCAGTTGGAGGTGAGCCGCCAGCATTGGAGGATGTGGGGAGAGAGATGGCACAGTTCTGAAAGTGGACGATGTGGACGTGTGTCCATCAGAAAGAGTAAATTTGTAATATTGGATATCACGAACTGATATATATATATATATATATATATATATATATATATATATATATATATATATATGATGAATTTTGAACATTATTAAGGTATATACATTGTTTCTTCTCTATCAAAATGTTTCGTTTGCTAACTATGCCTGTCAGTAGTTAGCGCCTTCAGTAGTTAGAATCTTTTATTTAGCTGGCAGTATTGGCGCACGCTGTATTGTAGTAGCTTGAGTAACGAAGAGTTTTGTGAGGAAAGTGATTCATGAAAGGTATAGGTTATTGTTAGTCAGGGCCATTCTTTTGTAGGGATTATTGAAAGTCAGATTGCGTTGCGCTAAAAGTATTGTGTGTCAGTTTAGTGTTGATCACAATAACTAAAGGAAGAAATCTCTGAGTGCGTTCAGTATTGCTCAGCTGTTTGAAAATCGAATAACGTAATGGGTTTACCAGCACAGCCATTCATAAGTTTTTCCAAGGTGATGTTTCAACTGTAACACAGGTTTCTCAAAGAAATAAAAAGTCTGTGCAAGCCTAGTAACATCCATAAATTGCTGTATTGTATCGGAATTTCCTTCCTTAACCCTCTCTTAACTAGAGAAATATTCTAACTACTGTCATTTCTGCATTGGTGGTAGGGGGAGATTCGGTAGTTTCAGATGGCGGATTGTACCAAACAACAGCTGTTTTTATACTATAAGGCTAGTGGCAGCATCTATTGCGATATCGCAGTGTGAAATATGGAGGAGAAAGGCTACTCGCGCGTTTTTAGACGAAAACAGCAATACGCTTACTAGAAGCAACAATTTACGCGCCCTCACTGAGTTTTCCGTGCACGAAGTTAATTTTGGAGTGTTCTTCAAATGGTTCAAACGGCTCTGAGCACTATGGGACTTAACGTCTGAGGTCATCAGTCCCCTAGAACTTAGAACTACTTAAACCTAAAGGACATCACACACATCCATGCCCGAGACAGGATTCGAACCTGCGACCGTAGCGGTGGCGCGGTTCCAGACTGAAGTGCCTAGAACCGCTCGGCCACACCGACCGGCCTATGCTATAGCATACAGTCTGAAATTTAATACAGAAGGCTCTGCTGCAGTGAATGTCCAGACCCTTGAACTGAATTCCGTTAAGACTATCCGGAGAACATTACTTTCGATTGCATAAATATTACTCGAAATTTCTGTACGAAGACCCAAGATTGTTTAGTTTGCATCTTTGTAGATTCTGTTCTGTAAATAACGTCGTTAGAAGTAATCATAAAAGAAACCATAATGGTTCATGCAGAACGGACCGGATCCACATCGTATTGCAGACTTGACACACTTTGAAGCCTATTTTGCACCACCATGTGGTAGCTACGCTGTAGTACTCAACGGAGGCCAACATTCAAAAATGAAAATATTTCCCATTACTTTCAGGATCTTCTCTATATTTCTTAACAAATTTAAGAATGTATATTAACAGTGTATCAAGTCATCATATGGTCTTAACGTAGCTGGAGTTATTCGGTAAATTAATAAAATGGTGAATAAATCAGTAATCTACGAGTTGTGCCATGGGACTGATAATATTGTAAAAGGAGCGTATCGCTTAGATCTGGCTAAAGTTGATAGTGACAAAGCGACAACAGAAATTATTTCGATATAAGAGACTTTCTATGAATAGCAGATACCGACATATTTTCTGAAAACAGATAATTTGTGAAACTTCCTGGCAGATTAAAACTGTGTGGCGGGCCGAGATTCGAATTCGGGACCTTTGCCTTTCGCGGGCAAGTGCTCTGCCAACTGAGCTACCCAAGCACGACTCACGCCTCGTCCTCACATCTTTACTTCTGCCAGTACCTCGTCTCCTACCTTCCAAACTTTACAGAAGCTCTCCTGCGAACCTTGAAGAACTAGCACTCCCGAAAGAATGGATATTGCGGAGACATGACTTAGCCACAGTCTGGGGGATGTTACCAGAATGAGATTTTCACTCTGTAAATATACTCACTTTGTAGAGTTTGGAAGGTAGGAGACGAGGTACTGGCAGAAGTAAAGCTGTGAGGACGGGGCGTTAGTCGTGCTTGGGTAGCTCAGTTGGTCAGCCGGCAGGGTAGCTAAGCGTGTTCGGTCAGAGGGTTAGCTCCCTCTGTAATAAAAAAAATGAGTTAATCGACCAACAACGAACTTAAACGGATGTCTTTCGACGTCCGCCCCGAGCAGATGCAACGAACAAAATCGAACAAAATGAGATTTAAAAAACAAAAAAGTTAGTAGAGCACTGGCCCGCGAAAGGCAAAGGTCCCGAGATCGGGTCTCGGCCCGGCACACAGTTTTAATCTGCCAGTAAGTTGCATATCAGCGCATACTCTGTCGCAGAGTGAAATTCTCATTCTGGACAGTAAGTTTGCCTTTACAGTAGTTTTCTTGCCTGTAGCACAAGCTTTATACAATAAAACAGATAAAAATTGTGGGACTTCGGGTTAAAAATTTTATACCAAATAAACAAGATACATTTTATAGTTTCACATCTCATTTAAAAATCGAGTTAAAACAGTTGCGCCCAAATACGTACCAGTAATTTCATATTCAAGGATTTATTGCTGCACTGCAGAATACCTGTTGCATAGTATGAGGGGAATATACCAATCAACCCCCCCCCCCCCCCCCCCATGAACCATGGACCTTGCCGTTGGTGGGGAAGCTTGCGTGCCTCAGCGATACAGATTGCCGTACCGTAGGTGCAACCACAACTGAGGGGTATCTGTTGAGAGGCCAGACAAATATGTGGTTCCTGAAGAGGGGCAGCAGCCTTTTCAGTAGTTGCAGGGGCAACAGTCTCGATGATTGACTGATCTGGCCTTGTAACATTAACCAAAACGGCCTTGCTGTGCTGGTACTGCGAACGGCTGAAAGCAAGGGGAAACTACAGCCGTAATTTTTCCCGAGGACATGCAGCTTTACATGCAGCCCTACTGTATGATTAAATGATGATGGCGTCCTCTTGGGTAAAATATTCCGGAGGTAAAATAGTCCACCATTCGGATCTCCGGGCGGGGACTACTCAAGAGGACGTCGTTATCAGGAGAAAGAAAACTGGCGTTCTACGGATCGAGCGTGGAATGTCAGATCCCTTAATCGGGCAGGTAGGTTAGAAAATTTAAAAAGGGAAATGGATAAGTTAAAGTTAGATATAGTGGGAATTAGTGAAGTTCAGTGGCAGGAGGAACAAGACTTTTCGTCAGGTGATTACAGGGTTATAAATACAAAATCAAATAGGGTTAAGGCAGGAGTAGGTTTAATAATGAATAAAAAAATAAGAGTGCGGGTTAGCTACTACAAACAGCATAGTGAACGCATTATTGTGGCAAAGATAGACACAAAGCCCATGCCTACTACAGTAGTACAAGTTTATATGCCAACTAGCTCTGCAGATGATGAAGAAATAGATGAAATGTATGACGAGATAAAAGAAATTATTCAGGTATTGAAGGGAGACGAAAATTTAACAGTCATGGGTGACTGGAATTCGTCAGTAGGAAAAGGGAGAAAAGGAAACATAGTAGGTGAATATGGGTTGGGGGGAAGAAATGAAAGAGGAAGCCGCCTTGTAGAATTTTGCACAGAGCATAACTTAATCATAGTTATCACTTGGTTCAAGAATCATAAAAGATGGTTGTATACCTGGAAGTATACTGGAGATACTAAAAGGTATCAGATAGATTATATAATGGTAAGACAGAGATTTAGGAACCAGGTTTTAAATTGTAAGACATTTCCAGGGGCAGATGTGGATTCTGACCATAATCTATTGGTTATGAACTGCAGATCGAAACTGAAGAAACTGCAAAAAGGTGGGAATCTAAGGAGGTGGGACCTGGATAAACTGAAAGAACCAGAGGTTGTAGAGAGTTTCAGGGAGAGCATAAGGGAACAATTGACAGGTATGGGGGAAAGATATACAGTAGAAGAAGAATGGGTAGCTCTGAGAGATGAAGTAGTGAAGGCAGCAGACGATCAAGTATGTAAAAAGGCGAGAGCTAATAGAAATCCTTGGGTAACAGAAGAAATATTGAATTTAATTGATGAAAGGAGAAAATATAAAAATGCAGTAAATGAAGCAGGCAAAAAGGAATACAAACGTCTCAAAAATGAGATCGACAGGAAGTGCAAAATGGCTAAGCAGGTATGGCTAGAGGACAAATGTAAGGATGTAGAGGCTTGTCTCACTAGGGGTAAGATAGATACTGCCTACAGGAAAATTAAAGAGACGTTTGGAGAGAGGAGAGCCACTTGTATGAATATCAAGAGCTCAGATGGCAACCCAGTTCTAATCAAAGAAGGGAAGGCAGAAAGGTGGAAGGAGTACATAGAGGGTTTATACAAGGGCGATGTACTTGAGGACAATATTATGGAATTGGAAGAGGATGTAGATGAAGACGAAATGCGAGATAAGATACTGCGTGAAGAGTTTTTACAGAGCACTGAAAGACCTGAGTCGAAACAAGGCCCCGGGAGTAGACAACATTCCATTAGAACTACTGATGGCCTCGGGAGAGCCAGTCATGACAAAACTCTACCATCTGGTGAGCACGATGTATGAGACAGGCGAAATACCCTCAGACTTCAAGAAGAATATAATAATTCCAATCCCAAAGAAAGCAGGTGTTGACAGATGTGAAAATTACCGAACTATCAGTTTAATAAGTCACAGCTGCAAAATACTAACGCGAATTCTTTACAGACGAATGGAAAAACTGGTAGAAGCGGACCTCGGGGAAGATCAGTTTGGATTCCGTAGAAATGATGGAACACGTGAGGCAATACTAACCTTACGACTTATCTTAGAAGAAAGATTAAGAAAAGGCAAACCTACGTTTCTAGCATTTGTAGACTTAGAGAAAGCTTTTAACAATGTTAACTGGAATACTCTCTATCAAATTCTGAAGGTGGCAGGTATAAAATACAGGGAGCGAAAGGCAATTTACAATTTGTACAGAAATCAGATGGCAGTTATAAGAGTCGAGGGGCTTGAAAGGGAAGCAGTGGTTGGGAAAGGAGTGAGACAGGGTTGTAGCCTCTCTCCGATGTTATTCAATCTGTATATTGAGCAAGCAGTAAAGGAAACAAAATAAAAATTCGGAGTAGGTATTAAATTTCATGGAGAAGAAGTAAAAACTTTGAGGTTCGCCGATGACATTGTAATTCTGTCAGAGACAGCAAAGGACTTGGAAGAGCAGTTGAACGGAATGGACAGTGTCTTGAAAGGAGGATATAAGATGAACATCAACAAAAGCAAAACGACGATAATGGAATGTAGTCAAATTAATTCGGGTGAAGCTGAGGGAATTAGATTAGGAAATGAGACACTTAAAGTAGTAAAGGAGTTTTGCTATTTAGGGAGTAAATTAACTGATGATGGTCGAAGTAGAGAGGATATAAAATGTAGACTGGCAATGGCAAGGAAATCGTTTCTGAAGAAGAGAAATTTGTTAACATCGAGTATAGATTTAAGTGTCCGGAAGTCGTTTCTGAAAGTATTTGTATGGAGTGTAGCCATGTATGGAAGTGAAACGTGGACAATAACTAGTTTGGACAAGAAGAGAATAGAAGCTTTCAAAATGTGGTGCTACAGGAGAATGCTGAAGATAAGGTGGGTAGATGACGTAACTAATGAGGAGGTATTGAATAGGATTGGGGAGAAGAGAAGTTTGTGGCACAACTTGACTAGAAGAAGGGATCGGTTGGTAGGACATGTTCTAAGGCATCAAGGGATCACCAATTTAGTATTGAAGGGCAGCGTGGAGGGTAAAAATCGTAGAGGGAGACCGAGAGATGAATGCACTAAGCAGATTCAGAAGGATTTAGGTTGCAGTAGATACTGGGAGATGAAGAAACTTTCACAGGATAGAGTAGCATGGAGAACTGCATCAAACCAGTCTCAGGACTGAAGTCCACAACAACAACAACATACCAATCAACTAACGTAAATCTCATAGAAAGAACATTAACTTCTAATTACTCACAGCTTATCGTTTAGAATCTTAAATTATTAGGACGTAGCTTTCTATAAACACAAGTCAGCTGGGCTCGCCTGGCGTTGTAGATTCAAACTGAAAAGTGTACGTGTGAGAGCATCTTTACAAATATGATAGTGGACCATATTTAGAAATTATGCCGAGAACCTGGCCAAAATAGATCACATGATGTACCCACTAACGAGCTAAAACGGCACCTTAAGACACGTATATATGAGAGTTGATTACGTGACTAAGGTTACTCAAGCTCGCGACAATGTCAAAAGTATTCGAGATTACAACTGTAATACCTGATACTGTCAAGTGAGGTGGACTGGGGAGTCTTTATTATTTATCATTAATATTACTATTTTCGATTATTCCCATTTAAGAGAGCGTTTGAACTTGAATTCGTTATGTTTTTTCTGAGCCCAAATTTTCTCCATGTGTTCACTGTGCTGTTTCTTTCGCTCCGCTGTCCATTTGCATCCTGGCCTCTTCTGTGTTGTGGTCTCAAATTTATGTTTTTTGATGATGTTCCTGAATTCAGTTCTATTTTCTGCACCGTTTACTGTTACGTGTGCTTGTCTGAGGTCCTCTTCAACTTCTTCTATCCATTTTGTTTTTCCCCTGCCTGAGTTGATGACTTTAAGAATTCGCTTTGAAATTCTGTTTTCATTCATCCTGTGGATATGTCCGTAGAACTGCATTCTTCTTTTCCTTATTGTATCCGTAATCTTGTCCGTGTATTTATAAAATTCTGATGTTGGTCTCTTCTTCCAGATTCCTTGCTCTTGTATCGGGCCAAAAATTTTCCTGAGAATTATCCTTTCTTGTTTCTCTATTTCTTTGATTTTAGTTTGCCCACCTATTTGTGTTGTTTCAGATGCACCCAGTGCCTCCGGAAGTACGACAGTGTTGTGGTGCCTCAATTTTGCGTTAATGAATATGGACTGTTTGTTATAAGAGTTCCACGTGAGTTTATATGCTTTCTGTAGTTTTTTTATTCTTTCCTCGTTGGCCTCTAGGATGATCCCTGATGGCTGGATGATTTCTCCCAGGTACTTAAAATGTGGTACTTGTACGATTTTCCCATGGGTTGTCACAATAGGCAATTTGTCTTGTGGCACTCTTTCTATGTACTGGGTTTTCTCATATGAGATTTGCAAGCCAGTTCTTTGTGCAATTTCGTGTAACTTCTCTATGGCGTTAGTGGCTTCTTTTCTATTATTTGTGAGGATTGCAAGGTCATCCGCAAAAGCTAAACACCTCACATTGAATCCATTATCTTTTCTAAAGCCAATTTGGATTCCTTTGACTTCTTTTCCCCATGTCCTGATAATATTTTCAAGAATGATGTTAAAGAGTAATGGTAAAAGTCCGTCACCCTGTCGCACTCCAGTTTGGATTTGAATTGGTTCCGAGATATCCACCATAAATTTAACCTTGGAGTCTATGTCAGTTAATGTTTCCCGAATGATTGCTCTTGTCTTTCTGTCAATGCTGAATTCTTCCAGCGTCTTGCAGAGCGCTACTCTGTCTGTTGAGTCGTAGGCCTTTTTAAAATCTACAAAAGTATTCACTGTGTTTCGTGTGCTTCTCATTTGGAGAATCATTTTCGTATTCCAGATATGCTGTATGCATGATCGTCCCTTGTGGAAACCAGCCTGGTATTCTCCTACTTGTGGGTCAGCTTGTTCTTCTAATCTATTCATGAGAACTTTTGATAGGATTTTATATGTGACCGGTACGAGTGAGATACCGCTGCAATTATTTGGTTCAGTTTTGTCCCCTTTTTTATGGAGTGGATGGATGAGTGCGCATTTCCATTTAGAAGGGATCTGTTCTGTTTCCCAAATGTTTAATACGATTTTGTGAATTTTTCCTGTTAATCTTTCATCATTTAGTTTCCATAGTTCTGCAATAATTACATCTTCTCATGGGGCTCTATTGTCTTTCAGTGTCTTGATAATTTCTACTATTTCGTTGATGGTTGGCGGTTTAGCGTCAGGATTTGGGGTAGACGTCTCGTAGTGAATATCCTCTGTATGTCTTTCGCAGTTGAGAAGTTTGTTGAAATAGTCTGCGAGGATTTGGCAGTAATTCTTCGTGTTAGTTTCTAGTAAATCATCCGGTTTCTTGAAGCAAAGATTGGGTGGCTGGTATCCTGCAATATGTTCTTTAAACGTCTTATAAAAATTCCTGGTATTGTTCTTCTTAAAGTCTTGTTCTATCTCATCTAGTCGCCGTTTGTCATAATTTCTTTTTTCCCTCCGAATAGTTTTCGATGTTTGTTTTCGGATTACTAGAAATTTTTGCCATTTTTCTGATGTTTTGTGATTATTGAAGTTTTTCCAGGCATTGGTCCTTTCTTCTATTGCTTGGTCACATATTATATTCCACCACCTGTGTTTTCTCCTTCTCGGGGGTTGACCCAATTTCATCGTGGATTTGAGGACGTCCACAAGTTCTGTCCAGTTTGTGGTGTTTGTCTGACTAATTTCCTGTAAAATGTTTTCCTTGTTGAGTTTTATGTATTCGAAGTCTGGTCTCAGCACTTTGTTTAGTTTTGCCTTTTTTCTATTCGGTTGTAATCTGGTCTTTATCTGTAGAAGATGGTGGTCTTTGTCAGAAAATCCTCTTCTCGTTTTCACATTCAGAATTTCTGCTGTGTTACTCTTGGAGATGGCCACGTGGTCTATCTGGAATTCACCCAACATTGTGTTGGGCGACTTCCAAGTATACAGTTTCTTGTTGGGTTTTTTGAATCGTGTTGACATAATTACGAGGCCGAAATTTTCGCAAAAGCTTATCAATCTTTCCCCATTCTTGTTAGTTCTCTTGTGAGCTGTATGGATTCCGGTGATTTTTCTGTATTTTTTCTCTTTACCTAATTGTGCGTTAAAGTCGCCTAACAAGATTATTACATGGTGTTTGGAAATTTTGTTTGTCATCTCTTCAAGGTCATTCCAGAAGTCATCCACTTTCGGCCGGTTCTTCTTGTTATAGGTATTTGTGGGTGCGTGTGCGTTGATCAAGGTATATGCTTTGTTGGCCGATTTGACGGAGAGAGTTGATATACGTTCTGAGGCAGACTGGAAGTCAATAACAGAGTCGCTGATAGATTTGTGGACTGCAAATGCTGTGCCAAACTGTTTGAGTCCTTTCTCATTAGTTTTAACTGCTGGTTTTCCTTTGTAGATCCTGTAGTTGTCTGTATCAAAATGGTATTCGTCCGTAAATCGTGTTTCCTGGATTGCAAGGATTTTGATCTGGAACTTTTGCAGCATGTCTGTAAGTTGTTTGATCTTGCCCAGTTTGAAGAGAGTATTAGTATTAAGTGTACCGATGAAGTGTCTTTGTTTTGTGTGTAATAATTTGGACGTCGTCTGGTTCTCAGCCTTAGGCGTAACATGATGCTCCTGGTCCCCCTGAATCCGATGACCAGGTAAAGCCAGCCTTGCGACTCGTGCCCGGGGTAGTGGATTCATTCCTTGTGTTATCATTATGTTTGGTTTTCAAGTTGAAAACTAACTTGGTGGTGGTCCTTCTGAGGAAAGATCACGAGGAATACGACTTGATTGTTGAGATCAGGAAGGCTGCTGCAGCCGCACCATCTAGGCGAACAGACGCTGGCCCCTAACCGCTGGATACCAGGCAGACGTTAGTGGATTTCGGTTGATAGTTTTGGTCCAACCCGGGTATTTTATTTCCCCGGTACCCTCCATATCTGGAGAGCATTCCCCCATCCGCCACCTGGGGAGGCGCCCGATGGGAGACTATCAACTTATTATTATTTATTATGTATTTATCTAATTGTTCCGCTATATCGGAGAACAATTGCTAATAGGCCAAAAGTGCTTATCGTCCGGTTGTTATTTCTTTATATAGCAATTAAGAACATTAAAATTTAAAGTAAATTTACAAAAGTAGCTGCAACAGCAGCCGTGTTGCTGTGGACGTCTGTCAGGGAAGTTGAGATAGGAACAACACACCCAAATGCGTACACTCCGTCAAAACGTCTTCATAAACGAATTATGAAAGTATTGTGGATCTTATCAGAGACATGACTGGGTCTGTTGGTGTGACAACTTCCCTTTGTCAGAAGGTGATGAACTTGAAAGTTTGCAGACACGCTACATCCACATCTGGTCAGCTTTTACAGTAGTTAGACAATTAGTGAAAATACCTGGAAATTCAGAGGTTTTTTTACGATACATGAGATGACCTCAGCTGATATAAACACATATCGAAAAACGTGTACATGATGTGCCTCAGCTTTTGCCTAATATCTGCGAGGACCAGTCAAATGAAAATGAGGCAGATAGCTTATATCAAAGAGTAATCGCTGTAACTGTTAAAACATTTATCCCTTTGTGAGACAGAACAGTCAATGCATCCATAAAACAGCGTTTACTGCCGCTTACGGAACCATGATTGTACCCAGGCGTGGACCTTCACGTTCGAAGCAATTCAACAGCCATGAGTATCATTCATCAGGGCTCCAGAAATATGGATATTGCCTGGGGGAACATTAGATCTGTGAGGAGGATGTGTAAGGGGTTCCAGGCGAAGCTTCTATAGCTTAGTCTAAATAACTTTGGCAACGTGCGAGCCGCAAATCTTTTTCCATAAAGGCACTAACAGTCTTGTCCTACAGATCGATTGTGGATTAGCAATTATGGCGTTTACTTTTTAAGTAACAGACAGTTTACTTAGTTTTTCCCATTTGTCTCGGTTTCGTTTGACTGCAAATTATAACACGTTATATATTATTTAGTGCAAATATGCTTCTTTTTGTAATGTTCATAGATTTATGCGAAAGCTAATGTTTGTTCAGTATATTCTACGTTCTGGGAAGTAACAGCATCACAATCACATAATTATTACCGTGTTTAGCCTAATGTAAGTTTGCCTTCAATTCATGTGTCCGCCTTCCTTTCTTTTAGTTTATATCTTGGTCCAATCTTTATTTATAAGCTAAATCATACCGTATTTGAGTAACAAAACTTTGTGTGTGTGTGTGTGTGTGTGTGTGTGTGTGTGTGTGTGTGTGTGTGTGTGTGTGCGTGTGTGTGTGAGTGTGTGTGCGTGTGTGTTTTTAATTTAAACTTGAACAGTCCCATTTAATTACTCTACAGTCCGAGCCTTATATTAATAAAGTGTAGTAAAATCACACAAAAAATGATACAACAGTATCATTAGATGGTGTGTCGAAAATGCCTGGCTATCTAGAGCGACAAACGTACCTTCTTATACCGAATATTTTCAATAGATGATTGGATGACACCTGCATTAAACACAAGGAACCTACTGATGTTTAGTTACGTAATAAAATGAGGGTCTGATGATGGTGCATTGAGTCACCGAAACTGGTTGCTGTATTATGAATAACATCAAAATAACGGCTGCAGGTCTTTCGCATTATTACATAAGTGAACGGCCTAAGTCCCACAAACTTTCATCAGAAGGATGGATACATAAAAACAAGAAGTTTAATGCAAAGAGAATTCACGTTGAGTGTATTAGACAGTAAACAATAGATTAGAGGACTCCAAGTGGAAACGGAAAATATACTGTTTCAACCCACGGGACAGGCAGTGGGAAGAAAAGTGTTCCACAAAGCATAGTTTCAATTTAAAAGTAATAGCTATGTAGAGAAACCGGTGAAAGGTGTCAGTGGCAAGAATAACTGATTCTTAGGAACTTATAAAATGCAACACAGGTGAATGAATGCTTTATTGTATGGTTTATCGATTGACTGTTTCCCCACCAGAAAACGAGGACGCAGGCAGAATGGAAGACGCACCGTGCATCTGTAAAGCATGTTCCTTTCGTGACTGTTGGTGGACCAATATGCAGTAAAGAGAGAGATTATAGAACTGGAGCTGTTCTCGGAAAAGAGCAGCCGATTGGAAGTCTATTTCATGCAGCTGCTGAATTGGAATGTATTTTCATCCCCTCTCAATATTGCTCGTATCTGCAAACATTTAATTCCGGAAGGAATCCCACATGTCTTCTTGAATTGGATCATCTCATTAAATTTAAAATGTAAAATTCAAAGTGCTATTAATGTGCTAAATCTTTAAAATCAGATTTTTTCGAGATGAAGTCTCTGGATGAAGCCGATAAAAATTCCGTTGAATAAAGACAGAAATTACCACAGCGTGAATCGATACTTCGAAACCCAGAGAGATTTTACTAAATATGAGCTGAGAGATGGAACATAATATTCACCAGAGGCAGAGTCCAATAACTACGAGTAGCTTATAAAACCTATATTGTGACAAGACGTCGTATTTAAGAACTGAACTCACAACATGCGGCTAATGAACTCGCGGACAGCTGTAGGTTAGAAACGATGTGTATTTTGTGGTCAAAGGTAACTACAATCGACGCACTATGCGAAGAGAGAATGCAAGTGAGATGATATATCTCAACGTCACAGAACTTCCGGAACACATGATATAAATGTAGGAGTCTACGAGTATAACGTCACAGAGATGGAACAGGCATAGGTCGCGACCAGTAACAAAGTCAGAGATGATATTGTGAAACAGAAATGGCAGGAAAACGGAAAACTATATGGGGTTCAATGTTCCATAGACCATTTGAACGATTCGTGTATTGAAATGATGTAGTACTTGACAGTTAACTTATTTTTATTCCTACAGCTGCAAGCAACTTCGTTTCTTTTTTTACTGGCTACCTGTATCTAACGAGAAATTTTTCGGTGGAACGGAAGCGGTTGTCCAGGAGAGATAGTTTATATGAAATTTCCCTCTAGTGCTGTAGGAGTGGACATCACTATTCTTGTCAACTTATGATTGAATATGTAGGATGAATTTCATTAACGAATGTACGATTAGTGATGGCGCAGTTAAACTACCTAGCTCCTTGAAAAAACCCGTACATTACAACTGTGGGTAAACACCACTGCTAACTGTTGTACAATCAAAACTTCCGTTTTAAGTATAAATGACCCCAGAAAATTATTGAGTGACACATTGTTGAGTAGTTTGTGGAGCTCAGTAATATCCTACTTCCAGCTGAAGTTTTCATCAATACGTACACCAAAATAATTGGAGCATTCTTTCCTATTTCCTGACTCCCGGTCATCTGTTACATCAATTGTTGTTATGATTCTAGTGACTGAGAACTGAATGTAGCGTTTTTAATTTTTAATTTTTATTTTTTTTCTGCAAAATTTAGAGGAGGTCCATTTTTAGAGAACCATTTACTAATTCATTGCAATATGTCATATACCAACGCTTCTATGGCTTTCTCTGTAATGAGATTTGTTATCAGCAGTATCGTCTGTATAAATTGCGGTGGTAGAATGTCAATTGGAGGTCATTCACATGTATAAGAATAGGAATTAACCCAAAATTGTACCTTTTTCGATTCCCTCTGTACGCGTGACTTTTTCCCCAGTGGCACTCCCACTGCCATTTTCTACAGTCACAAAAATGTTACCTTTCCGACATTGTTTGCATATTGTTTGTTAAGTATAATGCGAACCAATTGTGCTTAAATTCATCAGGTCCATGAAACTTAAATTTTCCTAAGAGGGTATCACGATGTACTCAATGTAGTGGTTTGGAAAGGTCACAAAACGTATCAGCTGTCGATGTATTATTGCTTAAGGCTTGTACTGTTTAATGAGTGAACGCACAAATAGCATTCTCAGTCGAGAAACCACTCTGTAATCGGAAGCGTGATATGATGAGTAAATTGTCTCCACTTAAATGCGCGGTTACCCCTGAGTACAATACTTTAGACATATAACAAATAAGTGAGAAAACTATTTTCGTGTGTTAATTGTAGATGAAGCGAATGTCAAAAGAGAGAAAATCGTAGCAGGCTGCAACATCCAGTGAAACAACTGATAACAGAAAAGGGCCACAATACGTAATGCACAACTTAGGAAATCATGTATCGGGGACAAAGAAAGATTCTAAAATAAGAGTGAGAAATATCCACTCGGGTGTCCGCTGGGCAACGGGCCACTGTTTCTACCTAGGGACTACAAACGTCATTAGAGTGCGCAAAATGATGATCACAAAGGCTCCTTTCAGAGCCAACACTGACAATTCATTGAACACAGAAGGACTGTGACAGGCAGAACAAGATCTTATTTCAAATATATGGAAGGATCATAGGTTCGATGTTCTTTGCCTCCAGGAAACGTACAGGGGCCAGACTCCACAAGGCCAAGAATACCTGGAATGCAGATAATGAAAGAGATTTCCCATAACCAGTACGGAAGGGTAATTTTCGTCAAAAACGATCTCAAAATCACAGAAGGTAGAACTGATGATCAGAATAGGGTATAAATTGTTTCTGTAAGTCTGAGTAACAAAAACATCCACTCTGTATATAAGCCGCCCAGCATCACATATCAGTTCAGTACACTCCTAGAGAACAACAAAGATATAACAGACATAATGATGGGAGACTTCAGCAGTTACAAAGTGGCCTGGGGATACACACAAACTAAAAAAGATGGGGAACTAGTGGAACAATGGGCTGAAAACAATATGATCCATTTGATCCACGATCCAAAAAAGCCTCCATCATTCAACAGCGGCAGATGGAAAAGATGCTATAATCCAGATCTATGTGTCACTGGCAATACTCTTACGATCATAAGGCAAAAGCTCGTACTGAATCCCAACCCATAGTCTCAGCATCGGCTAATACCCTGCAAAATCAACCCAGTGATACAACCAACAGTTTCCCGTTCGAAATAGATTTAATATTCAAAAGGTAACTGGGAAGCTTACTCGAAAGGAGTGGACAACAAACTTTCATTTCATCAACCTCTAACCACAAAACTACAGTGACTTTGTTATAGCTACTGTGCACGGCAGAGTATACAGAGAGAATGTAGAAAACTGTACATTCCAGGCTACAGTGAAGAGACAAAAGAGAAATACTAAACGTATTGTGATCTCTATGACACCAACCAATACGGAACGGCAATTTTCGTCAAAAACGATCTCAAAATCACAGAAGGTAGAACCAATGATCAGAATAGCGTATAAATTGTTTCTGTAAGTCTGAGTATCAAAACCATCCACTCTGTATATAAGCAGCCCAGCATAACATATCAGTTCAGTACACCCCAAGAGAACAACAAGGATATAGCAGACATAATAATGGGAGACTTCAGCAGACACAAAGTGGCCCCAGAAACAATGGAGGCGGGTGAAGAAGCCATAACAACAATGATTGAAAATAGAAGACAGAAATGGCAGCACACTGTAGAAAGCGTTAACATGACCCACAGTAGTCGCAAAGCGTGGAGACTGCTCGAATAGGAAGATGCTAGTGAGCCGTGCGTGACTCGTGTTCCCGCCATTTTTTGAAGTACTTCCATCTCACTACGTTAATTTAAATCACTACTGTCACTGAGTTGCTGCTTTGCCTAACCGTGAGCGGCGCTAGCAGCGCGTATCGATATTTTCCCTCTCGTAGTATCTTTGCTGGACTGCTATGACTTCCCGGTCGTCTGTCGTAAGGGAGTTGGTCGCAGTTCGGATTGGCAGTTTGTCGTCGGAGTTCGGATGGCGAGTTCTGGACTGCAGTCAGTTGGAACGCATCTGGAGTGCAGCCGGACCTGCCAATCGAGGAGTTGCAATGCGGCATTAGTGCAGTCGGGTTGGAGCAGCAGCGAGGCCTGCGTCGACAGGGCTCGCCCGACCATCACCGCTACGCATTACTTGAGCTGGGCCACAGTCTTGGTGGATGGTCGGTCGGTCGTCCTACTGGACGACGCGTTTTGTCTCGCCAATCGTTCATGAGTCGGCTGTGTGTGTGTGTGTGTGCATCGACCCCCGATTGGCTTTCGTGTGTACTTAGTTACTGTTGCTTCCGCAGGGGGCTCCCGTCTTGGGAGTATGTGGGTGGCAACCACACGGGCCCTTAGCTAAGCCTGGCATTACTTCCACTTACTTGTGTCAGGCTTCTCCTGTTTCCTTTCCTATCCGGCCCCCCTCGGCCAACTCTTGGTTTCTTCGACCCCAACGGTATTAGGTTTCCGAGGCCCAAGGGTGTCTTTCACTTTCCTCTCTAGTATCTATTATCTACCCTTCGACCCAACGGCGAAGCGAGCGGAAGAAGAATCTTATATCCCAGGTTCTCAAAGATCGTGGAGGCGGAAGAGGTCATGCCAGACGAACTGGCTGTAAAGGCGCCGCTCAGCCATCATTGAGCTCGCGGCAGTTCGTTGCAGTTCTGGTACCTGAAGTCACATGTCACATACATATGTGCCGTGATGAATTGTTCCAGAATTATAGTGTGTGGGTCACTTCCTCGCAAGCTGTAATCCACCTTAAAGAAATTCACGCAAATGGCAATTTCTCCTGTCATTTTCTCTAAAGACCAATGGCGATGGGATAAGGACGATGGTAGCAGGCTCCGAGTGATGCTGGAAGCTACTAGTCTGGACCTGCACACTGGCAGCAGGTGTGTGATGGTCGCCTTCCTAAGAACCCGTGTGACTACTCGGGAATCCGGTCCTGCATCCGCGACTGGGCAGGCCTATTTAGGATGGCCGCTGCCCACCCTGAATGGGGAAGGCCCTAGAAAATGTGGGCTAAACATCGGAAGTCACACTTGAACCGGGCTGGGAATCCGCACCCAGTAGGTCACTCCTTATACTGCGGACGTAAACAAAAGAAGAATGAAATGATTATGACAATAGGGACATGGAATGTCAGGACCCTCCTGGACGTGAACAATTACAGACCAGAGAGAAGAACCGCTCTTATCACCCAAGAACTAGCCCGTCTAGATATAGACATAGCTGCCTTGAGTGAGACAAGACTCTCAGGTGAGGGACACATTAGTGAGGTACGTTCAGGGTACACCATCTTCTGGAAGGGAAAGGATGCAGGAGAACCACGCATCCATGGTGCAGGATTTGCCGTAAAAACGAAAATAGTGAAAGATCTTCGACTTACATCTGTCTCAGTTAATGAAAGACTGATGACTCTTAGAGTACCCATTGGTTCAGACAGATTCATCACCTTCGTCTCTGCATATGCTCCTACTTTAGACAGTGATGAAGACACAAAGAATCAGTTCTACCACCAACTGAACAGTGCTCTCTCAAAAATACCCATTCAAGATAAATTAATTTTACTTGGTGATTTCAATGCCAGAGTGGGAAGGGACAACCGTTTTTGGAGAGATGTCATCGGTAAACAAGGGGTGGAAAACTGCAATGCAAATGGTTTGCTACTTCTTGGTCAATGTGCTGAGCACGAGCTTTTCATCTCCAATACCCAATTCCGTTTGCGTAACCGCTATAAGACCACATGGATGCACCCACGCACCAAAACTTGGCATCTTATAGACTACGTTATTACGCGACAGCGTGACAAGAAAGACATTCTCATCACAAAAGCAGCACTAAACATCGATGAGTGCTGGACGGACCATAGACTTTTAGTCAGCCGTTTGAGAGTACCAAAGTATCGCAAGCCACGATCCCACTTTTCAAACCCACCACGCAGAAAATTCAACATAAGCAACCTGAACAACAAAAACGTTCGCTCACACTTCCAAGACATACTGTCTGAACAACTTAACAAAGCTCCAGCAACCACAGATGACGTCGAACAAGAATGGACCACATTAAAGAACATCATCAAAGAAACTGCTGAGAATGTTGTTGGTTGTAGTGCACGGAAAAGAAGTGACTGGTTTGATGACAACCACGGAGAAATCCAAGCCATCATCAATGCAAAGCGGGAGGCTTACCTATCCCTTGCTCAAGATCCATCCTGCGCAGAAAAGAAAGCCCACTTTCAAGAACTGAAGCAGAAATGTCAAAGTGAAATACGAGTAATCAAGAACAAATGGTGGCAACAGAAAGCCACAGAACTCCAAAATCTTTCTGATGCAAGGAACCTGCGTGCCTTTTACGCTGGTATTAAAGAGCTGTATGGACCTATCCGCTCCTCATCAGGAGCACTGAAAGCTGCTGACAACTCCACCATTCTTACTGAAAGTCAGGACATCTTAAATCGTTGGAAAGAGCACTTCAGCTCACTGTTAAACAGCCCTTCTACTGCCGCTGGAGATTTTCTCAAAAATGTCCCACAGCACCCTCCAAAACCCTGGCTGGTTGATCCTCCAACTTTTCAAGAATTTTGCAAGGCACTCAAGAGTGTGAAACCTGGGAAGGCTCCTAGACCTGACAGCATCCCGATGGAGCTTATTGAGGGTGGCGGCTTGCCTCTAAAAACTAGACTCTTCTCACTTATTATATTAATGTGGGAAACCCGCAAGGTACCAGCTTACTTGAAGAACTCCACAATTGTCACCATCTTCAAAAAGGGCGACAGAAGCGTCTGTGGTAACTACCGGGGAATATCTCTACTCTCTGTCACTGGAAAAAGTTTTGCAAGAATCCTTTTAAATCGCCTCCAGACACTTTCAGAGACTATACTACCTGAGTCTCAATACGGGTTTCGACCTTCAAGAGGGACAATTGACATGATCTTCTGTGCACGACAACTACAGGAGAAGTGCAGAGAACAGCAAAAGCCTTTAATACTTGTTTTCTACGATCTAGAAAAGGCCTTTGATACAGTTCCCAGAGAAGCCATGTGGATGGTCTTAAAACGCTTCGGCTGCCCTGAACATTTTGTTGACCTGATTGAAGCTCTCCACGTTGATATGACTGGACAGGTCCTCTGCCAGAATGAAATGACTGGTGAATTCCCAATAACAAGTGGGCTTAAACATGGATGCGTTATTGCACCTACACTATTTGCGTTGTATCTGGCAGCTATGCTTTACGAGACAACCGTAAACAACGCAGGATTAGAACTAAAGTACAGGTTTGATGGAGGATTATTCAACCAGTCCAGACTCCATTCAAAAAGGTTCACCAGTACCACTCGTGTGACAGAGCTGCAGTATGCTGATGAGAATGCCTCTCTAGCTCATTCACCTGCAGAGTTGCAGCTGTCAGTTGATTCCTTCAGCAGGGCGTACGAACGATTTGGTCTCTCCATCAATATTCCAAAGACAAAGGTGATGGCACAGCCAACTCCTGGCTCCTCCGTTCCTGACTTCAGCATATCCATCTATGATACACTCTTGGAACAAGTGGACCATTTCCTCTACCTGGGAAGCATACTGTCATCCAACTGCTCATCTGGAAAAGATGTGGAGAATAGATTACGTGCTGCACATGTAGCATTTGGTCGTCTTACAAAGCGTGTCTTCCTGAATAAAGAGCTAACACTGTACACCAAACTGATGGTGTACAAGGCTGTAGTCATTTCCACCCTGCTATATGGTTGCGAAACCTGGACGTTATATCGCTGCGATCTGAAGAAACTAGAACGCTTCAACCAACAGAAGCTAAGATATATCATGAACCTGAAATGGGATGACTTCATATCCAACACGGCTGTTCTAGAGAAAGCAAAAATGCATAGCATGGAAGCTCTTATCATTGGGCATCAACTCAGATGGGTCGGACATGTCCAGCGGATGAAAAATGACAGACTTCCACGCCAAATGCTGTACAGCGAAGTGAGCACAGGTAAAAGGCCACGAGGTGCCCCTCTCAAACGTTATAAGGATCAGTACAAGAAAAATCTGAAAAACTTGAACATCGATCCGAGTAACTGGTCCACAATAGCAGAAGACCGAAGTCGCTGGCGCTCAGTTACCTCAAATGCTCTTCAAAACTTTGAGCTGGGACGTCGAAGAATGGAGAATGACAAACGCCAGAGACGTAAACTCCTCCAGGCTCAGCCAGGTCCTCCACCTTCCATCAGCTGTAATGTCTGTGACCGCCTGTTCCACGATAGGATTGGATTGCTAAGCCATCAACGACACTTCCACGCCTGAACCGTGACAAAGGAAATCTCAGGAGAGAAATGAAAACTCGGATACGAGTATCAGTCGACGACGACGAGTTACTGTTGGGTATCGTTCAGGTATTCGTGCAAATGTTTGTCAGGTTGTGTGTGTGGTTGCCATGGTATCTTTTGACAAGTTATTTTCAATGCTGTCGGCATACTGGGTCTGAGAGGTCGGTCGTCTCATCGGGCGACGTGCGTATGTTGTTTTTCTTTGAATTACTTTTTAACTACCTTAATTGCATTTTTATCTTGTTACAAGTTCTTGTTGGAGGCCTTGAGCTATGAAAGAGTTGTTAAATTACCACAAATGACAATTAGAAGCAGAAACTGACCTCAGCCCTTGGCCCATTCCACAATCCTATTACCTGTTCTGCCAAGCGGGTTTCGTGGGCGTATCAGGTGTATCTGTAGATACAGCAGGCTTTTTTATGGTTACAGCAAACCAAATAGCCTCCCATTTCTGTGAAAAACGGTAAATCGGAACACAGACTGAAGAAAGGGCATACGAGAAAACTAAATGCTTCCCAGGAAGAAATGGTTCAAATGGCTCTGAGCACTAAGGGACTTAACATCTTAGGTCATCAGTCCCCTAGAACTTTGAACTACCGAAACCTGACTAACCTAAGGACATCACACACATCCATGCCCGAGGCAGGATTCAAACCTGCGACCGTAGCAGTCCCGCGGTTCCGGACAGCAGCGCCTAGAACCGCACGGCCACTGCGGCCGGCATTCCCAGGAACAAAATAATGAAACACATTTACTGAAAAAAAGCAATCAAAAGTGTGAAGATTGGAAAGGCCGCAGGCATAGATGGTATTGAAAATGAACGGCAGATACGTCTTGGTGTTCGCTTTAAATTTTGCCTGTTGGAGTTTATGAACTGCTGTTGGGCAGCTGGACGAATCCCTAAAATCTGGCGGCAGGCAAAAATAATTGCAATTATTAAGCCTGGTAAGGACCCAGAAGATCCTAAGAGTTATCGGCTGATCTCTCTGTTGTGTACAACTTACAAACTGTTTGAAAGACTGATACTAAACAGATTCAAAGAGCTGATTCAGAGCATCCTAATAAAAGAGCACACAGGATTTCGGCCTGGCAAGCTCCCAGCCTAATCCAGTATGGGTCTGAGAAAAGACTAGCTACAGTGAGGTGTTTATAGATTCGACGGCAGCGTATGATCCCATCAACCTCATAAATCTCATTGCGAGAGTGCAAAAAACAGGAAAAATCCCACAACTCACTGCTGTACTCAAATCAGTTCTATTTCACAGAAGATATTTTGTTGAGTTCCAGGGAAACATGAGAAGATGGCGACGAAAAAGAATGGGCTTAAAGAGGTCAGTGTTATTGCCCCCATGTAATTCAGTATTTATACAAATGACCAACCTATCAGTCCCCGGGCATGATTTTTCATTTGTGCTGATGATAGGGCAATAGCAGTTAAGGCATCAAACGACAAGGCTATTGAGGAAATACTACCTGAGAACGTGGTAAATCTCACCAACTATTACAATAAAAATCAGTTGAGACCCAATCCAAATAAGACCCAGACTTGCCTATTCCATCTCAACAACAGAGAGGCGAAGCGAGAACTGAATGTTTGGTGGAATGACACAATATTAACACTCTGCCCTTTCCCAGTGTACTTGGGAGTTACTCTTGATAGGACCTTGTCATTCAAGCGGCACATTGAGAAGAGCGGGGCAAAATTCCAATCACGGAATAACTTAGTGGGCAAGCTAACAACATCAAAAGTGGAGCTAAACCTAAAGTTATACGGGCCACCGCATTGGCCCTCTGTTACTCTGCTGCTGAGTTCGCAAGTTCTGTCTTTCAGCGGTCATGCCACACAAACAAACAGAACACTGTCCTCAGCCAGACTTGTAGACATATTACTGGATGTCCTAAGGCAACAAGAGTAAAACACCTATACTCCTTATCAGGAACTGATCCCCCAGATGTCCGACGTGAATATAGAGTAGAATTGAACGAACAAAAGAGGTTCAAGATCAATGTCATCCGATACATGAGTACAAATGGTACCAAAACGTCTTAAGTCAAGAAATAGTTTTCTCCACTCAACCGCACCACTCACAGATCCACCAAAAACTTCTAGAAAAAGACTGTGGCAGGAACAACAAGAATATTCTCACGATTCTGAGGAAGTGCTGCCACCAGGCAGCCAAGTGGGAGAGACGGAAAACCCTGAAAAGTCTGCGTTCAGAAATGGGCAGAGGTAACAAAAATCGGCACAAGTGGGGAATTAGTGAAAGTGCTTTGTGTTCGTGTGGGAACATCCAGACTGTGAATCACCCGCTTTAGTGTCCGCTAGTAAACCATCCAAAAGCGCGCACGGCCCAAGACCTGATGGCGTGCAGCGAAACAGCGAGGGCGTATGTGGGCTTCTGGAATAATGAGATACGAAACAAACACTGCATAATATTTTATTATCCCGTGTATAATGTTCCACGTATTTTATTTTATAAATTAGCACTGTAATATTATAAATTTTATGGAGGACAAATCATTCTGTATTTTGTGAATATATTGTGAATTGTTTGTAGTACGCATACGAAATATATATATATATATATATATATATATATATATATATATATATATATATATATATATGTATGTATACGTAGCGGCTTGTCACATGCATGTCAAGAGGTATGTTCCTGACCACAAGGAGAGAAAACAGAAATCACATCAGAATTCGGTGGTGATCGTGTACTGTTTATAATTTAGCTTGAGCTTAGAAAATTACCTTTAGTCGCAGGAATATTGTGGGCAATGCATATGCGATCTTTCTGTCCTGGGACAATAGTGCACACCCCCTCCGCCACGGCGAAGGAGTAGTGCACCGCAGAACTAAGAAGCTCGTGTGATATTCCAGGGCAAGGCAGCTCATAGTCTCTATACGATGCTCATGCTCTTAATTAGAGTTTCAGTTGGCTACCAGGGCGATTTGCTGAAAATCTCGCAGCAATGAATATACAGCTTGGATAACAAAATCTTCTGAGCAGCTATCCAGCTTCACATTACTATTCTAACTTCTCCAGTTCTCGAAATTTTTGTCCGTCTCTTGCAATATTCTTCGACTGATGTCCCTGGATGGCTGAATAATGTCGATGGACTGTGTCGCGTTCGCTTACAAGAGGCTTTCTTCTCGTCTTTTTTCGGAGGAGTTACTGGGTAAAAAACTTCAGTCTGCTATTGGTGGGCCGTCGTCGTTGGGTAAATACTGACAGCAGATACCGAAGGAGGGGAGAGAATCCCCAATATTCTTGTTGAGTCGTCCCGGTTGTTTCCTGGTATCCGCTGAAGTCCCTTTCTCGCCATCACTGGGTGATCACTTCCGTGATTACAGGTGGTGACGAAGACGAAAGCCTGTAGCCGTTATCTCCATCAAAATAGTTCTAGTTCTTCGATATTCCCACAAATTTTCTTCAAATCCATAACTTGGTCATATTCTTCTTAACGTTCCGCTACTTCTGCATTACATTTAATCTTAAACGTGTGTGGCGTTCGTGCACTATAAAATGTTCTTTTTTTGTCCTTCCAGTTTAACTGGCATGCATCACCACACAGAAACTTCATTTACTCTCGCAGTGTAGAGACGGTCGAGCACCTTTTTTGTGGGTCAAAAGACGGCTTTTATCTTGTGGAAACTGATCAAAAATTTGACTGTCGTGGAACGGTACGAAACTATATATCAGTAGTAGCTGAACGTTTCAGGTCCGTTCTGCAGCAGTAAGAAAGAAAACACCAGTGTATTATCTAACTCCGTTATTCTTAAACAATAAGATTGCTAGATATCAGTTTTTATTGCAGGTGATTCTTGATGTATCAACGACCATGATAGCTGAGTACTTGGCGTCACAGAATGTCAGTCCTAAAGGTCCGGGTTCGATTCCCAGCTCGGTCGCGGACATTATCCGCTTAGGGACTGCGTGTTGTGTGGTCCTGATCATCATCATATCATCCTCATCGCCGTTACGTATCCTTGTGCACTTTGACTTTGTATACAGTTAGATTTAATGTAAGAAAAACTTATTCATTTGCTCGGTAGTAATAAATTCATGGATTGAACTTTTATGATATTTGGCTATAATACAGTTTCTATTGCAAAGCACTTTATGGAAACCAAGCGTTGATTATCGTTGCAAACGCAAAGAAAAAATGCAGTTCTCACTACTGGTTTCAGTAGTTGAAAATTTGGCTTCGTGCACGCTGATCTATAATGTGGGTATACGCACAGCTCTAAAAGATTTCCTGCTGTGAATGTATGATCGTTAATTTGCAAACTATGTTCTCCGCTATTCTGGCTTGTTCGAAATGAAACTCTGTATCATTACTGTAACTGATTACGAATTTAAACATGTCTTTCTCTACTTTAGTCTTTGAAATGCACTAAAAATTACTCTTATTACACGCACAGAAGGTACAGTATGCAATCCTTGCCAGACACAAAAGTTGCAGTGGAGTTTTTTTTTTATATTTGAACACTATTGATTTCCACGGCTAAGCATAAACTTAATATTATTAGCCAGACCAGATTATCAACAGAGCAGTCTTTGATTTCACGCAAGTAAAGTTTTAACTCCCTTATTTACGTAAATTATTTACGTCACTATTCTTGTGCTACCATTTGCCCATGTCCATTGGAAAATGACATAATAAAATCTACAATTCTCCATTGTGGTCGCCGGGAAGCTGAAAGCAATAATTTTAATTTAAAATTATCAGCCCGTTTAGTCGCGGGAAAACTGCTGTCATTCAATTATAGTTTGAATTTGCCGCGGCAGCGGCTCCCGCGATCGTGGCGCAGCACTGCGTCACAAAAAATCCTAAATTCGCTGAAAAGTGCTAAAAATGTGGGATGAAATACTCGGCAAGCGAGCTAAAATTAATACAAGTATTTTTAAAAATTTCTATATTCAGAATTAACGTAAAATTCACCATTGCCCAATGGCGTAATTCACGGTGTAAAAACAAATGAAAGCGTAATAAGGGTTCGAGAGAGCGTCACAGGCTCTTACAACATTCACGGCTACGAGAAGGCAGAGAGAGTAATGTTTATGCCTCCGCTATCTGTGAGCAATTTAATATGCTAATATATACGTACATCTTTGTTATATTTTTAATTATCATCGTCGGGAATTGTCACAGAATTCATCAAACGATCACGGCATAACAGTCCGCATAATTATAATGGACATTAATTATCATTGTCTGCGTTGGTTTCCACACTCGCCGACCATTGACATACATAATATTATACAAACATAAAAATGCAAAATGATTGTTTCTTATATACACAATCCACATTATCGATAACTGTTTATACAGAAATGATATATAAGAACACAATCATTTTTTTCATATATTACACAGATTTTTTAATGTCTTGCCAGAGACGACACAATGTACCCTGGCAGCATATGACTGGCATTGGTAAATGTTTGGCAGTGTGATGCTGTTGACGTCAACACAGTCACAGTATATCACTTTATGTTTTGTACACAATGCTTAAAGACAGTAGTCAATTTACACTGTTGGATGCTTTACCAAAATGTGCATGTCTCTCCTCCACTGTGCGAGATGACGTATGCCTAGTCCCAGGATATCTGCAGTCATGGTTCCCCCAATCCGGGCTGTGTGCGTTCAGGGAACCTGGGAAAACTGCACTGGATCTATGGCCATCTCACTTGCTTCTCAGTTTGACACAGTTCTGTTGGTTCACGAATGAAATTCGACAGTTGTCAAGTGTTCACAATCGAAGCACAAATCACGAAAGTTATTTGTAAAAAATTGAAATTTCAGTCTTTTTCGAAAGTGTGTATTAATGAAATTGCACATCAGTGGTAATATTCAAGTTTATGTTTTGGGAAAAGCATAATATTAATCATTACATAATTTAACAGTAGAGTTATGACCTTGCTCGCAATTGTACACTCGACAGCAAAAAAAGTGGGCCACTCCTGAATTCCAACGTGTAGGCTGCACATGAATATATGCAACCAACATCGCATATCTGTGTTGCACGTCGTCGCAACCCTCCACAGTACAGTCGTTGTAAGATACGCAATGGGTACCGCTAGGGACCACTAGAGAACACCGGTCTTTATGACAGTCCGTCAAGATGTAAAGTAACACCACGATAGTACAGAAGAGATCAGACAGTCCTTAACGTTTGTAAACTAAACGTAATTACAACAAGTGACATTTCAAACGTTATGGGACAACTAGTTTTGTCACATAAATCGTTCAGTAATCCTTAGGCACAATTAAATATTTGAGACAGTATATGGATTTATAAAGTTGTATGGCAATTGGAAACAAGTTCTTTGCTGTCTGAAAGGTTTACGCTACACATGCTGAACGTCGTTCAACGTTCAACAGGGAGTGGATTCGCATCAACTTTATGTAATACTAAGCAGTTAAAAGAAAACGTGATTAACGACGGCAACCACTCTACGGAAATCCCAACATTAACAGCGAATCACAAGTAATATCATTGTTCACATTACTCATCAACATTTACTTGTACACGAAGTTGTACTTTAAATGACATGAGCAACGTCTTTCTTCTAGATCCGGATGCAAGCCCAGAACGTAAAGCCATTGTTAACCAAGCAAAGCTTTGTGCCTTATCGAGACTCGATCACTAGGCATAAAGAGAAGTCAAATATTGACGTTTGCATCAGTATCAGTTATCAGTTCTCAACTTGAACGTAACTGACGATAAATTTTGTACGAAAGCAGGAACCCTAACACGACAATTACCTTCTTGGTAATTAACCTCTAAAGACGTTGTATAGTGTGACATTGTCAAGGAATAAAGGATGCACATGTTTAAAATTGAAATGCCATCATGTAATGCTGGGGAGAAGGATGCAAACCCATCACCTAATCGGAATGTTGAATAAGTACGTAAAATCAGAATGTAGATATCACAGTTTGTCACCAGTAGTAGGGTTGGAACCTTAAATGACGACTGAAGTTGTATTGCCTGACCGGGATTCGAACCCAGCGCCTACTGCCGTCGTTGTCTAACCAGGAACAGACGAGAAATGTCCAATGTTGGTCCACCATCAGCGAGATGTGCACACGTTTAACTAGAAATAAGGTGACGAAAACGTCCATGCTGATTGAGAGTCGAACGCTGCACACATGGTTATGAAGACACATCAATAATCAACTTCATATTCAGTAGTAGCTAGGAGTAACATGTTTAGTTGCAAACCTTAAGGCCTTACTCATCCATAGTAACGTGTTGCCTAATATCTGCGATATCATGATGTTAATTTACAAGTGGATTGACTGCTGTAAAGAGCAATGTTCTCTAGTAATCGTGTATCATTGAGATGTAAATAAAGTGCCTCAGCAGAAAGTAATTTCCGTCGTGCAGCACGTATTGTTTCAGAGACACTAAGTACATGTTATAAGTGCACAAAACGTATATTATATAATAAGTACATACTATTATTTGGAGGAGCTGCCGCCTAACCTGTTTACTTTTAAATTCCGCTTAGTTGTCGTGGGTAATACAGATTTTCTTAAGGCTACATCTAATGCACAGCGCTTACAAGAAAGTATAGTTTCCTGCGTCATGCCATTGCTAGCTAGGTGACATATTTTGTGGTAGCTATCTTTAAAATGAATGTATTTTTGGAAGTATTGTTCGTCAAATATTTGAACAAATCGTCAACTGTAGGTGTGCTGCACATTTTATAGCATAATAGCTGTAGCTGCGTTAGTTTGCACTACAGACTTGGGTAGGTTAGGTGTAACTTTTGATCCTTCAAGGGGTGATCGTGGCCATGCGGCCCGGGTCTGTACTAGCCGCGGCTCGTGAGCTACGGGCCAGCCAGGCTGGCCGAAGCGAGACGCAAGTGAGCGAGCTGGCGGTGGCGTTGGTGGGCCAACAGCCCGGGACGAGCCAGCACGGCTGCGCCGCATGCCTCTGCCTCTGCCGCTCCGTTTGACGTAAATATGTTTACCTCCTCTCCTGGAATCAGTATAAGAGCGGCAAGGATAAATACACATCAGGCTGTCTGCCGTAATAGCTCACTGGGAGAGGTCCATTCGACGTAGAGTCAAAAACTGGTTCAAAAAGTTCTGAACACCATGGGACTTAACATCTGAGGTCATCAGTCCTCTAGAGCTTAGAACTACTTAAACCTAACTAACCTAAGGACATAACACACATCCATGCCCGAGGCAGGATTAGAACCTGCGACCGTAGCGGTCACGCGGTTCCAGACTGAAACGCCTAGAACCGCTCGGTCACTTCGACTGGCCGAGGTAGAGTCGTCGCTCTCATTGAGGGAGGATGTTCCATCAGAGAAGCTGGCAGACGGTATGGCGTACCACATACCACTGCAACGAGATGGTGGAGGATCTGCCTTGAAAGAGGACGCTGGACTGCGTGCACGACGATCCGCCGTGAAACAAGAGCTCGGCGAAGACAACGTTTTATACAGGCTAGTATTTGCGGAGCTCCATCTGAGGGCGTCGTGGGACAACGTCATTGTCACTGATGAGAAGGTGTTTTCCACGAATAACGACGGTCCACAAATCGTTTACAGGCCGCAAGGGACTCGCCATCGACGCGAATATGTAACCACGACGAGAAGAAGTAACCGGCTATCTGTTACCTGCTGGGGATGGAATTTTGCTAGAGAGGCGGGAATTCTTCACAGGATAGAAGGAACTCTGGACAGCGCGCAGTATGCCCACATATTGGAAAATGTGATGCTTCCGTCAGTGGAAATGCTGTACGCAGAAGGGGACGTCACATTGGAAGAGGACCATTCTGCCATTCACAAGTCTGCATTTGTTCAGCAGCGGCTCTCCACGATTGGCGTCAACGTCATGGACTGGCCGCCACGGGCGGCTGATATGAACTCCATGGAAAACACGTGGGCTGAAGTCGCCAGAACATTAACAGAGAACTGGCCACGAAACCAACCAACTACTGCGGACGCTCTTTGGGACTGCGTCCTGGAAGCCTCGAAGGAAGTTGCTTCTTCTGGCTGTTACGTCCGACAGCCTATACATTCTATGCCAAGACGCATGATGGAAGTACAAAATAATGAAGGATTCTGGATAAAATATTAGAGTTCTTAAAATGTCTTCTTTTTCGTCATTTTTCCTCATTAGCAGCTAGTGGAAGATCGCGTGGCAACAGAAAAGATACAATATGGGTTAGCTTTCCTCTGAGTTGCCCTTTTCACTGAAGTGGGTTTCTTTTGAATATACAATTTGTTAAGTATTCTATTTTGATTTCATTTACACCCTGTCTACATACAAACTAATCAGCGTAGATGGACTCTGTCACAGTAGTTTTTGTTATTTCAAATACGTCTCTCTCTTCCCCTCCATCCATGAATACACCCTCCGTCCTCCACGCAATACGCCAACGATTTAATATTATGTTTACTCGCCGCGCGGTACTAGCCGAGTGGTCTTAGGCGCTGCAGTTATGGACTGTGAGGCTGGTCCCGGCGGAGGTTCGAGATCTCCCTCGGGCATGGGTGTGTATGTTTGTCGTTAGGATAATTTGGGTTAAGTAGTGTGTAAAATTAGGGACTGATGACCTTAGCAGTTAAGTCTCATAAGATTTCACACACATTTGAACATTTATGTTTACTCGTTGTTAATATCTCTTCTATTCTCTCACACACTCTCTCTCTCTGACAAATAAATGGTTCAAATGGCTCTCAGCACTATGGGACTAAACAGCTTAGGTCATAAGTCCCCTAGAACTACTTAAACCTAACTAACCTAAGGACATCACACACACCCATGCCCGAGGCAGGATTCGAATCTGCGACCGTAGCAGTCCCGCGGTTCCGGACTGCAGCGCCAGAACCGCTAGACCACCGCAGCCGGCTCTCTCTGACACTATCGCCGCAAGTGCCCTTCTATTACACTCCCTCAAAACTTTGTAAACAAATCTAGCGGTTTCCAATGACGCTACATTTCCTCTTTTAATTGCTGCTGTCTTTACTCTGTATCATTCCTCTCACCACCTATGAATCCGTATTCTTTGATCTCCTCTTCCCTATCAACCATTCTTCGTTCTGAGAACAGTCCTTCCTTATCTCTCGGTCCTAAGATAAAACGAACTGTGGCACACATATAAGTAAGCAACACTTTGCAAGCTTTTCACGCTTATATTTTGCACTTCTGCACTTCTATCCATTCCCAGATCCCGGCTTTCTTCCTGTTACGCGTCCCTTGACATCTGCATCCACATCTAAATGAATACTCTGCAATTGATAATTATGTGCTTGGCAGGGGGCTCTGTGGTCTGATGGATTAATCTTGTATTGATGTGTAAAACGTGTAGGTTCACATCTCACGTCAGGCGTAGATTTTTAAAACACACAAGTAGCTCTCCTTCACCCCTAGTAACGCCAAGTGCAGACCGCCAGTAAGCTCCGTAGTTCAGTATCCGCAGTAAAGATAACATCCCTTCGCTGCCGACTGGAGCAGAGTGGCATTCGTTTGAGCAGTGACAGATGGAGAAACCCCGTAAGGCAGAGACTCTGTCACCAGCAAGCCGTCGTAAACTAGAAAACGTATATCATTTAATGAACCAATGGCCATGTAAGTTCACAAGTCTCTTACTTTATTTGAAACTGAGACGTTGAAAATTGTGGTGCTGGACTGGGATTATAATTCGATTTCGCTGTGTTCCCGAAGATTGCAAACTCTTCTAAGCGTCCTCGAAAGTCATCTATCTGGTTTCGAATCCTGATCAGCACAAAATATTCATTATTTCATTTCAAGCCCTAGCATGTGCACTCCGAACTACTGGTGAAAAATAGTTGCATTTTCAACGTCTCTTGGTGCGTTGTCAGCTGTAACGTGTTCGTTTCAACTCACAGCCACATGATGAGCTTTTTATCACAACATTACAAGATTAAACGTTTCCTAACATCTTTTCAAGTTCAAATATTCCTCTCTCCATCCTACTGGTGAAAACGGATTTGGGTTTGACGTTGTGTTCGTTGTGATCACCAACGACGACATGTTGTGGATTCAACTTCAAGCCAGCAGAGTATTTTCCATCATGAAAGTACAAACATGCCATTCCTAGCTATTATTGGAAAAGAATTTGATAGTTAAAGTCTCTTCATGACCACGTGTGCGGGGTTGGAATTCCATTCAGCACATAACTTTTCGTCGCCTGATGTCTAGCTAAACATGCGCCCATCTACCTACTGGTGAACCAACAATACCTATTTATCGTCTGTTCATGGCTAGAAAACGACGGTGCTAGATGCTGGGTTCGAATCCCAGTCAGGCAAAAACAATTCTATCGTCAATTAAGGTTCCAGCATTTCACTATTGGTGAAAACATTTGATATTTAACTTCTGATTTTATATACAGTCGTGCTCAAAATGTCCGAACGACTTGAATTGCATTTCATTTGACTCCCATGCGACCTACATAACGCAGCTGTCTAGCAGGTCCTCTAATCACTCCTTGGTACAGTCGTTTGGCTATTGAAAATGGTTTCAACAAGTCACCACTAGAAAACACTGCTCTGTATCGCAATAACTCAAGATGTAAAGTATTACCACGATACTACAGATATCAAGGAACACCTCATCACAGATAAGACTGTCCTTAGGGCTTGTTAGCTCGCATTTATTGCAATAAATGACATACCTGATATGTTAGCACTCACACTATTATGTCAGACAGGTAATGCACGTAGTACGTTCGTTCGTATTCATGATTTCCTCTTCAAAGTAACATACCATATTTGTTATTTAACACAAAATGTCATAAAAAATTTACGTTACTCACGAGCAGCTAGTTGAGAATATGTATGAACTTCAAATGACACGACGAACAGCCTCGTTCTGCATATGGATTCAAACCCAGGTCATGCAGGCTAGGCCGCGGTGGCCGTGCGTTTCTAGGCACTTCAGTCCGGAACTGCGTGACTGCTACGGTCGCAGGTTCGAATCATGTCTCGGGCATGGATGTGTGTGATGTCCTTAGGTAAGTTAGGTTTAAGTAGTTCTACGTCTTAGGGGACTGATGACCTCAGATGTTCTGTCCCATAGTGCTCAAAGCCATTTGAACCAATCATGTAGGCTAAGATTTCGTGGCTGACGGAAATTAACAGTAATTCCTGACTAGGCATAAAGAGAGTGATATACCTCATTTTAGGACAGTATCAGTTAGCAAATATCAACTGTAAATTACATAACGTAGCATTTTTAACGGTCGCGAATTCCTACCCAGCATCTATTGTCCATGTTAACGAACTACGAGAGATGTTAAATATAGCTTCTTCACAAGTAACTTACTTGAAATGCAGTGAGGTAAAGCTTTGAGTTATACAGGGATTCGAACCCAGAACCTAATCGGATTGTTATCGAAGCACAATCAACTCTGACATATCGGATTTTCTGAGCAGTAGCTAGATGTATTAAATGAAATGATGAGACGAAACACTAATTTCTCCTTCACAGGACTCCAACCCGGCACGTATCGCTGTTATATTCTAGAGAAAGGGAACGTTAAGAATGGGTTTCTTGCACCAGCACCGACATGTGAGCATGTTTGAACTAGAAATAATATGACAAAGAGTTCAGTGCTGACTAGGAATCGAACCCCACACATATCGTTGTTGACTACACTCAAAGAGACAACTTCTACCAAATTTTTCTCCTCCAGCAGCTCGGAATAACCTCCTTCAACTTACAGTGATCTCGCAAATAATTCTGTATCTCACTGGGAGTAAAAAACGTCAGATATCGTTAGTGTTGACAACGAATGAAAATGCATTAGAATTAAAAATTATTATCCACCAGCACATAGGTATTCTCATGCTAGAGCTTGATAATACATAGTGAAAAGTTTAGTGCTGGGCCAGGATTCCAACCCATTCATGCGCAATATGTGGAGATGTTGAGGAATATGCAGTTTTGAACAAACAACATGTTGTAGTCGAGCTGTATTGCCACGAAGGGATCAAATTCCGCATTAAGGGCGGTCTGAGTTGCATTACCAGTTCAGAACCAATTTTATCGACATACAGAAGCTCAAATAAAAGATGGAATAAGTGTCCTGTGACCATACACAGGGTTTGTTTCGTCACTAGCAATAAATAACTAGTATAGGAAAGGTCCCTGGCGATAGAGGTTCTACATGTCAACACTCCTTACTTTGTTGTCGTTCCACCTAACGTCTACTCGGTAGAGAAGGAATACCGCGTTTAATGTGATACCTTCTTCACTTGGCGTAGCCAGAAGAGAAGAGTGGCCGAGCGGTTAAAGGCGCTACAGTCTGGAACCGCACGACCGCTACGGTCGCAGGTTCGAATCCTGCCTCGGGCATGGATGTGCGTGATGTCCTTAGGTTAGTTAGGTTTAAGTAGCTCTAAGTTCTAGGGGACTTATGACCACAGCAATTGAGTCCCATAGTGCTCAGAGCCATTTGAACCATTTTTTTTTTTTTGAGGATGACTGTTCTTCGTTAAGAATCCGATTAGGTGCTGGGTTCGCATCCCTGTCACAAGCTTTATGTGACGGCATTTCAATTTTAAACATGAGCGTACCTTGTTCCTTGTGAATGACACCAAATTAAACGTCGTTGGGGGTAGTTCCCAGGACGGTAACTGTTATGAAAGGATTCACAGTTCAGTACAAACATTTTCGTCATTTATTTTCAGTGTCTGAATTGATAACTGATACCGGTGCAAACGTCTATACTTCACGTCTCTTTATGCCCAGTGATCGCGTCTCAATAAGGCACAAACAAAGGTTAGCTTAGTTAGCAATGGCTATTGGAGCTGGGTTTGAATCCGGATCCAGAACGACGATGTTGGTCATGTCATTTCAAGTTCAAATTTGTGTACACGTAGCTGTTGATGTGTTACGAGAACCATGATAATACTGGTGATTCGCTGTTAACGTTGAGATTTCCTTAGAGTGCTTGTTGCCGTTAATCGCGATTTTCTACTGGTACGTCCAACATCCAGTTTCCAGAGCCACTCGCCGTTGAGGGACCTTCAACATGTGGATGGAAAACCTTTTAGAGAGCGAAAAACTTTTTCCAATTGCCGTACAGGTTTGTAACTCCATATATTGTCTCAAGTATTTAATTTTGACTAAGGATTACTGTAAGACATGTGTAAAATAATCCGTTTTCTCAGAACTTTTGGAATGTCACTTGTTGTAATTAAGGTTAGATTATGAGTGTTATGGGGTGTCTCATCACTAAGAACGTGTTTTCTAATATGTTTTCTATGACGATATTAGTTGACACTTAGACTGACTGCCATAAAGACCTTTGGTCTCTTAGTAGGCTCTTGCGGTACCCATTGTGTGTAGTCAAATAACTGTACCCCACGGGGTTTTGGTGTTTAGAGGACCTACAACACAGCTACGTTATGTTAGTTGTATTCGGCAGTGACCCACTTTTTTTGCTGTCAAGTGTACATTGTAAACGTTCCACCGTGGCAATGTACTCTTGCAAATTTATGTTGCTAATACGAAGACAGCATCTAACATATAGTGTCTAACAAGTTCATAGTTTGGATTCATAATTTCAATGAACTGAAGTGTTTGTCACTCGACGTAATTTCGTATTACAGAAATCATTCTGATGTTTAGTTCATCAACACAGAAGTTTTATGTTCGATGAAATGTTGACGATGACGTTGGAAGGCGTGTGCGGTGGGGTGGGGTAAATGTCGTGACGCGGAGCCTGGGCTGGAACACGATGTATCAGCGTCCGGCGGGATTGACGCCTCGTACCCGCCGTAGCAGCGACGGTGCGGCGTTTGGTGGCGCGTGCCCAGTCGCGAGCAGAGCTGGACCGGTCTGCTGTTGTGGCGTGTTGTGGATGTTTCCCGCGCGATCAGCTGACCCGCTTCTCTGCACGGATCTCCGTCGAAATACATGTAACAAACATTCCACCACAGTCTACTGTCTTTAACGATACACATTATAAACTGTGGGAATGTAATGCAATTTGATTAATCAGCGTTTATTGTCCAGCAAGCCGTCGTTTCTCTGCTTTGCACTGAATATGTTGGCGTGATAACGATTTTTATGGCCTGATAACTGAACTGCACTGTGACACTGCTATTCAGAGTTTATAACGCACAAGTTGCACTACACACTTTTACTTCGTTCTCACGGTCGATGCACTGCCAGAGCGTCTCTCAATATGCGAAATCATTTCGGTTCGCACACACTAATTATTGCGGCCGAGCGATGTTTATTGTTAACGTCCTCGAACGGATCACTACCTACTCTCTTACACGAAGAAAGTTTATTATTATTTGAGCACTCGGTTATGACAGTCAGTAACTCAACATTTAATTTACTTCAATGTATATATTGGTGCAGTTGCACAAGTCACTCTCTGTCCTTTCTACACACAATATTCCGTCTGTATGCTGGGTTGCGTATGCGCACACAGTCGATCTGGAATGCATGTTAACCCTTCGTTACACAATTCCTTTCAGTTATGGTGCGTCTTTATACTTACAATGTTCATTGCACTTTTCATAACAGTGTTATAATGCATAAATGACTTTTACAATTACTTAAATATGTGACTTCATACATTTCTCTTTCGGCGTAGCTCGCCAAGTTATCACTCATCCAATAAAGAGGTCTCATCATATGCATATCAGATGTACTTGGGCATATTTCTCAATAAATACTTTATTTGGTGAGAGAATTTGCATGAATAATCTGTCCTATGAGACTGCAGTGTAGTTTCCGTGTAAAATGAAGTAATTCCCATAACGCGCAGTTCATGCTCAAAGACGTGTACAAAATACACGGGCTTCAATTGAAGCATTTGTACATATAAAGTGTACATCACATAAAATGTTTTCGATTCTTACTGAATTTATTCCAGTGTCGCTCTCAAATCATTATTGGTGGAAACACTGGTATACATAATCATTCTATGACTCAAAGTTACTTTTATTTAAATAGAGACTTTCTCAGGGCTTTACTTTAACCTAAGACACTTAAATCTATTATGGTACTATATGAAAATTAATCATCAATAATCTATATACACTGTAATGAAAAATGACTCAAGAAATTGTTCAATAACTTCTAAACAAGCAATTGTTCACTGCTTGATGAGCATGAAATATTTTTACTGACACTAATCTGCCTGTAAGCCAGACTTCATCTTGAATGAAGCTGAATAATAAAGATTTTATTGATCACTGGTCGAGAAACGGTACTGTCGTATTCGCTCATCTAAATTTTCCGGGCGTCTTCTTACGGGTACAATAATTTCGTTGATGTCCCGTGCGTCTAATACCTGTCGAATTTTTCCATTCGCCTTCGTCACTGCTGCAAGAGGTCTGCTGTACGGTGAAAGAGAGGGCTCGATGATGTCCCATTCTAAAATCTTTCGGGTCTCTTTCGCCACTGTCTCCCTTCTCGACCATGGGATGGAGTAAGACGCTCGGCAGTAAGTTTTGCGGGTCGTCACCTCTATATGATAGTTGTAACGCCTAACTACATCTGATCGTTCAGAAAATACCATTGTATATTTTGACAGTAGCTGCGTTAGCTGTTGTTTATGCATAGGACTGAGACTTTCTGATTGCTGAACTTTATTCTGGAATGCATCTACATTTACTTCAAAACCATTACTTTCCTTGTTGGGATAGTAGAGATCCGTTGTTGGTGATTTATTATCTAAGTGCAGTACACACAGGCTCCTACGCCTGATATTTATCCTGTTACAACGTGGCCCAAGTACCTCTTCCAGTTGCATCATTGACAGTTCAACTCTTCAGCCTTTATTAATTCTGTTTAGCTTTCCTGCGGTGGGGTCGATCACTGCGAACCTCTCACGGAGAAAATCTGCTCCCAGTAAGTAGGCCACCCTTAACCACTTAACAATGAGGAACCAGCTCACTGTGGCTTCGCCCTCTATGCACATATCTACATGAACCTGGTGCTTAATTAACTGGCTCTGTGCGCTTATGGCTCCAGAACCCTTGCAGTTGTTCACTGGGAAAGTCGGGATACTTCGTCCCATCCCAAGTGCTTGAAACACTTCTGCACTCAACACACTGACCGAAGCCCCTGTGTCAATGATTACACTCACTGTAATATCATAGAGTTTTGCTTCTGTGATTGCTTGAATGCTTTCATTTTTATTCTTTGCACATTCGTGCGGTTCTGTCAGGAGATCAAGCTCCATACTAATTCCTTCACTGTAAAACAGCATGTTGACTCCAGGTATACTATCATTGGTGGTGCTATCCCTTACCCCCCCCCTCCCGCCCCCCCACCCCCCGCCACCGTCGACGGAGAGCATATCGTCGTGGCCCAGTCTGGTATGATGAATTATTCTCGTGCGAGTTGCTCGGACGGTTCTTGTCCGCGACTTCTATAATATGGACATGTTTTTATTTGCAGCCCGCCACTGCTGCGGGATGGGAGCGTTTTGCTGCGGTGGTCTGCTGTTATCATACCTCATTATTTGGCCAGTCTTGGTTTGGTCGGGGATTATGATTCCAGTTACAGTTATTTTCTTTATAATGACCGTTCCATTGTCCTCGCGAATTTTTCGAGCGGTTGGCCCCTGCTTGTCCGGAATCATATCGCTCGTCAAATCTACGTTTTTTTAATTTGACAGCTGACCATAGCCGTTTTCATATCTATTGTTGCTACTACTCTGCGGATATTCGCGCTGTTTGCCACCGCCCCCACCATTTCCATGGTTTTGGTTCGGTGCGTTATTATTTCTATCGTTTTTGCATCCTGAGCCATTGTTTATCGCGTGTTCACACGCCGACTTTACGTCTTCCTGGATTAGGTCAATCGAATTTAGTACTGATAGGAAATGCTCCGTATCAGTTTCGGGAACGTTTATCAGCTTTTCCTTAATGTGCGTAGGTAGATGCTGAATAAGGTTCTGGATTATGCACCTCCTTCCTAAGCCTCTCTTTGATCAAGGCGTCCAATATTTTGCTAAAAATGTCTTCTCAAACTGCGTATATATCACGCAGCTGTCCGCTACTTCAGTAGCCCATAATGCTGCGTCACCCTGAATACAGGACATGACATACTGTATTTTCTGCGCTTGATGCCACGCGTTTGGCAAGACGTTTCTGAAACTTTTGATAAACGCTACCGGATGTACGGACCTCCATTCGGTAGCGAAAGTTCGGAATTGTCCATTTATAACTAGACTTTCCTCAACAAATATTTGGAGTTGTACGCATTTGCGCCTGGTGCAGAGGCTGCCTGCCCCGACCTGGAGCTGCCGCTTCTTGCATTATCGAACGAAGATTCCTCATTATTACGTTCTGCATATGTCTGTGCGTTACCAAAAGCATTGGTTACAGGCGACACACTTTCATTTTCTACACGTTTTCTGGTACCAGCTAAACCTTTTCCTACGTCTCATATCTACTTCATCTGCCAATGGGGAATATCATCACTTAGTATTTGTTTGATAGTTTGAACATCACTCTGTACCTGGTTGTTTATTACAGCGCTGAAAGTTTCAGAGTCCTTATCGTCAAAACTTGATTTCACTTTTGAATCAATCTTTTTCCCAATTTTGCTGTCATTCGATTCTAGCCAAGAATTAAACTCAGTCTCAATTTTAGTCACTTGTTCGTTGAGTTTTTGTTAGACAAGCTGTGTAGAATGTATTTCTAATTTTTCTATTCGGTTAGCTAAAAATGCATTCCGTCAGGGAGACGCTCGGCTCTAAATCGGTCTCAGTGAACACTAAGATGAAAATCTGCAACACAGTGATATGACCAGCAGTAATGTACGGTTCAGAAACATGGAGCATGAATAAGCGAGAAAGGGAAAAACTATTAATATTTCAAAGAAGAGTAATGAGGAAGATATGGGAAGCAGTTTTAGATAAAGTAGAATGGAGGAGGAGGATAAATCTACCTTCTGATGCGACAACCAACTATCCTACAGAAGATGAAGAGCAAAACAATACAACGGATAGGCCATGTAGCCGGTATGCCAGTTGGAAGACAAGCGAAGATGGCACTAGCGGGGAAACCAAACACCAAACGCCCCACTGGACGACCAAGGCAGCGCTGAATGGACGACCTGGCGAAGGACCTAGCAGCCCTGGGAATTGAGGACACCTGGAGGAACCTGGCGCAAAACAGGAAATAATGGAGGCAGTTGGTGGAAGCAGCGCGTGGTCTGCAGGGTCTGTGACCGCTGAATATCTTTCCATGTAGCTAAAATGCCAGTTTCATCTAGAGTGGTAGTTTTCGCTACCTGCAGATTATTTACTTGCGCAGTCAACTCCTGTGCAGCCTTAGGTATTGATTCATATGTTTGTTTCATGTTTGCAATCTCCTTTTGCACAGATTTTAAGGACTGTACTACTCGTTAGTCACTCTCAACTTGCTGTGCATGAAAACTTTCGATTCTTTCATCTTTTTCTGGTTGCTGACAGAAAAAGGCTTCCAATTGCTTGTCCTTTACCGCTTGCTGGCGGTCCCGCTCGACCTGATGTTGCGCGAACTTCACCTGATAATTCAGCATGCGCTCTAACATGGCCTGAATCGAATATCTACCAGGCTCTGCTGCTGATTGTACTACTTCTTCTTCTACATCTTCTTGGGCACTGGTGGACGGTAGCACCACTTCCTGTGCTTCCGCCTCCACAGTTTCAGAGGGTATTTCCCCAAACAGACTGCTTGTGCTGTCTATAGCACTCGCTTCTACATTTACTACACTTTTGTTCTTTGGGGTCGGTAGCGAAAATACGTCTATTCTTATCCTTTCAGCAAGCTGCCCATATCGGTGTATGACATAGAAGTCCATTACATTAAGATAAAATACAAACAACTTACATAGCAGTGTTGTTGGATATTATTCGTAAATACTTTACCACATTGGTTGGTTGCTGTTCACCAGTATCCATGTTGCCTGTGCGTTGACTACGCATTTTGACCATATTTATGGTTTACGGAGGTGGGCACAGTATCTGTCAACTTACTCTTGGCACACAAAATATATGAACTTGTACACAACACACTCTACTACGAAACATTCTATCTACTTTCAAATTCTGTCCTGTCACAAACAACTATCCTTAAACCACACACATAACACTTGGGACATGTGATGACTTCACTGAAATTAATACTCTACTGACAGGACAACTACACTGTAGTCTTACCTTTAATTTGTATGGTTCCGGGTTCGGCTGCCCCAGGACTATGTTGTTGTTACAATTTCTCTGTAGAATCGTGTTCTACGCCTTCGGTTTGCTCGCAGTGGTGTGGTTTTCATGAGAGAATTTTACTTGCATTAATACATGGCAATATGTTACAAAATATATATATGTACATTTATCAGTCAACACACATATACAACAAATTCTGAAAGAAAAAAACACAAAATTGTTGATACACTTTCGTGGTCACTGCTCATTCATGCCCCACGCATCTGAGCGCCAAGTTGTTAAGTATCCTCGTGCACTTTTTTTTATATAGAGTTTGACTGAATGTAAACGAATGTTATTCATTTGCCTGGTGGTAATAAAATCATAGATTGAACATTTATGACCTTTGGCTATAATACGGTTTATATTGAATAGCACTTTAAGTAAGCCAAATTAGAATTATTTATTAATACCTTCAGTTGCTGACGGGTGTTGATATATACCATCGGGGACACGTTAAAATGTGTGCCCCGAACGGGACTCGATTCCGGGATCTCCTGCTTACATGGCAGACGCTCTATCCATCTGAGACGCTGAGGGCACAGAGGATAGAGTGACTGCAGGGAATATCTCGCGCACACCTCCCGCAAGACCCACATTCTCATCTTATATGTCCATACACTACATTCGTAGTGTCCCTAACCAACACACTCATTACTCGTGGAAGACATTCTTACGAAGTCCCGTAAGAGTTAGGGTAATATGTGTGCATCCGCACAGAGGAGGAATGTCACGGCCGGTATTGAAAGAACTATATACTTATATCGACATGATGTCTGTTCTTGCGGACATCTCCAAACGATATAAGTATACAGAGTGGTCCATTGATAGTCACCAGGCCAGATATGTCACGAAATAAGCGTAAAAACAAATACGAAGAGCGAAAATCGTCTAGCTTGAAGGGGGAAACCAGATGGCGCTATGGTTGGCCCGCTACATGGCGCTGACATAGGTCGAACGAATATCAACTGCGTTTTTTTAAATAGGAATGTTTTAAATGGACCAATTTTTTCGCTTAGTGATAGATGGCGCTGTAATAGTCACAAACGTATTTTAAGTACATTGTATCACGTAACATTCCGCCAGTGCAGACGTATTTGCTTGGTGATACATTATCCGTGTTAAAATGGACCGTTTACCAATCGTCGAAAAGGTCGATATCGTGTTGACGTATGTCTATTGTGACGGTGAGAACTATGTATGGAACAACGAAATGGATAAAGATTCAGAAAGGGGTCCGGCTAGGCTGCATACTGTCACCGTACTTATTTAATCTGTATGCAGAACACTTCATGAGGAATGCGAGGCTAGATGAAGGAAAACAGGAATTAAAATAGCTGGAATAAATGTAAACAACCTCAGGTACGCGGATGATACGATCCTGTTAGCAGAAAGTGAAGAAGAATTGAGAACACTCTTACTGAAGGTGAAAGACGAAAGTGAAAAGGCTGGTCTTATGCTGAATGTGAAGGAAACGAAAATTATGGCAACTACACCTACCAATTCGTGGGATATAGCGGGAGAAACCATGGAGGTAGTGACCACATTCAGTTATCTCGGTTCCCAGATCTCTGCTGATGGTGACTGCAGCCATGAAATCCGGAGACGCCTGTTGCTCTGTAGACAGGCGATGTCAAACCTTGACAAGGTTATAAGGTCCAGAGATATAACACTAGCAACAAAGATCCGTATTGTGAGGGCTATGGTCTTTCCAGTTGTGATGTATGGATGTGAGAGCTGGACCATTAGAAAGGCTGAACGGCGAAGAATTGACTCCCTAGAATTGTGGTGTTGGAGGAAACTTCTTAGAGTTCCATGGACTGCAAAGAGAACCAACAGATCAATATTGGAGCAAATTAAACCAGATTTCTCCCTGGAAGTTCTAATCTTAAAACAAAAGCTGACCTACTTTGGACACACAATGCGAAGGCATGCCTCGCTGGAAAAAACATTAATGCTGGGGAAGATTGAAGGAACTAGAAGAAGAGGACGTCAGAGGATGAGATGGATCGATGGCATCACAGAAGCAATGTGTTCCAACCTGGAAGGTCTACGGGAGAAAGTGCAAGACAGGATAAAGTGGCGTGATTTGGTTCATGGGGTCACGAAGAGTCGGAACCGACTAAACGAATAGAGCGAGAGAGATGTCTATTGTGATCAAAATACGCAACGGGCGTGTGCTATGTATGCTGCTCTGTATCCTGGACGACATCGTCCAAGTGTCCGGACCGTTCGCCGCATAGTTACGTTATTTAAGGAAACAGGAAGTGTTCAGCCACATGTGAAACGTCAACCACGACCTGCAACAAATGATGATGCCCAAGTAGGTGTTTTAGCTGCTGTCGCGGCTAATTTTCTCATCGGTAGTAGACAACTTGCGCGAGATTCAGGAATCTCAAAAATGTCAGTGTGGAGAGTGATACATCAACATCGATTGCACCCGTACCATGTTTGTATGCACCAGGAACTGCATGGCGACGACTTTGAACGTCGTGTACAGTTCTGCCACTGGGTGCAAGAGGAATTACGGGACGATGACAGATATTTTGCACCCGTTCATAGTAGCGACGAAGCAGCATTTACCAACAGCGGTAACGTAAACCGGTATAATATGCACTATTGCGCAACGGAAAATCCACGATGGCTGCGACAAGTGGAACATCAGCTACCATGGCGGGTTAATGTATGGTGTGGCATTATGGGAGGAAGAGTAATTGTCCCCCATTTTATCGATGGCAATCTAAATGATGCAATGTATGCTGCTTTCATACGTAATGTTTAACCGGTGTTACTACAAGATGTTTCACTACATGACAGAATGGCGCTGTACTTCCAACATGATGGATGTCCAGCACATAGCTCGCGTGCTGTTGAAGCGGTACTGAATAGCATATTTTATGACAGGTGGATTGGTCGTCGAAGCACAATACCATGGCCTGCACGTTCACCGGATCTGACGTCCCTGGACTTCTTTCTGTGGGGAAAGTTGAAGGATATTTGCTATCGTGATCCACCGACAACGCCTGGCAACATGTGTCAGCGCGCTGTCAACGCATGTGCGAACATCGCGGAAGGCGAACTACTCGCTGTTGAGAGCAATGTCGTTACACGTATTGCCAAATGCATTGAGGTTGACGGACATCATTTAGAGCATTTATTGCATTAACGTGGTATTTACAGGTAATCATGCTGTAACAGCATGCGTTCTCAGAAATGATAAGTTCACAAAGGTACATGTATCACATTGGAACAACCGAAATAAAATGTTCAAACGTACCTACGTTCCGTATTTTAATTTAAAAAGCCTACCTGTTACCAACTGTTCGTCTAAAATTGTGAGCCAGTAGTTTGTGATTATTACAGCGCCATCTATCACGAAGCGAAAAAAGTGGTCCAACTAAAACATTCATATTTCTTTACGTACTACACGAATATGTGATAAAAAATGGCGGTTCCAAATTTAAAAAAAAACGCAGTTGATATCCGTTTGACCCATCACAGTGCCATCTAGCGGGCCAACCATAGCGCTATCTGGTTTCCCCCTTCAAGCAAGACAAGTTTCGTAGTTTGTAGTTTTTGCGTTTGACTCTTATTTCGTGAGATATTTGGCCCGGTCACGATCAGTGGACGACCGTGTATTTAGCAAACCAAGTGTTCATTATCGTTGCAAACAAAAAAGATACATTGCAGTTCTCACTACTGGTTTCTCTACTTGAAAATTAAATTTTGTACACTCTGATCTATTACGTGGTTATACGCACAACACTAAAAGATTTCCTGCTGTGAATGTATCATCGTTAATTTTCAAAACTATGTTGTCCTACCTCTGATCAGCCTTGTCAGAAATGAAACACTGTATTATTACTGTAACTGATTACTAAATTAAACATGCCATTCTCTACTTTAGTCTCTGAAATGCACTGAAAATTACAGTTATCGCACGCACAGAAGTTACACTATGCAATGCTTTCCAGACATTAAAGCTGCAGTGGATTTTCTCTTATTTGAGCACTATTGATTGCCATGGCTAGCACGAGAGCATGTAACTTAATATTATTAGCCAGACCAGATTTCAACACAGCAGTCTTTGATCTCACACAAGTAAAGTTTTAACTCTCTGATGAACGTAAATCATTTACGTCACTAGTCTTCTAATAGCAGTTGTCCATGTCCATATGAAAATGACATAATAAAATCGACAATTCTCCACTGTAGTCTCCGGGAAGCTGAAAGCAATAATTTTAATGTAAAATTACCTGTCCGCTTAGTTGCGGGAAAACTGCTTTCATTCAATTATTGTTTGAATTTGCCGCGGCATCGGCTCACGCCATCGTGGCGGAGCACTGCGTCACAAAAAATGCTTAATTCGCTGAAAAGGGCTAAAAATTTGGGTTGAAATACTGGGCAAGCGAGCTACAAACTATTACAAGTATTTTTAAAACTTTTTATATTGAGAACTAACATAAAGTTCAAAGTACACACCTTTTTTTATACATGAGTGCCCAATTGCGTCTTTCTTGATGAAAAAACAAATGAAAGCGAACTAAGCTTTCGAGAGAGCGTCACAGGCTCTTACAACATTCACGGCCACGAGAAGACGGAGAGAGTGATGTTGAAGCCTACGCTATTTATGAGCAAATTAATTTTTAATTACATTGTCTACTTCGGTTTCCACACTCGCCGACCACAGATGTCATTTGCAAAATTGACGTACATAGTATTATACAAACATAAAAATGCAAAATGATTACTTCTTTTATACAGTATCCTCATAATCGGTAACTGTTCATACAGAAATCAAATATAAGAATACAGATAAATGTTTTTTTGCATGTATTTCGCAAATTTTACTAATGTCTTGCCCGGAGACGTCATAATCGCGACAGAATGTCAAACCTAAGGGCCCGGCTTCGATTCCCGGCTGGGTCGGAGATTTTCTCCGCTCAGGGACTGGGTGTTGTGTTGTCGTAATCATCATCATTTCATTCGCATCGACGCGCAAGTCGCCAAAGGGGTGTCAAATCGAAAGACTTGCACCTGGAAAACGGTATACCCGACGGGAGGGCCTAATCACATGACATTTACATTTACCCGTTATATTCCAGATAACTGAGTTACTGATAATCCTTTGTGAATACCTGAACCCCTAATAGGACGTAATAACATTGTACTTGAAAGCAGAGAAATGCGCACTTGTTTTTAACACCTCAATTATGAATAATCCGTCATTAGAAAACATCCATTGACACACAACAAATGTTGAAATTCCAGACAGATTAAAACTGTGTGCCGGACCGAGATTGGAACTAGTGACCTTTGCCTTTCGCGGGCAAGTTCTCTACTGCATAAGCTCCCCAACCGTGACTCAAGACCCATCCTCACAGCTTTAATTCCGCCAGTATCTCGTCTCCTACCTCTCAAACTTCACAGAAACTCTCCTGGGAACCTTGTAGAACTACCACTCTTGGAAGAAAGGATATTGCAGAGACGTGACTTAGCCACAGCCAGGGAGATATTTCCAGAATGAAATTTTTCGCTCTGCAGCGGAGAGTGCGCTGATAGGAATCTTCCTCGCAGATTAAAACTGCGTGACGGACTCCAGTTCGAATCCCAGTCCGACACACAGATTTAATCTGCCAGGAAGTTTCCTATCAGAGCACTCTCCGCTGCAGAGAGAAAAATTTCGTTTTGGAAACAGCCAAGTGTCTATCGCATGTAGTGCCCTCACCTAAACCTTTGAAATATTTTAGTTCTCTCAGTAAAATTGATAGAAATGTGATGTAAATTCGTTTGTACGCAATTTGTTTCAACAAGTGAGCTGCCTAAATTTCTATTTTTTATAACTCGTTTATGTAACTTGCTACAAAATAACTAAACAAATGATGCTCGAAACTCTGCAGAATGAGTAACGCTTCTTACGTTTATCTATCTCAATAAACATTCGTTTCACTTACCCTTTTGTTAAGTTATCGAGAAAAATAACGGATCAGAAATCACTTGTATACTTGACATCTCTTGAACTTTTTACTAAAAACAGTTTGTGAAAAAGAAATTTATTACTATGATAACATTGTGAAGCATGATTGCTTATTTAAATAAGTGCCAGTCGTGATTATGTCGGTCATTAAGTACTTTAAAATAGAACCTAATCCCTGTACACACTTCATCATTATAACCCGGAGCTCTACTGATTTACATAAATGGTAGGCAAAGATACGTCGCTCTAACGTACAATGGAAAAACTTCAGGCGAAACTGATAGACGTTTTCGTAAAGCTAATATGAAAATAAGTTTTCATTCAAAAAATGGTTATAATGGCTCTGAGATCTATGGGACTTAGCATCTGAGGTCTTCAGAACTACTTAAAACTAACTAACCTAAGGACATCACATACATCCATGGTCGAGGCAGGATTCGAACCTGCGGCCGTAGCGGTCGCGTGTTTCCAGACTGAAGCTTCCAGAACCGCTCGGACACAGCGTCCGGCGGTTTCCTTACAGATACACTGCCAGAACCAAATAATACACCTGTAAAGAATTTTTTCCGATGTCGGCATATGCTACCTGGGGGCTTGTAGATGTACTGATAACGATTTCAACGTCGTCCGCCAGCAGACAGCATAGTGGCACAACACGAGAACGCAGACTGTCTCTACCGTGTAGTGGGGAAGGCTCAGTGTGGTGCAAACGTGTGAAACAAGAAGGCAACGATGCCACTGAGACGCACTCTTGCTTCCTGCAGCCAACTGAGCCAGTGTGAAAGGGGTCAAATTGTGGACTCCCGAGCGGCAGGATGGACCTCTCCGAGAACTGCCACACAAGTTAGGCGTGCTGCGTTAGCTGTGTAACAATGTTGGTACCAGTGAGCAAGTGAACAGGTATCAGTGTGACGCCGGTGAAATAACACACACTGCTAAGGTTATCTTTTTATTTTAAATGGCTTTCTCAATAATAAATTATTAAGTCTGGCATTTAAAAAAAAGACAATAATTTCAAAAACAATTTAGAATAGCTGTCAAATTTTCTTCATGAAAAGGAGATTGACAGGTATGACGTTAACAACTTCCCAATAGTAAGATTTTAACTTTATATATATATATATATATATATATATATATATATATATATATATATATATATATATAAGACAACTATAACAACTCTTTCAAATACCTGGCAATTTTTCTCTATGTAAAGGATACTGCAAGGTAGGACGTTAACAACTTCGCAGTAATAAGATTTTAAACTTGTTATATCTACAAGAGAACAATTCCTTAAGCTAAAATAGTTCTCTCGCCAGTTAAATAACTTATATTATACCTGTCAATTGTTACCATATAGATGTGAATAAGCCAGCACACAAACCTTTCACACTGAACGCAGTTCCCAAAAAAAAAAAAAAAAAAAAAAAAAAAAAAATCTTTAGCTAGGTTAGGGAGTGACACGTGTAAAGGAGCCCAAAACACAATAGGCGGAATAGTTATTGGTGGTCTACAGGGCCACAGCAGATCAGCCCCAAAACTTCCATTACAAGTCACCACCTTCCCAAGTTACCCAAAACTAGAAGATGTAGCACTGGCGGTGCCGACACGGACTCCGAACCACAGAGACACGCGAGACCGACCCAAAATCACCCAATCGAGGTGTGAATGAAACGGCCCGACCAAGAAGCAATTACCATATTCACGCGGACAGGCAAACGAAAACTGTGGTGGGAAGACAGCAACAAGAAACCACTGGTGTGTTACAGAAACACGGTACTCAACTTCCCACACTCCATCACCGCTTCGGGAACACGTTGCACTTCCAAATGCTCGTCAGAGCCAATTGCTGCCAATGGTTTCAACGGCCTATAAGAAGACATGCGGTCCCACGCGCTCATCTTCTGCACCACGGCTTCTAAGCTTCATAAGCCACGTACATGCGGGTAAGGTAGACTTAGCCCCTGACAGCCAAAGAGGTCGGGCAAAGCACTTGGCAAGCAGTTGACCACCCCGAACAACAGCGCCCCGCTCGCGCCACCACCTCTCTCAGACACCGCCCAGTACGTACTACCAAAATCCAGCAAGGTGCAAATGGGTTCGTGGTTAAGTTGAACACAAATTGTGGACTTCCAAGCGGCAGGATCGACCTTTCAAATAACTGTCACCGAAGTTAGGAGTGCTGCGTTAGCTGTGCAACAATTCTGGTATCAGTGAGCAAGTGAATGTTCTCACACCCGTAAACCAGGTTCCAGACGACCACGCAGCACGGAAGCCTGCCTGGATCGTCGTACCGTAGCGGCAGCAGTGACAGATTGTACAGCTACAACACCACAGATAGGAGGGCTTGAAATCCCAGATATGTCAATATGAACTATTGCGAACCGTTTATTAACTCTGTGGCTACAGGTACGCACGCCTTCCCTCTTCTACTCACTCCATAGCATCGACGCTCACTGCTCGGCTGGTGCTGTCAGAGGATCACTTCGAGAGCTGAAGTTGGTATGGCATTACTCTCCAAACGAGTTGTCCTTACAGTAGGGTTGAAACGCCTAGAGGGTTGCAGCAGTGTCGAGAGTTGTCAAGAACCTCAAGAAAGGTTCAAATGTCTCTGAGTACTATGGGACTTAACTTCTGAGGTCATCAGTCCCCTAGAACTTAGAACTACTTAAACCAAACTAACCTAGGGACATCACACATCCATGCCCGGCGCAGTATTCGAACCTGCGAACGTAGCGGTCGCGCGGTTCCACACTGTGGCACCTAGAACTGCTCGGCCACCCTGGCAGGCTCAAGAACCTCGTCCTGTAGCTTATGGCCCTGCCAGCTGTCGAGTTCGGCCGTGAATTGTGTTGGATTAAACGTCCGAAAGGAAGAACTGGTTTCAGTGAATCCATTTATGCCACGTCCTGAGGCCTTTTGGTGTCGATTCTTAGCAGTGGCGAGTCTCAAGCTTTTTCCTACCGCATACATAAGACAACCGCGTAAATTTAGTCTGGGTGTCGTGGTTCTTACCTGCATCGAGGAGGGATCAGAAGTAGGGTTTGAAATGCTGGTAAGAGGAAACGTGACGACCTTACCATCGCGTGACGCGTCGACGGTGGCGTTGGTCACAATTATGATGAGCTTTAGTGCCAGTGCGGCATCATTAACCCACGTTATAGTTCACGTAAACTTCTGTGCTGTAGCCATTTTTCTCTCATGTCCCCCTACACCTTGTGTTGTGGATTGGCAGGAGAGCCAACCCAGGAATACTAGAGAAAGCCGAAAGGCACGCGGTTTTGCCCACGCAGGCTGGCGTGAGATCTGGAACAGGACAGGGAAATTAGACTTTAGAAAAACGGACGTAGATGGTGGAATACTTAGCTTTAATCCATTAATGGTGAACGTCGGTCTGACGGTACATAAATCTCAAGATCAATAGCAACTAATAATGGCGCCTTGCTAGGTCGTAGCAAATGACGTAGCTGAAGGCTATGCTAACTATCGTCTCGGCAAATGAGAGCGTATTTTGTCAGTGAACCATCGCTAGCAAAGTCGGTTGTAGAACTGGGGCGAGTGCTAGGAAGTCTCTCTAGACCTGCCGTGTGGCGGCGCTCGGTCTGCAATCACTGATAGTGGCGACATGCGGGTCCGACGTATACTACCGGACCGCGGCCGATTTAAAGGCTACCACCCAGCAAGTGTGGTGTCTGGCGGTGACACCACACCTTGCTGTTTGAAGTGTCGCCGAGCCCGACCATGACGTCACGACTTGCCAGACTTTTGCAGCTTTACAGAGTAAGTTTGTACGTACCTTAGAGCCAAATTTCAGACTTATGCGTCGCAACTGGAGACAGTTACGAGGTCTCGAAAAAGTGATCCTTGAATTGCACTTATACGGATGTTTCAATATGTCTTCATAATGTCACTTAAGCGTGACGAACCAAAGATTTTATTTAGCTACCTCCAAGAACAGTATTCTTGCCACACAATCAAAAACTACCACTAACGGCATATGCAGCAGCAGCACTCCGTCATCAGGTCACATGTGGCCCACCGGTACCATCCGACCGCCGTGTCATTCTCAAGTGAGGATACGGATAGGAGGGGCGTGTGGTCAGCACACACCTCACCCGGTCGTTATGGTGGTGTTCTTTGACCGGAACCGCTACTATTCGGTCAAGTAGCTTCTCAATTGGCATCACGAAGCTGAGTGTACCCCGAAAAATGGCGACAGCTCATGGTGGCCCGGATGGTCACCCATCGAAGTGCCGGCCACGCCCGACAGCGCTTATCTTCGGTGATCGGACGGGAACCGGTGTATCAACTGTGGCAAGGCCGTTACCAACGGCTTATGGGTGTATATGTTTCATTGCACTGTCACAAATGTAGCAGAGGCTACCTGTCGCCAGTGTCTTCCTAGGCTATATTAATAACGTGGAGTCTACCAAACCATTATTTTAAGCCGGTCGGTGTGGCCGAGCGGTTCTAGGCTCTACAGTCTGGAATCGCGCGGCCCCTACCGTCGCAGGTTCGAATCCTGCCTCGGGAGTGGATGTGTGTGATGTCCTTAGGTTAGCTAGGTTTAAGTACTTCTAAGTTCTAGGGGACTGATGGCCTCAGCAGTTAAGTCCCATAGTACTCCGACCTATTTGAACCATTATTTTAATGCGTGGTGTAGCATGTAAATTTGTTCATCGTTTGACGGGTTACCATTGTAAGCGGTACATTCAGGTACGTACTGCCATAATTTGTGAATAATGATGGCATTGTATGGCTGCATTTTGTACTTCGTAGACCATCTCCCCGAGCGGTCTAATGCGCTGCAGTTATGGACTGTGTGCCTGGTCCCGACGGAGGTTCGAGTCCTTTCTCGGACATGGGTGTGTGTGTTTGTTCTTAGGATGATTTCGGTTAAGTAGTGTGTAAGCTTAGGGACTGATGACCTCAGCAGTTAAGTCCCATAAGATTTCACACACATTAGAGCATTTTGAGACCATTTCCTGATTAGTTATTTCACTGTTGTCATCATGTCTGAGGTCGGTTCACGTCGTATCGAACGCTCGCATTAAAAAAGTTAATGCAGTCAATACCTGTGGATTCGGATTTCTTGTCCGACATTATGCTAACTTTGGCAATGATTAGGCACGGATCACTGGAAGTACGCAGAAGAAAAAAGAATGATCAAAAACTATCGCCATTTATTTACGTGCTGGGACCAATCTGAAGGCGAACGTCCCACCGCGCGGCGACAGCACTCTGTTGCCTCATGAAAGCAGAAATTACGACTCTAAGAGAACCACAGTAAGCACAGGCGAGGGGAAGAAGAGAAACAACCCCAGCCATAACCGTCCAGCAATAGGGATGCGGCAGTTTTGGAGCACGAAAGTACCGCTTCCTTAGCGTTTCCGAGGAATGTGGCGAAGGGCATTTGCCGACATAATTCTGGGTTTTATCGCAGGAGTCGCTGAAATTGCCCCGCCCAGCTACGCCGGTATCGCCTCTGTAGCCCTCCCGATCGGGCTCCGAATCCTTTTAGTGGCCATCTCTTAGTCCGCACCCCTGGGGGGAACGAGTGGGCAGCGCAGCGAAGCGTTCCAACAAAGCTCTGCCGATCTGTTGGGTCTGGTTGCCGTAGCGCCCTGGGCCTTGCAGTCAGAAGCGCCGTTATTAGGGCAATATCTCGCCTTGTCCTCTGCCTGAGGAGCTACGAAACCAAAAGGAACGCTCTAAAAATATCGGTTAAAACCTCAGTAAAAGGCTTGCATTTTCTTCTGCTGATACCGGCAACATAAGAAAAATTTGTATAAACCTCTAGTTGTTTGTCAAAGGACAAAAGGGCAGAAATCGAGCACGAAATTTGTCGTTTAATTGCAGAAGGCTTAGGTTTCAAGTATTGGATAGTCATCTTCAGTGCTAAAAGTTGCGAAACTGGCGAATTAGAACAAATATAAAACAGTTGATAAAGACTCGTAAGTGCAAATATAAGCACCACACATTTACATACGATATAACAGCAGATACCGAGTGCAATTCTGCATTGATTCGACAAGCACATTCATCTCCCATCTTCAAGCCACCTTTCATCATTGCTGTATGGTCAACCAACACAACACGCGCATATGGGGTCCGGAGAATCCATATGCAGCTGTTAAAGACGTCTGGAATTTCGGGAAAGTTAACGTGTTCTATGCCATGTCCAACGAGACGGTCTATAGATCGTTCTTACTAGCATAGAGAACTGCCTACGAAATCACCTATCTGGACATGGTGCAGTTGCGGCTCAAACTTTAAACTGAAATCAGGGAGTTCATCTCTCAACAATATGGTGCCCTCCACATTTTCACTCTTGTGTGCCTGACTGAGACGCTGCCATTTCGCCGGATAGACCGTTTAGCGTCATGGTGGCATGATGGTCGGCGGATCTGACTTCTTGCTATTCTATGTTCTACCTCCTCCACTGAACCTTGAACATTTGCGACACCGCTTTGCAATAGCTGTTGTTGCTGCCGTTCGTTAAATGTGGATCGGATGTACGCAGGATCCCGCTATCGATTACATGCGTGTTGCACGAGGACGGTTAGGCACACAAAAAAAACCTCAGTTTTTCTTTCACTTCCTGTATCATTTATTATGCAGTTCTTGGTCATTTATCTGCACCGCTATAGATTTCTTGAAGTGTCGTGTGGACATTATAGCAACTTGCAATTACTTGTTGCATTATAATAACATGCAATTACCTGTTGCATGTTTAGATAATTACTGAAAGACGATTACAAAAGGTATTGCTAAAACATTAAAAAAGTTATGAGATCGATTTAATTAACCTTAAAGAACACACCAGAAAAAGATTCATCCGCAACTGAGTTTTTTCTCGTACAGAAAATGAATGTAATAAATATGTGACAAATTTAATGAGTTTAGTACAACAATACACCTCTTGGTATTAATGGCAGCAATCTCATATACCACCAGGGAAATTTGGTATCGATACCGATATCTAAAACAGTACCGGAAACTTGATAATAATGGATCAAAAGTATCAATACCTATAGTATAGCAAGAAATTATATCTCATACATTTCTAACTTACTCTTGTACGCGCAATGAGCTATTTAGAGTACAAGGGGAAGTATGGACATAACACCACGGTATATTTTGTTGACACAATTTGAGTGTATATCAGATACAACCTCGAGAAATAACTGATAAATATTCCAGCCATAAGGTAAAACTATTACAGATCATGTTGTAAATTTTTAGCTACCCATACCTGATATAACAGTGATGAAACAGTACAGGCTTTTGTTTAAGAAAAATTTCATCACTCGGAGTGGAATGAAAACCAAGGAAATTGCGCTATGTTTTGATTGAGCATCTAGAAAATAAATCTACATTTCAATCACTTATCCGAGGTAGTGGGTACTTACTTATTATTACTCTTATATACATGTGAAATATGATGTATATTATGGAATGCCCACAGTATGTAATTTTTAATACTACCTATGCGATTGGTTCATCGTACATTGATACTGTATAGATTTTAATTCTCACTAAACTAGTAGTGAAGGTTGCCATATCACGCCCCCTTTTTGTGCATACTTCAAATACCGATATTCCGTTATTTCCTATAATACTATGAAATTATCAATAATATGGTACCAACACTGCCAACAGAGTACGGAAACCAGCTTTATCGATACTTACTCATATCACAATGTATTGAATATATTGAATAGCCAACATACTTGATAACATATTTGGCAATTCGTTGTCCTTATCTGTGCAAAATAATTCAGCCCGTTACTTTTCAGTGTTAACTTGACTGTTGTTGAATGGTGTGACTCGTATCACACTAACTTTACTTTATTTAGGGTAAAAGTTAATGAACGTATTCCCTGCATGCCCTTTCTGGTACTTCTTCATCCTTTACCTTAACTGACTACGTAATTTTAAACTATCTTCTTCTCCTCTTGGTTTACTAATGTCAGTGCTTCACTTGCAAACAACTCTGTGTGCCACATATTTCCAGATATTGCCTGTAGTCTCTTGTGAGAATTTTGACGTTAGTAGACGTCTCTTACTAAGGGATACATTCTCTACCTAAATGTCATAGTGGACCAAAAACGACGGTGACTGTCCGTAACTGAATAGGAACTTAATGCACTGTCAGCTTCACTTATTATGTATCAAATATTATAACCACCTTCACTACCATCTCTTGTGTTCATCAATTCACGTAGAGAAATTTTCCGGAAGAATCCACTTGCAAATACTGCCATTAATAATCGGTTTCTAACACAGACATTGCCCTTTCATGAGATATTCCCTGCAAACGTGGTTACAAAACAGATTATTTCTTCCACTGCTTCTGAGGACTTCTAATTTTGTTGGAACAATCCTGTCTTAAATGTTTCTATGTATCAGCCGTAACGTCCTAGTATTCTGTCCATTCAGTTCGACCGACTTTTTATGACTACCCGACATTCAGCCAGTAACAACATGCCGTCAGTATGCTTTAAGATTAGCATTGATTTCCATTCCAGCTAGGTTAAAATACAGGAGCTTTCTTTCCTCAATGATTCACCCAGACACCAGTTAAGATACAACATCTATAATATCATAGCTTACATTGTGAAAAGCTTGATCAAAGTCTATAAACTACGTACTTTAATAGCTCTTGACTTTTGCTTTCTTTGTCTCTATTACTATGCATGAAGTGACATTACTCAATTATGCTTACTTTGTAGGAAAAATTATTTCGCCGTTAACTTCTTGACTATAATGGAATGAGCAGGTTAAGAACAGCAATAACTTCCGCGTTATGTGTCGTGCAAAGTAACATAGTTCGCTGAAACTCGGGCTGAACATAGAAAGAAGGTAACTGAAAGAAATATGTAGTGACACGAACAGAACCGACACTTTTTCGAAGACAATTACCAGACGGAAGTCACCACGATTTATGATGGTCCCCTGGACATTACAATGGCAGGACACGGTTCTCAGTGCGGTTTGTGATCGCGACGGACGGCAATGAATGCTCTACAACTCGCTCCCATGCTAGCCACACAAGGTTAGCATTCCAAGTTTCGTCGAGCTATGTTACTCGGCAGTGAAACAGTATGCTGAAGTTACTTTCGTCCAGTTTTTACATCAGCGTAGATTACCCAGCCCGAGTTGTCGATATCAGGATATAATGCAGTGATAATAACAATTACTCCCTAATAACATCTACAGTTCTGTTATATCAGTGCTCTTCTGAAACATTTCAGTGCCCTTTTTGACACAGATGTACATAAAGTAACAATGTCCTCCATGTTACAAGTATTCAATCTTAGAACAAATAGTGATTATTGGTGATGATTCAGCATGTTCGACAGGTGTCGCGATAGTTATTCGTCCATTATCATATATACTAACGTCTCCTGAAAAGTAATATTACTATGAGGAAAATCTTGAAACTTTATAGGGAAGACAAGCGTCATTAACATTCTGCATCTTTATTCTGTATTTCTACATATTGGCCACCCCTGTGTCACCAGCAGGCTCCGAGTGCTGGCGTGTAACGAGGCGGTGTCTAACGTAACTGTGTCGTTGCGAGCTTTAACCGAGTTTCGAATTCGAAAAATTGGAGCCTCACCACACGCCCTTGTTGCGACATCCGCAACAATTCGACGCTTTGCGTCCACTGTCACCGATCGTTCTCCAGACAGTTACTGACTTGGAAACACAAAAAATTTTATCTGCTTGCAAAACTTCTGGAGCACCTCCCAGAACTTCACTCTGAGAGTGAAGAAGCGTGTCATGCAGAGGTGACTTGTGGTTCCCTCTCGAAAGTCAAACATTCTACAGTGACCGTCTCAATAAAGTGGTCTCTTGTTGTGAAATAAATATGTAGATACAAAGACTGAAGGTGCAGAAGATTAATAACATTTGTTTTATTTAAAAATGTTCAAGATTTTCACATACATCATTCGGAAGTATTACGCTTCAGCACGCCATCGCATTTACACTTTATGACGACGTACCAGGTCTGATTGAGGTAAGAGGTACAGATGATTCTCAGAAGAACCACACACTTCCGCACAAGCTCACCTAGGCATTGGTGTTTTACATAAATGTTCGAAAAACTGCAATAGCAAACGCTGAGGGAAATACTTCGAAGATAGAGGAGCGCCTTAGACTTAAAATGCCGAAAGTTCACTAACTAAAACGCAACAACAAATATCCTATACTCTCCAACAAAGAGCTCGTATGTTAACTATAACGAAAGATGTCGGTCACAAACCAGGCACTCCTCGCTCTTATAAAGTTACTAACAATATAGTGCTTGTACAAAAGAATGTCGATCATCTTTACTCCCGCGTGTAATAGTCATAAAATGAAGAAGAGTGATGAGCGTGGCAAACCATTTACCTCAGGCCATATACCAATGGTGATTTGCTGAGTCGAAGAAAGCACCCTACGACATTATTCAGCTCTGCCTTGCTGAGAAACATTCTTCCTGAGTAAGTCCTAGAAGTACAGTTTCGTTAGGTAACGACAACGTAAGAAATTTTCCACTATAAACTATACAGGACATAGCAGACAATGAAAGATTCGTACCTCCGTAAGCGTCAGCATAGATTTAACTAATAAAAGATTTAACTAATAACTGATTACTCTGAATTCAGGCACCATAAACATAGACATAACAAGTGGAAATATTCATAAATTTACTTACAAGTTCATAGCTCTCTACGATAAAAATGTTTTCATACGTGATATCACAGAAAGAAAATCTCTCGCTCCTTCATGAGAAATGGCTGACATCGAATGGTCAACCACAGAAATGCTGCCCTAGACGTAAGTCAAATCAAATGCTAGAATGCTACGAAGAATTTCGAAATCTGTGAAAAAGAATAAAATAATCCGTTGACAGTGCCAAAATCGTGTGTATATACACAACAGTAGAAGACTCTACATGCACTTCTGGGTACACTAACATCAACGTCAATGCATGACATTTCAGTGCATTCACGAAACGTAATTGCATACACGCATGGAATTAGTCTTTTGTAAAAGTGTTTACGTTAATAACTGCTGAATCAATTAATTGTGACCCTGAAAAGTTTCGTTAAGAATGTTTATCCCTTTCGTTGTATGAAACAAAAGTGTTTTGTAGATGTAGTACATACTTAACAGCTAACTCATTCACCTAGGCAATAAGATCCTAGACACTTTAGTGACGTTAAGCGAGTTGTTAGAGTAATTTATTTAAGTGATGTCTTTTATATATTAACTTAAGAATGGTAAATTAATCATCATAATCGTGATTATGTCTTCTATTTCATGTCGCGGAGCGGGAGTAGATGGAACCAACATCGCATATTTCCTTTCTAACAGATCGGACATACGCGGACGCGGAAAAGCTACCAGCCAACATGGTCAGCCCATTGATGGTGCTGCGGGCTTCATCTCTGTCGTTGAAGAAAAAATAAATCCATTTTAGTCTTATAACATGTCATGGTATTGTAAATTATTCTGTACCCATCTGCCGACTTATTCGCTACCCAATTTTGGTTACTTCAGGAAATTCACATACCTATTGAGCGCGATTTACTGCGAAAAGTACAAAAAATTTAATCCTAAGATCTATTTTGTGCTATGTACGTCAAGAGAAAAGTTTATTAGAAAACGATTTTAAAATTATTAATGAAATGAGTAGTGAAATGATTCTGCCAATACGAGTGTATTTTGAACTAAAGATAGAAAGTGACTAATTATATATTCATATCACAGGAGTTTTACGTAGATACTAACAAAGATTAAAATCAATAATGGAGTTTACATAAATCGAAATTCGTTAACACGTCGGCTGCAATAGATGATCTGTGGACAACCTTTGGGGCAGTATAGTCAGCGATCGCTACGTTCATATAGCTATAATAGAGAGAGAGAGAGAGTACGACGAAAATAATAGTTAAAACGACAAAAAGTATTGTGGTGTAGTCAACAGGCGTAGGGCTGGCGCCTGCTTTCTACATGACACAGATTCTCTTTGATGTCGAAACATCGCTGGCCACACCAATGACACTGAAGTAGCAAGACACGCAAACAAACGTTGGCAACGACTCTAAACACAGACAAATCTGAATCAGCGCAGTGAATACGGCGTGAGTACTGGAAATCTACTCCCACTACTATTCGGCGTGAAAGAACAGGACTAGTGGCGTTGGGACTTCTTCGTGTTCACTGTTGTGATTCCCTCACACATCCCAGTAAGTTGCATCGCAGACCAAGTTCCTACCATCGTATCATAGTCACAACACAAGGGCTCACTTAGAGGGTGTGCTGCAAAGCTGCTGTGAGCTTCTCGAACCATCTAACCTGAGCACAGTTCTGTCTCACGTTCCTAGAAAAGAATTTACACGTTTCCTTTGGTCAGCCTCACTTCTTTTCCTTCAAAAATTAACACCTATCTCCACTTCCCTCTACTAACGAGTTCACCATTTAAATATTTCACATCAAGTTATTTTCTTTTTTCATGCTACTTCTTTTCGCACTCTTTTCCTCCCTATTTTCATGTCTCATTGTACCCCAGAGCTCTCCCTCCCAACTGTTGCCACCATCACGCACAGTTTAAATTTAAGTGCCAGTATATTATCTCCGATATTAGTTCATTTCACAGTCTGTTTTTCTACAGTCTGTTTTTCCTTCATCTGTTTATAACTTAACTTTTTTTTAGTTTCAAATGGTTCAAATGGCTCTGAGCTCTATGGGACTCTACTTCTGAGGTCATTAGTCCCCTAGAACTTAGAACTAGTTAAACCTAACTAACCTAAGGACATCACGCACATCCATGCCCGAAGCAGGATTCGAACCTGCGACCGTAGCGGTCTCGCGGTTCCAGACTTTTTTTAGGTGATTGAAGAGGAGTCGATATTGGTTCACTGTTAGCTTCCCTTATAACTTGGGTATAAAGACGGAAGACGCACTTCCTTTGTTTCTCAGACAGCGCACAAAGTTATTTGCGACCGTAGCGGTGAAAAAAAAACAAAAAAAAACGGAAGTCTACTCTTTGCAATTGCTTCTTGTTCATCATTATTGTCGTGTGCACGCAACAACTGTTTTAAATACTAAAAATTACACTGCTTACATGAATAACATAGTATTAGGAAGACAATTTCGAATTGTTTCCTGCTCTTAAGTGCGTATTGGTTCTAGTAATACATTTGTCCTCAATGTAACTTGTTTTCTGTTGATATATTTCGAATTACCAAGATGAGAAGGAAATGAGTCTAAAAATATGCTTTCGTATCCATTTAATTCCTCTTTCAGTAATTGTATCGATTGCGAATAAAGCTGTATATCCGAAACCAAAGCTTTTTCGCTTACCGGCAATGTTTCGTGTTCGTTACATTATCAGCTTTTAACTCATATGCGCAACAATTTTGCAGTTCACGTTTGCAAAAAACTAATCTGTGTTCTTCCCTAGCGCATAAACGTACGCAATGAGGAAACAACAAAGCACGCTATCGTATCTTACACATGCCAAGAATCTGAATGATAACTGAAGTGACAAAGAAGCAGAACTGCATAGTAGTACATCTATGTGCAAGACAGAGTTCTTGTTTTATTAGATTGTCAGCGTATTAGTTTCGCTGTAGCTTACACCCCGTCTCACATTGAAATCTTACCTGGGATGAGTCATTCAGTGTGACCAATAATAGCAATTTTCACTGGAAAAAAGGTATAATTTATAAAACATCTTCTAGCATTTTGCGATACTATAAATGTGATCAAGGGTAACGTCTTAAACGTTTAGATCCCACAAAATAAATGTTTTGCTTTAACATGTAAATAAGCAATTCTTCTGGTAATTATAGTCTAACGTATGTATGATATACAGGCCTACCTTTCCACAGTAGTCTACTTGCTTTTTTCCTGGAACAGTTCCCGAAAGTAGTTCTGCTCATCAGGTGTAACCAAACATATCAGTATTGGAATGTATGTCTACTTTGATCATCTGCTTCATGTTACTTATCAATTAAAATTTGAGGATTTCACAGTATTAAATATCCAGGGTGTTCGGAAATTCCCGTTATAAGCATGTAGGACTTGTGGAAGGGAGTGAGCATATGACATTTTGAATAGGAACACACGTTGGATACGAACCGCGTTCGTACTACAACCATTTGAAAACATGTTGGTAACGTGACCACTTTTACAAGCAATTTATTAGGCGTGACCCACAACATCACTTGTTTTACATTTCCACTCCCTAATAACAAATCAAATTGCACGTGTGTTCGTTTACGGTTTGTCTTCAACGTGATACAGTAGCACCTCCTGCGCTTCGGGCTTTTGGCGTCTCCTTGGAGCACCACAGTCACGACTGATGACAGTGAAGGTACCACTTTCTCGAAGCCGTTAGGCAATGGTGGTGAAAAGGCTATGTGACGGAATCATACATTGTGGATAAAGGCCTCGGACTGATTTTCCATAACCGTCTATTCGCTATAGAAAAGGATCACGTTGCTCTGACACACATAGGCAGATGAATGAAACTCTAACCACGTTAGAGAGGTGGACCAGACGTGAAATGAAATTCGCCAGCCGAACGTAAGCACCCTCCATCTTGACTACCCTGGTGCGTACCTATCTAGCATATTTTTAAACGGCTGTAGCATGGAAACAAAATGTTTCCAGACATGTATTCCAACTTAACATATCGCTTACTTTGTCCCTCTACAACTGCTGGAAGTTTTTAAGGTGGTGCCGGCCAGTGTGGCCGAATGGTTCCACCGCTTCAGTCTGGAGCCACGCGACCGCTACGATCGCAGGTTCGAATCCTGCCTCGGGCATGGATGTTTGTGATGTCCTTAGGTTGGTTAGGTTTAAGTAGTTATAAGTTCTAGGGGACTGATGACCTGGGATGTTAAGTCCCGTAGTGCGCAGAGCCATCTGAACCCATCTTTGTAAGGTGAATTTCCGAACACTCTACAGCTGTCTCCAGTGGTGAAGCTGGTAATCGGCACGTCAGTGTGACATGACGAAGAAGAGTAGCAGCTGTGAGAGAACCCAATGTGGCGGAAGTCGACTACTGGTATGTGACATTATAACAACTCTCTTCTCCATGTTACTCCACGTCTGCGACACTGCGCGTGTGCAGCTGCACCTTTAAATTGGAGGACCACACGGATGCTTATCGAGGAGACAGTTAATCTGCATAGCAAAATGCTGAAAAGAGGCACGGGCGACGAAGCTTCAGGGCAAGAGAGGAAATTAATTTTATAATATGGTTTTTAATATTTTAACTGCGAGAGAGAAACATTTTTTCATTGATATGATGAGGACTTTATAATAAGGTATAATTAACTTTCTTTGTCGTCCACTTAATTCCACACGAGCTGCTGCCAGCACACCATTATAACAGTTTTTTATCCTCTTCTTAATTAGGGAACATTAGCGACAGTCCAGTAAAGTTTCACTCAATTAGTGCAACCGTTTCTAAACTATGATGAATATATACACTCCTGGATATGGAAAAAAGAACACATTGACACCGGTGTGTCAGACCCACCATACTTGCTCCGGACACTGCGAGAGGGCTGTACAAGCAATGATCACACGCACGGCACAGCGGACACACCAGGAACCGCGGTGTTGGCCGTCGAATGGCGCTAGCTACGCAGCATTTGTGCACCGCCACCGTCAGTGTCAGCCAGTTTGCCGTGGCATACGGAACTCCATCGCAGTCTTTAACACTGGTAGCATGCCGCGACAGCGTGGACGTGAACCGTATGTGCAGTTGACGGACTTTGAGCGAGGGCGTATAGTGGGCATGCGGGAGGCCGGGTGGACGTACCGCCGAATTGCTCAACACGTGGGGCGTGAGGTCTCCACAGTACAACGATGTTGTCGCCAGTGGTCGGCGGAAGGGGCACGTGCCCGCCGACCTGGGACCGGACCGCAGCGACGCACGGATGCACGCCAAGACCGTAGGATCCTACGCAGTGCCGTAGGGGACCGCACCGCCATTCCCAGCAAATTAGGGACACTGTTGCTCCTGGGGTATCGGCGAGGACCATTCGCAACCGTCTCCATGAAGCTGGGCTACGGTCCCGCACACCGTTAGGCCGTCTTCCGCTCACGCCCCAACATCGTGCAGCCCGCCTCCAGTGGTGTCGCGACAGGCGTGTATGGAGGGACGAATGGAGATGTGTCGTCTTCAGCGATGAGAGTCGCTTCTGCCTTGGTGCCAATGATGGTCGTATGCGTGTTTGGCGCCGTGCAGGTGAGCGCCACAATCAGGACTGCATACGACCGAGGCACACAGGGCCACCACCCGGCATCATGGTGTGGTGAGCGATCTCCTACACTTGCCGTACACCACTGGTGATCGTCGAGGGGACACTGAATAGTGCACGGTACATCCACCGTCATCGAACCCATCGTTCTACCATTCCTATACCGGCAAGGGAACTTGCTGTTCCAACAGGACAATGCACGTCCGCATGTATCCCGTGCCACCCAACGTGCTCTAGAAGGTGTAAGTCAACTACCCTGGCCAGCAAGATCTCCGGATCTGTCCCCCATTGAGCATGTTTGGGACTGGATGAAGCGTCGTCTCACGCGGTCTGCACGTCCAGCACGAACGCTGGTCCAACTGAGGCGCCAGGTGGAAATGGCATGGCAAGCCGTTCCACAGGACTACATCCAGCATCTCTACGATCGTCTCCATGGGAAAATAGCAGCCTGCATTGCTGCGAAAGGTGGATATACACTGTACTAGTGCCGACATTGTGCATGCTCTGTTGCCTGTGTCTATGTGCCTGTGGTTCTGTCAGTGTGATCATGTGATGTATCTGACCCCAGGAATGTGTCAATAAAGTTTCCCCTTCCTGGGACATTGAATTCACGGTGTTCTTATTTCAATTTCCAGGAGTGTATGTTTCGTGACATCATTCCTTCGCAATTCTTGATTACAATGAAAAATACATATGTAAAAGGAATTTTTAAAATGTGCTCAGTAAATCTTCGAAGGAATCAAAATCTATTTCCTTATCTTTGTCATTCACTAAATAAAGTTTCACAATTCCAATTTAAAATGTAGACGCAATACTTCGACTCACTGCACACGGTAGTCACCTGTAGCTAATTTGCCGCTCAGTAAACAAAACGCGCCTTTATAGAAGCTTTGAATAATAGCAGCAGCAGTTTCCAGCGAGAAATTATTAGAGAATTATTCATTGCCACAAGTAAGCCAAAAAAGAAAAAGGAAAAAAAGGACTTCCTTTCATACGACCAGAAAACAGTTAACGTTCTCTCGAATTCTCAGAGAAGTAAAGAAGTGAGTTGCAATTTTTGAAGGGTACTTAGGTAGAATTCAGTACACACTCTTGGAAACACGCAGTGATATTAACATCTATTTCGATTCAATATTTGCAATAGACGCAGCTATTCGCACAATCCTTTAGACAATCGAAGCAAAGCAATGACCAACGCAGAATCAATACATAGAAGCTTATCAGTAACAATAAGTAATTTTTAAAGAAAATTTCAAGGATGTATTCTGTAGTAGATGTTACACTTTTGTCCCAAAGAACGTTACGTAAAATGTGAGGCTATGTAGTTGGATCTAAGATAATGATTTGTGGTACTAACATTCTCATAATTAGTACATAGGCACTGAAATGTTAAAATATTCATTTACATTGCTATTTTAGTAAGGAACCGCAGAGTTTTAGCATAATTTTTTTTTTGTTTTTTAGAAGCAAATCGAAACTTGTCTGTACCTGTGGGTGGTACGTAAGGTTGCACTATACCTGTATTCACTACGTCGTGCTTTAGAGAACACTTTCAGTGGCATGAACGTCGTACACAGAGTAATGAGAGAGCGATTTGTCCATATTCAGATTGCGGTGGTATCGTGCAGGCAAAGCATAAAAGGACGACTCATTGACAGAACTATCATTTGTATTTCGGTTATTAATGTGAGATAGTTCCGACGTGATTATTGCTGCACAAGCAGATTTTGAATGTGGAATGGTAGCTGGAGCTAGACGCATGGGATATTCCGTTTCGAAAATTATTGGATAATTCAATAATCCGAGATCCTCGGCGTGTAGAGGTTGCCGAGGATACGAGATTTCAGGTATTACCTCCCACCGTAGGAAAGGCAGTGGCCGACGGCCTTCATTTAATGACAGAGAGCAGCGTCGTTTGTGTAGAGTTTCCAGTGCGAACAGACAGGCAACACTGCGTGAAATAGCCGCAGAAATCAATGTGGAACGTACAACGAAGGTATCCATTGGGACAATGCGACGAAATTTGCCATTAGTGGGCTCAGAGTGGGTTTGTTAACAGCACGATGTCGCCTGCGGCACCTCTTCGGGCTCTTGACAGTATCGGTGGGACCATAGACGATTGGAAAATCGTCTGGAGGTGAGTCCAGAATTCGGTTGGTAAGAGTTGATAATAGGGTTCGAGAGTGCTGCCGGCCTCACGAAGCCATGGAATCAAGTTGTCAACAAGACACTATGCAACTCGGCGGTGGCTCCATATTTGTTTGGGCTGTGTTTACACGGAATCGACTGGATCCTCTCGTCTAACTGAACAGATAATTGACTGGAAATAGTTATGTTAGGCTACCTGGAGATCATTTGCAACTAAATAATGATGGAAATTTGATGGCAATGAACCATGTCGCCGGGTCACAGTTGTTAGCAACCGGCTTGAAGAATATTGTGGACAAATTGAGCGAATGATACGGCCACCCAGATCGCCTGACATAAATCCCATCGAACATTTTTAGAATATAATGGAGAGGTCAGTTAGTGCACAAAATGCTGCACAGGAAACACTTTGGACGGCTATAAAGGCAGCATGAGTCAGTATTTCTTGCGGTAACTTCCGAGGAATTGTAGAGTCCACACCACGTCGGATTGCTCCACTACGCTGGGCAAAGAGAGTTCCGACTTGAGTTTGGAATATATCCCATAGATCCTTCACGTGAGTGTAATTTTGTATGAGACAGAGAGAGCTCATACCTGCAGTAAATGTTTCCTGGTTGGTAGCCTCTAAAAAGATTTATAAAGTTAGAATGACATATTTCCTTTTTGAACAAATGCTATTACAGAAGCAAATTTTATTATTCAGGACATTGTTAAAATAACTTATAATTCCCTACAAGCATGCGATATTTTGTAAGATACTTTGTAGGAAAAGCGCCACCTCTAATTTACTGGAATCTCGACAGAAATCAACACGGGACGTCAATCCTAGCTTATGACATTATACCAGTTGAATACTTTTGTACAAAATGAACAGTGTTTCTGAAGTCTGTACCGAAACGCAGGCCGGACGGAGTGGCCGAGCGGTTCTAGGTGCTACAGTCTGGAACCGCGCGACCGCTACGGTCGCAGGTTCGAATCCTGCCTCGGGCATGGATGTTTGTGATGTCCTTAGGTTAGTTAGGTTTAAGCAGTTCCAAGTTCAAGGGGACTGATGACCTCAGCAGTTAAGTCCGATAGCGTTCAGAGCCATTTGAACCATTTTGAACCCAAACGCAGTTTTAGGTGGAAGTGTTGGGTTTTTGCATATTTTTTCTTCGCTTTCCACTTCATTTCAACCACAAATAAATTACAGCGATTCAATGACTTATTCTGTAGTTATCACTTGATTATATAGTATTTCTACTAAATCGGCAGGTAGAAGCAGCAGCTGGGTACTGGACAGCTCCAATGTTGGCCACAGAAGCTCTTCAAAGGAAACAGAATAGTTCACAATATAGCGATCGCATGAAACATGTGAAATTCCGTTTTTGCGGTAGTAAAGGGAATATTTAGCCGCCAGACGCTCAGGACAAAAGGGCTCTCTTACGCCGCCACACCTGCACACAGTGAGACTTCCCCAAAAGCCACAGAAGAGAGAGTACCGTGTTTCCTCCGCTCTGGAGGGATGTCCTTTTTAATGAATGACAACAGAGGGCAGAGGCACTCTTCCCAGCTTCGAGCACGTGGCGGGCTTGGCGAGGTGCGGGAGGGGGGTGGAGGGGGGGTGGGGGATGAGGAAGGGCACTTGAGAGATGGCTTACAGGTTTTCCCGTTACAGGAAATCAGATTCTCTTTTGGCTTCCAGTAGTCTTGACAAGTCAGAGACGCAAATAAACATTTGAAGGAGTTCTTAACAGATTTCACAAGAAAATCCGTGTTTAAGTGTCACATGTAGCACCGTCGATGGACTATTGCCGGCCGAAGTGGCCGTGTGGTTAAAGGCGCTACAGTCTGGAACCGCAAGACCGCTACGGTCGCAGGTTCGAATCCTGCCTCGGGCATGGATGTTTGTGATGTCCTTAGGTTAGTTAGGTTTAACTAGTTCTAAGTTCTAGGGGACTAATGACCTCAGCAGTTGAGTCCCATAGTGCTCAGAGCCATTTGAACCATTTTTTTTGATGGACTATTCGAAAATGAGGAAAAATTAAAGGTATGCCGAGACGGGGAGGTTGCGGGAGGGAACAGTTAGTCATTGAGTATAATGGAAGAGAACTCAAGAAGTAGAGGTGTAAGATGAGAAGTCAAGGATTCAGTGTGATTTTTAGAGTGAGAGAGGTGCGATGATTCCTCGGATGCAGCGTTCAGTCTGATGGATGAATCACTCCTCATGCTAAATGATTTCCACACTGTATTGCGTAGAGTGTTCTGCCTTTGTCTTCAGGAGGAATGTCAGCCTATTGTCGAATCAGGTCTGAGACTATGAATCCGCATCACATAATCAGGCTCACGGCTGTCGTCAATTTGGAATATCATCATTTTCCGTTCCATGTCGAAAGAACATTCTCACATAGCGTGTAGGCTTTCACGGCCGGCGTCTTCAGTAATTAAAACTACCGGGCTAAGAGGCCGTGGTCCAATAGTAGAAATATTTCTCCCTGACGTTTCGTTGCCAGCTGCGGGCAACATCATCTGAGGTGAGTCTACTATTGGACCACGGCCTCTTAGCCCGGAAGTTTTAATTACTGAACATTCTCACAGTCCAATGCTTGAAACTTCAAGCGTCCAATTGTTTGCCCCTCATTCGGCCTCAGCCTCCAACTGTTATGTTAGTATCACCTGCAAAAGATAATCTCTGCAAACAAACGATGGTGTGAGTTCCTGGAATTACACCATGTCTGCCACTTGGCAGCACTCTACCTGGAGAGGGATTAAGACGGCTGTTGGAAACATAGGCGGGGAGAAGTAAAGTTCCAGAGAACGTCGTGATAAGGCCGCGGAACATGATAGATGAATACGGTCGTGTTGTCAGCCAGAAACCATCCGATAGCAAAGCAAAACGTGTCTTTCAACCTATGTCGCATCAGCTGCACATCACTGCATGTAACACCCACTCCGTTAAGTGGTGATGCATGGTGCTTAATACCCCAGCCTTCAACTGACCCAATTACTGAATCATGTCGACGCTCAGTAAAATAGGCTGTGAGATTGGAGTTGTGTTATTGATTTATCAGTTATTAAAATAATGACTCCAATTATTTACATGCACTAGATTGCTATTATTAAATTGATGGTGTTCCGAAAGCTGCACAGTGGGATGTACACAATGCAGGGCACTGAATTATTGTAGGCATGTTGATCAATCGGTGCGCTCGAGCAGTATGCTCATAAAAATAATAGTTTCACTTTCTGCCACCATGTCAGAATGTGGTGCTGTAAGCAGTCAGAATGCGGTATGGGTGCAGGAAAAGGAGAGAAACTACCAAACACATGATAACGGTCGTTATCGACGATTATTAGCGTAAACTCACAACATGTATTCAACATGATCCCGCAACTCAGCAACCTGCTGCATCCATACAATGGTATGGTCGATAGTTGCTCTCAGCTATATGTCGTGGTATGTATGCTATCCTTCAGATCAGAAAGAGTCCGAGTACACCCGTGATAGATATCGCCACAAGTAAAAGTCATATTAATTTATGTCGGAGGATCTGGAAGGCCATGCTTCTTGAAATTGCATAGAGACGACGCGGTTCTTACCGAGCGTTTCTCAGAGTAGGTCATTCACTTGTCAAGCGACATGTGGTTTCGCCCCATCTTGCATGAATCTAGTGATATGGAACTAATTTAAAAAATTAACTAAGACATTAAAAACAAATGGGTATGCACATGGCCCCAACTAGACTATTGATGCCTAAGGTTGAGTTCACTCTGAGGCAGGTTGAGATCAGGCTGACGCATCAGAAAAACGAATCGAGAATGAAAGAGCTTGTGAAACCACACGACACAGTCACGTAATCTGAGTCCAGTGGCTGTTCCTGCAGAACGTGTGGAGGAACAAAACACCATATGCGACAGTGCTGTGCATTTACGGCATCATGCAGAGTAGTATTTACCTCGTTTGTTCAAAGAATAATCCCCGACCACATGTCAAACATTTTCATGAATGCAGAAGTTCACAAAGGACAAAGTCACGTCGTTGTAGCTTTTCAAGGTGCTTCATTTGGTGCCCATTCAGACCCATTTTCTGAATTGTTGAGCAGAGGAAGGACCATTCCTGTGATATAGCTTGATTAATGGGTGCAGTGTTTGAGGCATGTGCTGCACGGTCGGCTATAGGTACAGCAACTTCATCAACAGCTGCTGTGCGACTAGCCCATATTCCACAGCTTCACCTTTCCTTTATATTTGTTGATCATATTACTATTTAGCTCCCTTACTGTCACGAAGCCTCTTCGCAGCAGTTTCTGTCGGCATAGTCTCGCAGTGCTGCGCTGATATTGCTGCCGGTCTGATAAAACAACGTTATAAGCAGCGCACTGCCTTGCTTCTCAGTAACCACTGCGTTTCGTACGAAAAACTTCAATCTTCTTAAACCCTTTACACCAACAGTCAGTTCACAAAAGAAATCAACGTGCATCGTAATGAGACAAGCAGCACACTGACATCAAAACAGGAAACATTTCACTTTATGACTGCTTACAACGCCGTTATTTTCACCTGGTGGCGGAGAGCAGAAATATTATTTTTTCCAGCATATTACACGAGTACACCGATTAATGGAACGCACCTATGATGTTTCAGCGTCCGGCGGTATATACAGGCAGTTACGTACCGCTTTGTCTGGGGTGTGCTCCAGTATAGGATAACGGTTACAGTCACAGTTGACAATGTGGTGATATCAGCAGTCCCTGACGACTGTGACAGCGGACAATTCACCGCAGTATTTTAAATAGATCCTTGATTTACGGTTGACAACATAAAAGACCCATCACTACATTCAAACTGTGGCATTTACCACGTCAGTCGAATAGTTTCGAGATTCGATTAACACTTCAGTTGAAGGGCTTATTTCAGTAGTACTACTAGTCCATTTTTGTTCATATTGAGATACAGAGTCCTAAAGTTAACTGAGTGCTGAAAAATCTGCAATTGAGATACCAGAAATATTCGAGCATATGGCTTCTTGCTAAAGATGAATCTTCTGTTTGTTTGGCACATTAATTTCGGAAGCTTTATAGACAGAAAAGTGGAGGTAATGGACTTGCACCACTACTGAAATAAGCCCGTCAGTTGTGCTACACAGCCTATGTTCATCTGTCTAAAAAGTTCTTCTTCGGGATGTTGTTCAACTAGCGTGTCGTTTAGGCTTGAATGTCGCTTGTGTTGTCAAAGCGCAGGCAGCTTCCTGTCGTTTCGCGGTCGGTTCGTACCATTAAGACATACTCTCGCTGCTCGTAATGACTTTCGTCTGAGAAATAATTGTACGCATTTCGGAAGACCACAGTCCTTTGTTTTAATTCGGGAGTCAAGATACGAAGGGAAAACTTTTCATACATTTGTCGCCTCCGCAAACCGTTCTGGAGAATTTCTTGAATACTTGGTTTAAAGACGTTGCTCCACTGCGATTTGTGCCACATTGATGTAGACTCACTACGGCCGTTCGCCCACTACTTTACAGTGCTTGCTCATAACTTACTGCTATGGTGCACATCTGTTGCTCGAAGTCGTCAGTTTAAACTGCCACCGTAATTACTACGCTCATGTCACCTATACGCCAGGAATAAAAGCAATCTCGTAACTCTTTGACACTGCAGTACCCACCCATCCAAACGTGTCCATCTTCTTACCATACGTCACAGAAAACTGAAATCAACACAGTGACAGGAATAACAGAATTCTAACTCAGGGCTAATACAGGACTAAAGTTGCGTTATTGGTGACTTAAGGGAGACTAGGTATACGAGCTCGAAATTCACATCAGGCGGAGCGTAAGACTTACCAACAGGTCAGCTTTCAAGCATTGTGTGAAAGTATTCTCTTGTGAGATGGGATAATATCTGATTAAATGAAACATGGTACTACTGCATCGTTTTTCACTAGCGGACGACACCTGAAATCATAGTGCTATTATCTGCACCTACAGTATCTCTCAGACACAATCACAACGCGTCGCAGACAGCTTCCGATTTTTGTCAGGACGACTTCTGGAATACTCCATGATCCATCTCGTTGGTAACGTGCGGAATGTTGTCATGCGAGATGAACAACCCTTGGACTCAGCTTGCGACCAATCCCCATCGAGAACCGATGCAAGCAGAGCAATCACTGGAAAAGAAATTGGTTACATTATTATGAAGATGGGACAAACCCTAAAAGAGTTAATGTGGTTCTATTTAATAAGTGTCGTCTTGTTCTTTATCTAACTGTGGTAACAAATTTAAATTAAATGACTCCAAGCACTATGGGACTTAACATCTGAGGTCATCAGTCCCCTAGATTTAGAACTACTTAAACCTAACTAACGCTACGGTCGCAGGTTCGAATCCTGCCTCGGGCATGGATGTGTGTGATGTTCTTAGGTTAGGTAGGTTTAAGTAGTTGTACGTTCTAGGGGACTGATGACCTCAGATGTTAAGTCCCATAGTGCTCAGAGCCATCTGAACCATTTGAGCCATGCCCGAGGCAGGATTGGAACCTGCGACCGTAACAGCAGTGCGGTTCCGGACTGAAGCACCAAGATCCGCTGGGCCACATCGGCCGGCTATTTAACAAAGTCGGAAGATAAAGAGAAGAATTTCCCCATCTTACAGCATTATGTTCATATTAAGAACCACACTCTCCAGTCAAAGGAATCGGAGTATCCATATGTAAAGAGGAACTGACCACAAGATGTCGCCGGATGTGAACCCGGATCGGCCAGCATATAGGTAGTCGAGGAGGTCTGTGTTGTCAGTAGCGGGTTCCCGGGTTCGATTCCTGGCGGGGTCAGGGATTTTCTCTGCCTCGTGATGGCTGGGTGTTGTATGCTGTCCTTAGGTTAGTTAGGTTTAAGTAGTTCTAAGTTCTAGGAGACTGGTGACCATGGATGTTAAGTCCCATAGTGCTCAGAGCCATTTGAACCATTTGTTGTCAGTAGAGAAACTACCAGCAGAATGGGTCGGTAAGGAGAGCGCGAGATATCACATGGGCAACGAATATATCAGGGAGGTTTCAACCCGTCCAAAGCCGCACAAGTCAATTGTTGTGATTGTGAAGCGGAAACGCGAAGGAACAACCACAGATAATTCAAGAACAGGTAGGACAGGAGACGTGGAGCATAGAGGAAGGTGGTTATGAATTATAACATGGAATCAATGGAAGGAATCACGAGTGAGTACCAAACTGCCACCATCAGTCTGCCTTGTACAAAAAAATGTGCAAAGGGAGTTGATACGAGTGGGGTACAGTAGTCGAGAGCTACACATAAGCCACACATTAATGTAGTAAATGCTGAGCGGTACTGGAAGTGGCGTAAAGAGTGAGACCATTCGACAGTGGATCACTGGAAAGGTACATCACGCTGTACCCTGCGGCAGTACGATGAATGGGTTTGGTTTTGGTAAATGCCTGGGTGACGTTGACTGCCAGTTATGTGCAGTGCCAATTGTGAAGTATATGGAAATGGTGTTAAGGTATTACGCTGTATTTCCTTGTCAGTGTGAGGTCCAGTTATTGTTCTGAAGAATGCTCTAAGTGCGGAAGGACTCTTTTTACAGGATTACCTACTGTGTGCATCTGAGGAACAGTTCCGAGGCGATGATTATGACAATGCACGATGTCATAAAGCAGCATGTGTGAGACCATGGTTTGTGGATAACAGGATTTCTGAAATGGACTGACCCTCTCAAAATTCCTACCTGAATCCAATGGAACGTTAAAGGGATGAGTCAGAACATAGCACTCGCTACGGACCACAGCGTCCAACATCACCATCCTCTCTCATTTACGCTCTTGAAGAAGAATGGGCTGTCATTCCTCCATAGACATTCAGACACCTTACTGAAAGTGCCCCAGAAATGTCATGAAGACGACAGGAGGGCACAATCCTCATTAATGTCGAGTAGAAGTGTCCGGCTGGTTTTAATCAGATAGTGTATTTACTGAGAAACAATACAGCATTTAGCAGATGGTACGGTAACTACATCCAAAATTCAATTCATGCAATTATCCGTACTACCCGTTTATTTCCATTAGGATGTGCTCTTCACTTAAAAAAAAAAAATGAACTTCGTAGCAATGAAATAGTTTGTATTGGTGTATGACTAAAAGGTACTAAATTGCTACGCTCTATCGAATGGAGATAGAAAACATGAGCACTTGTTATTTTGTAAATAGAGGTAAGTAACTCAACATGTCTTAGGGACTTTGGACGTAGCTACGTGCGGGCATTGTCTTACAGTGTTAAATCTTAGTATACAATTTAAAAACAAATTTTTTGCAATAAAAAGTTTGTATAGCACTGAACATAACATTTCTTCCACGTACAAATCTTCGAAGACGCTATTCTGTTACTAGCGCATGCGAAAAACAGTACAGCATAGAGTTGGAGAATGTATAATTTTTAATTAATAGTTACTTCTACGCCGAAAATTTCCATTTGTATCACAAACGAGGCTAAAGACATTATCATGAGCATGGTTTTAAGTCATACCAACAGTTATAATATCTCTTACCGAATACAGTTTTAATGACCGTTCTAAATATATTCATTACTGTCATCACTTAATTGTAATAAGCCAACCCATTTCATTAATTTATGAGATGTTGGTATAGACGAAAGAAAATGGAGAGGAAGATGTCAGTGGACGCGCAGAAGTGTAATAGGAGATGCAAACAAAATTCGTGGAAAAGGTGTCTGATTCTATTCTGTTATCAGTAAAGCACTCCGGTGGGATACTATGAGGCGAAAAAATATTGAAGCGTGTGACGGATCGGGGGTAAGAGTCTGTGTTTCACGATGAAGCTACCCCTGCTGGATCAGCCGATTAACAAATATGGGACTCTACAAAAGTAAAGAATTCCATGTATTTTAGAATACCTTCGACGCATTAAACAATAAGAGAAAAACACATGCAACTGGTGCCGTTGTTGTGGAGCTTACTGCGAGAACAACAGTAGGCGATGAGGTGACCAAACTGTCAGACGCTGCTAACCACAGTTAATTACGAAAATGTCTTGCCTTGTTGGTTACAGTCGTATAGGAGTTGAAGTTGTTGCCTGCTGTATGAAAATTTGGTTAAGCTCCTCAGGCCTCAAATGATGGAATTATAATTACGACATACATGCGGTAGCCATGTTAGCATCATCGGCTCCATACTCCATCATATAAAACCAGTCGGATATTTTTGCTTTTCGACACAAAATTAACTGGAGAGGACTTCAGGAACTATACGCCACTACCATACCAAATTTTAAGCACTTTAACGCCGAATTTTTACTGTTTAAGCCTCACATGCCATGCCACTGTACCTACACAGCCAAGGCTCGACCGCAACTGCCTCTGCTTTTCCGTTCTTTTCCTCCCTTGCAGTGTTCTCGCCAAGGTCATCCAAAAGACTGGCAGTCGAAATCCCATAGTAGATTCCCTGCGTTTATGGTTTGAGTTTGTTTGAATGAACTGTATATTGTGATCCTCAGAATGTTACAGTCAGTACTTTTATAATTTACATTCATTTCCATATTTTATTTTCCATAAATTATGTAAATAAGTAAAAATTTTGGGACGTTTCATTTTGAATTTAACTGTATCATCACGAAGTACGATCTATGACACAAATTTAATTCATTCCTTCAGCTTCTATCATTATCGAAGATTGTGTTGAGACTCTTACATCTCAAGGAAAATGTAATTCCATCAGGTATACAGATCAAGTAAGATGTCAAACGATCTCCTGCTCTTTCCTAGTTAGGTTACGTTTAACCAACAGAACTGTGGGAGTTAGGAGACAGGCAGAAAATCTCTGCCACTCCACTGTACAACTTCAAAACAGACCTACGAGGTGCCCAGCATGGATGCACAGACGAGAAAATACGACCTCTACGGAGCATAACAGTAAGAACCAATCAGAATGCTGGCCTCTGAAATTTAAACGGATCGTTAGTTTGTAGTGTCGCTCCTGGTGTATTGGAGATTTACAATGTAGCCTTTGGGGAGCGACATCTGGCTACAGACTCCATATCATTCTAAAGAAACGATGCAGCGATCCTTATCAGCAGCCACAGAGTTGGTGCAGCAGTACGGCGCCTCCAGCGTCAGCTTACATTGGGATGGAAACTCTTCTCCGAGGACCATGTTCAGCGACAAAGCTCAAGTACGTTGCGCCTGTTTCACCAGTTATACCCACTGCTGTAGTGTCAACATCTGAACATCAACACCATACTACATCACTACAGAGCAGCGATCCTGCCATCAGTCTTATATGGATGCTGAATCTGGCGATCACCAGTAAAAGCTATCTCAAACCGCTGCCAACCAAACAAAACCGATTCCTGTGGATAATCCTTGGAGCACCTAGTTGGGAAAGGATCAGGGACCTCCATCGAGACCATCAAGGAATGAACCGTATCATCAACATAAAATCAGTTCGCTAACATTGAAGCAGTAGGGCCCACTACGAGACACCTTGATTATGTGGGGTTCGTCGCCCTTGAGAGGTGGCGTCGCATCAGAGTTCCCTGTGCCATCATCGAGAGTTCCTGATGACGTAACAGGCAATGTACGTATTTAATAGACAAAAATAGGAGAAAAAGTAATGTAACGTTGTGTGACAGAAATATAAAGTCAAATGGAACAATATGTGACGTTAATGAAGCGTAGTAAACTAACCAACACCTTAGGAGGGTCAAAGGACGTAGTACCAATATACTCCTCACGCGGAAACAAATTTTTAAAAAATCAGGTGGCGAAGTTTCTAATTGTTTATGGGAAGACTGTTCGACGAAGAGAAAAACAGCTAACATATTCACTGTGTATACAATGAAGAGCCAAAGAAACTGGTTGTTGTTGTTGTGGTCTTCAGTCCTGAGACTGGTTTGATGCAGCTCTCCATGCTACTCTATCCTGTGCAAGCTTCTTCATCTCCCAGTACCTACAGCAACCTACATCCTTCTGAATTTGCATAGCGTATTCATCTCTTGGTCTCCCTCTACGATTTTTAATCTCCACGCTGCCCTCCAATGCTTAATTTGTGATCCCTTGATGCCTCAAAACATATCCTACCAACCGGTCCCTTCTTTTGTCAAGTTGTGCCACAAACTCCTCTTCTCCCCAATTCTATTCAATACCTCCTCGTTAGTTATGTGATCTACCCATCTAATCTTCAGCTTCAGCTTCAGCTTCGAAAGCTTCTATTCTCTTCTTGTCCAAACTATTTATCGTCCATGTTTCACTTCCATACATGGCTACACTCCTTACAAATACTTTCAGAAACGACTTCTTGACACTTAAATCTATACTCGAAGTTAACAAATTTCTCTTCTTCAGAGACGCTTTCCTTGCCATTGCCAGTCTACATTTTATATCCTCTCTACTTCGACCATCATCAGTTATTTTGCTCCCCAAATAGCAAAACTCCTTTACTACTTTAAGTGTCTGATTTCCTAATCTAATTCCCTCAGCATCACCCGATTTAATTTGACTACATTCCATTATCCTCGTTTTGCTTTTGTTGATGTTCATCTTATACCCTCCTTTCAAGACACTGTCCATTCCGTTCAACTGCTCTTCAAGTCCTCTGCTGTTTCTGACAGAATTACAATGTCATCGGCGAACCTCAACGTTTTTATATCTTCTCCATGAATTTTAGTACCTACCCCGAATTTTTCTTTTGTTTCCTTTACTGCTTGCTCAATATAAAGATTGAATAACATCGGGGAGAGGCTACAACCCTGTCCCACTCCCTTCCCAACCACAGCTTGCTTTCATGCCCCTCGACTCTTATAACTACCATCTGGTTTCTGTACAAATTGCAAATAGCTTTTCGCTCCCTGTATTTTACCCCTGCCACCTTCAGAATTTGGAAGAGAGTATTCCAGTTAACATTGTCAAAAGCTTTCTCTACGTCTACAAATGCTAGAAACGTAGGCTTGCCTTTTCTTAATCTTTCTTCTAAGATAAGTCGTAAGGTTAGTATTGCCTCACGTGTGCCAACATTTCTACGGAATACAAACTGATCTTCCCCGAGGTCGGCTTCTACCTGTTTTTCCATTCGTCTGTAAAGAATTCGTGTTAGTATTTTGCAGCTGTGACTTATTAAACTGATAGTTCGGTAATTTTCACATCTATCAACACCCGCTTTCTTTGGGATTGGAATTATTATATTCTTCTTGAAGTCCGAGGGTATTTCGCCTGTCTCATACATCTTGCTCACCAGATGTTAGAGTTTTGTCATGACTAGCTCTCCCAAGGCCGTCAGTAGTTCTGATGGTATGTTGTCTACTCCCGGGGCCTTGTTTTGACTCAGGTCATTCAGTGCTCTGTCAAACTCTTCACGCAGTATCTTATCTCCCATTTCATCTTCACCTACATCCTCTTCCTTTTCCATAATATTGTCCTCAAGTACATCGCCCTCGTACAAACCCTCTATATACTCCTTCCACCTTTCTGCCTTCCCTTCTTTGCTTACAACTGGGTTTACATCTGAGCTCTTTATGTTCATACAAGTAGTTCTCTCCAAAGGTCTCTTTAATTTTCCTGTAAGCAGTATCTATCTTACTCCTAGTGAAATAAGCATCTATATACTTACATTTGGCCTCTAAACTGGTACACCTGCCTAATATCGTGTATGGCCTCCGCGAGCACGTAGAGGTACCCAGCACGACGTGCCATAGAGTGAAGTAGCGATGGAGGGAATTCACATCTTGTATCCGGCAGGGTTGTCCATAAGTCCGTAACAGTACGAGGGGATGGAGCTCTCTTACGAACAGAACATCGCAAGCCACTCCAGATATGCTCAATAATGTTCGTGCCCGGGGAGTGTGTTTAAACTGAGAAGAATGTTCCTGGAGCCACTCTGTAGCAATTCTAGACGTGTCGGGGTCGCATTGTTCTTCTGGTATAGCTTAAGACCGCCGGAAAGCACAGTGGACATGATTGGATGCAGGCGATGAGACAGGATGCTTACGTACGCGATACCTGTCAGAGTCGCATACAGACGTATCAGAGGTCCCACATCACTCTCACTGCACACGCCCTTTGCAGAGTCTCCAACAGCTTGAAGAGTCCCCTGCTGACATGCAGTGTCCATGAATTCATGAGGTTTTCTACATACCCGCACACATCCATCTTCTCGATACTAATTGAAACGAGATCCGTCCGACCAGGCAACATGTCCCCAGTCATCAACAGTCTACTGACGGTGTAGATGGGCCCCAGCGAGGCGTAAAGCTTTGTGTCGTGCGGTCATCAAGTGTTCACGAGTGAGACTTATGCTCCAAAACCCCATATCGATGATGTTTCGTTCAATGGTTCGTATGCTGACGCTTGTTGATAGCCCAGCATCGAAATCGGCAACAATTTGTGGAAGCGTTGCACTTCTGACACGTTGAACGATTCTCTTCAGTCGTCGCTCTTCCCGTTCTTGCAGGATATTTTTTCCGCCGCAGCGATGTCGGAAATTTTACGTTTTACCGCGTTCCTGATATTCGCGGTACACTCGTGAAATGGTCGTACGCGAAAATCTGCACTTTATCGCTACCTCGGAGATGCTGTGTCCCATTGCTCATGCGCCGACTATAGCACCACGTTCAAACTCACTTAAATGTTGATAACCTGCCATTGTAGCAGTAGTAACCAATCTGACAACTGCACCAGACACTTGTTGTCTTACATAGGAGTGGCCGACCGCAGGGCACTATTCTCTGTGTTTGCATATCTCTGTATTTGAATACGCGCTCCTATAACAGTGTTCTTTTTGCTTCGGTGTATTAAGGTACCACGTATTCAAATATCTGCGCTTACATCCGTTACACTTTGTATATTTTGAAAGCGACATTCAACACTGTCTCACAGCATATTTTTATTGCCCCTCTATGCATGTCGTAGTGAAAGCTCCATAATCAGCGCAGTCAACACTGACATGAGGCTTTCCGTGTGAGATGATGACACTGTGACACATGACCCACCACAAGCTGTTGTGTAAAAATACATCCTCGTTAAGGAAACCAAACTGCAGCGCCACAGAGTAGTTGATTGTTGTGACAAACCGCTCTACTGATAGCACACAGACAAATTTCTCGAGACTGTTTATTTAGACGCTTTTCGTCTCTGTTGGATAGTAGTTCACAAGTCCTTGACAACGCGAACACCGGAGTCATAGTTACAAATCAATGGAAGACAGTGATTACTAAACTACGTCATAATTCTGATAATAAATGAGTTTCCGTCACTTCACGGATTCTTTAGGTCAGCAAACATTAGTATGAACCGTATTCCGCTGAATACAGCACAGCAAGTTTCAATACGGTTCACGGGATCGGCAACATGAAACAAAATGGCCACGGTGAAATGTATGCACCGTCCCTGCTACCCCCATAGCCCTCTCTTCCCCGAAAAACACACATAAAAATAAAACACTCACAGAAGCTTTCCAATCAGAACTTTCACTGACTGTCAATACGAAATGTGGATATTAGGTATGAAATATGACTTAGTTGTGCAATGTGCTATTACTGTTACTGAATATGGAGATATGTAACCAGGGAGGACAGAAGAAACCCAAATTTTAAGAGAGGTTAGAACTGAGACAAACCTTCAGTATCAGAAAGTAACCAAAAAAAAAAAAAAATTCTAGCTGACTACATCAGCATAAAGAGCTTTGGTTAAGAATTTTCAACAGTCAGCAGATATTTTACCTTTGCCCTATTTTCACTCCATCAATGTGAAATGTCAGCTATCTTTATTGCATCAAATTATTCGAGGACTGAGAAATAAAATTGATGAATCAACTATCTGCATAGATGAATTAGAGTCTTCAAACCCAGCTGACATAATCTGCCTCTCTGAACATCATGTGACCACTGGTATGTAACTTTTAAGTGTTACAGGTTTTAGGTTAGCATCTCACTTTTGTAGATCAGAAATGGAGAAAGGAGGAGTCGCCACATTCATAAGGAACTGTCTTAAATTTAAGAACATAGACATTCATAAATTTTGCGTAGATCAGCATATGGAAGCATGTACAACAGAAGTAGAGTTTCAATAAAATCGTTCATAATATTAGGTGTACATCGAGCACCTGCAGGCAACTTTAATCCGTTCGTAAACCACATTGTAGCTGTACTGGCATATTTAACAACCAAAAACAAAGAAATAGTGGTTGCTGGTGATTTCAATGTAGATTTCCTTAAAGACTCTCCCAGTAAGAACTTATTTGAGTTAGTAACACTATTATTCAACTTAATTCCCACTGTATAGTTCCCCACTAGGGTAGCCAATTGCTCACAAACAGTCATTGATAATATCTTTTAGAAATGTCCAATGAACAAAATTATTTTACTAAACCAATAGTCAATGGCCTCTCAGACCATGCCATGCAATTCCTTCTGTTAAATGTTAATACTGAACAGGATATAAAATCTGTTAAATCTGAGCTCAAGAGGGTAATCAATAAGCCAAAAATTGATTATTTTAGGACACTCCTCAGAGACATTCACTGGACTGATGTTTACAGTGCTCATGGCATCAATGAAAAATATAACACTTTCGCTAATAAAGTGCTTACCTTAATCGAACACTGTTTTCCCCCAAAACTTACCAAGGTTAGAGCAAAGTCTACAAAGAAGCCATGGATTACTCTAGGAATAGGGGTATCTTGTAAAACAAAAGGAAAACTGTATCTGTCAATCCGAAACAGTTCCGATGTTGATGCTGTAGCACATTACATTCGTATCATATAACAAAATAAAGACAACATGGGATATAGTGAAGGAGGAGACAGGTAGAACCAGACATGAAGAGGAACAAATAGCATTGAGAGTAAATGATACATTGGTGACAGATGTGTATATGGTTGCAGAACTTTTTAACAAACATTTAATAGCTGTTACTGAAAAGATGGGTTTGTCAGGTTCTGTAGATGCTGCTATGGAATACCTCAGACCAGACATTTCAAGTAACTTCCATAACATGAATTTGACCCTCACTATACCCAGCAGAAATAATGTCCATCACAAAATCTTTAAAATCAAAAACATCTAGTGGGTATGATGAAATATCAACAAAGTTAATTAAAGAATGTGATTCTGAGCTAAGTAACATACTAAGCTGTCTGTGTAACCAGTCGTTTATCGGTGGAATATTTCCTGATAGTTGAAATATGCTGAAGTTAAGCCATTGTTTAAGATGGGAGATAAAGCAATAGCGTCAAATTTTCCGGACACAAAACGTGCAGTAAGAGTTATATGTGGTGTGAACTCAAGAACATGCTGCAGAAGCCTGTTTAGGGAGATAGGGATATTAACTACTGCTTCCCTATATATTTATTCCTTAATGAAATTTTTCATTAAAAATATATCACTTTTTCAAACCAACAGCTCAATTCATGGAATCAGTACTATAAATAAGAATAATCTCCACAAGGATTTAAATTCACTTAGTCTTGTACAAAAAGTTGTGCATTATTCAGGAACACATATTTTATGAATTTCTCAGTAAAACCAACTGATCTGTCTATATATATATATATATATATATATATATATATATATATATATACCCTAGCCGAGCCTCAGGTACAGGGCGGGTCGCAGGTGGCGGATAGCGAACGATCCATCAGATATGGTGGACAGCTCCGAATAAGGGGAAACCCAAATAAGCAGTCCCGGACCGAGGCGGCAGCATTACGAGGGTGTGGGAGGGTGACTTTTGGCAAGGGTCACACTCATTCAAAAACCACAGAACCCGAAGACGTTGCTGTGTCATGGCGAGTAAGTGCCGCCATTACAATAAGCACTGTCAACACCCAAATCCAGGACGCCTCTGAAGTGGGAACCATCGGCATCCTGGTCAGCGTCTGTTCACACAATGTGCGGCTTGTCATAATGCGCCAGGAACTAACAATCCCTGGTTCTAAACACCCAGTGGAAACACTGGACCAACTTGATTACAAGCAAGTATGACTCGTGCAAGTAATAACAACATTACCCCAGGTGGTAACCAATCCACCCATCAACAGATGGCAACCAGGAATTCGGATTCTGGGGAACCTGGACTTACACGATTACACCAGAGAAAGTCGGAGCTCTCTGGCAAACTTCCACTTAAAACACCTACATACATTGGAACCTTTAACATAAATACATTAATCCAACCAGGAAAACTTCTAAACCTTACAACAGAACTTGAAAAGCAAAAGATAGTAATACTAGCTTTACAGGAGACACGTTTTACAAATGAAGAAACATCAGATTATGGCAACTATCGCATCTTTAAGAGCAAGACGGATAAACGAATCGGAAGAGGAACCCCCCATCTCGGGATGGCGTTTATCATACACAAGAGCGTGCTCAGCTCCATCAAGGAAGTTACTCCCGTAAATAATAGGATAATGACGATGCGCTTACAATGTGCCAACAAAACATACACAATGGTTAATGTTCATGCTCCCACAAACGGAGACAACAAGAAAAACCCCATAGAAACAGAAAAGTTCTGGGAAAATTTGGAGAATATAATGGCCAAGATTCCAAAAGATGATACAAAAGTTCTACTCGGCGATTTTAATGCCCAAATTGGTAGAGAGAAAATCCACCAAAAAACCGTAGGCAAACATCCTGCACATAAATGTACCAATAAAAATGGTACAAGGCTCGTCGAACTCTGTAAGCAGAATAACCTGAAGATAATGTCAACATCTCTAAGAAAATGTCCAAGAAAACAAAAGACATGGAGATCTCCTATACAACAAATTGGCGAGTTTCAAATAGATCATGTGGCGATTTCATACCCAGTACAAAAAGAAATTTACGACGTCCAAGTACGCAGAGGAGCAAACATTGATTCAGACCATTACCTAACTAGAATTAAAATCAAGTTTACAGCACGAAGAAGTCATCAGAAGAAAACAGAAATACAGAAATATGACACCAAGAAGATTAAAGAATCTAAAGTAAAAGAAGAATGGGAGAAGGAAAAGGCAAACACATGGGAAGAATTTCATTCTAAAATCACGCGAATAGCTAAGGAAAATATTCCCTTGAAAAAGATATTCAAACACCCTTGGTGGGATTCAGACTGTGAAAATGCATTGGAAAGGAGAAAAAAGGCATTTCAAGAATATAACAGTAAAAAATCACAAGAAAGTCTACATTTATTTAACGAGGTTAGAAAACAGGTTTCAAAATCCATTACGCAAGCAAAAAGGAAGTACACAAAGGCACAACTGGATGCCATAGACGAAAATTTCCAAAACTATAATACAAGAAACTTCTACAGAACTTTCGCAGATAAAATACGAGGATATATCCCTCAAAATTTATGTTTCAGAAAACCTGATGGTAAATTAGCCCTAACAAACCAGGAAAACTGTCAAGTATTGGCTCAATATTTTTCTAACCTACTAAATTGCCCAGAACCTAGTTTAAGGTTTCCCAAAGAAATCAGTGCCAACGCTCAACCGGATTCATTACCACCAACACAGGAAGAAATCAAATGTCACATTAAAAACTTAAAAAATAATAGAACATCTGGCGAAGATGGCATTGTTGCAGAGCTATTAAAAAACCTAGGACCAAAGACGTTGCAAGAGCTCACAAAAATAATAACAAAAATATGGGAAACAGAAAAATTACCAGAGGATTGGAAATGTGCCCTTATTCACCCGCTACATAAAAAAGGAGACAGAACAAATGTCAATAACTACAGGGGAATCTCACTTTTACAAGTCACCTACAAAATTCTCTCAACATGCCTGCTGAAAAGAACACAAGAGAAGCTGGAACGCCAAATTGGTGATTATCAAGCAGGCTTCCGCCCCGGTCGCTCATGCATAGAACAAATATTTAATTTAAAGACAATATTAAAACACAAAGCAATTAGAAATGCCCCCATAATTTGTACATTTGTAGATTTTAAGAAAGCCTATGACTCAATTGACCGGCAATCTTTGTTTAACATTTTAGAGGAACTTGGACTTGACTCCAAAACACTAAGGCTTATCAAAGAATCACTGACAGACACTGTATCTAAAGTTAAATTCAGGGGAGAAATCTCTGAACCTTTTCTCATAAAAACTGGAGTACGTCAAGGTGACGGGGTATCTCCACTTCTGTTTAATATAGTCCTGGATAAAGTCATTAAGGAATGGGAAAAAGAATTAAAAAATCAATCCTACTGGAAACCAATCCATCTTGGTAGAACCAAAGACAACGTGGAGATATCTTGTTTAGCATTCGCGGACGACTTGGCCATACTTGCAGATGATGAAGAAATCGCCACCAAACAAATAGAGATCCTTAAGGAATGCGCGGATAAAGTAGGTTTACAAATTTCGTTTCAAAAGACAGAATTTTTCTGTACGAAATTCCATATACACAGTTTGAACACAAAATATGGAAAAATAAATAGAGTAAAGCATTTTAAATACCTTGGTGAAATTTTGGAGCCAACCGGAGGAGAGAAAGTTGCACAGAAGATCAGACAACAGAAAATGAAGAGAGCATATGGTATGACACATGAAATATACAATAAAAAATGCATCTCCTCGAACACAAAAATCAGACACTACTGCGCAGTAATTAAGCCAGCAGCACTATATGCTAGTGAAACGCTCACACTCCACACAAAATGTGATTTAGAAAAAATACTAAAAGAAGAACGCAAAATAATGAGAAAGATTTTAGGTCCAAAATTAACAGAAGAAGGATACCGGATACAATCAAGAAGAACCACAGAAACTATATCAAACCTGGCAGCAGACATAAGAAGGCGAAGATTAAAATTTTATGGACATGTCACTAGACTTCCCCCCACACGACTCACCAACAGAATTCCCACTTACATAGAAAAAGTCAAATCAACAACACCATGGATTAGCCAAGTAAAATTAGATTTACAAAAAGCAAATATTGAACTTAAAGATGTCAAAGATAGAAAAACTTTTAGAAATAAGGTGGAAAAGTGGATTGTATTGTCGGAGAAGGAAGCACTAAAGAGACCAGGAACAAAATGGACAGAAGAAAGAAAAAGAAAACATGGAGAACGAATGAAAGAAGTATGGAAGAAACGACGTCAGAAAGCTTTGCGTGATCCTTCTGGGTCCATTCGCGATAAGTAAGTATATATATATATATATATATATATATATATATATATATATATATATATATATAGATCAGTTGGTTATGGGCGGATAGGGGAATGCCTCCTAGATATAGGTGGTACCTAGGAAATGAAATACTCAGGGCGGACCAAAACTACTAGTAGCGTCTGCTCCCACAGTGGGCGGCTACAAAAGGCATCTGCTCCACATGTCAGTGGCGGCCTCAACCAACCTCCTGATCTGGAAAGTCAGGTTGTACTCGGCAGCATGCCATACATCCAACTACTAAACATCATGATGGTACAACGAGAAAAATCTCATTACCCCGGGCCCCAGTCAATAGACTGGGATTGTCGTGAGCATCGGATTCCGGGGGCTCACGGACATCATGAGAAGAATCGGAGCTTCTCAAACTCCCTGAAGACCAAACGCAAACACTACATCGGCACACTCAATGTGAACACACTGATGAAGGCAGGAAAGATGAAACAACTGACAGACACTCTCAAAAATTTTCAAATCAAAATATGTGCACTGCAAGAAACACGATTCACAGACGAAGACCATTTCAACACGGAGAATTTCAGAATATACAAAGGAAAACCATCGAGACAACTGAAAAACCTAAGGCTTTTTGGCACAGGATTTGCAGTACACAGGTCCATCACGGACAGCATAATCGACTTTTCGTCACCAAACGAAAGAATCAGCACCATCACAGTGAAATCAGCAAATAAATCCTACACAATAATCAACGCACATGCACCGACTAATGACTACAACAGGAAAAACCCGGACGAAATTGATGACTTCTAGACGGCAATGGAAGAAACTATCAGAAAAATTCCTGCACATAGAGTCAAAATAATACTGGGAGACTTCAACGCCAAACTTGGAAAAGAAAAGATATACAGACATATCACAGGAAAACATACTCCACACAAGGACACCAACAAAAACGGAAAACATCTGATAGACTTTTGCAGAAGCCACGACCTCGCCATTATGTCAACAAAATTCAAACAACCAACACGAAAACTTACCACATGGAAATTCCCCAGCGGAAAGCAAGAACTACAAATCGACCACGTAATAGTGCAGAAAGACTCACAAAAAGAAATTTTGAACATAGACACCCGTAAAGGCTACTTCGACTCAGACCACCACCTACTACAGATCAGGATTCGTCTTTTGCCCAAGAAAAAGCTCCAGAAGAACAAAATTGTTAGACCAGACCCAGAATACGTTACTTTAAACCAGACACAAATATTACACAAAATTAAAATGGAGAAAACGACAGACTGGACACAACTTTCACGAAGAATCCGAGAGGCCATGAAACTAGCACAAGCACCACGAACACGGAAACACCGTTGGTGGAACCACACACGTGACCAATCTATTGACCAACGAATCAGTGCATGGAAAAAATTTAGTTGCCATAAATCCCTAGAGAATTGGATGAACTTCTTGAAAACACAGAAGCAATCAAGCAAAATCATTCGCAGTGAAAAACGACGGTATGACAAACGGCGACTGACAGAGATCGAATCGGACTTCATGAAGAACAATACAAGAAACTTCTACAGAACGTTCAGAGAAAATATGACTGGATATCAACCACCCAACTTGTGCTTCAGAAGACCGGATGGAACCCTAGAAACCAATACCAAAAACAATTGTGACATTCTGGCAAAGTACTTTGAAAAACTGCTCAACACGGACCCCCCCATGGAAGAAATGATGACAGAAATGAGCACATACAATCCAGATAGTGAACCTCCAACTCTAGAAGAAGTTATGAAATAATAAAGTCACTCAAGAATCGTAGAGCACCAGGAGAAGATGGCATCATCGCGGAAATCTGGAAGTTACAATACCCAGAACTCACCAAAGACATCCACAGAATCTCGGAAGACATCTGGAAGACCATGAAAATTCCTGACGACTGGAAAACTGCCCTGATACACCCACTACACAAAAAAGGTGACAAGACTAACCCGAACAACTACAGAGGAATATCCCTACTACCGGTCACATACAAGATCCTCTCTAAAGCTTTACTGAACAGAGTAGAATGCCAAACCGACCACTTGATTGGGGAATACCAAGCAGGCTTCCGTAAAGGGCGGTCTTGTACGGAACAAATTTGGAACCTGAAAATGATTTTACAACACAAACAGAACCTGATCATTACCTTTGTTGACTTCGAAAAGGCGTACGACTCTATCGACCGGAAAACTCTCTTCAAAATTCTAGCAGAATACAAAGTAGACAACAAAACACGGGCTATCATAGAGCAAACTTAAACCAACACGACCTCCAAAGTAAATTTCTGTGGGGAACTATCAGAGCCCTTTGAAATTCGCACAGGTGTCCGACAAGGCGATGGCCTCTCACCTCTCCTTTTCAATCTGGTGTTAGATAAGGTCATAAAAGAATGGGAAACAGCACAACAGGGGATAACCTTAGGAAACCTACAGATTAAATGCCTGGCTTTTGCAGACGATTTGGCGATTGTCACGAAAGGTATAAAGGAAACAAAAGACGCTATTGAAAAACTGTACGAAATCGCTTCCAAAACTGGACTACAGATCTCTTACGAAAATACACAGTTTATGAGCACAAAGAAACTCTCATCTCTGAACACAAAGTATGGCACGATTTACAAAACAGCAAACTTCAAATACCTCGGTGAAACACTACAAATGAGTGGACATAACAGAGACTCAAATGAAGAAAGAAAGACTAAACTGGACAAGGCATACAAAGTAGTGTGGAATCATTACAACAAGAAGTCTATCTCACAAAAAGCCAAATTACGCCATTACGACACGGTGGTGCTTCCCGAGGCACTATATGCAGCAGAGACCACACTAATCCGTGGGCATACACGTATCAGACAATTAGAAAAATTAGAACGGAAAATACTTAGGAAAATATTTGGCGCAACTAACAACAATGGAATATGGATCAAGAAACCTACAGAGGAACTGTAAAAACATACGGAGACAATCACAGAAAAGATTAGAAAACGCAGACTACAATTCTATGGACACCTATACAGAATGCCATCACACAGGCTGACCAAACAGATCTTTGACTGGGTAACCACTAGAAACAACAAATGGGTGGCAGAGGTAGAAAACGACCTGAACCAGCTCAACATAACAGCAGACACAATAAACGACAGAATAAAGTTCAGAAACATCATTAAGAAAAGTAAACTACATGAGATACAATGCGGCAAACGAACAGGCATAAAATGGACCGAAGAACGCAAGCAAGATCACAGCCAGAAGATGAAAGAAATATGGGCAACCAAAAAGGCAATCAAGATGAAGCCGAAGACACGAAGCCGACAAGAAGCATGGACAGAGGACCGGAAACAGAAACACAGCGAGCGAATGAGGGAAGTTTGGGCAGCAAGGAAGGCAGCAAAAGGAACTGGCCATGTAGTTTAGTCCAAATGCGCTCTTTAAGGGCAAAACACCAATAATAATATATATATATATATATATATATATATATATATATATATATATATAGTACTTCGATATATATATATATATATATATATATATATATATATATATATATATATGTATAAATAGAAGTACAATACAACTGCTGCACAATTCCAGTGCAGTAATGTGTCCATTGTGTGTAAGTACAATCAAACTTCTGCACCATTTCAGTGCAGTAATGTTTTCATTGTTTGTCATGTATTGTTGTTTTTCTGACATTTTCTAAATTCTGGAGGACCTCCTCACTGCGGATAAATTGCAATGAAAGTAAATCTAATCTAATCTTTGACAGTAATGATCATGCAGGTGTTACGCAATGCGTTCAGTCATAAAGAGTAAGTTTCCTTTACGAATGGACTATAGAATGATCAGACGCTATAAAAGGAAATTGACTGGCGTACACGTATTCTGTAACGGAAGGACAATTTAGGATATCGAAAACACGAGTTGTTTACAGCAAGGTGCCGGAAGATTGGATTGGGAAATTTCGTAACTTCGCATACGATGACGGTGTATCCCGAGCAACGTAGGTAAACAAGCATTTAAAAACTATACTTAAATGCTATACTTGAAAACGGAGCTAGTGCTCAGGGCGGATGTTCTCTTCTTCGATTCGGAAAGGTAAGCGAGGGTGATTGCACAGATGAGATGGATAAATACGAAAGATAGGGCAGGAGAGGACTCTTAAGCTAGTAATCCAAGAAGCATGGATGCTGAAATTGTTTTATTTTCTGTGCGACTCACAATATGTTCTCAGCTTTGCAGCTTAGCTAGTTTTCAAAGAATAAGTGTGCAGCAGGCGACAAAAGCCGCCGGCTATAGCACAGATGCTGTTAGATATATTGTTAGTAAATTCCGCCTCTCAGTTTACATGCTTACAGAAGTGGAAAGGAATACTGTTCAAACAGGTGGCAGTGTCGAAAGGAAAAACAACACAGCGCGACGGATTTATAATAGGACCCTACACATAATGACGTCTTACAGATCAGTGTGAGTGAATAAAACTTCTGTTATACTTACTAGTTATACAGGGTGTTATAAAATGTACAGCCAAACTTTCAGGAAACATTCCTCACACACCAACAAAGAAAATATGTTATGTGGACATGTGTCCGGAAACGCTTACTTGCCATGTTAGAGCTCATTTTATCACTTCTCTTCAAATCACATTAATCATGGAATGGAAACACACAGCAACAGAACGTACCACCATGACTTCAAAAACTTTGTTACAGGAAATGTTCAAAATGTCCTCCGTTAGCGAGGATACTTGCATCCACCCTCCGTCGCATGGAATCCCTGATGCACTGATGCAGCCTTGGAGAATGGCGTATTGTATCACAGCCGTCCACAATACGAGTACGAAGAGTCTCTAAATTTGGTACCGGGGTTGCGTAGACAAGAGCTTTCAAATGCCCCCATAAATGAAAGTCAAGAGGGTTGAGGTCAGGAGAGAGTGGAGGCCATGGAATTGGTCCGCCTCCACCAATCTATCGGTCACCGAATCTGTTGTTGAGAAGCGTAGGAACACTTCGACTGAAATGTGCAGGAGCTCCATCGTGCATGAACCACATGTTGTGTCGTACTTGTAAAGGCACATGTTCTAGCAGCACAGGTAGAGTATCCCGTATGAGATCCTGATAACGTGCTCCATTGAGCGTAGGTGGAAGAACATGGAGCCCAATTGAGACATCACCAACAATGCCTGCCCAAACGTTCACAGAAAATCTTTGTTGATGACGTGATTGCACAATTGCGTGCGGATTCTCGTCAGCCCACACATGTTGATTGTGAAAATTTACAATTTGATCAGGTTGGAATGAAGCCTCAACCGAAAAGAGAACATTTGCACTGAAATGAGGATTGACACATTGTTGGATGAACCATTCGCAGAAGTGTTCCCGCGGAGGCCAATCAGCTGCTGATAGTGCCTGCACACGCTGTACATCGTACGGAAACAACTGGTTCTCCCGTAGCACTCTCCATACAGTGACGTGGTCAACGTTACCTTGTACAGCAGCAACTTCTCTGACTTTAGGGTTATCGTCAACTGCTCGAAGAATTGCCTCGTCCATTGCAGGTGTCCTCGTCGTTCTAGGTCTTCCCCAGTCACGAGTGATAGACTGGAATGTTCCGTGCTCCCTAAGACGCCGATCAATTGCTTCGAGCGTCTTCCTGTCGGGACACCTTCGTTCTTGAAACCTGTCTCGATGCAAACGTATCGCGCCACGGCTATTGCCCCGTGCTAATCCATACATCAAATGGGCATCTGCCAACTCGGCATTTATAAACATTGCACTGACTGCAAAACCACGTTGGTGATGAACACTAACCTGTTGATGCTGCGTACTGATGTGCAACGAGTCGCATGTCAACACAAGCACCGAAGTCAACATTACCTTCCTTCAATTGGGCCAACTGGCGGTGAATCGAGGAAGTACAGTACATACTGACGAAACGAAAATGAGCTCTAACATGGAAACTAAGCGTTTCCGGACACATGTCCACATAACATCTTTACTTTATTTGTGTGTGAGGAATGTTTCCTGAAAGTTTGGCTGTACCTTTTTCTAACACCCTTTATATTAGAACATATTGAATGAGAAGTCAGTGTGCCATAAAGATTAATGTCTGAGTCATTTAGAACGTCGCTGAACTGCTCTGGCGCAGAGCGCACAGCCTTGTGATCCCGGCTGCATAAATGGAATTCGTGCATACGTGCAGCCCGACCAAATGGGCGGAGGCGTTAGCATAAAGCGATTACGAAAGTTGCACAAAATGTCGTTAAGCCGGCTGCGCGCCGCTAATGCGGGCAGCGGAAGGCCCGTGTAACGCGGCCCCGTCCGGCCAAATTGCGCCGAGTCGCATCGCAGCCGCGCCACAAATTGCGTTATGCCACGCCCAATGGCTTCGTCAGCGGCGCGACGCCAGAGGGGCCCCGAGTCAAACTGATATGCGCGCGCCGACGTCTCGGACGGGGTGTCCTGTCACGTCGCCGGAGGTGTCACGGTCACTTCATCAGCTCCTGCCAGGTGACTGGTGACCTGTGGGCGATATTTAGCAAGCCCCTCTCTCTGCCCTTCATCACCTGGTGTTCGTTTCTCTGTAGTTTCGTAACACATTTGCTGTCATGAATAGTTACCAAGCTATTTGTGTAATAGGGGTCCACTAGGGAGCGTCATAGGTTCATGCCGTTCGTTAATGTTGGCAAGATGGACAGACTGATTCGCACAGTCGGCGTACATCATTTTAGACTGATGTATTTGACTTTCCAGATACCTTTGATGATCGGAGAGTAATGGTATAACAGTGTTGCTTAGCGGTTAATTAAGTCGAAATCCTATTATCACATTGGATGAGGAATTAATCTATGAAAAGTTTTTAAAAGTGCGACCCGTGTCCTTACAGTACTCAGTACTGATCAAAACTAGAAAAAGTTCTGTATGCGTACACTCACGAGCCGGAACGTTATGACCAGTGACAAGCAGAGATTGAATTGGCCTAATGGCGATGAGAACAAGAGGTGGTGTAAGGAAGTTAGACAGGGTCGTTCTTACCGCCTTGTACAAACTCTGGGGATTGGTCGATAAGATAGTACGGAACAAAAGTGTGTGACTGTTGAATGGTCTCTAGCATGAAAACAGTTCATTTCCGAAAATCAGTTCATTAGACCTTTTTTTGTTCCGTATCAAATGGGCTCTGAGCACTATGGGACTCAACTGCTGAGGTCATTAGTCCCCTAGGACTTAGAACTAGTTAAACCTAACTAACCTAAGGACATCACAAACATCCATGCCCGAGGCAGGATTCGAACCTGCGACCGTAGCGGTATTGCGGTTCCAGACTGCAGCGCCTTTAACCGCACGGCCACTTCGGCCGGCTGTTCCGTATCCTCTCATCCACCAATCCCTATAATTTGCACACGGTGCTAAAATCAACCTGTATAAGAGGAGAAGAGGAGAAATGGGATTTACTATAGGGACGATACATGCTACAATTAGCAAAACCCACGCACAAGAAAACATCACCAACTTCACCTCATAATTTAGAGGAAGAAGCATACTTGCAACATGTCACCCCCACCATTTAATCCCGCTTAATATTTGGGCCACAACTACAGCCGCAGTTACCTTCTGAACGTACAGCTTTGAATATGTGTCCACACCAATCTTGGCACTCGCTGCTCCCTGTTGCACCACCGTAATGCCCGAGCAAGCAGTACTGTACAGTGGAATGAGTAAGCGGTTTGTTCAATACTGCTGTCTCACTGGTAATAAGCTTTGTTCGTCAAAGGATACGGCTTCTAACATGTACCATGGGCGAGAGATCTCTTTGCTTTGAACATTTTCACTTTGAGGTTCAGAAATAAAATGTAAATACTTTAACGAATTAATCTGTTATTAAAGAAGTAGAGGAGGGGTATTTCATCACTAATATCACTATGTACATTATTGTCTTCGCATTTTAAAGGCGGCAAAGTTACAGTGAAGTACATTTACAGGGTCTTGTTCGCTTTGTCAAAGTGCGAAGTTTCTAACCTGTATCATGACCAAGAGATCTTTTTGCTTTGAACATTTGTAAACTGTGACTCACAAACGTAGTCCAAATAATTACCAAAAAATATTATGAAATGTTCTTCAACGGAATGACATGATTAAATAGTAAATCGGAAACCATTAGCTTCATTTCATAATAATTCATCAGTTATTGAGGTTTATTCATTTCAGTTGTGAGATATACATACAGCTGCATAATAGCAGCGCAAGAATATTGCTAAAATCGTACTGAACGTACAATTATGTTAGTGAGCTTGTCATATTACATACTCTTATTATTTATTTAAGTTTCATGTAGAGCAACATTTATTCTCCCATAGGATTTCAATACACGTCGGACAGATGTTTTCACCTCACTCCTCCTCTCCCCATTTCTTCAACATGGCGTGAAATTCAGGATCTGGTTGTCATTTCACGGTACAGGACATCGCGCTCAGCTCTGTAGTGGGGCAGAGACAGTGACAAACACCTCCTTCAAGCGGAAGTTTAAAAGCGATATGTTTAGAATGCCATAACTGCGAACTATGAGAATCGACTGACGTGGCACATATCTTACAAGTTTACTTTATTATCCTTAGAATCTGTAGTGAAGCTGGCGATGCTTCGTTGTCAGTCGACTTCACAAATGAATGGTTGTTGTGGCCTAGAGCCTTCGAACTAGCTTCTCGGAATGGACGAAACTGGTCTGTTGTTTGCGTACTATTGCGGTGAGCATAGATGGAAATTGGTAGTAGGGCATTAAAAACAAGTTTAAGTGACAGACAATACACAGGACGTTTGCACATCATCAAAAAAGGAGGAGGACAGAGCCCTACCCGTTAGCTAGAGCAGGATAGGTAGCCGTCTGTTGCAGATCTGATGACGGGGCACAGTTATAGTGTAGGCACAAGTGTTCCTAAGCACGCTGAGCAGTGCCAATTGTTGAACACGCCTCTCAACACCAGACGACCGCTATACGTCGCAATGCTGACGCAATGACATCGACGATTACGACTGCAGTGGTGAGGGGATCATCAAGATAGGACCTTGAACCAGTGGACTCGTCTGGTTATACGAATCACGTACCTTTATATACCAAGATGATGGATAATGTTAGGATACGTCGTCAACGAGGGGAACGCCTGCTCGTAACATGCACTGCGTTTCGAACGCAACGTGGTGGCTGCGGTATTACGTTATGGGATACATTGTCCTGGGGTTCCGTGCAACCAGTCTAGCAATCTAACTGCGAGACCTGTGCGTTGACATCATATGTAACACACCTCTGGAAAGAAACACTATGTGATCGGAAGTATCCGGACACCCCAAAAACAATACTTTTTTTTCATATTAGGTGCATCGTGCTGCCATCTACTGTCAGGTACTCCTTATCGGCAACCACAGTAGTCATTAGACATCGTGAGAAAGCAGAGTGGGGTACTCCGTGGAACTGACGGACTTCGAACGTGGTCAGGCGATGGGGTGTCACTTGCGTCATACGTATGCACACTCCTAAACATCCCTAGGTCTACTGCTTCCGAAGTGATAGGGAAGTGGAAACGTGAAGGGACACGTGCAGAACGGAACTCGTCTACTGACTGACAGAGACCTCCTACAGTTGAAGAGGGTCGTAACGCGTAATAGTCGGACATATATTCCAAACTGCATGAGGATCGACTGCAAGTACTATGACAGTGAGGTGGGAGGTGAGAAAACTTGGATTTCATGGTCGAGCGACTGCTCAGAGGCCACACATCACGCCGGTAAATGCCAAACGACGCCTCGCTAGGTGTAACGAGCGTAAACATTAGACGATTGAACAGTGGAAAAACGTTGCGTGGAATAACGAATCGCTGTACACAATTTGGTGATTCGATGGCTGTGTGTGGGTATAACGAATGCCCGGTGAGTCATCTGCCAGCTTGTGTAGTGCCAACAGTAAAATTCGGAAGCGGCTGTGTTTAGTGTGGTCGTGTTAACCATGGAGGGGGCTTGCACCCCTTGCTGTTTGGCATGGCACTATCACAGCACAGGGCTACTTTGATGTTTTAAGCACATTCTCGCTTCCCACTGTTGAAGAGCAATTCGAGGATGGCGATTGCATCTTTCAACACGCTCAAGCTCCTGTTCATAATGCACGGCCTCTGGCGGTTACATGACAATAACATTCCTGTAACGGACTAGACTGCACAGAGCCCGGACTTGAATCTTATAGAACACCCTTGTAATGTTTTGGAATGCTGGCTTCGTACCAGGCCTCACCGAACTACATGGATACCTCTCCTCAGTGCAGAAATCCGTGAAAAACAATTGCGATTCCCCATGAAACCTTCCACCACCTGATTAAATGTATGCCTGCGAGAGTGGAAGCTATCATCAAACTAAGGGTGTGCTAACACCATACTGAATTCCAGCATTAGCGATCGAGCACCCCACAAACTTGTAAGTAATATTCGGCCATGTATCCGGATACTTTTTATCACAACGTGTACGAAAGACTTTTCGAATCCATGCCACACTTTACGACCACTGTGTCTTTTTCGAAATGTGGACCAAAGCTATTAAGAGGTGGCAATAATGTGTTGTATTAATTATATGAATGTGTGGTGTCTGTCCTTTTGGACGTGTCCGAAAGAACACACACCACGCATTCATATATTTGATATGCGTAGCTGGGTAATGGATCCACCTTTTTCAGTGCGGGCGAACAAATACGTCCGACCTCCCGTGGGAATCTCAGAGTAGCAAACGTTGAGGAAAGGGACAGGGATTGCGGATAGGTGGTGCTCGTAGGAAATGTTTGTCAACCGTGAAGCGTGCCGAGATATCCTGCACAGTGCCGGCAAGGCCTGTATCGGATGGTGCAGTGATTAACGCACCTGCATCGTAAGCAGGAGCCCCCTCCCCCACAGCGGGTCCGGGGGTAAGAATAGGCCCGCGGTATTCCTGCCTGTCGTAAGAGGCGATTAAAAGGTCTCCAACGTTTCGGCCTTAATGTGATGGTCCCCTAAGGGGTTTTACCGGTACATTTTTGAATTTTCCGTTAGTGCGTACCATTTGGGGAAGGACGCATTACGTGGTGCATCTTAAATCCATCTTGCCCTAAGATCGGGCACACCGATTTGTCATGGAGTTGGACTTACACCGAGCTTCCGGCCACATCAGCTGCAGTGTGTTCCACACAGCATACATTCCCTTCATTGTGCACTTCCATCTTCGCCCTTGTGATGTACATGGATATTCTACACCCGACATCCAGCACAGTAGCAAGTCTGGTGTGGTGGGGTCTGCATGTACCCTCGTGGTGGTAGCCCTGACTACACAGGGATCGCACTGCTGATGCCTGAGCTGCTACCTTCCCAGTTATACCGAGGAGTAGATGGCAATCCCTCTGGGCACCAGGACTCCCGGCAAAGGCCATCCTGCCAGATAATCTTCGCTGTGGCTGCGTGGTGCCTGTGGGGAGAGCCCCTGATTGAAGTGGGTGGCATCAGGGCGGATGACCCGCAATGAAGTGTAGTACATCATCTCTCGCTGGTGGGCCTCCACCAGCAGTCTCTAAATGGTCGAGGTCTAACATCAAAGGGAAGAAATATGATCTGAGATCATTTCTCTCAATGGCCACTCCATGGGAGGAATGAATGGCTAAAGATGGCAGTGTAGATTATTCACCCCGATACCTCATCTGTACGCCAGTTGATGGTGAATCATTTATGTCAACGAAGCCTCAGGTTTTTGTTGAGCATTTAGAGGACAACTTCGGGGAGGTGGAGGGCTTCAAAACGCGCTCTTTGTCAGTTCTCATCAAAACAGCATCCTCTGCCCAGTCACGGAGGTTGCCCGCTTGTGACAAGTTGGGGGATGTTTCAGTTACCATCACGCCCTATAAGAGTTTAAACATGGTCCAACGTATTATATTCCTCAGGGATCTTCTTCTGCAGTCAGACGATGAACTACACGCCAACCTAGAACGATGAGGTGTTCACTTCTTCCAGCGCATCCATCGGGGTCCAAGGGATAATCAGGTAACTGCCAGTGCCTTCATCTTGGCCTTCGAGGGTGACGTCTTACCGAAAAATGTCAAGGTGATGGTTTACTGCTGTGACGTAAAGCCATGTATCCCTCCTCCGATGCGGTGTCTTAAACGCTGGAAGTTTGGGCATGTGTCATCCCGATCTACTTCCGGCATCATATGTCGAGATTGTGGACGTCCACATCCCAATACTCCATGTGCCCCGCCTCCTATCTGTGTTAACTGCAGAGAACACCATTCCCACTGTAGAATATTCCGGAAAGAATGGAGGATCATGGAGTACTAGACCGCCAACTCTGTGGCTGTGCAGATGTATGAGAGGCTACATCCTGTGCCAATGACGTCAACCTACACTGCTGCTGCAACAATGGTTCTCCCATCTCCTATGTCTTCACATATGGTTGGCTCTATGATCTGTCAGGATCTACCTGCCCCCTTGATTGTGGGGGGGGGGGGGGCACTTCACTCCCTGCTGCTCCTGCTCCATCTACTTCAGGAGCTACACCCTCCCACCCATCGGGGACATTAGTTCCCACTTCCCAGCCGGAGAAGGGTAAGACTTCTTTGGCACCTTGCCAGGAAGGGGTCCCTTGGGGAACTCCCTTCATAAGTTCCGATCGGTGGAAAAGCGGACACCCACAAGTGGCTGAAACAACCACTGGTCGCTGGTCTTAGGGCCTCACGGTCATCATCCGTCCCTGAGAATGACCGAGGGAGGCCCTCCCAGTCAGAAGCACCGAAGGCCCAGTGCGACAAACAGAAGAAGAAAAATATTCCCAAAAATCCCAACATTGCTGTGGCACCCATCCCACTGTTTCCTACAAGCTCAGCGTCTGCTGAAGACCTGGATCTCGCCAGATCCTCGGACACAATGGATGTCACTAGTGTGGGTACTGAATCGGTGGCAGCAAGTGACCCAGTGACGTAAGCTGCTTTCCCAGCAACTTCACGCCCTTCTCTGCCATGGACAATGTTCTCCTCCAGTGGAACTGAGCTCCGAAAACTTCTCAGCCTTCATCCTTTCTTCTGCATTGCTCTTCAAGAAACTTGGTTTGCCGCTATGCGAATCCCCGCCCCCCGTGGCTATCGGGGTTATTATAAGAACAAGGCAGCTTATGAAAGGGTATCTGGTCGCGTCTGCATCTATGTCCTTCACTCTCTTCACAGCGAGTCTCTCCCTCTACAAACACCTTTAGAGGCCGTCGCTGTTCGGTTGTGGACGCGGCAGGCTGTTACTGTCTGCAGTCTGTATCTTCCACTGCATGGTGATGTCTCACAACATGTCCTTGCTGCGCTGATAGCCCAATTGCCGCCGCTTTTCCTGTTACTGGGCGACTTCAACACCCATAACCCTCTTTGGGGTGGATCAGTGGCAACAGGTCGAGGCTCCACCGTTGAGAATGCCTTGGCGCAAGTCACTATCCCTTTTAAACGATGATGCCTTCACACATTTCAGTGTGTGGCATGGCACGTACTCCGCCATCGACCTTTTGATCCAGCCCTAGCCTCTTCCCGTCTGTCCAATGGAGTGTGCATGACGACCTGTGTCGTTGTGAGCACTTTCTGATCTTTCTGTCATTGCCACAGCGTCACTCTTCTGGGCGCCCTTGCAGATGGGCTATGAATAAGGCTGACTCGTTCCCCTCCATTGCCGCTATTGGGCCTCTTTCTAATGACGCCATTAATGCGGTGGTTCACTCGGTCGCCACCGGCATCGTTATTGCTGCAGAATCTGCCATTCCCCGTTCTTCTGGGCCCCCTCGGCGGAGGACTGTGCCTTGGTGGTCGCCTGCGATCGCTGAGCGATTAAAGATCGCCGGCGGGCGCTCCAGCGTCACAAGCGACATCCCTCATAATAAAACCTTATCTCCTTTAAACAGCTCCATGCGCGGGCCCGCCGCATCATTCGCTAACACAAGCAGGAGTGCTGGGAACGGTATGTCTCCACCATTGGCCTCCATCTCTCCATCGCAGGTTTGGGCCAAGTTTAGGCGCCTTTATGGCTATCGGACCCCTATCAGCATCTCTGTGCTGTCACTGAATGGAGCAGTTTGTGCTGACTCCGACATAATTGCAAACCGCTTAGCAGACCATTTTGCTCTCAGTTCCGCTTCTGTGAATTACCCGCTGGCCATCCGCTCCATTAAAGAGCGGTTGGGACGTCGGAGCATTTCATTTCACACCCGCCATCCTGAATCCTACAATCTTCCATTCAGTGAGTGGGAATTCCAGAGTGCCCTAGCCACTTGCCCTGATTCAGCTCCCGGGCCAGATCGCATCCACTGTCAGATGCTGAAACACCTCTCAGTGGACTGCTAGCGACCTCTCCTTGACCTTTACCACCGTATCTGGATCGAGGGTGAGTTTCCGTCGCAATGGCGGGAAAGCATTGTTATCCCCGTTTTGAAACCTGGTAGGAACCCATAGGAGGTGGACAGCTACCGCCTCATTAGCCTCATGAGCCGGCATTTTAGTTGGGTACTCGAGTCTCAGGGCCTTGTGGCTCCGTCTCAGGGTGGGTCCCGTAAAGGCCGCTCTGCCACCGACAATCTGGTGGGCCTGGAGTCAGCCATCCGTACGGCCTTTGCCCGCCGTCAGCACCTCGTCGCTGTCTTTTATGACATGCAGAAGGCGTACGATACGACATGGCGCCATCACATCCTCTCTACGCCTCATGGTTGTGGTCTTCAGGGTCCACTGCCATTTTTCATACGAAATTTTCTGTCTCATCGTACCTTCCGCGTGCAAGTCGCGGTCTCACATAGTTCCTCTCGAGTTCAGGAGAACGGGGTACCGCAGGGATCTGTCTTAAGTGTCTGCCTGTATTTAATTGCAGTTAACGGTCTCGCCGCGGCGGTGGGAACGTCTGTCTCAGCTTCCTTGTACGCTGAAGACTTATGCCTCTACTATAGCTTCATTGGCATTGCAGCTGCTGAACGTCAGCTGCTGGGTGCTATCCACAGGGCGCAGTCTTGGGCTGTAGCGCATGGCTTCCAGTTTTCGGCTGCCAGGACCTGCGTTATGTATTTCTGCCAGCGACACACTGTTCACCATGAGCCGTGGCTTTATTTTGCCAGCGAACTTCTTGATGTGGTGGAGACACATCGGTTTCTGAGTGTGGTTTCTGATGCCCAGTTCACTTGTCTCCCACATATTCGGCACCTTAAACAGATATGTTGGCGGCATCTTAATGCTCTGTGATGCTTGAGGCACACCAGCTGGGGCGCCTACCGACCTACCCTCTTATGGCTCTACCAGGCGTTAATCCAGTCCCGTCTGGATTATGGGAGCCTGGCTTATGGTTCAGCATCCCCTTCTGCATTGCGGGTGCTGGACCCAATCCTTCACAGTGGGATACGACTTGCCGCTGGTGCTTTCCGGACCAGCCCTGTGAACAGCATACCTGTGGAGGCAGGTGTCCCTCCATTGCAGTTACGACGGCAACGTTTACTGGCCGTTTATGCTGCACATGTTTGTATCTTGCCCGAGCATCCTAATTATCGTCTCCTGTTCCCTCAGTCAGTCGTCCATCTCCCAAAACGTCGGCCTCGGTCGGGTTGTACACGTCAGAGAGCTTCTCTCGGGGCTTGGGGTTTTCATTCTTCCACCTCCTTTCCGGGCCCCTCTGCATACACCCTCGTGGTGTGTGCCCCGCCTTTGCCTTCAGCTCGAATTGGCACAGGGCCCGAAGGACTCAGTGCCTCCAGAGGCCTTCCGCCACCGCTTTCTTTCCATCCTTGCCATGTATCAGGGTTATGGCGTTGTTTACACTGACGGTTCGATGGTTGCTGGTCGTGTCGGTTGTGCTCTCAGTCTAGGAGACCTTAATGAACAACACTCATTGCCGGCTGGCTGCAGCGTTTTCATTTCTGAGCTGGTCGCCATCTTTCATGCCCTAGAGCATATCCGTTCCTGCTCAGGTGAGTCCTTCGTTATCTGTAGCGACTCCCTGAGCAGTTTACGACCTATCGACCAGTGTTTCCCTCGCTCTCATCTGGTGATGGCTGTCCAGGGGTCCCTCCATACTCTTGTCCGTTGCGGCCGCTCTGTGGTCTTTGTGTGGACCCCTGGTCACGTCGGCATCCCGGGGAATGAACATGTTGACCACTTGGCCAAACCGGCCACCAGTGAACCAACTCTGGACATTGGCCTCCCAGAGACTGATTTGCGAGTAGTCATACGCCGCAAAGTTTTCTCGCTTTGGGACGCTGAATGGGGCGATCTGACCACACCTAATAAACTCCCTGCTGTCAAGGAGACGACGGCTGTGTGGCGGTCATCCATGCGACCGATTCGAAGGGACTCAGTTGTCCATTGTTGGCTCTGCACCGTACACTCCCGGCTGATGCATAGATATTTACTGATCCGTGAGGGCCCGCCTCTCTGTCGCTGTGGGGCGGCTTTGACGTTGGTGCACGTTTTGTTGGCCTGTTCGCTTTTAGCTGTGCTCAGGCATACATTTGCGCTGCCTGATACACTCTCTGCCCACTGCCATGACAGGCTTAGTTTTGCGTTTTATTTGGGCAGGGGCATTTATCATTTAATGTAAGTGTTTGACTTTTTTGTGTTGCAACGGGAATTCCACTGTTAAATGCAAAGGAGAGAGCAGATAGGTGGAAAGAATACATTGAAAGCCTCTATGAGGGTGAAGATTTGTCTGATGTGATAGAAGAAGGAACAGGAGTCGGCTTAGAAGAGATAGGGGATCCAGTATTAGAATCGGAATTTAAAGGAGCTTTGGAGGACTTACGGTCAAATAAGGCGGAAGGGATAGATAACATTCCATCAGAATTTCTAAAATCATTGGGGGAAGTGGCAACAAAACGACTATTCACGTTGGTGTGTAGAATATATGAGTCTGGCGATATACCATCTGACTTTCGGAAAAGCATCATCCACACAATTCCGAAGACGGCAAGAGCTGAAGTGCGAGAATTATCGCACAATCAGCTTAACAGCTCATGCATCGAAGCTGCTTACAAGAATAATATACAGAGGAATGGAAAAGAAAATTGAGAATGCTCTAGGTGACGATCAGTTTGGCTTTAGGAAAAGTAAAGGGACGAGAGAGGCAATTCTGACATTACGGCTAATAATGGAAGCACGGTTAAAGAAAAATCAAGACCCTTTCATAGGATTTGTCGACCTGGAAAAAGCGTTCGACAATATAAAATGGTGCAAGCTGTTCGAGATTCTGAAAAAAGGAGGGGTAAGCTATAGGGGGAGACGGGTCATATACAATATGTACAACAACCAAGAGGGAATAATAAGAGTGGACGATCAAGAACGAAGTGCTCGTATAAAGAAGGGTGTAAGACAAGGCTGTTGCCTTTTTCCCCTACTCTTCAATCTGTACATTGAGGAAGCAATGATGGAAATAAAAGAAAGGTTCAGGAGTGGAATTAAAATACAAAGTGAAAGGATATCAACGATACGATTCGCTGATGACATTGCTATCCTGAGTGAAAGTGAAGAAGAATTAAATGATCTGCTGAACAGAATGAACAGTCTAATGAGTACACAGTATGGTTTGAGAGTAAATCGGAGAAAGACGAAGGTAATGAGAGGTAGTAGAAAAGAGGACAGTGAGAAACTTAACATCAGGATTGATGGTCACGAAGTCAATGAAGTTAAGGAATTCTACTACCTAGGCAGTAAAATAACCAATGACGGACGGAGCAAGGAGGACATCAAAAGCAGACTCGCTATGGCAAAAAAGGCATTTCTGGCCAAGAGAAGTCTACTAATATCCAATACCGGCCTTAATTTGAGGAAGAAATATCTGAGGATGTACGTCTGGAGTACAGCATTGTATGGTAGTGAAACATGGACTGTGGGAAAACCGGAACTGAAGAGAATCGAAGCATTTGAGATGTGGTGCTATAGACGAATATAGAAAATTAGTTGGTCTGATAAGATAAGGAATGAGGAGGTTCTACGCAGAATCGGAGAGAAAAGGAATATGTGGAAAATACTGATAAGGAGATGGGACAGGATGATGGGACATCTGCTAAGACATGAGGGAATGACTTCCATGGTACTAAAGGGAGCTGTAGAGGGCAAAAACTGTAGAGGAAGACCGAGATTGGAATACGTCAAGCAAATAATTGAGGACGTAGGTTGCAAGTGCTACTCTGAGATGAAGAGGTTATCACAGGAAAGGAATTTGTGGCGGGCCGCATCAAACCAGTCAGTAGACTGATGACGAAAAAAAAAAAAAAAGAAATTGCCTTTGGCCTACGATTTTAGACTGAGATCTTAGTGTGTCTCGGTGGTTGGCTTTTCCTTTTTTTGTCTCTATGGTCGGCCAACCACTGTCACATTGTGTGTGATTTTAATTCCTTTCGTCTGGTCTCTAAGTCTTTCTTGTCCTGTGTCGTATGTCGTCTTTTCCATTGTTCAGTTTTATTCTGTTCGGGTGTTTGAAATTTTGAATAAGGGACCGATGACCGTAGCAGTCTGGTCCCTTCAATTCCACAAACCACCACCACGTAAGCAGGAGATCCCGGGTTCGAACACCAGTCCGGTACACATTATCCCTCGTTGCCGCTGATTCCACGTAATTTCCCCATGTACCTGACAGCAGTGATCCCCTCCCTTCCCTTTCTTCCCCTCTCACATAACGTATTGGCTCATAACTATATGTGTACAGTCCTAAAGAATCGACTGCACACCGACCAGCGAAACGGCATCAAGAAATAGCCGACCCGCGCGCCAATGGAAAGAACGGACACTGCCACACCCATAGGACGCACAGGAATCAAGAGTGGACAGTAAGTAGGAGGCACATGCAGCACTGTAAGTTAAGGATATTCCATTTATTTTTAGGATTAAAGTGTTACATTAATCTTCAAGTTTTGTACAAGCGATTTCGGATTACTGCACTGGTCATTGCAACTGTTTTCTTGTTTGGGTCGGTACTGAATCCCACAGTAGCCAACACAAAAATATGTCTTGAAATTAGTACTTACATAGACATTAGACATTCACGTTGCACGTTGTGTCGAAAACAGTCAGTACTCGATGGTGTAGTTTTTCAGCTGACATGCATTGCTCATTATATGTTGATCCGGCTTTTCACTGTTGTTCTTGCTCTGACTGTAGTGCTGTTCTTATATACATCACTTTCAACTGTCGCCTACTCTAATCATTACGCACGTATGATCTTTAGGATTCCATGGAATGCAAACAACTGAAAAAGTGACCTGGAATCCTATTAATCGCCTTTTGATAAGACCAATGAGAAATAGTACTACGGTTTTGCCTAAGGTGTTTATCGATAGGCACGTGACATGTGTGAAGAACGGCATCAGCGACGCTGCATTCCAATAACAACATAAAATCAGTACATTGTTCAACGACTCGTAAACACGTAATCATTCGCAATACGCTGAAGACCTTGCAAACTTCATACGTTGTATGTAGAAGAGTAGGAGTTGTGCTCAGTAGAAGGTGATCTTGAAGGATATCATAATCTACTCGTTTCTTTTAGACGGACAGCTGAGGGACATGTAATAATAGGATTTTACCACATTACACCTACTATGTGAGTTGATAGAAAGCAATCATACGAACGAACAGCTCATATCTTCAGAATATGGTTGTGAAGATACGCACATCGTACGGCTTCTTCACGTGTTGGAGAGTGCTATTTCTTGTATTATTGTATGTTGTGGTATTATTTACACACCAATGTGTAACTCGCGCAATGTCCAAATTTGAAGTTCGTTATGGAAGCATTGGGCTAACGGACCTGACAGGAGAACGCAGTACAGAAAAAGAACCTCACATTAAAAGATCAAATATTTTATATTAAGGCTATGAAGTGTTGTAGCGCAAATGGTAATTTTCATAGTGATCCGTGTAATATGATATTCTTATTCAGTGTATTTTACCCGACAGGTTAAAACAAGCAGATTTCAGACGCTTTAATAAAACATGTGAATCGTTAAATTCTCTTTCAAGACCGAATTTTCCCAAAGTCTATGTAATGTACTGTATTTAAGGTTTATTAGCATTAGAAGCTGTCCGTTGTGAATACAATTTTATGATTTTATATCGTGTCCTGGGAGGCCACCTGAATGGTGTTTGATCCCATTGCATCTGACTGTGTTATTTGTCTTCTATCGGACTAAGATTTGCCCAATACCATGGACTTGTTAGAGGTACTTCACTGACTACATCGAATAAATTTAGCATATTGACTCGATACAAAAGTCAGCATTTGAGTGGAAGCACAACATTTGTCATAGCGGAAAATTTCATAGTCCCGTTGTACACAATTACGTGTGTTCCTACATCAGCGAGGGAAAATAGAATTATTTGCTCAGAACCCTTTTGGGATTACGGACGCAACGCACTGTCATCCCAGAGCAGTCTCATCAGTGAGCAGACTTGATGCCAGGTGCGTGTGGTGCTTTAGTGTTGCTTAATTGGGCAAGTCCATAGGCTTCATTAATACCAACGTGCCGCATACCTTAACCCATGCAGAATACGTAGATATTTTGTTTGTCTATAGATGCCCATGCACCTGTGACCAGATTCGTTTCCCAGGTCTAACCCCTGTGCCAGGGTAATTCCCATGGTTTTCAATACATTACGTGAATCCAGAACGCTACCCTGTGTACGTGCCACATCAGAACGTGAGGCCGCCGAGTCATCTGAGGAAAGGGAATACAGTGGCATAACTGAGTCCCAGTACGAAGCACATTAGCTGTCAGCTCGATATTCCACAAACGAGTGTGTGGCATACGTTACCTCCCGAGGATTTGTACCTGTTCCTTGTGCGCCTGTGCCACATCTGCATCCAGGTGACCCAATAAGCAGGCAATAATTTTGTGAATGGTTGGCTGTACGCAAAGATGTCTGGTAATTCACTTTACTTACAGATGGGGCTACATTTACACACAATGGTATCATGAACACCCGCAATTCCATTACATTGGCACTATGGAAACAAGATTCCAAGTTAGGTTCTCAGTGAATGTCTGCTTCGGTATGATTGATGTCCTGGAGATTGGGCCTGTGTTCCTGCCAAATCTCATAACAGGCGCTCACTTTCTGATAGAAGGCTCCACATGACACGAGGAAAGCTAAATTCCAAATTACAAGTTAGGTTCTCACACAATATCATGTGGGGTATGACTGATGACATGGAGATAGGCAAATGTTCCTGGCAAGTTGCACGACTGCCGCACATTTTCTGATAGAAGACTTGCCTGTACATTTGGAAGAATTAACATTGGAGTAACGACGGCAAATGAATTTGCAACGTGATGGATCACAGATTCACTATACCAGGCAACTATTTCTGTATCTCAATAGCACATTCCCTCTGTTTATTGGGCTGATTGAAGAGTGTCATATGTGGTAAGACGGAAGACAAAAGTGAAGAACTTGCTACTAACATCACTAACGTTGTTAACCCGTGTTAAGGCCTGCAAAGATTATGTTCGATGAGCAACACAATGCACCCTCCAACGGAATGATAAGTGCACTGAGATGGGTGGAGGACTTCTTGGAAATCTCATGCAGGATGGATCAGTCATTTGTTCCACTAGTATTCTGTCCACCATAACGTCTACACAATATTTTCATGAGCAATATTCACACTTGTCTTTATAATCATTCACGGATATTGTAGTCTTCAACCTGTTCCTCTTGCCGGCCGAAATGGCCGTGCGGTTAAAGGCGCTGCAGTTTGGAACCGCGAGACCGCTACAGTCGCAGGTTCGAATCCTCCCTCGGGCATGGATGTTTGTGATGTCCTTAGGTTAGTTAGGTTTAACTAGTTCTAAGTTCTAGGGGACTAATGACCTCAGCAGTTGAGTCCCATAGTGCTCAGAGCCATTTTCTTTTGTTGCTCTTCCGTATTTTTTTTTTTTTTTTTTACAAAGTTTTCGGTCTATTTTCACTTCAGAATCAGCTCACAAGTTATGTGACATTATATAGAACAAATTCTTTTTTTAAATCTCCGTTACAAGATATTTATCAGCTGCAGCCTCATCACTTCCAGGACAATGGAACCTTCATCATAGTTTGATTCCGAGTTATTACTTTCATCGGACCATGAAATTTGCCCCCATTCACCAAGTTGCCTATCTTGGAAATGTTCCGACCTGTGGCACGACACCAATTACTAGTTGAACCGACTCCACGTAACTAGCAAAGTTAGTACCGGAACAGTCTAATACGGGTCCGCCAGGTGGAAAATTCATGATGGAACGATCGTCTCGAGTGCATGATAACGGTGCAACTCAATTGTTGTATAATCGCTCGAGAATATTTTAGTCGATGAAACTAATTTCATGTTGGACATTTCCCGTCGAGGTATATTCTTGACACAGTTAACGCATTTGTTTAGGAAGAATACTTATTAGTTGTGAATAACGATGACAAACAGAGTTCACGATTGCCGGATGATATTTGACAAATATCCGAAATATCAGGGGTGGCTTCTATGGTATCGACAGACTATCAATTCATAGTGTGAAAAATTTGAATTTATTTACAGAAGTTGGTGCTCCTCAGCTCGCAAATATTGGAATAACATACTAATTTGTGGCTAAGAGCTGCTGATAAAGTTTCTTTATTGAAAATCCAGTTTGGGTCTAGTAGCCATCATCAGTTTCATAAAAGTATTGTCATCGTCATATTAAGCGACATAAATCAACGGTGTTAGTTAACAAAATTCATGACTTCGCCACTGTTCTTATATAGTAATATAAACTGCACCATGCATCATAAAATGTGCCAGACACTGCACTCCTTCGTACTATATCAAAAGGCAGCATTAATGCGTACTAGGATATAGAATGCTTACATACACATTTATTTGGGGTATCTAATAAGTCAAGTAATCCCATGTTCGCAATGAAAATAAAGGTAAATTGCACCAAAACATTGTCATAATATGTGCTACCTTGACTGGAGGCATCGACCTACTGCTAAGAAAAATGGTTCAAATGGCTCTGAGCACTATGGGACTTAACATCTAAGGTCATCAGTCCCCTAGAACTTAGAACTACTCAAACCTACCTAACCTAAGGACATCAAACACAGACAAGCCCGAGGCAGGATTCGAACCTGTGACCGTGGCGGTCGCGCGGTTCCAGACTGAAGCGCCTAGAACCACTCGGCCACCGCGGCCGGCTTCTGTTAAGAAAATTGTTTCATTAAGTGAAGAACTTCTGTACTTGCTTTTAATAAGACAGTTTTTATTATAAGAGAACGTAACATGTTTTTTAGTCCAGAAATATTAACTACGGTTAATTTGAGTTCATTGTAAAACGTTTTGGTAGGAAGGCAAATCAATGAGGTGACCAAGCATCGGCGTAAATCCTGCCAGAAAACAACCTGGTAAGTCATAAAGGAGATTAGATAAACAGTGTAGGTCGTTCATTTGTCTCTTCTCCAACTAATGGCTGACTGAGCCTTTTATCACTTCAGAACACATTATTTTTGTTTGTATCAGTTCATTAGAGAACGAAACAATCTGTTCTTTCAGTCACTGAGATACTGGTAATACAGACCAATTACTGATATGTAGGTACATTACAATCCTACATTTCTAAACAATTTTAGGATAGAATATTAGATTAGAAGTAGAACTCTGTGTCTGAATATCATTAAACCTCGAATACATCTCTGACCTTCATTGTTTTTACTTTGACGTAGCCAACCTCATTACTGTTATTCCTCAGGCTCCTAGCGAAATAATTATATTACAGCTCGTGGTCCTGCGGTAGCGTTCTCGCCTCCCGCGCACGGGGTCCGGGGTTCGATTCCCGTCGGGGTCAGGGGTTTCTCTGCCTCGTGATGACTGGGTGTTGTGTGTCTTTCATCATCATTTCATCATCATTGACTCGGAAGTCACCGAAGTGGCGTCAAATAAAGAGGACGTGCAATACGGCGGCCGAACTTCCCTGCATGGGACCTCCCGGCCAACAATGCCATACGATCATTTCACTTTATATTACACTACATTATATGCATACCATAATCTTTCCATCTTCTTTAGAGTGAAATTTTCCTGTCGGTAGCTGATAAAATATCAGAAAAAACTTTTCCCGAGATATGCTTTATTCTTTAATTACTTTGATCACAGCTAGAATTGACGCAAAATCTCATAATCACGACCTCACGCTCACGGAAGCCAAGCAGGAAGTATTGATTGCACAGGGATACATGTAAGATGTAATGTAACTCACATATGTAGCGGAAAGTACCACAGCAGCTTGTGTCTGGCCAGAACAAGAACGAGCGCTTGCTAATGGTACGGCTTTGAGCACTATGGGACTTAACATCTGAGGTCATCAGTCCCCTAGAACTTAGAACTACTGAAACCGAACTATCCTACGGACATCACACACATCCATGCCCGACGCAGGATTCGAACCTGCGACCGTAGCGGCCGCGCGGTTCCAGACTGAAGCGCCTAGAACCGCTCGGCCACCTCGGCCGGCTGCCTGATAATGGGCTTTCGATCTCGAAACCAGTTATGATCAAACAAAGAATCAAGTGCAGTGTTGGAAGTGCTGTTTCAGGAAACCACAATGTCGATAAGTATAGCAAACAGAAAATCTGATTAGAAAATGACAACATACAATGAAATACATGTTTTACTTTTCGTTTGAAAATTAAATTTTCAGGCAGTAGAAACCGGGAAACGAAGTATACAGGTCGGATACAAACGATGTCCTTAAGTACCTAATTAGATTCCGCACACATTCTGGTTGTTTGAAGGTGGCGTCTTATGAGACTGTTAGTAAATTCGGGAGTATTAAGAGACAGGTGAGACGTGTTGTCCCGATTGTAATAATTAGCCGAGGCGCCATCTCGAGTTATATTTACAGCAATGGTACATTAAATGTAAGCCATCCATTACAACTAAGCTATGGCCTTAAACATAAACAAACGTCACGGAATTTATCAAACATCCGACAAATCTATCTCTAAGATGGATTCTGCTCTGCTGTGTTGACACACTGGAGTGAAACAGCACTCTCGGAAATGCTGTAATCTGAGAATAACATGTAAATTTTATTGGTTTTAGAGAGGAAAGTCAGCTATTCAACATCGTGTTACTGTAACTTTTCTGGTAATGTGCAGTTCTCGTAAATTGTAGTATACAATCGTTTGTTGAGTATTGCTTGGCTTGGGAAAAGTATAGTTGAAGCGAAACTACCCGTCAGCTAAAGTCATCACCTATCGGAGAAGGTTGATAGTGTGGACATTGGCCCTGCCGTTCTCAAAAATGTTACAAAGCATCTGACTAGATAAACATCCGCCACTGAGTAATATTTGTATAGACTGAAAATCCGCTTTAGTTGCTAATAATTTCCTAATATATTCCACGTCAACAAACGCTTGGGAGCGTAGGACCACCTACCGCAGCGCCCCCCTGGCCACTACTCACCTTGTGCCATGTTCTCTAGGAGGGTGCTGCAGTTTCTGGTCCTACGAGCCCATGACCTGGGTGTGACCCTCTGACTCACTGATCTGACCGCCACACATGTATGTTCCCATAATTATTTGGTGGTACCTGAAGATGCAGCTTTATCCCTCGAAACCGATCGTGGAATAAATTTAAAAATAACTGCCAACGGATGCAGATTGTTATTCCATTAATCTCAAAAGTAGTAAAAAAAGTTTTGTCATTGTCACTCAAAACAAAATCAGGAAAAAACTTTGGTATTAAGTAATGTTCATTGTTTCTCATGTGATGCATTTTGGAGAGACAATGGTAGGTGAAACACACAGTTTACGTTTAGATCAGAAGCTGGATGTCAGCACTTTTGTTTCGGATGCATTACGAACTTTTAATAGAGTTTTGTATTTTTCATGTCGTATTTATTGGTTCCATTACTACATTCGACGCACACCTGCTATCATGACTGTTTGAAGTAGTCTGCGAGAAGCGATATTTAGCAGATTATTCACTTTTTCGTAACAAAGTTTCAGTATGTTCTGCCTATGCTTCATGATGGCTATTCGAATAAGTGTAATAGCAGGAAGTAATCCTCGAAAACGTGTAGACTTGTTTGAATAAGCATCTAATATATTCTATTTCTCTGGATGCTGACTAAATATTTTGTTTCAACAATATGATTTTGTCGAAATGGAGGAGCAAGACAAGCAGAAACTCATCAAATTCACTACACACAAATGACCTTCTCTTACCTTTCGTCAGGGCTGGAGAGCCCCATATTTTTAGAGGTAATAAAAACAGTTTCACTGTTTTCACAGAAAGTCATCTCATCCTATCGAAAACGAAATATTCACTCTTCAGCGGAGTGTACTCTGATTTGAGACTTCCTGGCAGATTAAAGCTGTGTGGCTGACAGACACTCGAACTTGGGACCTTCACCTTTTGCGGTCAAGTCCTTTACCATCTCAGCTACCCAAACACAACGCACTACCACTCCTCACAGCACTGCCGAAATTAAAGATGTGAGGACGGATCTTGAGTCGTGGTTCGCAATTTTTCACAAACAAAATTTTTATTGATGTAAATTCACATGGTTGATGACTGAACAACAAACGAAAGGTAACAAAAACGATGTCAGTAAAAGTCTCCTAATTGAGGCAAACAAAATTTCACTTTTAATATCCCACAAATGTTCGTGGTAACACACATAAACACACCAATACACACACACACACACACACACACACACACACACACACACACACACACACACACACTAGCAACCACCCAGTTCAGAGACGAAGACGTAATCTTCAACGGTCGCAGTAAGCGATGTCGGTATCCGGCGTGAACTGAACTTCAGGGCTCGTTCTAGCCCCTAAATAGTTGTCTCCAGCCAATCGGGTTTTTGCGTAGTGATACTTCCTGCGGGCCGTGGCTCAAGCTCCCCCTGCAGGAAGTAGTGGTCGAAATGTCTGCTTCCATTATCTTGTATGTAAATAGCGGGTGTTTACCGTGGTACGTCTTGGGCTAGACAACCCCGTCCTCTGCGGTGTAATATGTGTTGCCGGCCCTCAGGGGCTAGCTTGGCTCCGGTATAAAAGGTAGCTCAGATTGAAGTCGTGTTTGGACACTCGGCCAGTGAACACTGTGCGGTGACGAGCGGTCGCGCGGGTAAGTGTTTACATAGCGAGTGGTGCTGATGTGGTGCGCCGTGCAACGTGTGAGTGCGTTGTTTAGGTTTGTTTTCTATGTAACTGTTCCACGTACGATGTCGACTGTTAGAACAGCGTTCAGTGTGTTTTCGATGGCGTTTCAGATTCACGAGTGGATGTTTGAGGATTTGAAATTGCCTGAAAATGTAGTCGACACGTTTCAGTTGGACTGTGTGCAATACTCGTTATTTGTCAAATGTATTTCGAGTAACGCTTACGAGAGATTCGTTGAGGAGCATGTTGGCGTGAGACCATTCCGTCATACTGTTGGTAGTGATGTCCAGATCGTGCCTTCGGTATACATAGTGAGAATTGTCAGGTTGCCACTTGAGTGCCCTAATGAGCTCGTTGAACGTTCTCTGTCACTGTGCGGCTTTCTTTTGTCGGTTACCAATAAAAAATGGTCAAATGCCTATCGTTATCTAGTTAATAGAGGCGTGAGAAGTGTACGTGCAGACTTAAAAGGCTTACACCTTCGTATGTTTTCATTGGCGGTTGTCCCGGGTAGGTAACTTGGTCAACCTCTTACCTGTTCGATCTGCCATTCAACAGAACATCTGCGAATGAACTGCACACGTCGACGTTCATTTAAGCTTCCACGAGAACGGACTGCAGACAGTAGTGAAAGACTTTTTCCATTGGACTTTACAACAACCCCGGCAGCCCGAACATACACTCCTGTAAATTGAAATAAGAACACCGTGAATTCATTGTCCCACGAAGGGGAAACTTTATTGACACATTCTTGGGGTCAGATACATCACATGATCACACTGACAGAACCACAGGCACATAGACACAGGCAACAGAACATGCACAATGTCGGCACTAGTACAGTGTATATCCACCTTTCGCAGCAATGCAGGCTGCTATTCTCCCATGGAGACGATCGTAGAGATGCTGGATGTAGTCCTGTGGAACGGCTTGCCATGCCATTTCCACCTGGCGCCTCAGTTGGACCAGCGTTCGTGCTGGACGTGCAGACCGCGTGAGACGACGCTTCATCCAGTCCCAAACATGCTCAATGGGGGACAGATCCGGAGATCTTGCTGGCCAGGGTAGTTGACTTACACCTTCTAGAGCACGTTGGGTGGCACGGGACACTTGCGGACGTGCATTGTCCTGTTGGAACAGCAAGTTCCCTTGCCGGTCTAGGAATGGTAGAACGATGGGTTCGATGACGGTTTGGATGTACCGTGCACTATTCAGTGTCCCCTCGACGATCACCAGTGGTGTACGGCCAGTGTAGGAGATCGCTCCCCACACCATGATGCCGGGTGTTGGCCCTGTGTGCCTCGGTCGTATGCAGTCCTGATTGTGGCGCTCACCTGCACGGCGCCAAACACGCATACGACCATCATTGGCACCAAGGCAGAAGCGACTCTCATCGCTGAAGACGACACGTCTCCATTCGTCCCTCCATTCACGCCTGTCGCGACACCACTGGAGGCGGGCTGCACGATGTTTGGGGCGTGAGCGGAAGACGGCCTAACGGTGTGCGGGACCGTAGCCCAGCTTCATGAAGACGGTTGCGAATGGTCCTCGCCGATACCCCAGGAGCAACAGTGTCCCTAATTTGCTGGGAAGTGGCGGTGCGGTCCCCTACGGCACTGCGTAGGATCCTACGGTCTTGGCGTGCATCCGTGCGTCGCTGCGGTCCGGTCCCAGGTCGATGGGCACGTGCACCTTCCGCCGACCACTGGCGACAACATCGATGTACTGTGGAGACCTCACGCCCCACGTGTTGAGCAATTCGGCGGTATGTCCACCCGGCCTCCCGCATGCCCACTATACGCCCTCGCTCAAAGTCCGTCAACTGCACATACGGTTCACGTCCACGCTATCGCGGCATGCTACCAGTGTTAAAGACTGCGATGGAGCTCCGTATGCCACGGCAAACTGGCTGACACTGACGGCGGCGGTGCACAAATGCTGCGCAGCTAGCGCCATTCGACGGCCAACACCGCGGTTCCTGGTGTGTCCGCTGTGCAGTGCGTGTGACCATTGCTTGTACAGCACTCTCGCAGTGTCCGGAGCAAGTATGGTGGGTCTGACACACCGGTGTCAATGTGTTCTTTTTTCCATTTCCAGGAGTGTATTTACGACGCGGAAATGCAAGTTCAGGTGGAAAGCAGTGCCAAAGACATTCAAGGTAGGACGGACTACGGCCTCTTCATCCACGCCGAGTCAGTTATCGCTGTATACCAACGATGCGCCTGCAACTTCTGGAACTAAGCCGTGTGACACGCAGGAGCAGGTGCAGGTCAGTTTGTCCCAACCACCTCTACCGGCAGAGACTGCAGCACAAACGAAGGAAAGACGTCGAAGGAGAGGCAAAGGGAATAGTAGCAAAGAAAGTGGCCGCGAGACCGAACTTCAGTCATTTTACTTACAGCGCTGAGATAACACAGTGAGGCAAAGACGCATTCGTGAACAAACCAAATATCTGAAGGCACTACTGAGACCTGAGAGGGAGCAGAGCGCTGTACCAGAGAAGAGAAAAAGCGAACAGAGCAGCGATCAGGAACTGGCTGACGTCAGTCGCAGCAACATGTGGTGGCCAGGCGGATGCGGCCACGTTGACAGACTCAGCCGGCGGTGGCGGGCAGGTTGGCACAGAACATCACCCCGACAGCAACGAGCCGTGATGGCTGCAGGACGAGGAGATGCAGCAGCCGCGGCTCTCGCGCCTGACCGTCCTGCTGCCACCTCTGCCACTCTTTGACACATTATGGATTTGATGTTTCGCCTCATACTCCAGACTCACAAAACAAGCTTGGTTTTAAACCGTCCAGAAGAATGATTCCAACACTCACAGCTCATTGCCCTATGTGCCCCCGTGTGCGATAAGCAGACCTACAGTAATACCACACCTACGCTCAATAGGATTCAAAGAGCGGTGAAGCTGCATGAGCCGTGCAGGGCTCGCGTTTATCCCATTTATTGTTTTTTCATCTTCTATTAAGGTACTGCAGCCTCGTTCTCTTATTCCACTGAGTAGGGTCACTAACTTCCTGCCTTACTTGCCCGTGAGCGGCAGCAGCAGCTCGTCTCGATTAGTACACTGTCGTACTATCTCTGGAACGACCGATACTCTTTCCAGGTCATTGCGTGACTGTCAGTCAGTTGGAGACGGACCAGGAGTGCAGTCCGGTCGCAGCAGCAGTGAAGCCGGAAACGGACAGTCAGTGCGGCGCCGACAGCCAGTGCTCGCCGACCGTTGGCGACCCGCACAACTGTCCGATAGAAGGAGATTACAGCGGGACGACCGTTGCTCCGTAGGTCGTCTCATCGGCCGACGTGTATTTGGTCCTTTCACCATTTCCGGGCCTGGCAGTCGGTCGGTTGGCGCGGAGCAGCGAAGAATTTACCACGGGACGTAGTGTGGACGGGGCCGCTGGTGATCTCTACATGGTGCCCGAGTGTGTGGGGTTATTCTCACTGCTACGAGATATGTGGCTCACCGATCCTAGATACAAAAATTGAGTTTTAACTTAATCTACCAGTAAGTCACGTCTGTTCTTATTTCGTCGATTAGATACATTCAAATGTGTGTGAAACCTTATGGGACTTAATTGCTAAGGTCATCAGTCCCTAAACTTACACACTACTTAACCTAAATTATCCTAAGGACAAACACACACACACACACACATGCCGGAGGGAGGACTCAAACCTCCGCCGAGCCGCACAGCCCATGGCTGCAGCGCCCCTACCGCTCGGCTAATCCCGCGCGGGGTTTGGATTTCGTTCTCGGCAGTGGGGATACTCCCGCGAGCAACAACGTGGTTTTCAAGTTAGAAAATACTAGCTGCCCTCCGGTGGAGTTTCACTGTATTCGGTTATTTGAACTGAAGTGCACCAGCTGAATCTTCTGCCTTGTGGCCGTTAACGTTACGGTTACCTGCCGTGGCCGTTGACGTAAATTTCAGGCAGTGTAGTTCCCTCATCTTGTTGTTGCTATCCAGCACAGTGTGTAGTTTGACATCTCCATATATCATTGATTGTGGACGCTAATATCTTCAGCGTTGTTCCGTTGAACTCCATATTGTGCCCTAATTGGATGAACTGGAAGTTATCTTGTCGGTGGGTCCGTTGACTGTCGGGCGGTTGGGTTGTCACCGGAACGCGAATGGTTGGCCCGACTGGCTGTCTCAACTAGGTGAGCATTAGTGTTTGAATTCCAGGGGAACCCTCGAACATCTGAGCACCGTTGGGTGTACTAACTTTTTTAAATTTGTTCTTGTTGTTTGTACTTGTATGGCTTCTAGACAATTTTTTTATTTTAAATTAAGGTTGCTTTTCCCTTAAGGCGTAACATTCCTTAGGCTTTCAGCCTAATTTAAAGCACTGTTTCTCATCAGACCTTTGGCATTTTAAAGGTTTTAATGTTGTGAATTTTAAGTGTTGGGCCTTTAGCCGATTTTGAGTTTGAGTTGTTTTGCTCTTAAGGCCTTCATCCTAAATTAAAGAACTGTTTTAAGTAAGGACTTTGTTATTTTAAAAAAAAAAATAGTGTTATGGAGTTTTAAGTCTTACTCCTTCAGCCTATTAGAATTTAACGTGTTTGCTCATGAAATGTCTGATTCTTTGGGCCTTCAGCCTAACTAAAGAACTCTTTTAAGCTAAAGCTTTGCCTTTTCAATTTCTGTTTTGGTTGAGTTTTGCCTAACTAACAACTGTTTTACATAAGACTTTTGTTTTTTAATTTTAAAAATTCAATGTTGTTTAGCCTTAAGTGTTGTGCTTTCAGCCGATTTTGAATTCAAATTGTTTGCTCTGAAAATCTCAGATTCTTTAAGCCTTCAGCCTAAATAAGAAACTGTTGTAAGATAAGGCTTGCCTTTTAAATTTCTGATTATGGTTGCGTTTTAAGTCATTGGCCCTCAGCCGTTTATAAATTAAAGTGGCTCTTAGCCACTAATTAAGTCCCAAAAATTAAAGTTTTCTATTTAAGAAAAAATTTTGCGCTCTTGTAATGTTTGATCAAATAATAAAGTTGTATGTTCGAGTGTATCTGACAGCCCCATATTTTGGCCCCTTCCCACAATTTAAACTACCTGTCCTGTCCTGCGGGTTAAAGGGGGCACCTCACTGCTTTCGCTAACTGATTTCTTGTATGGTACCAGCATTGACATTTGACAGCTCCATATACCTTTGATTGTGGACGCTAATATCTTCAGCGTTGTTGGGTCCGCTGACTGTCGGTCGGTTGAGTTGTCGCCGGAAAGTGAATGGTTGGCCCGACCGCCTGTCTCAACTAAGTGAGCATTAGTGTTTGAATTCCATGCCGACCCTCGAACATCTGAGTTCCCTTGGGTGTACTGCCCATTTTTTGTTAATTGTTCTTGTTGTTGGTACTTATATGGCTCCTTCCCGATTATTTAAATTCGCAGTCTTTTGCTCTTAGGGCCTTCAGCCTAGTTTAAAGAACTGCTTTACGTAAGACCTTGGCTTTTTAAAGATTTAAATGTTGTTGAATTTTAAGTGTTGGCCTTCAGCCGATTATGAGATTGAGTAGTTCTTGTTTTAAGGCCTTCATTCTAGTTCAAAGAACAGTTTCACATAAGGCCTTTGGCTTTTCTAAAAATTTTAATGTTGTTGACTTTTAAATCTTGGGCTTTCAGACTAAATCAAAGAAAGGTTTCGGGTAAGGCCTTTGATAATTAAAAAAAATTAATTTTATGGAATTCTAAGTGTTACGCCATCAGCCGTTTTGAATTTAATTTGTTACTTCAGGATAATTAAAGAACTGTTTTAAGATAAGGCTTGCCTTTTAAATTTCTGATCATGCTTGCGTTGTAAGTAATTGGACTTAAGCCGTTTTTTAATTAAAGTGGATTTCAGCCGGTAATTAAGTCCCAAAAATTAAAGCTGAGTGTTAAAAAAAATTTTTTTTCTTATCTTGTATTGTTTGATGAAATAATAAAGTTGTATGTTCGTGTGTAACTGACAGCCTCTTATTTGGTCGCTTTGCACAATTAAACTATCTGTCCTGTCCGGGTCCTGCAGGCAAAGCAAAGCGTTTCACTGGTAGCAGAGCGTGGTTACGCTTGTGCTTGCCATTCTAGTTGCTGACAATTCCACTCTTGCTTCGTTTGTGACCTGTGGCACCATATTCTTTTCGCTGTTACTTGTTTCAGGTGCTTACCGGAATAGCAGTCAGTGTCCGGGGATCAGCCTGCTTGTTTACGAGTTGGCAATAAGGCGCCAAGCAACTGAGGGCAGTGTTCCAGAATTGGTAACCCGTTTGCGGGCTGCCGATCTTCAGCCGGTTGACGTAACGATGGCTCTGGTGGTCGAGACAAGAGTGGCAATTGCGTTCTTGTTTGAGACTATTAGAGGCCTTGACGACACTATTTGTCTTTTCATGGGAACCCAACCTAGTGACAGTCAGTTGCATAGGGTGCGGCCCCTGATAATGCATTAGCTCACACATCACGTTCTGATCTTAAGGTTCTGGAAGCTCTTGGCTGTCATCTTTAAATAGTTCCTTCTACGTTGTCATCTCGTACGGCTTAGCTCGGTGCCTTCTTCAGTGTAGGGATGTCGGGTTGCCTGTAGGAATGTTTCTTTGCATTGTTGAAGTCCGAGCGGGTATCCCGCTATTATCTTTGTTGACTTTTTTTTTGGTTATCTGTCTACTGACTGGTTTGATGCGGCCCGCCACGAATTCCTTTCCTGTGCTAACCTCTTCATCTCAGAGTAGCACTTGCAATCTACGTCCTCAATTATTTGCTTGACGTATTCCGGTCTCTGTCTTCCTCTACAGTTTTTGCCCTCTACAGCTCCCTCTAGTACCATGGAAATCATTCCCTCATGTCTTAGCAGATGTCCTACCATCCTGTCCCTTCTCCTTATCAGTGTTTTCCACATATTCCTTTCCTCTCCGATTCTGCGTAGAACCTCCTCATTCCTTACCTTTCAACATTCGTCTATAGCACCACATCTCTAATGCTTCGATTCTCTTCTGTTCCGGTTTTCCCACAGTCCATGTTTCACTACCATACAATGCTGTACTCCAGACGTACATCCTCAGAAATTTCTTCCTCAAATTAAGGCCGGTATTTGATATTAGTAGACTTCTCTTGGCCACAAATGCCTTTTTTTGCCATAGCGAGTCTGCTTTTGATGTCCTCCTTGCTCCGTCCGTCATTGGTTATTTTACTGCCTAGGTGGCAGAATTCCTTAACTTCGTTGACTTCGTGACCATCAATCCTGATGTTAAGTTTCTCGCTGTTCTCATTTCTGCTACTTCTCATTACCTTCGTCTTTCTCCGATTTACTCTCAAACCATACTGTGTACTCATTAGACTGTTCATTCCGTTCAGCACATCATTTAATTCTTCTTCACTTTCACTCAGGATAGCAATGTCATCAGCGAATCGTATCGTTGATATCCTTTCACCTTGTATTTTAATTCCACTCCTGAACCTTTCTTTTATTTCCATCAATGCTTCCTCGATGTACAGATTGAAGAGTGGGGGCGAAAGGCTACAGCCTTGTCTTACACCCTACTTAATACGAGCACTTCGTTCTTGATCGTCCACTCTTATTATTCCCTCTTGGTTGTTGTACGTATTGTATATGACCCGTCTCTCCCTATAGCTTACCCCTACTTTTTTCGGAATCTCGAACAGCTTGCACCATTTTATACTGTCGAACGCTTTTTCCAGGTCGACAAATCCTATGAATGTGTCTTGATTTTTCTTTAGCCTTGCTTCCATTATTAGCCGTAACGTCAGAATTGCCTCTCGCGTCCCTTTACTTTTCCTAAAGTTGTTGACTTAGCAGTAACTTAAATTGGTCGTCTTGCGGGGCTTAGGTCGGTCAGTTCCTGGTGCATGGACGTAGGCGTGTTCCTTCTTCAGGGGTTGGCCCGAGCGAGTGTTTCGCTTGCGGCTTTTCTCGGCCATTGTCTTTCGTCTTAATTTTGGAGCTGCTAGTCAATTTCATTTCGGCATGTGACCCCCATGTTTATGTGTGAGGGGTTGAGGTTGAGCCGTGCGTGGTTCTTGATCTTACCATTTCTTATTTGACATCTTGCTTTTCACCGAACTGCCACCTCGTTAAGTTAATTCTCAATTACTCGAGTCACTGAGTTGCTGCCTTTCCTGCCCGTCAGTGACAGCAGCATCGCTTATCGAAATAGACCCTGCGGTAATATCTTTGCTGAACTGCTATTACTTCCCGGTCGTCGTCTATTGAGAGTTAGCTCTGACCTGGAGGTGTTTGAGTTGGTACGCGGCACAAGTTCAGTCGGGGCACGACAGCGGTGAGGTGCGGAACGCCATGACTCGCCCGACGGTTGCCGACACACTTGATTTGAATGGGAACAAACTTAGGTTGGTCTTCGGTCGTCGTCTTGTCGGAAGACGTGTATCTGGCCGGCGATCGCTTGTGGGATGGCTGTGTGTGCCAACTTGTGATTTGTCCTTGTTATTGTACAGTCACAGCCGTTAGCATTGTCTGGTTCTTCGGGCAAGTGTTCGTGAACCTGTGTCTAGATCATGTGATTGTGACTGACAAGTTATTTTAAATGTTTTTGGCGTACTGGCTCTGATTCTGTCGATTGGCGTGGAGCAGGGAGGAATTCTCGGCCAGACGTAGTTCGGCCGGTGCCCGCTGGCGGTCTCTTCGCGGTGTCGGAGTGTGTGGCGCTGTTCCCATTGCTAAGAGGTCCTTGGCTCACCGAGCCTGGACACGAAAGTTGAGTTTTGGTTTAACTTACCAGCAAGTCAAGACTGGTCTAATTGTGTTGTTTGGCGTTCGTAGTCGGCTGTGGCGATATTTCCGAGAGCAACAACGTGCTTTTGAAGTTGAAAAATTCTTGCCACCCTCCGGTGCAGTTTCACTGTATTTGGTTATTTTAACTCAAGAGCACCAGCGTAATTTTCTGCCTTGTGGCCGTTAACATTCCGGTTACCTTCCCTGGCCGTTGACGTAAGTTTCAGGCAGTGTAGTTTCCTTAGGGTGTTGTTGCTGTCGAGCACGGTGTGTAGTTTCACGGCTCCATGTATGATTGGTTGTGGGCGCCAATATCTTCTACGTTGTTCCGTTGAACTCCCTGTTCTGCCCTAGTCGGGTGTACTGGAAGTTGTCTTGTCGGTGGATTCATTGACTGTCGATCGGTTGAGTTGTCGTCGGATCGTAAATGGTTGGCCCGACAGTCTCTCACCTAAGCGAGCATTACTGTTTAAATTCCAGGCCGACCCTCGAACATCCTTGGACTCGTACCGAAAGGCTGGAAAATTGCAGAGGTCCAGCATTACTGCCTCGTAAGCAGGGAGACCCGTGTTCATTTCTTCAGCTTCCATTTTTATCGTACATAAACATGAGATTCAAACGTCTCGAAGGATATTTAATTATAAAATCTTCAGAAGTCCTACAGCTGAGATACAGGCAAGATTTCCCCGTAACGTCTAACGCTGAGATGATATTCCAAATCTGGAGTGCCTCGGCAATAGTGACGATGTAAGAGAAGGAAAATAAACTCAAGATGTAAACTGAAGTTTGTGTTTAGGAGGGCTCTGTATCTGAGTAGGCCGTGCAGCAGTGTTTGCGGTGTTGTAATGGATAGCATTCCTGCTTAGTGGTCGAGCAAGGTGGGGCAGTGGTTTGCACACTGGACTCGCTTTCGGGAGGACGACGGTTCAAACCCGCGTCCGGTCATCCTGATTTAAGTTTTCCGTGGTTTCCCATAATTGCTTCAGGCGAATGCCATGATAGTTCCTTTGAAAGGGCACGGCCGACTTCCTTTCCCATCCTTCCCTAATCCGATGGCACCGATATCCTCGCTGTTTGGGCCCCTCCCCCAAATCAACCCACCAACATCCCTTGTAAGCAAGGAAACCTGGCTTTAAGTCCTGGCTGTGGTGGAAATTTTAATTCGTTTCTTCCCCTTCCACCATTACTGTAGAATTTAACAGTAATACGCTGAATTACACTCTCAGATAAATGACATTGACTTGCAATAAGATTTTGAAACATGTACTTTGTTAGAAGATTACGAATTTCCTTGATAAAAACGATCCATTGATACATAGTCAGCATGCATCCAGAAAATATCGTTCTTGAGTAACACAAATAGCTCTTTATTCTCGCGAACCAATTAGTACCACTGACACGGGATCACATGTTGATTCTACATTTATAGATTATTATAAGGCTTTTGATACTGTTCCCCACAAGTGGTTTCTAATCAAATTGCATGCCTATGGAGTATCGTCTCAACTGTGCGTCTCGATTTGTGATTTCCTATCAGAAAGGTTACAGTTGGTAGTGGTTACTGGAAAGTCGTCGACTGGATCATCAGTGATATCTGACGTTCCCAGGGAAAGTGTTATAGATCCTCTGCAGTTATTAATCCACATCAGAGATGCAGGAAACTACCGGAGGAGCCTTTTTATTGTTTTGGAACTTATGCCGTCCCGTCTGCTAAGGTCTTCAGAAGATCAATACCAATTCCGATATGATTTAGACAAGCTATCTGTAAGGTTCGAAATGCGGCAATTTGACCTAAATAATGAAGAGTGTGGGATCATCCACATGAGTACTAAAAGGAATCCGCTAAATTTCGGTCATGCGATAAATCACACAAATCTAAAGGCTATCAATTCAGTCTAATGCCTAGGGGTTACACATACGAACAACTTAAATTGTACAACAGTACGGATGATGTTATGTATAAGGAGACCCGCTGACTCAGCTTGACAGGCAGAATACTTAGAAGATGCTACAAATCCACTAAATATACTGTCTACACTACGCTTGTCCGGCCTCTGCTAGAGTATAACTGTACGGTATGGGATCCTTACCCGACAGAATTAATGGACGAAGTCGTAAGAGTTTAAAGGAGGGCAGCTCGTTTATCTTTATCACGACATGAGGGGAAGAGCGTCAAGAATGTGATACACGATTTGGTGAAGCAGTCATTAATACAGAGGCGCGTTTCTTTACGAAAAGATCTTTTCACAAAATTTCAATCAAAGGCTTTCTTCTCCGACTGCGAAAATATTTATTGACGTTCACCTACATAGAGATAAATGAGCATCGTAATAAAATAAAAGAAATCAGAGCTCACAAGGGGCCGGCCGCGGTGGTCTCGCGGTTCTAGGCGCGCAGTCCGGAATCGCGCGACTGCTATTGTCACCGGTTCGAATCCTGCCTCGGGCATGGATGTGTGTGATGTCCTTAGGTTAGTTAGGTTTAAGTAGTTCTAAGTTCTAGGCGACTGATGACCACAGCTGTTAAGTCCCATAGTGCTCAGAGCCATTTGAACTATTTTGAACCAGCTCACAAGGGAAGATTAAGTGTTGGTTTCTCCCGGGCGCTGTTCGAGAGCGGCACGGTGTAGATGTAGCGTGGCTGTGGTTCGATGAACGTTCTGCCAGGCACTTAAGTGTGAACTACAGAACAGTCATGTAGTTCTAGATGCTGCTTCTGCTACGGTAACTGTTGAAGGCTTCACACATTACCTTCTACACAGCCAAACTCCTTTTATTCAGTATGTCTCTGTCCAAAGGTTTGTGCTTTGTTTCAGCACCATTATATAGATATAGTAGCCGCCGATTCTTTAAAGGTTTATTGCTGTCACTTTATACCATGGAGAGCCCTTCCTATCAATAAATGCTCTTCTAGGTACGCATCTACCCACAGCATGGTTCACTGTTTTTCTACACTTGAGACACAATTCTTCTACATGCAGCTGTCCATAGGTAAGTTAACTAAGTTCTACTTTGACATATGAGGCGTGTCTTTATCTAGCACTTATATATCGTTCATGCCATTGCACTTAAGTGACAAGGTATAACCGCCTCAGGATCACTAATATCAGTTTCTTCGTACTCATACTAAAAGCGATCATATCTGTTTATCGCCATCAGATTTACCATACGTCAATCGTGAGTGGGGTTCCACACTATCTTGTCCGGATAGTTTTCAGTGCAGAAATTTAATAACATAGTGCATGATGTCTTGTCATGCCAAGCCCTAAAATAACTGTTGTTATTTCAATTGACAGAAGTTCAACGTCTCCTACAACGATGAGAGTATGAGTACAGAACACACATACTAGTGGACCGAGATTTTTTCTGAAGCTTTAGGTCAGATCTGGCAGTGAGTCTGACGCTTAACAGAAATATCTAATTACAGGTTCACTTGCTTGTTACTGCGCCTTGCCGAAACAATCCTGCATGCTGCTTCCATTTATGTCTCACTGCATTTCAGTTGCTTGAGTACTGCGACGAATACACCACCTGCAATTCCCATTATCCTATGCAATCGATACAGATTCAGGACCCCGCCCCTTAAAACCACACTCCAGTCAATTTCGGATTTTAGCTCTCTTTGTACAGCTAGTATTAAATCTTCCATTGCTTTATTCTGGAACATTATTGCGAACCCTTCGGTATTTGATTTCTTGCATTTTAATAGTTTTGATACGTGATGGACGTTTCTTCGGTTCTTACAGCAATTCTGCTGTCCCTCCTATGGCGTTCATTACCTGGATTGGACGGAAATTGGATCAAGGTAAATAAAACCCTGTGAGTAGCCCACACACAATCACAGCTGTTGGTAGCAGCGTGACATATGAAGTGTTTCTCAGACCCACTTAGAAGGACACAAAAATTCTCATTATTATAGTGGAATCCTGGAAGTCACATAATACATCGTCACAGAACCTTCGAGGTTTCTGGTGCAAGTCTTCTAATTAGTTCAGAACAGGGAGCCCCGATCAGGTCTGGAGGAAATGCTGCGTATTCTGAGTTTAGTTGAAACGCCCTAACCCAGTCTGTTCTTCACGATCGTCTCTGCTACGAGCTGGAATGTATGACCTCAGTCACCAGCCAACTTTATACTTTCCAAAGTATAACACAGTCTGTAGTTAACTCCACGTTGTTCCATCAGTCGATACGGTAACAGCCAATACTGAATAGACATCCATACATACATACGAAGTGCACAAGTCATTCCCATCCGCAGCTCCCAGTTCTGTAAAAGATACAATTTTTCACTAGAGAATCCTTCAGTGTGTTGAAGAGTGTACTCATAAGGGTCTCTAACAGATAACAAGCTTTGGAGTTGATGGTACTTCATAATACGAGGGTTATTCGGAAAGTAAGGTCCTATAGGTCGCAAAACGGAACCGGCAGTGAAAATCGAACACGTTTTTCGCAGAAGTATGGGCTAGCATATCTAGTATGCCTATCGATTGCGTCACGTCTCTGTTTTCACATCTGAGCACACAATAAGCACGAAAAGATGCCTAGAGCAATGGTGTCTCCGCCAAGCATAGATGCGCGCTGCGAAGTTTCGCCTCATTTCAGGTATCCCCACATAACGTACCTATTATGCATTTCCTTCCGCATGATAGTTCTCGGGCGTACATTGTCTGGGCAATGAGGACGCTGCTTCTGCATTTTCGATGGGAAGTGTTTTATCACCAACGATACAGCACAGACGTATCTCCCTCTGATGTCTGTCTACTCACACGATCTGCTGGCTATGAAAACAACATTTTGGTACAGACTGCAGCCCAACGCAGGGAAGTGGCGGAGAGGCAGGTGGCTGTCATCCGTAACGATGACACTGGAAAGTTGGTACAACGGTGCGAGAAATGTTTGTCCGAGCAGCGACTATGTGGAAAAGAAGCTCGCAAGAGTAGCAAACTGTTAAAAATAAAACATTTTTGATTTTCACTGTAATTATCATTGTGTGACCGATCATACCTTGCTTTCCGAATACTACTCGTACAAGGTCTTCAAAAAATCCTGTGATAACCACAAGATACTGAATGATATTGAGAGAAGGAGAAATATAAGAATACAGCGAATGAAGCTCCCAAAATAGAATACAGACATATAAAAATAATACAAACATGAAGTGCAAATTGGCAAATCAAGACAGGTCACACGAAAAATACAAGGCTGTTAAAGCACACATGATTATGACAAAGATGGTGCGAATAGCAAAAAGGGAAACACATACATGAATAATGGGAACGGAGTGGGCAAGAGAGTGTTAATCAAGGTAGAGAAGGATGAAAATTTGGAGAAATAGATAGTTGGTCTATAAGAGGTAAACAAGAAGATATGATCCTGCGAGAGAAATTTTATGAAACTCTGAAAGACCTAAGTCAAAAAAAAAAAAAAAAAAAAATTCGCTTGCGTTGACGACATTTCATCAGAATGGTGGAGAACTTTGAAAGAGTCAGCAGGGTCAAACATATTCCACACGGTGTGCTATTTGTGCCAGAAAGGAACTACAATCAGACTTAGTGGTTCAAAATGGTTCAAATGGGTATAAGCACTATGAGACTTAACATCGAAGGACATCAGTCCCATATACTTAGAACTGCTTAAACCTAACTAACCTAAGGACATCACACACATCCATGCCCGAGACCGGATTCGAACCTGCGACCGTAGAAGCAGCGCGGTTCTGGACTGAAGCGCCTAGAACCGCTCGGCCGCAGCGGCCGGCAGACTTAACCCCCGCTCCGTTGCAGAGAGATTAATGCTTGCCTACCTACATCTCTGCCCAATGAAACGTTTTTAATTAGACTGTGAGCAACGGAATATATAAACGCTAAGTTTTCAGAACAGCAATGACTCAATATGTGAAATTAATCGCAAATTTACACTAATTATACAAGATTATGATATAAACTATAATATGGAATTCAAAGGTGAGATAAACCCGTGAGTTTATTAACGACAATTGATTTTCAAACATTGTTAAATGCTGTGTAGAAATATACTCCTGATACGATGAACTTCAATAATGAAACGATGTTTGAATTAAATACGGCTAGCAATGTTTAGGATAGTGAAGTGTGTGATGGAAAATTCAGATTCCTATCATATTAAAGTTCAATAGCTTATATTCTCCGGTCTACGAAAGTGATTGCTTATAATGCTCAAATAGATGTGTATTTGTCGTGCAGCTGTGCCTGCCCAAGCTGCCAGGCCGAATCTAGCCACGATAATTTGAAAGGTTACTGAGTTCTTTGTGATCTATATCTTTGATGTTGAAAACCAGTCCCTCCAACATTGACGCGCATTCTCAAAGTTAAATTTTATATCGGATAGCGTATCGAAATTATGGTGAGGGCATTCAATGGGTAAAATTATTTTAATTGAAGATAATAAATCCTTGATTCGATGGAATGTCTTCTCCAGATTTTCAGTGAGTCCATCTATTGTTTGCAAAAATACTTCTCTTCTAGAATACACTTCAAAAGAGTCGTGTGGATGGATGTTTTCCCATCTATCTATGCTCCTCAATAACAGAATCAAGCACTTCTATATCTAAGATTTTTCAAATATATTATGATATTAAATCACAAATTTATACTCAGAACGAAGGTTTATAAATTAACAAAGAATTTTGTCACCAAATTGAAGAGCTGAGGACAGTGAGTGCTGAGTATTTTGGAAAATGTGTTGAACACTTTAATGTAAAGTTGAAAACATATTCAACAACTAGCAAAGGCACTGTAACCCTTCCTTTTTCCACAGCAGCAAAAGATTTCCATGCAGAACTTGGAAATTTCCTACCCAAAATCTAAAACCATGGAAGACTTTCAACAATTGCGGGAAGATGTTCAACAAAAAAAAAACATTAATTGAAAGTTGAAACTCAATAACTCTGGCGTAACAGATACCCGTAAATACTTAGTATTTTGATACCGTCCTTTTTTTTTTTTTAAGAACTTTAAGAGAGTGAGTGCGAACAAGATCTAGACATGACTAGAACAACGAACGGATATTAGTTTGTACTCCTGTATTACACCCGCTTATTGCAGAAGCTACATCATATCCGTGACCTATCATTTATTCGATTCAAACCGAAACTATTGCATGTATCAAGAATCTTTGCAGAGAGTGTCGGCACACAGATCTTTTAGTGGGAAAAAATAACAAAATTGTCTCTAATTACATAAAGGCCGAATTATTATTCTTTTTAATACCGCACACGTAATGAACACTGCTCCTGACCAGACACATCAAGGGTTTCATCTCCAGTAACAGAGAAACACTTAGATATGTTGATATCTATTACTAATATCTCTTTAATCAACTTGTCACATAATCTATTAAACCATTGTAATTTTGAGACTTACGTGAGTGGCCTGGCGTTGTTGACGACGTATGGAAGTTTGGGTCTAGATGTGGGTCATGCAGGTATAGCGAGTTAATGAGGCGACCGTCCGCTATAAGCGGGAAATACAATTTCGAGTCACAGTGCGTCACAAATTTTCATTCTCGTCATTCCATTATACAACTGATGGTTGTCCGTATTCACAGCTGCGAATATATTCATTGCACTTTGCTTACTAGCTGCATCGCAGGGCAAGAGTTTGAAAGAAGTAGAGGTTCAGTTGGAGATCTGGTAGGTAGATGCTTCATACGCCTTATAAGAACTATGAAACAAAGATGTAAGGACTTGTGAGTTTAAAAAAAAAAAACCAGTTGCTGATTTACAAATTTCAAATACCATTCACAATCGCTTATTCGACTGAAAAGTACCAAATTAGGTTAAAAATAAAGGCTCAGAGTGCTCTTAAGCAGCAAAGAATATATGTTAAAGATGTAGGTTTTGGATGATTTCGTGATATCTATCAAATCGTCAAACTGCCTACTAATCCGATTAGTTTATCTGGCGATTTTATCAGTTTTCTCACACACTTCCCGCGTAGTTCACGGAAAATGTATTTTTCGGTACGGTCAAACAGTAGAAAAATAAACCTTTACAGTTTCCATTAAAACCTTATAACTACAAGCTGACGTTCTCTATGTTTTATATCATGGCGTTCGGTTCCCCACTACGACCCTAGTAATTTTTAGATCATGGCTTGATTATCCATGCATATAGATGCTAAACCGCTGACTCGTCTCCAGACTTCAGATTTGAGGTAGAAATCTGGTCTTTACATGACATGTGCATAACAATTTGTTTATGGGCCTACATATTTCAAAGATCGCTCCATTCTATATTGACCTTCTTAAAAGACCTAAAAAAGCCAACCTGTTTTGAACGTAGAGGTTAATGTAGTATATTTTCTCCTCGAGATGGGTTTTGGTAAATTTTTAACGTAAATTCCATTGTTGACCAAAGTATTTTTCTTTCGGGTTTTACTGAGTTTCATCTCCGACTATAAGCTACAAGTCGTACAGCATGTTTCGTATCCTGATCTTGACTGTTCGGAGAATGCAGTACCAAACGAATAAATGTAATGCTACTTTACAGGCTACGACTTCTTGAGAAAAACAAAAAATGCAGCTTCCACCCCTGTTGCCTGGTTTATATTCATTCACTACCAACAACACATCGTGTTTAAGTTCTCAAAGTTGAAATGGAGTTATTGCTTTTCGCTATGGCGAAAATTGAGACTTCAGATTGTTCACAAATATACTAATGGACACAAGACACAACATTTTTCGCACTTTACACCCAACAGACAAATAACTTACTGTCAAACATGTAACAAGCAGATCATCATCACGTGAGAAGTAATATAATAGTGTTCAAGAGGATCCCCAGTAGGCGTCCACTGCCACGACCACTTAATGTTTGACACAATTGGGTGGATGATTTCGACATGAGCAGTGTGTTCCATTTTAAGGAGACAGCTCAGATGTATTGACTAGCCTTGTCAGCTGGAAATCTTAGAGTCTAGGCGGAAAGTTGCATGTTGCGTCATTCCCGCTGTCGTGAAATCATTTTTCCTCTCGTATTTTTCACCATGGAGTCAACTGTTGATTTTATTATCTATTTTCTTGAACTGCAGAAACAGTACTCAAAATAAATGAGTGATAGACGGTTGCAAATAAATGTAAGAAACTGACATATTTACAGTGCAACCTGCTACCAGACTCACTTAGGTATTATTTATTACTAAGCCATGGTTTCCGTATGTGTTGTTATCTGCGTTGGTTATACTTACCAAATTCAGGTTCAAAAATGGCTCTGAGCACTATGGGACTTAACATCTGAGGTCATCAGTCCCCTAGAAATTAGAACTACTTAACTAACCTAAGGACATCACACACATCCATGCCCGAGGCAGGATTCGAACCTGCGACCGTAGCGGTCACGCGGTTCCAGACTGAAGCGCCTACAACCGCTCGGCCACAACGACCGGCCCAAATTCAGGTATGATTCCTCCATAGCTTAATAATACCAGATAACCAAATTATTTCTGTGCATGTTTGTATGTTTCGACTATATAGGAAGTAAACGCAAGCATACTGCATCTTTTCATTTTATTTTTATACATAGTATAACACATTACACACTATAAACACGTTTTTCTGGGTTTAGTGCATAACATTGCGGTGTTGTGCAGAGTAGTGCGTTTTCTGGACCTTGCTCCACAAAACATAAAGAACTATAAACAATTTTATTCGACAGTGAGCAGAGACGTTATCTCGTTACTTAGGATTGCTGTGTTCTGGCAGACAACTGAAAAGCAGATGTGCCTTGTCTCCCTTCACTTTCACCGATAATTTTACGTTCTGCTTCTTTCAGTCTGAAGTTTGATCTGAGAAAGCGATCAGGAATTGCAGGGGGAGAATGTTTTGGGAAACCGTGATTGTTAGCGAGTGGGCTGCTCGAATAAGTGGATCTGATATTGCTCCGTTCGACAGAGAAGCTAGAACAATTTATGATGCCGAAAATGAAAAGGATCGGGAATTATCCAACCTTACACTTTCCCAGTTTTCCTCTAAGATAAATCTTGTCCTTCATTCCTCAGAATCATAAAATATCGAACGTTTTCTGGAATATGTAATAGTTTCATAACGCATTAATAAAACGTTTTGGAGGTATTTAGTTTTGCAGAAAATCATGATAGAACAATTGAATAGCGATTGGATCATATTCGTCCCCACTTCGCTCTTAGGATATGTGATACATTAACTTGACTAGAAGAAGGGATCGGTTGGTAGGACATATTCTAAGGCATCAAGGTATCACCAACTTAGTATTGGAGGGCAGCATGGAGGGTAAATATCGTAGAGGGAAACCAAGAGATGAATAAACTAAACAGATTCAGAAGGATGTAGGTTGCAGTAGGTACTGGGAGATGAAGAAGCTTGCACAGGGTAGAGTAGCATGGAGAGCTGCATCAAACCAGTCTCAGGACTGAAGACCACAACAACAACAGCAGCAACAACGTTGTTTTACAAAGAATAATTGTTGCTGTATTTGCTGTGTTGTATTGTTGGAAAAAGCGATTGTTGACAGGACTTCACATGACGTCAGTTACTTTTTTCATTCTTGTGGAGATTAATTCTGTTTTTATTGCATTTAGGTGAAAGCTGTTCGTCACCTTTTCGAAAAAGAGGTGCTCCCGGTATTAGTGCAAGATTATTCTTGCTCTGGAGAATGAAACAGTTATACATATTCTGATGTCTCATGTAGCGATGGAGAAACAGACGTCTTAGAAGAGAATATTCCTGAATGAAACGTAAGTTCGGAAGAAGATTTAGTCAGTGCAAACGTCCAGTCTATGAAGGGAGTGACGCATGTTTCAGACTTCTATCGGTAAGTACTTATTATATTTTAAGTTATTACATATGTTACTACATAGTTCCACGATAGATAGTTTTTATCTCGTTATCGTAAGTCAAAAGGCCGTGAAGAAATTTCGCACATGGTTGAGACGAAAGATGCAACATAACGCGAGTAAAACTACGACCAGCAAGTTCGCAGTAAAAATGTGGACATCACAGGTTCTTATTGTAGGATGCTTATTAGGAAAATCATAATTGATGGACACTAATAGATGCCGTTGAACTGAAGTACTTTATCAGTAACTGGATCTCAGCACGTTTTAGAAGACCCATAATGAAACAATAACACATCTGTCGAACATGGAGGATGTTAGATCATTTTTAGTGTAATAGTTTTACCCTAATTTCAAGATGCATCGGATTTGACAACGTGGATGCGATATGACACAGCCATGCTCCTGACAAGCTGGTTCCCATATTAAATGTGGGTAAAGACATTTCAACACGCTTATGTTCCTCACCGCAGCGTATCAACAGACGAACGATTAGTGACAATTCCGACAGTATTTTCCTTCAATATGGGTTGAATTTATGGGCTGTACGAGATCGTGCAACATTTCACGTTCTCATTTTGCAGGTTTACACTGATCGACAAGAAAATGAATCACGTGAAGCTGGTCAGAGAAAAGGGGTGGTTTTAGATATAGTGAAAGGCTTAGAAGACAATGGGAGAAATGTAACAACCGACAACGTTTTCATAAGGTTTAGATTCGTTAGAACATTTTTGAAAACGGATGTCACACTTTTAGGACCAGTTACAAGAAACAAGGGGGAACTGACAGAAGCGTTCATTCAGATCAAAGATTGAGTCAAATATTCATCAAGTTTTGGGTTCCAAAATCATAGGGCAACTGTTCCGAACGTCGAAACAATGGAAAATGCTAGGTTCAGTGTGTTCAGGAAAATGAAAGAGGCGAAGAATCCAAGCTAATAAAGATTCTGGTTTACAATAAAACAAAATCAGGAGTAATACAATGGACAAGCTGGTCACAGTGTTCACTACCAAGAGGATTATAAAATGAATGATATCTGTGCACTGCATGCAGTTATAATATCGCTCCATCTTACACCAGGCTCGGCAGAAAGAAGTAAGTACAACAGGGCGCATTCCTCATAGAACTACGAAAACAACTGTTGGCAGAAAATTAGACAATATTAGTTTCCCAGTACTTTTACCCAAACCACAGATTAAAAAATTAGGACTGTGTCCACTTTGTGAAAACCCCGTGGATAAAAAAAAGGCACTTATAGTTTTTCAAAATGTGAATGTTCTGTGAGTTAAACCATTAGACAGTATCTCACAATAGACACTTTTGGAATCTGATCAAAAATATTTGCAGTTTCATCATAATCATTTGTAGATTTTACTGAGGTAAATTGTTAAAAATAACTGTGAGTTTTCGTTTATGTTCATTCCACTACCTTCAAGTACTAGAACATGAAAAGAATATAAGGAATATGATTATATTCAACACTTATTAAAATTATCTTTAGTAAAATATTCCAGAGGGGTCACTGGAGTTCCCAGTGGTACTCAGCATCACAAAAAAATGTTCAGTATCAGGAAGGTTACGTACGCATTTATTACTTCTTGCAGTGTAAAAATATCATTGTCTGCATTAAAGGATGTCACGGCAGAGCAGCAGATGAGGAGAATTTTGATTATTATTTATTTATCATGTGGCCTTTAGTGCCAGGAATCTCCGAAGTAATTTTCAGTTCGCCTTCAATGCAGCACATTTCATTTAAGCTGTGATTTGTATACTTAATGGAACTGGAACCTAAAAGGAAAGAAAGGAATTCCGAAGGAATTGACTGTGACCTATAATGAGAGTCCAGTCCCGGAATTTACCTACCGGCGGACGGATTCGAACAGTCTCGCCTCCCGTATTCAGTGACCGGTAGCTCAACGCCCCAATGTAAAGCGCTACTCATAATGGTGTGGAAACTGGAAGAACTATTTCTACATTGTTTTGTAATACAATGAACAGTCAAACAATCGGCTACACCTGCCTAATATCATGTAGAGCCCCAGGCTAGCACTCAGAAGTACCGCAAAACGACGTGGCATGACTCGAATAACGTCGGAAGTAGTGTTAGAGGGAACTGACACCATGGCTCCTGCAGGGCTGTCTATAAATCCGTAAGACTACGAGGGGCTGGATATCTCTCCTGAACAGCACGTTGGAAGGCATCCCAGAGATGCTGAATGATGTTCATATCTGTGGAGACTGATGGCCAGCGGAGGTGTTAAAACTCAGAAGAGTGTTCCTGGAGCCACTCTGTAGCAATTCTGGACGTGTGAGTGTCGCATTGTTCTGCTGGAATTGTCCAAGTTCGTCGGAATGCACAACAGACGTGAATGGATGCAGGTGATCAGACACGATGCTTACGTACGTGTTAACTGTCAGTGTCGTGTCTAGACGTATCAGGGATGCCATATCATTCGAACTGCATACGGCCCACAAAATTACAGAGCCTCCATCAGCTCGAATAGTTCCCTGCTGACATGCAGGGTCTACGGAATTACGTCTCCACACCCGTACACATACATCCGCTCGATACAATGTGAAATGAGATTCTTCCACCCAGGCAACCTGTTTCCAGTCATCAACAGTCCAGCCGGCCGGTGTGGCCGTGCGGTTCTAGGCGCTTCAGTCTGGAACCGCGGGACCGCTACGGTCGCAGGTTCGAATCCTGCCTCGGGCATGGATGTGTGTGATGTCCTTAGGTTAGTTAGGTTTAAGTAGTTCTAAGTTCTAGGGGACTGCTGACCACAGATGTTAAGTCCCATAGTGCTCAGAGCCTTTTGAACCATCAATAGTCCAATGTCGGTGTTGACGGAACCATGCGAGGCGTAAAGCTTTGTGTCGTGCAGCCGTAAAGGGTACACTAGAGGGCCTTTGGCTACTAAAGCCCATACCGATGATGTTTCGTTGAATGGTTCGCACGCTGACACTTTCTGATGGTCGAGCACTGGAATCAGAAGAAATTTGGCGGAAGGACTGCACTTCTGTCACGTTGAACGATTCTTTTTAGTCGTCGTTGGTCCCGTTCTCACAGAATCTTTTTCCAGCCGTAGCAATCACGGAGATTTCATGTTTTACAGGATTCCTGATATTCACGGTACACTCTTGAAATGGTCGTTTGGGAAAATTCGCTACCTCGGAAATGCTGTATCCCATCGCTCTTGCGACGACTGTAAGATCACGTTCAGACTCACTTAAATCTTGATAACCTGTCATTGCAGCAGCTGTGACCGATCTAACACCTGCGCCAGACACTTTTAGTCTTCTATAGACGTTGCTGACCGCAGCGCCATGTTATACCTTTTCACATATCTCTGAATACGCCAACAGCCCGCTGAAAAAATGTTTTACAGACAAACGAACCATCTGACGTGCTGTCAACACATTCCACTTCAGCTCTGCCAGACCCCTCCTCATCATTCCGTATCGGAACAACTTTTCATAAATGTATACAGCCCAGGTGCCCACAATTGGCGATACCTTGCGATTTGAACAATTAAAGACAGAATATCGAGCAAATTTTTTAAAGAAATGCAAAAATCGCGGTTGAAGATTTATTTTTGTTGACCAACGCGGATTTTGGAGGAGACATGCAAATCTAAAACTAAATTGAGCACTGATTTTTGATTAAATGTTATTTGTAATGATGTCTACCGCTTCACTGCTTTACGAAACACTGAAAAATTGCATCCCCAAAGTTTTACCAATCTACAAATACGACTCCACTTCTAACATCAAACCGTTATAGATAGTTAATTAGGCTGTTGTACTGGTGTGTACATGTTTGTAACGTAAGCGTAACGCTAGTGGACGAATGAAAATCCCGCGTTTCTTTCTCTTTCTTGCTACAAACTTACCCATAATTAGAAACTATCGCCTCAGCGCGCAGTACAAAAACAACTTACGGCATCACTTATGAACCCGCATCTCGTGGTCGTGCGGTAGCGTTCTCGCTTCCCACGCCCGGGTTCCTGGGTTCGATTCCCGGGGGGGTCAGGGATTTTCTCTGCCTCGTGATGGCTGGGTGTTGTGTGATGTCCTTAGGTTAGTTAGGTTTAAGTAGTTCTAAGTTCTAGGGGACTGAAGACCACAGCAGTTGAGTCCCATAGTGCTCAGAGCCATTTGAACCATTTTTGAACCATCACTTACGTTACATTGAACAGCAGATAAGAAATGAAGTGCTTAACAAAACAACTGAGCTTAAGTGAGGCGAACAATATACATTAGCTGGTCTTGGCTGCGGTAGGGATGTGTAATAGCCTACGGTGCCGTCAGTATACATCGATACGACATTGATGCGAGGGATTAATTATAAGCAATAAGATTTCACATTTCGGTAATAATTTGCACGTGCCGGTACATCAAAGAGCAGCGAACGACGTTCTGCATTAAGCTGTAACGCCACTGCATTACTGAAAGGAAAAATGCATTTTCCCCGATTAATAAATTACTGCAGAACAGCCTCCAGCTACGATTGTTAACAGCTCTTTTCACAGTTCTTCCCTCGTTAAATATCATCGAATGGTTTCATATAAATAACTTTAGGTAATATCAGTAACCTAAAGCCAACCAATAACTAAGCTAACAAAAGTTATGTTCATGAGGGTAGTTTAAAACTGAATGAAAAATAAAGTTTTTCTGAAGGAAATAATATTACGAATAGCTGTCCTAAAGGTTTTCCTCATAGTGACAAATTAAAGTTTAAATTTTAATGGTTGGGATTCACAGTCATATAATATTTCTTAAAAGACATCGTAGTCGCCGTTGGCTGAATAAAATATTTATTGTACTATTGTAATTTCAGCCTTATGGCCATTTTCAAGTAACACTGCAAAGTCACATTCTGTCAGAATATAAAACTATCTGACATGAGTACATGTCGTCGTGAGTATATATTTAACAACATATTACCATGTAAGAAGTGTCGTACTCATCGGATCTTGTGGGACTCTCACAGTCAAAAGGCTGCATTTTGACGACGACAAGTACTCATTTCAGATAGTTTTATCTTCTGACAGAATGTGACTTTGCAGTGTTATTTGAAAATGGCCATAAGGCCGAAATTACAATAGTACAATAAATATTTTATACAGTCAACGGCGACTATGACATCTTTTAAGAAATTCAAGTTTGTTTCACACGTTAAGTATGATGTTCACAGATTGCACACGTACGTATGAAGGGTTGCTCACAGTTTCGGTCTGAGTGTGGGGTGAGAGGTACGTGGTTCAGCACGTGGGAGGGCGAGCTGATGCTGCTACTTGTCGGCTACAAGCGTCGTGTTGGCTGGCTCATCAGTATGCGCATGTGTTGCGCTGTCGTTTACTCATCTTGGCCGCGTCTACCCGAACGGGGTGTCGTGGGCGTGCACTGTATTCTTGCTTTTGAGATCAACTCCATGTCATCCTCAGCCAGGTAATGTGCATTTCTACTGGTCCCACAAGGTTTGGTGCCTAACGTTGCCTCATAAGGTCTCGTCTAATTGTAACTCGATCTGATGCTATTAGTGATATGCAGAGAGAGCGTCTGTTTCTAGTTTTCATTCTTTGGTGGATATTGGGAAGTGTTATCAGACTTGGTGGCGTAAAATGCTGTATGACCACGCCTTCACGGTACAGCATGAAGGATGCGGAAAAGGAAAACGTGACTGGTGCTCTGGTTTGACTTTTGTGCATTTTTAAAGGTGATGCAGATTGCCTTTGTTGTCTCCTTCAAACCAGGTTCTGTATAAACTCTCGTTTTTGTTACTTCACCTTCCGCTGTTACTTACAGAGTCTCAGTTCCGTTGCAAAGGGTGCTTGCACACTCCACAATACGCTATGCTGTGGCACGTGACTGTCCTCATGGTTGAGTCGGCGGGCACGTGTTACTGGTTCGGAGTCGCCGATGTCGTACAAGGTGGCCCGTTCAGCCGCACGACCCTCGGCCAGAAATCCCACTGAGACGCCGCTGTTTATCGTTCGGCTCTGCGCCGGTCGTTACACACATCTTGGTGCTGGTGTAAGCCGTTTAGCTCAGCTGGGCCACCTGTTTCGTCATCCCGCTGTGCCCCGCCATCCCATCGTCCTTCCCCCCAATGTTGGTCACCGGCTATCTCCTTCGCCTCCGCTCTACTCTCTCGCCTGCCCATATGCGTGAACACTTGCACAGTACTCAGAATTTCCACGGTACTTCCTTACTACTAACACTGGATACCCTATTGTCTTACAGAAAGTCTACAATTGCCTTACAATGAGAGCACAGTCTCTCCGGAAAATTTGTTATAACTTTACAAAAATTAAATTAGCTCTTCATTCGACCAGTTCCCATTGGTTATGAGGTAATTTGTCGCTTATCGACAAAAACAGACAGAACGACTCTTGCTGTACGATCTTCTACAATTGACTAAAAGACCAAGAATAATTGTTATAATGTTACGTGTCAGTCCATTTATATTGTTAGTAAACATGCATTGTCGTTCCGTCTCTTCTCCAACGAGGTTCCCACTTTATATACACGGTTCTTATCAAGCAGTTCTTCTATAGTGAATACCAGTACCCTAATAAATCATAGAAAAACAGGAAATCTACACCGTATCATGCTCACTGTCTGTTCAGTGCCTGTCTCTGTCTCCTTCTTTATTTATCATCTTTTCTCATCTGTTGCACAATCCATCTGCCAGTTGTTGTAGTGCTTTATATATATATATATATATATATATATATACATATATATATATATATATATATATATAGTTTTATCATTCTCATTAGCACTGATAGTTGTGCAGCAAATAAATTACCTTTTTTTCATAAACTATCATCACATTGTGTTGTGTACATAGTTCCGCGTAGTCAGTGCGTACACAACTTTCCCACTTGAGTGCGCCCCGCTAAGCATAACAGCGCAGGTGCAGCGCTCGTCCGTCTCCGCACTACGAGATGGCGCTGTCTTAGAGACGGACCAAATTCTGCTTCCGCTGATCCTTGTATTAATAAGTAACGCAGCCAACGAGATTGCTGCTAATGTAGAACCTTTTCTCCTCGCGGATTACACTCGCGCAGTGATACCTGAACACGCGAGGTATTATAACAAGTGTACAGACCTCTGATTAGTCAGTCTCCATCAGTCTGCATTAGTCTGCAAATTTCTGCATTTGTCTGCACCAGTCTATAGTCAAGTTCCAGTCTGCACCTAAGAAGATTATCATATTCCTGTACATAGCCATGAAGAGAAATGTATAGACACTTTGTCAAGTATCTGAGATATGTGAGAATAAGATTAACGTTCCAAGACCAAAGGAACTTCAGATTGTCAATTGTAAATAGCGTCCAGAATCAAGTTAAGTAAGGTTTATGCTTGTTATTATTTTAATAAATATGTGTGAAAATTAATCAAGTTCTGTTTAAAGTTGGTCACCATCAATCTGCTACTCTAAGCGGGCAAGTGGCATTTCTATTGTCTGACCTAACGGCAAAAGATAAACACGCCACGATATGACCACGAGACATATTACCGACACCCGCCTACTTTGTTAGACCGACAAGTCAAATAATCTGATGGTGTGTGTACCAAAGGTCTTACAGTACGCACACCACACATTGATTTAAACCTTCATACCTTGTTAGTGCATTTACTTAATCGTGTTTCCTTTCTTACGATTTTCTCCTTGATGTATCCTCTTTGTCATGTCCATATTATGCTTGAATTATTTCTACTCCATTCATCATCTCCGTTTCTGTCTGGCTGGTGTAGTAACTATATAAGCAAAATCCAAAAACTATGAAGATAACTGACCTCGTTTAATAAAAGCTTCATTAACTTAATTTGTGGTGGTCGACTTGTGTTTCGAGCTCACCACCATCTGCATCACACAATCGCAGTCTATGGTTGACCTTTATCATCCACATCTTACCTTGTTGCTTAAAAGAAAATACACAAAAAAGCCACAAGATTCCTCCTATTACAGATACAGGTAACACACTGAAATGTTCACTATTTAACAATATACGATCCTGATACACTATGTGTGGAGAAAATACACACAAGTCTCCTTTATAACCGTTGCTCATGCCCAGGACACCAAATGCTCTGGTATGCTACACTGAACACCCTAAATACATACATCATTTCGAAACATGTGGTGGTGAAGCGCTCAGTGTGGACAATATATTCAGATACCTTCCTCAATAAGCCTCTTCCAAACTCTACCATCATGTGAACAGCAAATACTCTAAACTACTTTACCTTTCCTGCCGTCTTACATGAAATGTGTGTAAATGCTCAAAATAACTTAATTCTTCCCAATCACATTCTATTCTCATTACAGGTCCCTCAAATTTTCATAAGACTCCACTACCCCTTAATTATTCCTCGGACTCGCACTTCCATTGTGGAGTCCTCACAATACACATATGCTCTTCGTAATTAATGGTCACACTTATATTGCAACAAATACAACTTCCTTCATCGTCGTGACTTTTAACTATCACTACCAAGTGTTTGGGAATATAGTACTGTACATGATCTCCTACTTACGTAACTTGATGACATAACAAAATATCTTTACAGATAAAAGAAACTAACGATCACTAACATTCTTACAAAAATGTCTCTAAATACATTAACTGTCATCATCACGAAATTTCACATAGCAAACTGAAATACACTGATATCCCGCAACTAGTTCTCCATCAAAGTTGGTAATCTAACATTTACATCCTTCTACACACAAATGATTATTCCAATTTGCCTTTCAATTTTTCCTCCTTGCATATAACATATTTTATACTGTTAATTATTCGGCCTCTTACAAACATCGGAATAACCAAAGATTGATCCTTCCTCTTCTTCACCCTCTTCTTTTAGAATTAACTCAAAATCTGCATTGTTCCCTCTCTCACCATCCTGCTCTTTCATCTCATGTCCTTGATCTTTCGCCGCCTCCTCTGCTATATGACCAGAAGTGAAAATAATTAATTTATCCACGCCATATTCTCTAATCGGCTAGTCTTCAGCACCACCACTATTTTCAGCCTGCACCTCAGTCTGGACATCTTCCTTGTCCTCCTCTGGCAATGTTGCCATCCTGTTTACATATCCCATTACATCAGCTTGTCTGATTCTGATGTGTTCTGTGACTTTTCCTAGAGCTGTTCCCACATTCATCACCAGTCAACACTATCATTGATGTCATGGATGACTGGTTCTCTCTTGGGTTCAGTGGTCTGGTTTCTACTGTCTCCACCTACTACGTTATTCTGCCTGTCTCTTGCCAGTTTGTTATGGATTATGGCTTATTATTCGGATGATAGTAATTCCCTGCTTCTCCCGTACCTGGATGGAATGGATCGGTCCATCCTGCTGGTCTAAGCCTATTGCTCCTCGTAACGCTAGTTCACTGTGACATCCGACGAACTTTATTCTGATTGTTACTATCATCTTATTCTTTCCTCTGATGTCACATGTGCTAGTTCAGGCAAGATGTTCTTCAACACTTTGATATGGTCGCTGCATGTCCCCACCAGTACTTTTAGGTTTCCAATCAACAATTTTGTGTAACAGAGTCTGATGATTTCACCACTGCTATAAGACATAGCTAGGAATTAGTTGAAGAACTCTGTCCAGATGCATCCAGATCTTCACACATCGCTGTCTCTTGCTTCACTTATTATGTGATTTCTCTGAGCAAAGATTTCAAGGAACGTCTCCTTAACTGCCTGTATGATTTATAGGTTAGCGCTATTGTCCGAATCATTATAGATGGTGATCTATCTCTAAATGTGCACACAAATAAATATTATTTATATTGTAGTGGCCACAATGGTGACAATGACAAAACAAACTGAGACATCTACGCCTTGCAGTGGAGTGCATTCCCACCAGCCTTGTACAAATGAAGTGCTTAAAATCAGATGTCTCTTCCCCCATGGCGCACGTCTTAGTTGCTGCAGCAGACTCTTCGCTGCAGCTTGCCCTTGAATCAAGCTTCGTCATTTCTCTCACGTGGGTCCTCCTCTGTGGTACAAAACCGTGTGTATCGAAGCACCTGGTTCTAATCCTTCTATGAATACATCAACATTTTTGTTTCTTCGATCTTGTGCCTCTTTCACTTTGAGTAAAGACTGAACTTCTACTGATGCTGCAGCCGGAATTGTGCCTGAGATGTCCGATCCTGTACCTCTATTGTAAAACTGACACTCCATCACACCTCTGTTATGCGTCCTGCAGATTAGTTCAGTTTAGTGATGACGCAGTCTTCAGTGTATCTGTCAGCAGTTCTTTCCTGTTTTTCCGTTACTACTACTCATCTTGCTTATCGCTAATCCACCCAGGGTATCTTTCTATAAATAGAAATTGTTCTCGGCGAACATTTACTGTGTTTTTTTCTTGGCTTCTGTAGTTTCACCTTTTGGTTCCTTCGATCATGTTATGATCTCTTTCGTTTCTGCAGTTGCTACTGTTCATTTTCACTTATTTATAATATAGATAATTACGTTTCCTCTATTCCTTCTCTCCTTGTTTGTTTTAGTCTTGTCTCCATTTCACTTGTAATCCTTTTCCGTTCCTATCCTGGCCTCTTCTCTTGCCTCTTCTGAAACTTTCCTCCAGTCTTTCGCTTCTCTCCTAGTCATGTCTGCTTCGGCCTTACCTTTCTCCCTTGCCGCCGCTAATTCTCTCGTCATTTCTGCCCTAAATTTCTTGAAGTTGTCCTTCCTAGCCCTCCTTCCTCACCTTCGTTTCTCTACAAAATCTAACATAGTAAAATCCTAGCTTCCCCACTCATCTTTTCTGCTTGGAGTTGACGTATGTGAACTCAATCAAGTGTAAGCCTGTGGTGGTGTAACTGGCCTATCATTCTCCTCCACCACATAAATTCTAATTTTTAGTGCATCACCAATGTCTTGGGAAGCGACATATTCCTGGGTATCACAACGCACAGTGCCAGCTAACTGCATGCTTTATTAAACCCTGTATCATTTTCGGATGCACTGAGAGGTGCCTGTTCCTTGGTAAAAGTTGTCTTTCCCCCCCCCCCCCCCCCCCACTATATCTACTTCTTCCCTATCCAGACCTTGCTCCATGTTTCTTAGTTGATTACCTGTAGAGTGATTCTCCACTCTGCTACAGACAGATTAATGACGCTAGTTAGTAGCCTACCTAGATTTCCTTCCAAAGAAACACTGCTAACTCAACTTTATGCAACAGAATTAATAAATGCTAAATTTTTGGACTCGCAATGGCTCAGTGGGTGGGGGTCATTACAAAGTTCCCCTAATTATGCAGAAATATAACTATGATACGAAACTGTAAGGTAAAATAAATCCGCAATTTTGCTAACAATAAACATTAGTAATGAAGAAAAGAAACAAAATTCGAAAGAAATGTTGTCTGAAAATTTTACGGTATTTACGTAAGTGGTGGAAAATTCAGCTTCGTAACGTATTAACATTGATAGGAAGTGTATTTACTGGTGAACTGTGCCTGCCCCAGTGGCCAAGTCGAACCTAACTGTGTGGTTATGGAGGGTTACCAAGCGCACTGCGACCTACATTACCGCAGTTGCACGTCTATCTCACCATAATTGAAGTGTGAGTGTGTTGGCTGCCGGTGGTGCCGATGGCTCGCTATGTGCGCCTGCTTATGCATAGCAGTTGCATCATCCTCGGACGACGTCCAACCGAAAGTCTGCTAAACAATGTTCCTACCACAAACGGCCTAATCTAAGTGTCCAGGTTGAGAGGAAAATCCGAAATGTCCCAACTGAACTCAGAACCTTAAGTGCTGAAGGAGAGCTGAGTGCCTCTGCTCTGTGCAAGACTCCCCTTTTTTTTTGCCTCACGTACCAGTTGTCAACCAGAAATTTATGCATGACGTACTTCCAATGGAAAAAAGGAAAGTTGTCGCCGCTCTACTCCCACTAAAGCATGACAAATGAGGCTGTCCCTCTTAGGTGCAATGAAACCCACCTTCCACAATCTTGAATCTCAAAAAAATTTACATGACAATGTTTCAGCCTCTTGCTGTGGGCTATTTGTTGGTGTCTCTTGGTGGTCAAACCATGTGACAATTATTTTCCGATGTTACACTTGTCTTTCAGAAAGTTTACAAGTTCTGTACGTTCTCTAGAAAGTTTCCCTTACGAATGACACGAAAAACCGCCTGTGCTGTAAAGTCCTCCTACCACCCGGGAAGTGGACGTCCAGAGCAATAAAACTTTTATCTGGGATGCTTGACCGCCGTCGTCTCTCGAAGAACCAAGTGGAACAACAGGCATCTCGAGTCTCAGTGGCAGTCTCTGGTACCTGTGACCTAGTGCTTTCTCCATTTGCCTAGGCTCATCGGGATGCTAGTGTAGTCCCTGCGATAGAATATCCTGTGTGTTTTGGAGAGAACACAGTTCACCGAGGTCGAGAGGCATCCAGTACACATTTGAGGTCTAATTATACAAGAAAGTACGAAGAAAAGAAAAGAATTAGTCCACACAATCACTTTCGTTGCTTTGCAAATAGAAATAAACATGCCTTTAGGCAATCTCCTTGATGTCTTTTGGATTTAACTGAGATGTTATTAATTTGAATATCAAACTGCCTCTAACTGGTATATAAAAATGTAATTAATATCATATCGACGTGTCAAAGAATGAAGAGAAGCAAAGCACACTGCTTTGATGCATTAAGAATCATGTAATAATTACTGTTCTAAAGAAGGAACTTGCTGATAAGTGATTTTCCTAGTCATCAGTTTAGTAATTTCTAACGCAAAATACTGAGACGAGTTGTTTACAGAGGAATGGAAAAACTGCTAGAAACTGACCTCAGAAAACAACAGTTTTGATTATAGAGATATGTAGGAGCACGCAAAGCCACATTGACCCTATGTCGAATATGGCAAGAGTGATTGAAGGAAGGCAAACATAGGTTTAAAACATTTATAAGCTTTTGATAGTTTTACAAGAAATCCATTACACTAGCTGCAACGAATCTGTATGTGCTTGCATACAAAGGTTTCTGCACAACAAGCTTGTATGTTTAGGCGTACAATGCTGTTTTCAAATGCACCAATGCTTGTTCTTCATCTACATCTACATCCATACTCCGCAAGCCACCTGACGGTGTGTGGCGGAGGGTACCTTGAGTACCTTTATCGGTTCTCCCTTCTATTCCAGTCTCGTATTGTTCCTGGAAAGAAGGATTGTCGGTATGCCTCTGATGTGGGCTATAATCTCTCTGATTTTATCCTCAAGTTGTGAACAGTGAATCTTATTTACGACTTACTTATCAATAATATTATTTTTATATGCCTACTATTAAATTTGTTATCTTGATCTTTAGTCGTAAATTACTTAATATGTTCCTCTTATTTTCTTTCCGTGATAACGTAAACAGCATTTTGTCACAATGACTGCAGCGTGAACTAAGTCGAAATACGATATTCTCTCAGAAATTCGAGTAGCTGCAATGAATCATGACGCCGATATTAACTGAAATTATATAAATTAACGTTATTGATCATAAGTAAGACGTAAATAAGACCCAATATTCGTAACACCCACACGTGCACTGGAAAATGGCATTGTAAGCCGAAAAAGGCAAGCTTGTTGTGCAGATATCTCCAAATACAAGCCAATAAACATTCATTGCAGTTACTAGAATTGGCTGCTTATTTCGTATTTCAACCTAGTTAATGCTGGAGGCTTTATTGAGGAAAAGAGCCTTTGACAATTTTGATTAAAACACATTCTTTGAAACTATGAATGTAGCAGTGGTAGTATACAGCGAGCCAAATTTTCTGCAACTCCTACAGAAATAAGCCTGCATTTATGAGAAAAAGAAAGAAAGAAATGGAAGCAGCAACTGAAAAGGAAGTGATGCAGGACTGTACGTTTTCCCCAAGTTACACTGAACTAGCAGTAAAGGAATCCAAGATGGTATGTGGAAACAGGGTTTAGGTTAAGGGAGAAGAAACAAATACTTCGCTTCTGGCCGATGACAATTTAGTTATGTCAGAGACAGCAAAGAACTTGGAAGAGAAGTGTAATGGAATTCATAGAATCTCGGAAGCACGTCGTAATGTGGACAACAACAAAGTCGAAACGAGGACAGTGGAATGTTGTCGAAGTAAATCAGGTGATGTTGCTAGATTTGGAAAGGAGAGATTAAAAGTAATTTTGGTGTTTTGCTGTTTGGACAGAAAAATAACAGACAATAAGGGAAGTATGAAATACAGACTGGCAACAGTATGAAGGGACTTTCTTTAAGGAGAAATTTATTATATGAGAATATACTTTTAAATAATGTGAAGTTTTCTCTGGAGCGGTTTGTATGGAGTGTAGCTTCATTTGGAAGTAGAACTATTACTATCAGCGGTTGGGAGATAGTGACTCGAACTGGGGAAAAACAAAATTGACTCATAATTTGAATAAAGGAATGGATACCAGAATGAGATTTTCACTCCGCAGCGGAGTGTGCGCTGATATGAAACTTCCTGGCAGATTAAAACTGTGTGCCCGACCGAGACTCAAACTTGGTCCCGGTCGGGCACACAGTTTTAATCTACCAGAAAGTTTCATATCAGCGCACACTCAGCTGCAGAGTGAAAATCTCATTTTGGAATCATCCCCCAGGCTGTGGCTAAGCCATGTGTCCGCAATATCCTTTCTTTCAGGAGTGCTAGTTCTGCAAGTTTCGCAGGAGAGCTTCTGTAAAGTTTGGAAGGTAGGAGACGAGATACTGGCAGAAGTAAAGCTGTGAGGACCGGGCGTGACTCGTGCTTCGGTAGCTCAGATGTTAGAGCACTTGTCCGCGAAAGGCAAAGGTCCCGTGTTCGAGTCTCGGTCGGGCACACACTTTTAATCTGCAAGGAAGTTTCAAGGGAATAGATAGTTTGATAGGCCACATCTTTAGGCCTCAACGAATCCTCAGTTTGATATAGGAGGAAATGTGTGTATGTGTGTGTGTGTGTGGGTGTGTGTGTGTGTGTAGGCAGGAGGGGGAAGGAGGGTGCGGGAGGGGGGTCTAGAGAGGGTGCGGTTGGGATTGGATGGGGACAAAAACTGTAGAGGCTCACGAAGACGTTAAGTTGGTAAGCAGCTTCAAATGGTTGCAGGTTGCACTAGTTATCTAAGGATGAAGTGGCTTGAACAGGACAGACTAGCATGTAGATCTGCTTCAGAATACTCTTCGGACTGAAGAAAGCAAAAGAATATCTAATTATATTCGAGAGAGTCAGTGTTAGGTTCTTAACATACGCCGTTTTTTAAGTTTTTTTACCCACGACATCCTAAATTATGAGCGACTGGAAAACGGGGCCGTTTCCTCATGTCAAATGCTACGATGGACACTTGGTCATAATTTGCTTCTATGACACGTATATCAGAATTAACCTACTAAACTTGCTTGTAAGGCCTGTGATGTTAGCTGGATACAGTGTCGTTTCAGAGAAGAAGAAATAACATAGCACCATAAATCTTGTATACTCACAAAGGAAAGGAAGTTGGTATTTTCTGTCTGCAGCAGACACGGAAGGCAGGATGGTGGAGAGCTGTGAATTACTGCTTATTATTTGAACAGCTGAAATGCATAACGTCAATCAAAAAGATACGTTCCGATTTTGACAACGCGCTCTTGTCCACTCAGAGAATGATTCTGACAGAGACAAATGTTTGAAGGTTAGAGATAGCCCTCGATCCGACAGGCTCCTGATATTCAAACGATATTTCATTGCTCCTGCGATGTGAAAATATCATCTCAGTGAACCTCAGATACGCCCACAGAAGACCTTTGTGTGACGAGAGATACGGTTTGCTACGAAAACAGCTCCCACATTTATTACATGTGGGCAGAAAAACTATGAGTCGCGAACAAACACGCCGATAGTCGAGACTATCTGGTTTCGTTCTGTATTATGGCAGTCACTCAAATTTCACGTACAGTTCTTTCAGTACCTACTTTAAAATGTATTGACCACACGTCTGTACCTATACGAAATGTTGTAATGGACTAAAAATACTGAAAAAAGTGTTGTTGTAAACTTTTAAGTTGCCAAACAAAAGACGGCTGCCGTCCGCGGTGACCCAGTGGTTCTAGGCGCTACAGTCTGGAACCGCATGACCGCTACGGTCGCAGGTTCGAATCCTGCCTCGGACATGAATGTGTGTGATGTCCTTAGGTTAGTTAGGTTTAAGTGGTTCTAAGTTCTAGGGGACTGATGACCTGAGAAGTTGAGTCCCATAGTGCTCAGAGCCATTTGAACCATTTTTGAAAAGACGGCTACGTTATTTCGAATGGGATATATAGAGTCATTTACAGACTGAAAGTTAGATTTTTTGTGTGTGCTTTCAGTGGTGAAATGTTAGTATTACCTGAAATTGTGTAGCAAAATTACATTTAAAATGGAAATCTATGTATCACTTTAGTTTCAAGCCCTATAACCATGAAAGTACTCTGAAAGATGTTTATTGAAATTTACTTTAGGGGAATTCTCTTTGTACATTTTATACGCTAAGTACTTTAGGTGAGAGTTGTTGAAGAGGCTTATTACCTACGACAATTTTTCATAGTTCTGCGTGTTCCCTAGCTTTCGACTTCGTCCTAGCCTACGAGTGCAACTCGTATATCAGGAAACGTTGTCTAGTGTCATGAATACCATCTTAAGTCCAAAAATTTTGATATATCTTGGTCCGTTGCCCACGTGGTCTACTTGCATCTCGAACCCCATTTAATAGATATGGAATTATAATTTCCTTATACACTGTGATCTGATTTAACACTGATTACTGGTTTAGATCTTGTCTTTGCTGTCACTCTGGATGGATTTTACATAAATGGCTTTGCTCTGGTAGTGTACAATTGCTTCTGTTAGCAGTATTAATTAAGTTGGACTACAGTTACTCCAGTGTTGATTCATCATTTCGTTCTTTATGTCTTAGGAATTTCTCGCCACACCTATAACCGGAACCTTTGCCGTTTTTTTGTTATTTTTATCGTCCTTAACCTTCCGTTTGTAATGTGACACGCTGTCTCGTAAGCGTTGGTTATAAAACCTTCACATAGCTGTATACTGTAGAATCTCTGCACAATATATTCAGGCCATATTTCCCCGAAAAATTCGCCTTATGTTTGGTAGTGTTTCGTGAAAACGAGAATGTTATGTGACGAATGTTTCCGAGTAATATTAACAAAAGCTGCATGAATACTTCCAATGTTTTTAAGGCGTGTTTTGTATTGGAGCACCAAAAACAAGGATAACGTCAATGGGTTCGTTCTGTGTTGTCTTCTGTAGTATCAGAAGACAAATTGCGTATCTATACCGCGTAGTTACGAATTTAGTTTAATAATTTTGTTTTTGGCTGTCATAGTAAAATTTCCACAACCAATATGGCTTTGCAGTTGAAATTAATTTATCATCAACTCTTTCCTCTCATAGCACACTGAAGGGTCTAAATAAATGGGACCTTTATTTCTATTGTACAGGTGGTTACACGGTGGAACGACACATCAGAATCTTTGGTAAGATTTCAAGGGCGTAATTGATGCTAAGAACATTACAAATATCCATTGCTGGTTACCATATTACAGTTGAGTATCGTGTGGAAAATATTCTTGACAGGGAAATAATTTTTCATATTTTTGTTTTATCTTGGCACATACACGTTTTACTTAGTTTATTTGTCTTTTAATGTATTTTGCAGTTCTTCCCCTGGATGAGATTCATTGTCGAGCGTAACCTGGTATGCGTTAACTCATCCCTTATGCCTCTCGTCGATATATGGCTGTTATTTCGCATGATATGTGCCCAAGGAAGTCGTGACGTTTTACACTGCCTTATAAAAAAAAAAGGAGGGGTGCCATAAACCCACAGCATCCTTCTCTGAGGCAAGCAGACCCATAACTGTGGTAACTGGCGCTTGATACCCTTGAAATTGCTACTGGGACTGAATTGAAGTCATAACCTGCTCCACATGTATTCTATCGTAGATAAATTTGGGGATCTCGATTTTCACAGGGATACCTCATTATCACGCAGGCATTTCACAGAGATACGTGTCATCTGTTGACAAACATAGTCTTGTAATAAAGGCACCATAAATAACGTCACATGAGGGGAACTACATGAGGATGCTGGACATACTGTAGTGCCCTCAGAGTTCGCTCAATCACTAACAGGCGTTCTCTGATGTTATATATGACGGCTTTCCACAGCATGATGCGGTGGGTAACGTCACCGCGGCCCTCCAGCATATTACGGATACAGTCCCTGTAGCAGGTCATCGCTCTACTCGCCAACGATGGTCATCCAGGGTAGGACAGAACCACAGTTCCTCGTTGACAGCAGTGTGAAACCATTCATCAGCAGTCCATGCTTCCTATTTATGGAATCACTCAAAGCGCACCTGTTTGTGTTATGCTGTAAACGACAGCCTACAGATGGGACGATAATTCTCTACTAGCTGCATGTGAGACGAGTGTGACATGTGCATATGCAGGCGACTCTGACACAATTGAAGCAGAGTGTAGTGTGGCGTCATTACTTGTTATCGGATTCCTGACACAGCTGTGGACGTGTCAGCTTGCGCTTGGTGCACAAAACTTCTCTGTTTATCCCCTTTTCTCTCCTCTTTCTGCTCATTTGCTTTCCGCCGCTCTACGTGCTCGCTTTCCTGCCCACACCTGTGTCCGTCTCCTCCTTCCCCCTCTCTATTAATACCCTCCACATCTTTTCTCTCCAGTTATCACTGCCACCTCACAGGAAATAGCTGGTTCTTATTTCTCTTCATGTAGGTAGTACGGTATATTCCAAATATGGTTGAAATCGATCCACTGGTTTAGAGGGAGCTGCGGCTTTACCCACATATTTACGTGTCACATATAATGCACATATTTTTCACATATATTTAACTTATTTCTCACGCATGTGTACACATATGTCTGCTATATCTATATCGAAATTGACCCTGCAGTTTCGTTTTCACACAGCTCAATGTTTACTATATCATATATATTGATCTGTCTGTACTACAATGATATACTTTCTTAGGGATATGTGGATAATGTTCGCGAAAAGTTTTCCGAACATAATTATTAGCAACGAAAAAGTAACATATTAAAACGTCATGCACGATGTGGAGGTTTTTCACGCATCTCAGTATATGACATCATATCTTCTGAACTATGTGTAGTACAATGATATAATTTCGCAGGTAAGTTCATCGGCAGATGAGCATACTGTTTGTGAATTGTGTTGTGAACAGCATTAGTAGCAAAGAAACAATAAATCTAAATATCATTAAAGATTCGGCAGTTTTCCACTCGTATCAGCATTTTATGACCTCATGTCTCTAGACTATATGCCGTAGAATGATAAAATTTTGCTGGTAAATTCAATTTAATATTCTAAATCTGTCTGCAAATTTTCTGCGAATGCAGTTAGTCGTAAAGAAGTAATTAATTGAAACATCACGCCTGACGCGGCAGTTCTACAGCATGAACAACGGAAATGTACTAGGCGGGAAACTTTATTCCCTTCTTTTTTTTTTTTTTGTAGGGGTTGTCCGCAAGAGGAAGCTTGGCAAAGATTTGAAACTATATGTACGGTTTGTTGCAGGTCGCAATGTTCTCTCATTCTCAAATAATGGCTATCTGCGAGTCGTGACCTAGACTGCTTTTTTAAGTCCACCCTCAACCCTTTGATAGACAGGTGACTATTACTCCCGCACTCTTCTTAGCATACGGTAAGTGACATGTGTGGCAGTTCGGTTGATATCGGTCGATTGGCTTAGGAGGAAATGTAGCGCAGACATTTTTAAAATATGCATGGATCACTTAGTGTAGGAAATTTTCTGCAACTGTTATGCCTACGAAGATAAGCATTTTTATACCTGTGAGCTGTACACATTCAGGTTTTTTCTTTAACAGTCTTATTTTTTACAACCGAGATCACTGGAATAAAAGATGTACATCAGATTGATAAATAATGTGTTCTACTCATACGAGCCTCATAACCGTACCAAATACGACGATGGCTAATTGAGATATGTAAATTTCACATAATTTACCCAGTGCTATAAATCACACATAGAATCTGCGTAAAAAAAAAAAAAAAAAAAAAAAGAGAGAGAGAGAGAGAGAGAGAGAGAGAGAGAGAGAGAGAGAAAGCTGTTCAAATGGTTCAAATGGCTCTGAGCACTATGGGACTCAACTGCTAAGGTCATTAGTCCCCTAGAACTTAGAACCAGTTAAACCTAACTAACCTAAGGACATCACACACATCCATGCCCGAAGCAGGATTCGAACCTGCGACCGTAGCGGTCTCGCGGTTCCAGACTGCAGCGCCTAGAGTGAAAGCTGTCTGTGTGATTTATGACACTTGGTATGTTACGTGCACGTTACAAACGACTGTGAGACATAGCTGTTTCTGGTATACTGATGAGTCTTGTATGAGTCATACATGGTTTTAATCTATAAGAAACTCTGCTGCGTTCTTTTGGGCATTCTGCACGTCACAGTGAAAACCAACTCTAAATCATTTGAATGCCCGCCAAGGATGTGTATGTGTACAAAGTTACTTTAATATCCGATAATATATTGGCAGTGTATTTCTACCTTACTAATATTACATCTTCCCTTCAGACTTAGTTAATTTGATCATGAATTTCCCCCATCAGTACAGAACACGACTACATTATTTTCAAACAAATTGATTTTGTAGTATACTCTGTTAAATACGACCCAAGAAGCCTCTCCCCCTCACTTCGTTTTTGGAAATTCCCTCATAGCGTAATATAACTAGCAATTGAACAATAATGATGGCAATGAAAATGTGTGTATCACAGTTTGCCTATATTTATCTCATGCCATTTCTGTACCGTAACATCATTCTGAAATTTATACAGTTGTTAGCTGATTCCTTTGTCCCTACAGTCTAACAGTGTATGTACGGTGCAACCATAAACGTTCACAATGAAGAACCACGACCATTCGTGAATGGTGCGTTGAAGAATATTGGCACTGGTCAGAAGACGCCCCAATTTCTCTTAATTTACCGCTGTATCCACTTCGATGATACACAAATTTTGTCTTCTTCCGTACATAATTTTCTTTGTTTGTAACGCAATAAAAAGAATATACAGTGTCGAGTCACATTAACGTGACCACCTCTCGAAACCCAGAATAACCATCTTCTCCAGTGCAGGAAGAAAGTCAACGAAGTTCTAGAAAATAGGTTCCCAACCTGGAGATTATTACCTCCTGAAGGGTAAAATTAACTTTTCTGAGGAGCAAAAATTAACGATTCTATTCTGTTTCAATCACGAAACTTTATTAATTTCAAAAGTTCATTACAATTACCACAATCTTGTAAGACTCTAATACTGATTATATAAGCTATCAATAAATAACTTCTCTCAACTTGCAGCACTAATGCAGTTGATGTTATAAGTTCCTCACATGTTCCACCGCTACACCCATGTTTTGCTTTTTCCCGTACATATAAGATGTTAAAAATGAGACATACACGTAGCAAACACTAAATATCTCAAGAAAATGTCTTCTCCAATTTGCAGGTATACCTGCAGTAGCCCAGAAATTGCTTCCTTACTTGCATTGAAACACATGAATGAATTAACTGACAGCTCGACGATGTAGTAACTACATAAGAAGTAGTATAGTGCTGCACACAGAATTATTATTATTATTACCATTGTTATTATTACTACTACAAATAGTTGTTGTGTTCAGACACAAAGCAATAGCGTCCTACATTTCTCCAATTTCTGCCAGTTCAGAAGTAAGGAGTGCAGCAATCAAGTGATTTACGAACAATAAGTGTAGTGCACACTTTTTAACTTGGTTTATTTTAAATGGGGTTACAGTGTGCAGATCAGGCAAGTACGGCAATGGAGAGTACTAGTGCAGGGGAAGCATGTACAGTAACAAGTGTTACCCTCACTGTGGACTATTAGCATTTTTATCTGAGAAGGAGATGTGAGTAGCACTTGCGATGCACCACGAACTCCTTCGTCAATCATTCTAACACACACACACTTACACAATGTTGTCAAAGGTATCCGGACACCTGGCTGAAAATAACTTTCAAGTTCGTAGCGCCCTCCATCGGTATTGCTGGAATTCGATATCGTGTTGGTCCATCCTTAGCCTTAGCCTTAGAGGTCTCGATATCGATCGTTGCAGTCTATCACGAAGTCGGCATTCCAAAATATTCCAAGGATGTTCTGTAGGACTCAGGTCAGGACTCTGTGCGGGCCAGTCCATGACAGGAATATTATTGTCATGTAACCACTCCGCCACAGGCAGTGCATTATGAACAGGTGCTCGATCGTGTTGAAAGATGCAAATTCCATCCCAAAATTGCTTTTAAACAGTGGGAAGCAAGAAAGTCCCTCAAACATCAATATAGGCCTGTGATGTGATAGTGCCATGTAAAACAACAAGGGATGCAAGCCCAGTCCATGAAAAACGCGACCACACCGTAACACCACCGCCTCCGATTTTTACTGTTGGTACTACACACGCTGGCAGATGACGTTAACCGGACATTCGCCACACCCACATCATGTCATCGGATCACCACATTGTGTACCGTGATTCATCACCCCAGACAGCGTTCTTCCACTGTTTATTCTTACATCGTTTACGATCCTAACACCAAGCGAGGCGTTTGGCATTTATTGGCGTGATGTGTGCATCATGAAAAGCCGCTCGACCATGAAATCTAAGTTTTTTTCACCTCCCGCCTAACTCTCATACTACTTGCAGTGCGTCCAGATGCAGTTTGGATAGATATCTGGCTCTTACACATTTCGTACCTCTTTAACTGTCCGCCACCTCTGTTAGTCAACAGACGAGGTCGGCCTGTAGAATTTTGTGCTGTACGTGTCCCTTCACGTTTCCACTTCACTATCACATCGGAAACGGTAGATCTAGGGACATTGAAGAGTGTGGAAAACTGGCGTACAGACGTATGACACAAGTGACACCCAGTCACCTGACCACGTTCGAAGTCCGTCAGCTCCTCGGAGCGCCCCATTCTGCTCTCTCGCGATGTCTAACTGGCGCTAAGCAGTTTGGGACTTAACATCAGAGGTCATCAGCCTCCTAGATTTAAATCTACTTAAACATAGCTAACCAAAGGACATCACACACATCCATGTCCGAGGCAAGATTCAAACCTGCGACCGTAGAAGCAGCGCGGTTCCGGACTGAAGAACCTAGGCTCACGATGTCTAATGACTACTGAGGTCACCGATATGGAGTACCTGGCAGTACGTGGCACCACCTTGCACCTAGTATGAAAAACGTATGTTTTTGGGGTTGTCCGGATACTTTTGATCATGTAGTGCATGTTCAGAACATTTCATACTGCTTGTAACAGGTAGCAACCTTTGTAGTGCTGTGGTACGCGGTGGTAATATTTTTTTGGAGACAATGTGGTGGGGGGGGGGGGGGGGAGCATGCAACAGACGGTGAAGGGGAGGGTGGTTTACTAGCTAATGCCTAATTGCACTCATCGGTAATGGTCTAACAAAGGTTGAGAACAACTGTTCTAGAAGGTACCGATATGGATGTGAAACCATGCCGGTTGATGATCCAGGGCGCGAAAACTCGAGCGAGGTTGTCCCACAGATTCTCGTATGGGTTTAAATCCATGGAGTTTATTGGCCAGGGGAGTACGGTAAATTCATCTTGCTGCTCTTCGAGCCCCTCACGTACACTGTGAGCAGTTTGGCACGTGGCTTTGCCCTGCTGGTAGATACCATCTTCCAGAGGAAAACCAAACTGCATGTAGGGGTGGATATGGAACCTATATTAGATACACACTTGTGTGCAACCATTTTGCCTACCAGAATCGAGATATCGCTCAGGGATTGCCACGAAAACAATCCCGGAACCATAAATCTCTCTCCCGGTAGCAGGGTATCTACTTTCAGACGGTTCGGGACGCAAATATCAACGGCCATGTGTCCGATGGAGCATAAAACTTGATTCAGCTGAAAATTCCACCTGTCGTCACACAGTGCGTGTCCAGTAGCTGCAGCGACGTGCAATTTCCCGCCTTCGCCGCTGACGGAAAGCAGTCAGCATGGTTGCATGAACCGGGCGCCTGCTTCGGAGGCCACACGCAGACCCGTTCGCTAATCGGTAGATGAGAAGAAGCTGTTGGTATCCCCTGGTCAGTCAGTCGCTCAACAGCTGCAGATCTGTTCGACAGCACACACCTTCGCAGCCGTCGTTCAACCTTGTCATTTGTGACCTGTGGTGCACTACTGTTGCCTCGGCGCCGTGTTTGGATAGCGCCATTTTGGAATGCATGGTATACTTTAACCATAGTGACAAGCAAACAGTTTACAAACATAGTCATTTCTGAAATGGCTATAAATCATTCCATTCCCGCAGTACCACATCGACTGCACTATTATCCGCGTCCCCCCGACGCGATTTATACCCCATCCATTCCTAGTGCTGTTACCTGCCACCTGTTGATGGTTATTGCACGTTGATGTCGAATATAGGCGGTGATCACATTAATGTAGGTGGATCGTGTATTTCGTATTTCTGAGAATCACTCTTCCTTATGCCAAATACGTATTTTGATGTATTTGTTGGACTTCTGAAATTAAAGACATATGACTATCACTGCAGTTGGTGCCATACCTCGCATACTAATTGCAGACAATAAGGGATACTGCAGTAAATTATTCTAATTTCTAGCGAGATTTCACAAAACGAAATTTGGAGTTATCAGAAATAAAACTCTGTGTAGTTTACATTCACTATTATTTATGAGCCACCGGCTGTCATCACCCATCCCAAAGCAGCGGTGACGGACTCTTGTTCATACGGCTGGAGTTATGTCAGCTTCAGAGAGGTTATCAGCAAGATTTTATGCAGAGCTTTGCCATATTCGCTCTCTTTTAGTCTCCACCGATTACTCCTGTAAGCACAAGCGCATTGCGTTTCCATCAGGAAGCAGAAAACCTCAAGGGCAACCAGAGAAAAAATAGCACACGAGGATGATTTTTCTAGGTTATGTTGATAGTATGTTCTTGAAGATGGGCAGCTTATTCAAGGAACGTCAAATAAATCGTGTGTTCCGCCCTCGGCAAACAAAGCAACCGTTGCTGTTTTCCGTTAAAGGGGACCAACGTAGGCCTGAGACGAGAGATATACACTCCTGGAAATGGAAAAAAGAACACATTGACACCGGTGTGTCAGACCCACCATACTTGCTCCGGACACTGTGAGAGGGCTGTACAAGCAATGATCACACGCACGACACAGCGGACACACCAGGAACCGCGGTGTTGGCCGTCGAATGGCGCTAGCTGCGCAGCTTTTGTGCACCGCCGCCGTCAGTGTCAGCCAGTTTGCCGTGGCATACGGAGCTCCATCGCAGTCTTTAACACTGGTAGCATGCCGCGACAGCGTGGGCGTGAACCGTATGTGCAGTTGACGGACTTTGAGCGAGGGCGTATAGTGGGCATGCGGGAGGCCGGGTGGACGTACCGCCGAATTGCTCAACACGTGGGGCGTGAGGTCTCCACAGTACATCGATGTTGTCGCCAGTGGTCGGCGGAAGGTGCACGTGCCCGTCGACCTGGGACCGGACCGCAGCGACGCACGGATGCACGCCAAGACCGTAGGATCCTACGCAGTGCCGTAGGGGACCGCACCGCCACTTCCCAGCAAATTAGGGACACTGTTGCTCCTGGGGTATCGGCGAGGACCATTCGCAACCGTCTCCATGAAGCTGGGCTACGGTCCCGCACACCGTTAGGCCGTCTTCCGCTCACGCCCCAACATCGTGCAGCCTGCCTCCAGTAATGTCGCGACAGGCGTGAATGGAGGGGCGAATGGAGACGTGTCGTCTTCAGCGATGAGAGTCGCTTCTGCCTTGGTGCCAATGATGGTCGTATGCGTGTTTGGCACCGTGCAGGTGAGCGCCACAATCAGGACTGCATACGACCGAGGCACACAGGGCCAACACCCGGCATCATGGTGTGGGGAGCGATCTCCTACACTGGCAGTACACCACTGGTGATCGTCGATGGGACACTGAATAGTGAACGGTACATCCAAACCGTCATCGAACCCATCGTTCTACCATTCCTAGACCGGCAAGGGAACTTGCTGTTCCAACAGGACAATGCACGTCCGCATGTATCCCGTGCCACCCAACGTGCTCTAGAAGGTGTAAGTCAACTACCCTGGCCAGCAAGATCTCCGGATCTGTCCCCCATTGAGCATGTTTGGGACTGGATGAAGCGTCGTCTCACGCGGTCTGCACGTCCAGCACGAACGCTGGTCCAACTGAGGCGCCAGGTGGAAATGGCATGGCAAGCCGTTCCACAGGACTACATCCAGCATCTCTACGATCGTCTCCATGGGAGAATAGCAGCCTGCATTGCTGCGAAAGGTGGATATACACTGTACTAGTGCCGACATTGTGCATGCTCTGTTGCCTGTGTCTATGTGCCTGTGGTTCTGTCAGTGTGATCATCTGATGTATCTGACCCCAGGAATGTGTCAATAAAGTTTCCCCTTCCTGGGACAATGAATTCACGGTGTTCTTATTTCAATTTCTAGGAGTGTATAACATGCAGTACCCATAGCACCGTGGTCTAAGGGTAGCGTCTTTGATTCATATTCAAAACGTCTTCGGCCCTGGTTCCAGATAAATAACATGACGTATCCCTAGGTCCGTGGTCTAAGGGTAGCGTCTTTGATTCAAAATCAAAACGTTTTCGGTCCCTGGTTGGAATCCCGCCGCTACTTAAATGTTGATTAATAACCAGCAATGGTGGGCAAACACGTCCGGCATAAGAAGTCACCGTCATTCTGCTAACGGCCTTGTCAAGAAGTGGGAGAAGCGGACAGAAGTTCAGGGCACTCTCTAGTCCTACGGGTGGAAAACTGCCCCTAAAGGCAATGATCATCGGCATGTGGATGCAGAAGGCAATGGAAACCACAGCATGAAACACACGTAGCGTGTACCCACTGGACATCTGTCCTGTATTTGAAGAACTGTCACGATGATCTCACCATTGGCAAGAGTTTTCGGAATAGTCCCCCATTCGGATCTTCTGTAGGGGAATGACTAGTTGGAGGTTAGCATGTGAAAAAGACTGAATAATCAACGGAAGGATGTTCTACGAGTCTGGGTGTGGAATGTCGGAAGCTTGAACGTGGTAGGAGAACTAGAAAGTGTGAAGAGGGAAACGCAAATGCTCAATATAGATATAGTAGGGGTCAGTGAAGTGAAGTGGAAAGAAGACAAGGTTTTGTGGTCAAATGAGGGTAGGGTAATATCAACAGCAGCAGAAAATGGTATAACGGGAGTAGGATTCGTTATGAATAGGAAGATAGGGCAGAGTGTGTGTTACTGTGAACAGTTCAGTGACAGGGTTGTTTTTATCAAATCGACAGCAAACCAACACCGAGAACGATAGTTCAGGTATACATGCCGACGTCGCAAGCCGAAGATGAAGAGATAAAGAAACTGTATATTGAAAGGGTAATACAGTATGTAAAGGGGGATCAAAATCTAATAGTCATTGGAGAGTGGAATGCAGTTGTAGGGGAAGGAGTAGAAGAAAGCTTACTGGAGAATGTGGGCTTGGAACAAGGAATGAGAGAGGAGAAAATCTAACTGAGTTCACTAACAAGTTTCAGCTAGTAATAGCGAATACCCTGTTCAAGAATCACATGAGGATGAGGTATATTTGGAAAAGGCCGGGTGATACGGGAAGATTTGAGCTAGATTACATCATGGTCAGACAGAGATTTCGAAATCAGATACTGGATTATAAGGCATACCCAGGAGCAGATATAGACTAAGATCACAATATTCAAGGTAAAAGGATATCAATGATACGATTCGCTGATGATGCAGCTATCCTGAGTGAAAGTGAAGAAGAATTACATGATCTGCGGAATGGAATGAACAGTCTTATAAGTACACATTATGGATTGAGGGTAAATCGAAGAAAGACGAAGTTAATGAGAAACAGGAGAAATGAGAACAGCGAGAGACTTAACATCAGGATGGATGGTCACGAAGTAGATGAAGTTAAGGAATTTTGTTACCCAGGCAGTAAAATAACCAATGACGGACGGAGCAAGGAGGACATCAAAAGCACACTAGCTATGGCAGAAAAGGCATTCTTGGCCAAGACAAGTCTACTAATATCAAATATCGACCTTAATTTGAGGAGGTAATTTCTGAGAGTGTACCTCTGGATTACAACATTTTATATTAGTGAAACATGGACTGTGGGAAAACCGGAACAGAAGAGAATCGAAGCATTTGAGATGTGGTGCTACAGACGAATGTTGAAAATTAGGTGAACTGATAAGGCAAGGAATGTGTAGGTTCAATGCTGAAACGGAGAGGAATGGAATATATGGAAAACACTGATAAGGAAACGGGACAGTATCATAGAACATCTGTTAAGACATGAGGGAGTGACTTCGATGATACTGGAGGGAGCTGTAGAGGGCAAAATCTGTAGAGGAAGAAAGAGATTGGAATAAATGCAGTAAAGTAATTGAGAACGTAGGCAGCAAATGCTGAGACGAAGAGGATAGCTCAGGAGAGGAATTCGTGACAGGGCGCATCAAACCAGTCAGAAGAAAAAAAAAACAGGCGAGCCGCACAGTTAAAGATAAGTGCGTAAATCTTAGATGTATCACCAAATTTGGGCAACCGGAATGATCTCCTGTTGCTGAACATTGTCTTGACACAAGGCTTGGTATTAAACTCAGAGAGACCAGGTTCCTCCTTCCCGCCATCATCACTGAAGAGAGAGTCGAAATACGTACAACTTACGATTTGTTCGAACAACTTACGGTAATGCAGTCGAGTGACGACGTCGACAACAGCCTAGACTCTACAGTGTATTTTGACAGATGTACACCCCGTCAAGGCAAAACTTCAGCAAGTAAATGCTGTTTCAGTGAATTAAATACCTCGATTTGCAGAGTAATTCCCGAAATGGGCAAATGCCCCCGCACGTGCACACACACACACACACACACACACACACGCAGACAGACACTGTTCACACACACACACACAGACACTGTAACCACTAGTGCTACCACACCTTCAATGATGACAGACGCCAGAAGTTATCGTAACGAAAACTATTAAACGAAGGTGAGATAGCAAGAGTTCTGTAACTCTGTTTCTTCACAAGGGAAACAGTTGGATTCCAGACACAATTTAAACAAAAACTTCTATCGCTATTTACAACGTTACCTGGTAATTTAATCTCAACTACTTCCTTAGTAAAGCTATCCCAGCAGCTGGATGTCCAAGCCACAATATACATGTTGTTACACTCCATAGGATGAGAGTTACCAAGACCATGTTCCGCAACTGCCGACTTGCTTGGCTGATCTAAAAGTGTTTTACTTGTATGCTCAGTACGCTTGTCTTCCACGATCCTGATAGTCTGACCAATATATGACAAGCCACAACCGCTTGGAATACGATACACACCCGCCTCACACAAACTAATATCATCCTAAATGGAACGTAAAAGGACCCTAAACTTAAATGCAGGTCGGAAATCATCTTTTACATCACATTTCCCTAAAATGCCGCCGATCTTGTTGGAGACGCTCTTTGTGTAAAGCAGAAAGGGCGTTGTCATTGGTGCCAACTTGGTATTATTACCACTCACGCGGTGCACGGTTGCTGGATAGCGCAACGCCAATATTCTGTATCTTTCACTATATCAATCCTGACGGAAGGTAGACTCCAGATGGGTTAACTCAGCTGACAAACTCTCACGGTCTGAAATAACGTGGGCTTTGTGAACCCAACTACGAAGTATGTCTTCACACTTAGACGGACGGTGATTACTCTCAGCGCATGGATACCAGTTAGTGTGAACAGGCTTCGTATAAACAGCATGTCCCAATGTACCTTCAACCTTCCTCCAGACCAAAATATCAAGGAATGGCTAAACTGAAGACTTAACAGAACATCCCTGGGCTCAGGTCATCCCATGGAATACAACAACACGGAATTTCTGGTGTGCACATCCACCCATTGTGACATTTGATATTAAGGAAGCAATTGACATTAAATTAGCAACTAACCTTGTAAATAGAGATCTTGTAAATAGAGATGGAGGTTTTATCTTCAGTTCTGTGTGTAATCTGCATCACTCAATGGTCGAAAAACCGAAGTATTGAGGTAATAATACCGTACCCAGTGTTCAGTAACTTCTTCTGTCGATAACTTCTGGCGTCGGTCCTTATTAGTTATGTGGCGGCGCTAGTGTTTACAGTGTGTGCGTGTCTCTTTGTATGTGTTTTATCTTTCCGGAAGTGCTTTGCAATCCGATGTTCCAAATTCACTTGCACAGCGCCTACTTGCTACAGTTTCGCCTTGAAAATGACGGGATGTGTTCCTGCCGAAATATCGGCGGTTCTCGGCGACGTCACTCGGCTGAGTTCCCGTATGTTATCTGAAAAAAGCATACGCCGAGAGAAACTCAGGTTTCGAGCAATGACTGAAGTAACAGAGACATGGGATTTCAACCCAGCAAAGCATGGTAACCAGTACTGGCAGCGATATGGCTTAATCGGCAGCGTACTAGCGATTGGAACAACACGAATGGGGACTTAAAGGCAGGACAATTAAGCCTTGCACCAACACCTTGCTAGCACGTGTACGCGGGAGTCGGTGAGTCGCGGGTGTGCCCTCCCCAGCCACGCAGGGGAAGACCTCGGCACGTTTATCCGGCAGGGTCTGTGGATGTCAGCGTTCTCTACGATTTGTCTGCGACGACAAAATAGCCCTGCCCTTAGGAGCCTGCGGTTTTCTAGCGCGCCCGCATATAAATTGGCGAGCGAAACAGCAATGCGTCAGTAGTACCAGAAGATGAATAGCTGACACGTGGAGATGTTGATAAATTTACACAAAAATACCCGACGGAAGTCCTGTGGATCATTCAAGACCATGCTGCGTCGAGAAATCCATCAAATAGCACAATATTATTAAAGTTGGGTGCGATGAGCGTTAATGAAGCTTGCGTTATTAGTACGAGTCGAGCAAGTCTGACTGAAGCAATATGAACTCCCATATTCTTCACAACACTGATCAGCTTTGTTGAGCACTATAGCTGTGGATATGTAGCTTTCGACCATTAATTTGTAGTTACCAAATTGAGTTAATTGGTGTTTTCCCGGTCGTCGCAGTGCTAATAAAAGTGTTTAGACAATAGAGAATTTTACGCTGACATTTATGAAATTTGCGCTCCTCGCCTTTAATGTTACTTCCGTGGTGCTGCGTAAAATTTATGTTCACCGAGATGAGCCAGAAGCAACTTTACAGCTACATTACTGACTAAGATATTTATGGAGGAATTTTGTTAATTACGCGGTAACCTAGTTTCCGTTCTAGCGATGTTGGGAAAACGGGTGTTGCTGCAAAGGAGAACAGGCATTAAGTAAAGCGCATCTCGTCTGCGCATGAAGACTGGGAACGCTAGAGTATGGTATCTCAGAGAGACTATAGTTTTTCATTTACGTTGTGAACACTGATGTCAGGTGGACTCCTAAAAACATGAAAACAAAAATATTTGCAACATGACCTACCAATAGCAACTCAGAGTAAAATACATACGCAGAAAAAAAATAACAACACTGCTAACAGAAAGAGAGGGCGAGTATTTAAAAGCGTTTTCGCAATCTTCAGTACTTTATACGTTAACAGTGATAATAGGATATTCATCGCTGGGCGATTGAGGAGACTGTTACACCTTACAACTTGTCTAGCAACTCATCGGCCATTCACTAGGAGACATACAATCTGATACATAAAGAAACACAGTAGTATAATGTTTTTTTTTTCTGGGGCGACGTTATCCCAGCCATATATTGAAAGAGACCCTCTCCCTGCTAAGTCTGCATGAGATTATCCTAGGCTGAAGCTAATGCATTAACAGGACATCGCCTCCCATATATTTGAAACTGGGACCCTATTACTTCAAAAAAACTTCCCTAGGAGCTGAGTTCGAGGATGGGCAGATATCTCAGGATTATCGTCTAATCCGGTAAGACAAGGAATGAAATATCTTAAAACTAATTTTTAATTTCATGTAAAATGAATCGTCGTTGTACTACTGGAAATGAGCTAGTTAGTTAGTTAGTTGCGTGTTCCATTGATCAATAGCACGGAAAACCGCTATGATGTGGAACGTGTCAAATGCACAAGAAATGCGCACAGGAAACAAGTTTTCTTTCTTTTTTTTGTTTACATTATAGTGTTATACCTAAATTTTCTATTATAAATCCCAATCCCTTAATTGGCAAAAAATGCATATATTATATCTCTAGACTTATTTACTCATATTCAAGAATTCATCTATGGTATAGAAGGAGTTGTCAAGGAGGTAATATGACAGATATTTGATGAAAAACTGAGCTATTTCTTCTGATCAGCACCACCGCTCACAGACAAAATTACAGCCCACCGTCAATCAATCGTAATCTTCTATTTCGTACAGGAGATTATATAATTTTCCTGTGTGTGCCTATTATTAATATCATGATATGTAACAAGATGTATCTGTATTTCGCAATGATGTGTTGCGTGGTTTAGAAAATATTTTCTGCTGATGGAACATCGTCCAGTCCGGCATATTGCCGGTAAAGTTAACTATTCTGTGACGAATAAACCGTGGCCTGAAGTGTACTGTGAAATGTTAAAATACACCATTAGAGGGTAATCTTCGTTTATTTACAGTACCATCGCTCCAACTAAGTGCCTATTTATTCTTATAGAAAGCTGGAGATACAAACGCGTTTGTTTACTCGCAATCGACTTTAGGTAGTCGGACTTCGAAGGGAAAAGCTGACCGAGACGCAAACCATCTCACTTGGCAATGATGCTCGTTGTGCATTTCTGTAACACCGACTAAACAAAGTGATGGCACAGGGCGCACCACTCTTTGGATTCCTGTCTATCTCCTCCATAACCAGATCTCATTAACCGCCTGGTGCTAATAAATACGTCGGACGATTAATATCCTCGCACTTTCATCGTATCCTTTCACTATTCTTTTGATTAATTTGTACCTGGGACCAAGCTTGCCCCACAGGTTAGATTACGCAGTTTCTGTAGCTTAAAGAGATGGTTCAAATGGTTCTGAGCACTATGGGACTTAACATCGGAGGTCATCAGTCCCCTAGAACTTAGATGTACTTAAACCTAACTAACCTAAGGATATCACACACATCCATGCCCGAGGCAGGATTCGAACTTGCGACCGTAGCCGTCGCGCGGTTCCAGACTGAAGCGCTTAGAACCGCTCGGCCACTCTGGCCGGCTTTAAAGAGATGCACACAGACTCTAAGGAACCTAGGCACTCTATCGCCAGTGAAAGATCAAAGGCCGAGTAGTTATACAGCGTTATTCTCGTTTATTTGAGTGAATTACTACACATTCATTTTTACTGAATGACAGCTGCTATTCTGTACAAATAGTGCTAATCATCTCAGTCATTTGAATTTTCAAAACGGTTTCGTTACTACGAGACCTCTCTGAATACACGTATGTTCAACTAATGAATTCCTAAATCTTTGTCCTACATATTGTTTGGTTAAATTGAGTAAAAAACTCACTTTCATCACTGGACATTAATTTTCCCGCTGACGATGCCTCATTACTTAACAACTGCTACTGTCTTTGCTGGGAAGTGTTCAGTACAGCCACGTACTTCTTGGTATACTCCTTATCTTCGTAAACCTGCTAGACATTCTCTCATTTACCATCTTCGAAAGATTTATTAATGCTTCTAAAAGTTTCGGAATTTTACGTTTTGTTCCTGAGTTGTCTAATTTTTTGGCCAAAGGATCAGTTTGACTTTCGGAGCCCTGTGATATCTTTGGTAGGCAAGTTGACCATGCCCTTCTTTGAACAAGTTGTGACTACATTTAAGGAAATTCTTATTCAGTAGCACCAGGATCTCCCCACCGTAGTCGGCGTTCATTGGACGCTAATCACCAATTTCGTTCCTTTAAAAAATACTTATATTTCTGAAAGTAAAAACAAACAAATAATTAGTGATCTGTAATACCCACACCACCTCGCTGGGTAACCGCACGGTCTTGGGCGCCTTGCCACGGTCTGCGCCGCTCCTCTCGTCGGAGGTTCGAGTCCTCCCATGGGCATGCGTGTGCATGTTGTCCTCAAGGTAAGTTACTTTAAGTTAGATGAAGTAGTGTGTAATCCTAGATACAGATGACCTCACCATTTTAGTCCGATAAGACCCTATCACAAATTTCCAAATTTCCGCTCAGAAATATCTATACAAACAATATATGTATGTATATTTATAAAAAATCAATTTACAGGGCGTCTGAGAACTTCTGATTTCAGTTCTCTTTGTAGTCAGCGTTTATCACTCCAAAAAGTTCGACTGTAGTAGAAAATTTGAGAAAGTGCCTGCGAAATGTGTCACCTTGGTAATCTCACACCTCGACGTATAATATAAATCATTCCATTCCAATATAGTAGAGGCAAATGTACGTGCCCAGACGTGCGTAACGTAATGAATGATATGTTAATCTTTTCCTACAACTCACTTCTTGCTCCTCCCCTTTTCTACCAACTCACTCTCCATCACACTTCTATGCACATATGTCGACTCATCTTTTTCCTTCATTACTGTTACACAGTATATACACACACAACAATGCAATGGATAGAATAAAACACATACAATTAACTAAAAAAGTGCAGTCAAGGCAAACTAGTGACAATGTTATAGTTGCAACACTGCAATACACAATACACGCTTAGAAGTATAAAAGTAAAAAGCGAACAGTGGTGGGGAAAAGTGTGTTGTGTAAAACGTACGAAATGCTTAGTTCTGCAAAGTAACGAAAAATTAGACTACAAGTATCAGTCTCTAATGAAGAAAGACACATACGTCGTGCTAGCAGACTATATTTCCTGATGCAGGCGAGAAACGAAGCAGAAATCCCAACTACTGATGATGCTTTACCTCAATAAAGCGAAAAACGTCTGCTGAAAGAAAAACGCGTTTTCTTGTTGTAAGGAGGCAACTAAAATACCCCAAGGGTTTGTAAAGTAACTGTGGACAATAAGGACCCACAAATGAGGAATTTAGTGACGCCTTGTTAAGCATTCCCAGTTGCCCTCTGTTACCGGTTTAAGAAGATGCATATTAACCTGAATAAAGCTGTTTAAACCATCAGCTTTAATACCCAGTGTAGACGTAATGATCGTATTCGAAAATACACAAATGTAATGATCAAAAACAGTTCAAAAGCAGCAAAAGTCGCCAGAGAGGCCGTTAAAAATGCCTGTCTGAAACACGAAGTTAAGTCACTATAAACGAAGAAACAAGAGTTCTATTAAGAATTCACCTTCAGATAGCGCAAAAATTAAACAACCCTAATACTTTGTTATCCATTATGGAAAAAGTCGAATGCTGCAGTGCAGAGCAACAAACAAAATGCGACTAAAGCACAAAAAGATAACTGTAAATCTCTAATTGCACTACACAGAACCCCATAGCAACAAACACGTTTACACACGCCATTCTGTCCAAGGGTGGTCAATCTTACAGACATAATCCTAAAGGAAAACGGACAACTGCTATCAGGAAATAGTGTAAAACTCAATGTTGGCTCACCAGCAAAGGAACAAAAAAATGAAGCTCCCATTATAGGATCTGAATATGTTCTCACTACAGACAAAAATGACAACAGTAATGAAAGTACAGGGCTGACTAGGGATTTAATAAAAGAAGAAATTAAAAACATAGAAAAACAAGTTAAAAAAGAAAACAATGCATCCCAAAATAATTGTGATGTAACAAAAAATCTAAAGAAAAAAACTGGATGGTGAGAACAGCATTGGACAAAATCTGTCGAAGGTAGTAGTGTTGTCCTCAGTGAAATAAAATACATAAAAACAGAAGAATTCAAAAGGAGATACAACATAAAAAAGTTAAAATGAAACCCAACTAACAGATTTGAAACTCATGTTGAAAACAAATTCAAAAACGTGGAGTATCGCTTACAGACAGAAAGACAGAGACTTGTACAAAAAAATCCTCAAGACCCTAAAGTGAGTGGCCAACGCAAGGCCCTCAAAGAAGATTATCCTCTCCATACGACAGTGAATTTCGGAGCAGCTTCCACATACCTACTAGCAAAAAATGTGCACTTAGAGCTCACCAGAACTAGAAAATGACAGAACAATAGGAAATACCTCTCAGCTAGTAGATCATATAAGGATTCTAATATCCCTGGCACAGCGACACTACTATCCTTTGATGTAGAAAGTATGTACAGTTACGTCACTGTTAATGAAACCACAAAACTAATTGAAGGAAACCTGAAAACACAAAACCAGCTACCTCATGAACACATAGACGAAATCACGAAGTCTTTACATTCAATAAAACAAAATTGTTTCGAAAAACTCAAGGATACTACATTCAAGAAGAAGGTTTACCCATGGTTTCATCTATTTCAGGAACATAAGCACACATTAAAGTTTATCATATCGGAAAATTAATATTTGAAGACGTAATAACGAATAAAACCTACAACATCATTTACTGGTACAGGTACATGGGTGATATAATATTCAAGGTAGATTAACATAAAAATAAAATACGGCAACTACACAAAGACGTAAATATTGTACACAAAAACAAAGTTCACAATAGGAGAACAAGAAAACTCACTCAGTTTTCTATACATAACCATAAGAAAAGACCATGAAGACACAGTTGTACAGAAAAATCACAAATGACACTATTTTATATCCAACCTCAAACCAACTGCCGAATCAGAATAGGATGCGCCCAAACATATCTGATTACCAGAAATATCTGACCACTATAAAACGAACAGAGTTTAAGCTGGACACAAAGAAACAATAGCATGCAAACTAAACTGAAATATAGAGACACAAACTATGAAAAAACTAACCAAACCGCAACAACAAAAGCAGCCTGAACCACCAGAAATGATGCCATACGATGACCTACTGCAACAAATTCACACATAAAACAGGTAACATATGCAAAAAACAAGGCATAAACATTGCTTACAAAACAGACAACTCAATACAAAAGCCCATACCAAGACTGAAATCAAAACCAGAGAGAGACGAACAATCTGGCATCTATTGGCTCAGTTCCAGAGACTGTAAAAAAGTATACATTGGAATTGGGAGGTCATTCAACACACGTGCAAAGAAAACATCAGAACACGGAAATACGGTACAAAGCATTCAACATTTCCAATTTGTGTGAAACACGAGAAGACAGGCCAAACGATGTTGAAAAAGATATTAACATCAAATGAATCAGTAAAGACAGACACCTCCACCAAACAAATTTACAAATACACAAACATTAACACAAAATAAACAGTTGCTTAGTGAGCAAATAAATATAGGAAACTAGACATTATATAAAATAATTGAAAAGAAATCACTTGAAAAATAAAAGAGCCTTTTTCATCTTTCACTATCTCCCACCCAACCACCTCACCCTCCCCACAAGTTCCCCAGTTTCCCAATTTCGTTTCATTTCCTGCTCGTAACCGTTTCCTTGAACTCCCTTCTTGCTCCTAACTTTCTTTTCCTCCAATTAACTCTCCATCACACAACTATCCACTTATGTCCACTGATATTTGCTTTTCCCTCCCCTACCTATTTAAAGAAAGCCCACCCCATCACTGTTCCTTTATTTCTCTTCAGAGTGTAAAAACACATAGCAACATAGTTAAATAGAATGTCACACATACAATTAACTAAAGTAGGTAAATAAAAACGAGTGGCAGTGTTATGATGGCAACACTACAAACCACAGTACACATTTAGAAGCACAAAAATACAGGATAACAGTGGCGTACAAAAAGTACGCTGTGTAAAAGTACGAAATGCATGGTTCGGGAGAGCAACGAAAAATTATACTAAAAGTATCACTGTTAAATGAAGAAAGATACCAAATACTTGCTAATAGACGCCATTTACGGATAAAGGCAAGAAACCAAGCAGAAATCACCATCACTGATGATGTTTCACCTCAATAAAGCGAAACCGTTCTTGTAAAAAGACACTGGTTTTCTTGTAACGACGGAACGCAAATGTCCTAAATGTGTGCGTCGGGACATTTCCGGCGGCATTATTGTCCCTGGGTAAGTCGTCGTAAGGTCATTCTTCAGGTGATGGGCAACGAAGTTCCGTAAGTTACAAGCGTCATTAGATACTCTTTACTCGTTCTGGTCCATAAGAAACTATTTTGCATTTCTCTGCCAAGGCAGGATATCGGATTACACTGTTTCACTATTTCCCTTATGGATGATGATCCGGAAACGTTTCTTACCGGACTTATGAGTATTTTCATAGTTTTGTTGCGTTTGTTGCGTTAAGGACTAACTTCTTAGTAACTACTTTATATCACCGACAGGACATATTAACGCCTACTGTATAGTTTTTAAATCATTAATAAACCGCACCTCATGCAATGATTTCAATGCAACTGCAGAGTCTAGACACGTTAATTTCCTTTTCGTATTTGTTTGTATAATCTTCCTTATCATGAGATTTGCAGAGTCTTCGAACGTAGATCACAATGTTACTTATATTTAGTATGGCAATATAGTTCTTACAGTTTTCGTATTATAGGAAAATAGTAGATGCTTTCAAAATACGGCCTAACAGTGCTGGAAATGACATATAACAAGAGAAGGGCCTCTTTAGGAGAAATTATCATGAAGGTTTCACAATCTTTTGTGGAGCATGTGAGACACAGTCTTAAGTCGGTCTCTTATGCAGTAAAAAAGTTCATGTTCATTATTCTACATTGGTGCATCATGCCCTACATTTACAGAAAGGTGCAGTTGATTTCAAGACCCATTATCTGCAGTCATTGTCATCACCTTCTGTTCCTTCACCACTCTGAGAATAGCTTACCAAAATATGGATCTAGATTATCGTATTTCGCACTAAATTCACTCCCTTCTGCATCTATGGCATCCTGAAACCAGTCACCAATGCTAGGAGCATCAACCCCTAAGACCATGATGCCTTCATCATCCACAAAAAAAAGAATCAAATTCTAAAGTATGGATGCTACCTAGGATGTTGTATGCACCCCAGCCCATAGTCAAAGGAGTGTTATTTGTAATTACCCACATCCAAGGAAATAACCTTCACTCACAAAAATTAACAACCAACTTATAGAAAGGCATTCAGATGCGCTGCTGTGTTGGGTGACGGATAAAGCAATTATTGCAGCTTGTGCGTGAGGTTTTGGGGGGTGAACTAACGCTGTTGTTATCTACTGACAGAACAAAATGTTGTACCGAGTGGTATCCCATTTCTTGTATGGCACTGGAAGAAATTAATTCGTTATAGTGATTTTAATACTTTGCTGCTTGGACAGTGGCGAAAAAGTGCGGTCTAAACTGCATCTGAGTCATGCCAGGTCTTATGTCGCCAGGAAGTGATGACGCACTGCAAGTATGGAAGTACGTAGGATTCTATACGGCAATGTAAATTACTACGCCACACAGCGGTTAATGGATGTTCACATTAAAAGTAATCTAGTGGAACAAAACTCCATTAATCACACACAGTGCTCCGTAAGTTGAAAGAGACAGGCAACAAAATGTTGCCAGGAAGTTACTTGAGCAATGAATGTAATTATCGAACTATGTAGGCGCTCTCCTGATACAAATCTCCCTACTTTATATAATAAAATGCCTGAAACTTTTAGAAAACGGTATGATAAAACAAAGAAAACAGAGACAGAAACCCAAAACTGTCATTAATTTTCAACATAATTTCCAGTAACCGATGTGACGCGGTAGGGAGGTCTTTCGGGAGTGGTAAGGTGTAATTTAACAACACTGTATACACTTTGACAATAGTTTATTATAAAAAACAATGGAACACATTACAATCTGTAACATAAATAATTTAATGGTGGGAACAGGGATGACTAGTAAATAAGGGAGTTAAACCCAATGATCACTAAATAAGTAAATGTAATCCTTAGACTACATGGGAGCAAGGTGATAATTAAAAACAAGGAAAGAAACAAAGATGGCCTCACATTGGCGGACCCAAAATAAACCAGCTTTTCTTTTCGTATTATAGTAATTCGCAGCAAGTATTAGTAATTGCCATATGGCATTGGTCGGTAACAGATAATTACAGGAAAAGATCTTCAATTGACCGAACAAATAACTACGCCAACCAATTCCACCGACGGCTTAAGGTCCAATGGTAATTTCCGAACAATGCGTAGCCTTCCAAGTAATTGCATTGTACATACAAGTGTGTTTAAGGCAGAAGGTGGCTCACCCCTAAAGATCAGCTTATAGCAACGTTGATAAATCTTATGTGAACAAAAATTCAGTACTCAAAAAACTTTAATAACACTTAAGACTGGTACAGGATAACAGAATTAACAACCGGCGGTCGCACAAACAAATTTTACAGTGGGCGAAGATCCTTTAGGATTAACATGAAATTAGGTTAAGAAAACAAGATGCACATCGGTAATTACTTTAAGGTGCATTAAGGTTACGTCCAGACTCACCTACGCGGGCAGGGAGGCTATCAGGCTGGTATACAGAGAGATCCTCACAGCGCAATGACTAGTCGAAAGACAAGGTACGAGGCATGAAGGTCGTGCCATCTTCAAGGAAAACTGCCCAGAACGCACAAGTCTAAGGGAAACTAATTACTCGTATAAATACGAGGGAAGTTCGTTAAGTAATGCAGCACATTTCGGTTGAAAAAATGCGGAATTTCTTGTGAATCATCGTGGAACATTCCCGCTTCAGTTCCTACAGTTTCTTGACCTTCAGATAAATGGAGCTTTTAAGGGAGGCGCGTTCCATGCAGAATGCTATCACTGAGTTTCTTTTTGTGGAAAATCAGAGCATCGAAATTATTCGTAGACGCTTGAAGAACGTCTACCGAGACCTCTCAACGAACAAACGCACGGTGAGTCGTAGGGCGATTCCGTCTGATCTCGCCCTTGCCGGGCGGGAGCATACAGCTGCACCTCCTGTTTTTTTTTTTTTTTTTAAACTGCAGACACTCTCATCCTGTGTGATCGACGAATCACAACGAAACACCTCGCTGCACAGCTGAACGTCTTTGTTGGTAGTGCTGGCACGTGCACCAGTTGAGACATTCAAAGGCGTGCGCCCAATGGGGCACTTGGACCCTCGCCGCCGTTACAAGACCGAAATGAACAACTAAGGAGCGTCTGTGTGGAATAGCTCGGGAGCTAAAAGTCTGATAAGTTTTTGTCTAACGTCGTCACAGACTATGGAACAAGGGCTTATCACTTCGTTGTGGAAACAAGTGGGAAATCCCTGGGATGGCGCCACCCCTCCTCTCCTCCAAAGAAAAACTTCAAAGCCACACCCTCATCTGGTAAAGTCATGGCGACGGTCTTCTGGGAGACTGAATGGGTTATTCTGTTCAGCGTCCGACTCTGAAATGTACTGTGCTACTCTCAAAAAATTGAAGAAACGACTTCGACAACACCGTTGCCCGAAAAATACAAACCTCCTTCTGCATGACACCGCAAGGCTGCCACAAGTATACAGACCCAAGAGGAGCTCGCAGAACTCCATTGGACTGTTCGTCCTCATCCAACCTACAGCCCAGATCTCGCACCTTCCGACCTCCATTTCTCTGGCCCTGTTAAGGTTGCACTCCGCGGGAAGCAGTACATGGATGAATGAAGGTTACTGATGAAGCAAGACGTTGGCTCCGAACTTGATCGGTAGACTGGTACCATGAGGACATACAGACCTTCGCCGGCCGGGGTGGCCGAGCGGTTCTAGGCGCTACAGTCTGGAACCGCGTGACCGCTCTGGTCGCAGGTTCGAATCCTGCCTCGGGCATGGATATGTGTGATGCCCTTAGGTTAGTTATGTTTAAGTAGTTCTAAGTTCTAGGGGACTGATGACCTCAGAAGTTAAGTCCCATAGCGCTCAGAGCCATCTGAACCATACAGACCTTCGCAGTAAAATGGCGTAAGGTTGTCGTAGTGAACGGAGACTATGTTGAAAGATAGATTTTTGTGGCATAAAGAATGGGTAATAATAAGTTGTATTGGAATCTTGAATCAGACCAATCTGCTTTCAGAAAAAAAAAATTGTTGCGTTACTTATTGAATGCCCCTGGTATAAAGAACCCCATACCGGTGTAATATATGACTGAAATACGCAACGCCAAATCATGGATTACACTTAATCTCAGGCGGTTGCAGGCAAATGAAAAACGGCAACAGCTGACCAAATATCCAGAAAGACTCAGCTAAGCCTTTGTGTCAAGAAACGCAAAAGAAACAAATCACAATATATCCAGTATTATACAGACCGCCAGATCGGTAACCAGTTAATAACAAGGAAGTATTAGAGTCAGCTGGCCAGCTGGCTTACAAAAGTAGCTACCTGTTCCAAAGATGCACGAGGAATTCAGAAAACCAAAAATGAGCTGATGAGAGTAACAAGACAACTTTGCTGACGTGTCCTAGGTAAAACTGGATCAACTCTCCACACTGCGGACCTCAAACTCCCCATACAGCTTGTCGCACACACCCCTTATATCCCCGTGCCGCACGCCACTGCTCATGTGCCCTCTTGCGGGCTGGTGTCCTCCAGTTTCCCAGTAACGGGCCAGAGACACACGCATGTCGCGTTCGCTGTGTTATTCAGTGGTTTGGTATTTACTGTATTTACTCGAATCTAAGCCGCACTTTTTTTCCGGTTTTTGTAATCCAAAAAACCGCCTGCGGCTTAGAATCGAGTGGAAAGTAAGCGGAGGTTCTGTAAAATGGTTGTAGGTGCCGCCACAACTAACTTCTGCTGTCGAAAATATGTAGCGCTACACAGGCATGCTTTGCAGGCATAAAGATAAATACTGGCGCCAAAACCTCTGCGTCAGTAAAGAAAATTAAAAAAAGTGGAAGGCGAGCTTTTTTCTCTGCCCCGAGTTTCGACCACTGCATATTCTTACATTATCCAACAAAGTAAATACAAATTCCGTATTGTTCATCTTCGAATGTAGCAGCATTTCAATGTACTACGAAAATCCGACCTGTAAGACTATTTGGGATGTTTGTCAATATGGCTAACTCCACGTTCTGAATTTTTTCCTTCCTGTGAGAAGAGATGGTTGCTAATAGGAACTCTTATGAATTGTGAATCACATGCAGTTTCTCTTTACCATAAGAGTAATACGAATATAAACATTTTGCCATCTATTCTTTCGTGTTTGCTGCTATCTCGTTTAAATCCTGTCTGCCTAATAAACTACGAAACTAGTGTGAGACAACAGCAAACGCGGAAGAATATACATATCATGTCATGTTTATATTCGTATTATTCTTATGCCTAATAGTGATACAGTCAGAAATGAAGCACGGAAATTGACTAAATTTTTAAATCTAAGATGACTCTAATTTCTGTCCAGAATGTAATGTACAAAAGAGGCGTCTGCAATGATTTTCTAACGGAGAAATATTTTAGCTAAACTCTCGTTCAGAACATCTTCTATCATACACAATCTATTATTTGGTTCTTGTTGATCATTATCAAAGAAAGCAGCAGTGTAAGTAACAACAAATAGCAGTATCTTGCCATTGTTTCGCTAATGAGACAATTCCCCTCTTTTTTAATTGTAAGCGGCGATAGGGCGCACAAAAGCAAGCCATGCCGCGAGCGGCGACAGGTCGTAAACACACATCATCAGAATGCGACAAACAATGCATGACACAGTACAATAATGCATTTTCAGCTAGAGTGACGTAAACACCCATAACAAAGAGAACGGCACTTATCAGATCAAAGAAAAATAAGCAATCGATTCAAACCAGACGGAGCATGTGAAAAAGGAAGGGAACCCGTAAAAATACGGACGGAGCGCCTGACGCATAGCAATGGCTACCTGGTAAAGCTTAACTGCTAAGCTTACGACTCGAACCAAACTACTGTAGCTGTATCGTCATTTATTCGACCTAAATTGTGTCTCATATTACAATGAACCAGCTTTGTTTCGATTTGGAGGTGCGGCCTTAAACTTTTCTCTTCCAGTGAATTTCGAGTCTCAAATTTCAGGTGCGGCTTAGATTCGGGAAATTTTTTTTTCCTTGATTTCGAGTCTCATTTTTCAGGTGCGGCTTAGATTCGAGTAAATACGGTAACTAATTTGTAAATGAAAATGATAATCTTATTTCTTTACATTGAGTAATTACTAAGCAATTTTTTTCTCCCGGCTAAAGATTTGGTCACGTTGCTAAAAAAATCCAGGTTAAGGTTGTGTTAAAGTGTTGTCTGAAAGCTGTGTAAGTGTCACTAAATCACAGTTCATACAACAGATTCTATACAACTATTTATTATGATGGAAACAGTTATCTTCAGCAAAATGATCATTAAAACCACCGAATATCAGCCGCGCACAACACTGACGTAAGTTACCTGAAACAACATTAATCGCATCTCGCGCGTAATTTATTTCGGTTCCATACATCAGCAAGAAAGAGTTCGTTATATGGATAGTGCTATGAGCACTGTTTTTATAGAACCAATCTGATTCGAACTATTTTCATTAAAATGAGTTCGGGACCACCGGTGCACATTTAATTTTACAGATTTATGTCTGCAGAGTTGCGTAATTTGAATTTGCTGCTGAGATAATTGTTAAGATGGCGGCAGATATTGATAGAGACTTTCTATTGTTACAGTAAATTTTCTTTTTAACAGGATAAGTATTTGAAATGCTTATTAAACTTTACATTCATTTTTTGCACTATTTAGACTAATTTCATCAAGCAAACCTCTGATTTTTTTCTAAGAAACATACATAAAAACGCGATACACATCGCTATCATCAATGCCTGCACTCCTTGCAGCGGAAAAAAATAATTAACACAGATAATGCTTATTGAGAGAGGAATTAAAGTTACGAATAATTATTCACTCATATTTATAATAATAATGAAGTCTATTCTCAAGTAGCAATCAACAGATAATTACAACTTCTTAAGGGGCTCCAGAAAGGCTCAAAATCATGATAAGTTCAATTTTTACTTTTTTGCGTTTTCTGAATGTGCAGACTATTACCTTTTAATAGATATATAATTTATTCAATTCCGGAGACTACAACTATTTTTAATTTTTTTTTTTTTTTGATATGTGTTCTACATGGGCGTGACCCACTGTGGCGCTGTTAAACTGCTGTCAAATGGTGTTATTATTAACGTCCGTGTTCAACAGGTACATTTTAGTGATGTGAGATAAAGTATGTGTTGTGGCTAACCTGTGATGGTTCAATATATATCGCTGGTGTGATTGTCGATTGTTTCATGTTTATTTACTCTGTCGTTATCTCGAAAATATTCGTAATTAATTGTGTTTCTTGAGTCTCTGTTTTGTTGAAGTATAATAATGAGTAAAAGTAAAGTTATTAGAAATCCTCTGAAGGCTTTTAAGAAAAGGAGAAATGTTGGAAAGCCAAACAAGTGAGTGTACCTAACCTCTCAAGTACACCTGCCCATAGCAGTCAAAGTGGGAAAGAAAATACTTCACAGAAGAAGCTTGGTTCAATGAGTGAAAACTATGAATGTTTTATGGGCGAATCCGATGTGAATGAAATATTTGATATGTCGGTTCTCAAAGGAATTTTTTCAAACTGTGTAAGATGTATTCATTGTAGTGAAGTTGGTCTGGAACTCTCCATAATAAAGCACGTAGGACTTGCTAGTGAAATACAACTGAAATGTGATAAGTGTTCATACATGACCACCTTTCGGAACAGTGTTGCAGTAACTGCAACTGAAGAAAATGGTAGCAAACTCTACGAACACAACAACGAGCGATGCTTGCTTTAGACAAGGAACGCCTTCGGGCTGCAGACAGGGCTGTAAAGAGTCTAGAAATACAAGCAAGAGTAGAGGAACAAGAGGAAGCTGGAGGAGGAGTTTGCAGAGGATGAAGATAATCCATCCTATGGACCTGGAATGCACTAAAAAGTTAATCCAATCTTTGTCGCTCGATTCCCAAAACTATTATTTTCTCGTACTAATTACATGTTTTCTAAGGATCTTCCAAATATATTTGTTTCAAACTATCAGTAAATGTTACATAGTACCTTCTGCATAATTTAACACAGCCTTTTTCCAAAAAAACTGTATATTTCTGAATATATAAATAAAAAATTGCAAAAAAAGTTGTGAATTTTCATTACAATTGAAAAAAATCATCTTTAATAACTGAACTAAAAGTTTGTAAAATCCCTGTGTTAAGTTGTAGCCCATATTCCAATAAATAATCTGTAAAAAGTTCAACTTCCTACCTCAAATACTTTGTGAGGAAAGATGTAATTTATAAGCGTTATTTTAACATTGAAAGCATAGGGCGTTCCGGAGCCCCTTAATAGACCTCAGTTTGATATGCGTCTTGCGTCCGCAACCTACAAAAGCCAACCAACAAAAGGTAAAAACAAAGGAAGACAAACGCAGATCATAAAAGGAATTTAAAATTTTCATTGTCTTTGTATGATACACATCGATATGTCCAATTACATCATAAAATATTATATAAATAATTAATATTTATCATCGTTTTGTTTTACTGTTTTTTCACATGTCGGATAGATATCGTTTATAACTGTTAGAGTGTCCTCTCGTCGCACTGTAGCTAAAGTTTATCTCGTGGGTGTTACACACAGAACAGGAACCATTGATAATTGAGTGCCGAATTTTTCATGAACGTACGGCACAATCCTTGGCCCCCTTCCCTTAGTCGGACCCAACGGGCGTTGGAGCGGCAGGGTATGAGAGGATTCCCCAACACCCTGGTGTTGAACCACAGGGAAAAGCCAAGTCTTTCTGAGGTAGGTGAGCCGGCCGAAGTGGCCGTGCGGTTAAAGGCGCTGCAGTCTGGAACCGCAAGACCGCTACGGTCGCAGGTTCGAATCCTGCCTCGGGCATGGCTGTTTGTGATGTCCTTAGGTTAGTTAGGTTTAACTAGTTCTAAGTTCTAGGGGACTAATGACCTCAGCAGTTGAGTCCCATAGTGCTCAGAGCCATTTGCACCATTTTTTTTTCTCAGGTAGCAAGACAGAAACAGGAGGTAAACAGTAGGAGAGTAAATAAGTAAAAATGGACGCAGACGTGGCGAAGGGGTTACAAATAAATATGACGCAGCTGGAGAGCCGAGGTGGAAGCCCAAAGTGCGGAGCATCTGCGCGTGATAAGAAAGCGAACAGCAGCAAGTTATAAAGAGACAAAAGAAGGTGTAGGGGAACAGTGATGTGCAGTCAATTAAAAGTATCAATAGAGCGCACTTCTGGTTAGAGATACAAGTCTGGGAGTGGAGAGAGGAAGAAAAACCGGCCTTTGGTGCAGACAGCACTGCGTCAGGACGAGCCAATGGAGATCTCGGGACACAGTGCGTGACCATAGAGGCACCTCTGCATCTCTATCCCTGCACCCAGCTTCTGAAAGCAAGAAATTAAGTTAATATATAAACAGATCCAAATAAGGACAAGTTGCCTTCGACATTACGTCATGATATGCGCTGGCGGGGTCGAAGAGGGAAAGCTAACAGAACTTGGTAGCACGCCTGTTATGATCTCGAGGTTAGGCTCCCGGTAGCGACAGCAGTCAGTGTACACAGCAGCAGCCGACTTGGGCTGTGCAACGGGCTGTAGGCAGGCGGCCGGAGATGGTTGCTGATGGCCGTTAGTAGTAGCCGCGATACTCTATCGTTGGAAGTGTGGGCAGCAGTCTAACTGACGGGCTTCCATAAGGCAGTCGGAACGGTGGTAGTTAGTCATCGTCTGTGTGAAAGACCTGGCCATTTCGTGGGTACCTTCACCAACGCAGTTAGGGTGATCTGTACCGTCACTGAATAAACCAGAACTTGTCTGACCTGCAGAAGAGTTTATTTCCACCTACCTCCTAGTCTTGTACCTTCACACCCGGGGTTCTATCATCTTAAGCCAGATCAAAAGTCTCCCTCTCACTCAGGTCAACCGGCTAAATTCCTTTCACGAATCGTGTCGCTCAATCCGCGGCAAAACCCACGCTTGGGGCGCGACGCTGGTTCCCGGTGGTATTCTACAGTTCGTCGATGAGAGCCGTGATTAATTTACAGTGTTAGGGTCCTGGATCGGGAGACTGTCTTGGGAAGAGATCTGAACCACATTGCACAGTCCTTCCTTACTTTGCACCCAGAAGTTCTTCCAATAGACTCGGTCTCCCGGTCTTAGAGAAGACAGACGCCTATCCTTGCTACACCGAGAAGCCTCCTTCTGTTCGGCAAATGTGATATAACTTTCTGCAGATTTTCAACTATTTGACGACCTTAGGATCGTTATCTTGACAAATGAGATCATAAATCTACCACAGGTTCGAAAGCGGCGAATTAACAGTAAATGCGAACTTTATTTGGGAGGAAGTGGTCTTATGAGTTCCATGTGTGTGCACTTTCAAGGCAAAATCAAGCTACCCGATGAATATATCCCATTTCACCTGTGACTTCCTGTGACAGACGAGCAAGACCAACTTAAGACTGTTAGTCGCACGCTCCACAAAGAATTGTTCTGTGTAGTATAGGGTATCGTGAGAAGTAGCGCCGGCAAAGCAAAATCTTTCAATTCCCAGTGCACAAAAACCGGCGTATGGTCACTAGAGAGTGCTTTCTGGGTCCCAAAAACAGATAAAATGTAATTAAGATGCCTTATATTTGTAGTACCTGTCCTACTCGGTAATACATAAACGGTATTAGAAGGGAAAGGCAACAGACATCTGAACAAGGAGATACAATGTCATTACACATTTGCCAGTGATGGTTAGTGTACGTGAAAGTCTTTCTCCATATAGCACAGAGAAAGATGCCTTGGAAGTAATTTTCACAAATGAAACGTCAGCAGAAAGTTGCAATAAGAGAGAGAGACAGAGTAACACAGCCAAATCAGATTCAGTATGAAAAATTAAATCTTGGAGAACTGCAAGCATTTATAGAACTGGTGTTCTTCTTATCAATATTTAAACTAAGAAATCAAAGTTCTGAAGCACTGTTTCCAACAGAGGGTACAGATCAGGAGATATTCAAGTTTATAATGTCCCTGAAATATGTAAGTGTAGATTTATCTTGCCTTCGTTTCGATAACGTTAGCACTATGGATGTAAGGAAAGAATTTGATAAAACAGTAGCAATTTCGTGAATATTCCAAACGTCTGATGAGAAGTACAAAGTAGGATATTGAAACTGTGAATATGCATTTATAGAGGAGGTGCTCACTGGATTAAGAGAAATACGTGAATTTAGGATGAACATGCCAAAAAGCCTAGAAGGAATTGCCTTAAAATGATGGCGTCGAATGATGCACGAAAACATATTTTTAATGGACACAGTTGCAGTGGAAAATGCAGCGATGGAGAAACTATGACCAGAGAAGAAAAGTGTGTGGACGTTCAAACGCAGATTGTACTCAGCCCTTGGAAGCCTGTTGCAGGAACTAATCGCAACGTCACAATCAATAATGGTTTTCTTCAGTCAGCGAGGGACATACTAAAGAGGAATTTGACGTGTAGGTACTCTCAAAAGAAGCAAACGAGAAATTCGGAAGGACTTCAACCGTCAGCAGAATGAGAGATAGATACTTTCCTCCCTGTTCAGCTTTCATAAATACATAACGATAGTGTCACATGTACTTAAAGAGATGTATCTGAACATTTTCGATACCTCTATGCACCATGGGGCTCAAATATCAGAAGAAACTAAAAAAAACTGAAAATTATTGACTTTTTACAATTGCATCAAGGGCGGAGAGGATGCTCTTCATAATAAATGTACAGCATTCAGCAGTGCGTGGCTCGTGTTCGTGCCATATCTGATTTGACATCCTGTTTTTAGTGTACTACCACCTCGTTATGTTAATTTCGATTACTGATGTCACTGAGTTGCCGCCTTGCCTGCCCGTGAGCGGCAGCAGCGGCGTTTATCGACATTAGCCCTGTCGTATTATCTTTGCTGACTGCTGTTACTTCCCGGTTGTCGTGTGTTGAGAGTTAGTTCGGATCTGCCAGTCAGTTGGAACACGCTAGCAGTCGCGTTGGGACGCTGCAGAAGTTCAGTCGAGGCGCGGCTGCAGTGAGGTGCGGACAGCCATGACTCGTCCGACGGTTGCCGACACATATCACTTGAGTGCGGACCACCTTGGTTGGTCGTCGGTCGGTCGTCTGCTCGGGTGACGTGTGTGTTGGCCGGCGATCACTTATGGGTTGGCTCAAAGACCTACGCACAGCGGCCATATTGGCACGTGACGTCACAAACTGTTGCCCATCTTATCTGTAGCCGGCAGTCCTGTTGGCGTGTATGTTGTGTTGAAAGTGTCTGCCACGTGAAAGTGATATATATTTCATAAAGTATTCACCTACAGTTCTTCGAGGTATGGGATACAAGTGTTGCGTTCCCTTTAGCCAGGGAAATTATAAATCCATAAATGGCATGAAAGTGCACATGTTTCGATTTCCCAAATGTTTGAAGGTGAAATCGCTAGATTGCAGCTATTCTCAGACAGGAATTTGTGTCTACGCATCATTGTAGGGTAAGTAAATGACAAAAAATTTATAGCGTGTTATTTGTTTCCATTCCACCACATTTGCCAATTGTTTTTAAGAGCAGTTATATATCATGTACCAGTATAATTACTTTATTAATTCTGGACCATTGCTGCGAGGTTAATACGAAGCAACTCTGGTCACACAGAATAGTTATATTAATTAATGTGGCTCGAAAATGTTTAGTATTCCTTACCATTCCTACCAGATTATTGAGTTTCCAGCACTTTTGTTTGGAAGAGCTACAGAATGATTTTGTTCAGTTTTACATATACAGCTATTCGGAAATAATTTCAATTTGAGTGAAGTTCCTTAGAAATTTGCTTTCATGAATTTAGTATCCGACAGATTAAGCAGTATGGAAAGCAGAATTTCGATGTAAGTGTATTGTGGTTAAATTAACAGCATTCTGTGACACTAATTTTAGTCAAGGATATAGGAGAGACAATCTTCCCATTTTTAAGGTTCTAAAGTTCTGGTGAAACAGGAAAATAAAATATTTTTTGGGTTTTCTGATTTATTAAACACTACGTCAGTAGGTACTCCATTTCGTCGAATGATTTTAGATTCGTGTGAGGTCAGCAAATTTTTAAATGGAAAGGAAAATTTTTCGAAAATAACCCGGGGAAACAAATTCTTTAACTCTGTAGGAGCTCCAGCTGCTTTCTTTAAAACCGCAAACCTCTGCTTGTTATTGCATATTGCCGATTTTTTACTGCAAGAAAACATAGTTCCTGAGGTAAAAGACAGAATTTGAAATTAGTTTGTATTCCAGCCTAGAAACGCGTATTTAAGGCAAATCGTCAAAATAATTTTACATCTTGAAATATCATAGGGTGGTTTTGTTCAGTTACTTCACGCAATGATATGAATTTCGATACTTACATTACATGGCGGTGTAGAAGAGGAAAGCACGAGAATTCCTATGCGGCCTCAGTTCTAAAACTCGTAAAGTTCGTACAGCTGCAGAGTGCTTGAGCGTTCCGGTACAGACCCGGCCATCAGCATGTGACGTCACTAGTGTGCGCCCAGGACTGTAGTCTAGGTGGTGTTGGTTGGCTTCGTGTGCTGCCTCGGTATTCGTCCTAGTTATTGTACTCTAACTGCCATTAGTATTGCCTACATCTTCGTGCAAGTGTTCGTGAAACTGTGTGTAGTTTATGTGATTTCGACTGACATTTAAAATGCTGTCGACGTGCTGTTCTGCGGCAGTCGGTCGGTTGGTGTGGATCAGCCAGGAAATATCCGCGCGGCCCAGTGGGCGGTCTCTACGTAGTGACGGAGTGTGTGGGAGCTGTTCTGATTGCTGCGGGGTTCGTGGCTCACCGAACCAGGACATCAAAGTTGAGTGGTGATTTAATTACAGAATTCAGATTGTCATATTGTGCGCGTTGGTTTCCATGGTAGGCTGTTGGGGGTATTCCAGTGAGCAACAGCGAGTGTTGGAGTTGGCGAAAGTTTGGCCACCATCCAGTGGAGTTTAACTCAATTTTGGATATTTGAAGTCCAAGTGCACCAGCGGAATATTCTGCCTTATGGCCGTTAGCATTCCGGTTACCTACCCTTGCCGCTGATGTAACATTCAGGCAGTGTCCTTTCCTCACCGTGTTGTCGCTGTCTAACACGTGTGTGTACTTTTGACAGCTGATGCATACTTGGTTGTGGGCGGCTATGCCTTTTACCTTTTGGGGCATGGAGTTCCTTGTGTACTGGTTGTGTGTAAAGCAAGTCGTCTTGACAGTGGGTCCGTTGACTGTCTCTTGGTTGGGTTCCAAGAGGATCGGATATACTTAGGCCGATTACCTGTCTCCCGTAAGAGAATGGCATATACTTATTACTCAAAATAGCTGTTTTTTAGTGAGTGGGTAGAGCCCAACATCAGACGTTATGTTTTTATGTCTCTATGCTCGACTTCGAATATGAGGAGTCTAGGAATCCTGTGTACTGGGTTCGCTAGACAAACAGTTCAAACAAATCGTATTAATGAGTTTTATTACAAAATGGAAACAAACAATACTTAAATCTGCGATTACACAGATGTGTCACAAGCAAAGGGCGACACACGAAATAATCTTTCTTCAGTAAAGACAATCCTAGGTCACTGCTATACAAGTCACTAGTCTTGAAGCTACTATTAGACCAGTCGGGCGCGTCGCTTATGTCCTCTTCCCACAAGATCCGCTGCTGTCGCGTTGTCGTCCTGGAGGCAGTCGGTCAGCGTGCGAGTGGCTAACGTGTTCTCACAGCCTTCTCTTCTCTGTCGTTCCCGACTGGTGTTTCAGCGCTTGACATTACACCATATAGTATTCCTCCCCCCCCCCCCCCCCCCTTTAAAGCTGCGGCTGAAGGGGACGTCAGACTTCCAATCGTACCCCACAGTCCGACCTGAGATCTGGTGGAAAGGCCCCCGAAAAACTCCCAGAAGGGTAACGTCCACCTCCTGAGGCCCATACGAAGATGTAGAAGGCATTGGCTGCTGCGGCTTAGGTGTATCCAGCTCCATCGGTAGGACGAGAGGAAGCGAAGACTACATGGGATCGTTTCGTGTTGTCGTGATGACATCCTCTAGCGGTTGCTGTGACCGAGTGTCCTCGGGACCCGTGGTTCTGGGGGAAGAGATACAGAAGGATCACCGTGCACATTCCGGCGCGAAATTTCATTGTGATGTCGGCGCTGCAAACCGTCTCGCCGAGACGTCATCTGTTCTATTTGCGTGTACATACCCTGGCAAACACAGTATCGACGCGCTAACTGTTGCGTACGAACGATCCACCAGTGTCCTTGGTGAAGTAACTACAACACTTATTTTTGCAAATCTTTGGGGACCAACACACGTGACCGTCCAAGGTCATTTTGAACAACAATGACGCCTTACTGCATAGCGAGGCTTTGTTGACGTGCAAAGTATCTGCTCACTACATTCTTTACGCTATGCAATGAGCGAGGCCGAGATGTGCGTATGTATTGTTGCAAAATTTTAAAAATCTGAGTCACCTTATGCGGCCAATGCAATTTTGTTATACTTCAGAGAGAAGATTGAAGCAATTCAGAATCGTGAGCATCGATGTAACAACAAGAAGACGCAGAAGCGTCAAAGTCTGTATCATGGCCAATGGGAAGACGTGAAAGAGGGTCCGCTTTAAGATGTTGAGCGGCCGGACGGTATCGAGACAACAACAAAGCCCATCTTTGCAAGTTTTGGGCAGTTCGTACAGGAACCTTCTTCGTCAGATGAAACAATGACTACAACGACTTGTGATCCGTTAGTAAGCAGAATTTTCGGCCGTACAATTAGTGGTGGAGTTTGGTGACAAGATACACAATAGCCCATGACTCTTTCTCTGTTCGTGAATGGTAACACTGAGGCCTGTCTTTATCACAGAATCCGTGCGAAAGTACCGCACCAGTTCTGTAAGACGAAACGTCAGCTGGCAATACAACCGGTTTGTCAGGATCAAGGTGAACCATGCATCGATCACTGAGCAATGCGGCGTTCAGCTTTCGGAAAGCTTCTTGTCACTCACCTGTCCACACAAAAGGGACGTTCTTGCGACGAAAGCGATGCAATGGAGCTGCGGTTTGTGTAGCATTCGGCATGAACCGAATATAATAGTTCATTTTCGCTAAGATTGGCTGCAGTTCTTTGTTATTGTGAGGAACTGGCAGGTCTCGTATGACTAACAAATGTGACTGAAGAGGATTTACATCTTGACTGCTTAAGACGTGAACAAGATACTGCAACTCAGGTTTAAAAAATCACACTTGTTTTATCTGCACTTCAGTCTTGCAGCAGACGACACATGAAACCAAGCATACAAATTTGCAGTGTGTTCTTCAGGTATGCTACGTGATACGACAGTATCGTCCAAATAGTTAGAACAGTTTGGTACTTGAGCAGTCAGCTGTTCCAAATACCGTTGGAAAATGGCGTGTGCGGAAGGCAAACGGTAGTATTTATACAAGCCCAAAAGAGTGTTCGCAACACACACTTTTTGAAATTCTCCATCCGTTGGTATTTGAAGATATGGGTCGTACAAATCAAATTTTGAAAAGCAGCCACCAGCGACTAATCTGTCCATGAGATCCTCTGGGCATGGAAATGGACAAGTATCAACTACTGATTTTTGGCTAACTGTAGGCGAATGTGACCTGAAGGTTTGGGGAGCAGAACCAGTGAACTTACACTTCGACTAGCTTGTATGGGCGCAATAACTCCCTTTCGTGCATTTTTTTTAAGTTTAGCAGCGACTTTGTCCCGTAGTGGAATGGGAACTGTTCTGGTCTGACAAAATTTCCGCTGAGCATTGTTATTCATAGTAATATGTGCAACATAATTGTTGACCTCGATTAAACCTTTCAGAAAGCTGCACTGTCTTTGTCATTGAATGCAATCACTGACAACACATTGTTGTGAATTATAAAGCCAAACAAATCAAACGAATCAAGACCAAATATATTCTCACAACCACGTGATTGTAGCACAGTAAAAGTCACAGTCTGTATATCCGCGCAATACATGGTAGGCAAAGTACATTTTCCGAGAAGGGGAATGTCTTGATCATTATAAACCATCAGATGCGTGCTGGTTTTAGAAAGGTGTGGGGAGCCTAACAGTTCATATGTGTTAGGATTCATCAATGTAACAGAGGCACCTGTGTCCAACTGAAATTTCACACGTTTTCCACTGATGCGCAACTGAACAAAAAGTTTGTTGGACTGGCGTAGCACTGAAAAACTACTCTCTTTGTAGTTTTGTTAATGCCCTTAACAGCCTTTGAATACAGTGCATAGATTACAGCGGCCTTGTGACTAAATATTTGTGAGTGGGCGGAATTCTTATGTTTGTCACATTGTAAACACACGAATTGTACGTGACGTTTCCTTCACAAGCGTAACTGTGTGCTTGTCTGGATGGGCAGTCGTAGAGTTTGTGCCATGAATGGCAAGGAGGGGAATGACTTAACTCTGTTCGCCTGTTTAGGGTACTGTTTACGCGGCATGGGGCGTGCTTGCTAAAGATGCCTGGGCCAGTCGTAAGCTAAGAACGACTCAACCTGACAAATTGGTGGCTGCTCAAATTTATCATCCGCTACGGCACTTGAATCATACTAATCTAGGACTTCCAGTACATTATGAAATGATGGATCAGATTGCTTCAGAATCTGTCTTCGTAGTTTGACATCAGTTACATTGTACACGATCACATGACCCCTGCAAATGTGTTACCCACTCACGGTAAGTTTGTTCTGACCTTTCTCTGCAACGAAAGATTTGGTACCTAGCTGCCACCACACTCACTTGTTGGTCATAATAGCAAAACTTGAACCCGATCATAAGAAAGTTGGCGTTAGGAAACAATTTCTGAAAGACGCGAAAAACGGTACTTCCTACTGTGCTCGAAAAGTAATGTAGTTCCACAGTACCTGGTACGTTTTAAGCAGTTAAGTGTGCTTCATACTGTTGCAACCACTCGAACCATTCCTCTCCTTTTTCATTAAACTTGCTTCTATTGCTTGCAGCTGAGGCGCCTGGGCAAGGCGCGGGAGAGGTGGGTTGCTCATTGTGGAAGAGTCAAATGCGATAAGCAGACAATTCAAGCAATAAAAATAACTACACAAGCAAAGAAAATTTCTGTAGCGCCCACCTGAAAACGCTGAATAACATAAACACCATGAGACACTGTTAAAACAAGTAAACACACCTCACCAAAGAAAATACAGGGTAGAATTAAAGCTCCAGCAAAACACAAAACTCCACAACAAAAGAAAACAGTAGCGGCTAGGCGCTGGGATCTCTTAACATATCGTCGCCAAATCTTATTTCCCAATGCTTGTCGTCGAATATGAGGAGCCTAGGAGTCCTATGTACTCGGCTCACCAGACAAACAATTCAAACAAATTGTTTTAATGAGATTTATTACAAAATGAAAACAGAGAATAGTTAGCGATTACACAGATGTGTCACAATCAAAGGGCGACAAACGACATAATCAAGTTTCTTCATTATAGAAAATCCAAGGTCGCTGCTATATACGTCACTAGTCTTGAACTTACTATTGAACCGGGCCGCGACCAGTCGGGCACGGCGCTTTGTCCTCTTCATATAGGGACTGCTGCAGTCGCGTTGTCGTCCTGGAGAGGGGACGGTCAGCGTGCGATTGGCTGACGTCTTCTCACAGCCATCTCTTCTCTCTCGTTCCCGACTGGAGCGCCGGCGCTTGACTTTACACCGTAACATATGTAACAAAACAGATATATCCAAGGTTACCAGCTCATTTGAGCCTCGCGTCGGCAGCACTTTTGGAAATACACAGAATTAGACAAGAAACCGAATTTAGAACTTCCAAGAATGAATAACGTTTGGTGAGTCCGTAAGAGTTATCTAAAAGTAAATGGAGCAAGCGAAACATCAAGCATTTCACTGACATGAGAGCCTGTATCTTGTAAAACTCTCTCTTTGTACATAATATTTTTTAATGTCAGTGACGTTATGTTTCATGTTAAATACTGCCATATTCATTCGTTTAATCACTTGAGTGGTTGAAGGAATAGAACAGTTCAAATGACTCTGAGCACTATGGGACTTCTGACGTCATCAGTTCCCTAGAAGTTAGAACTACTTAAACCTAACTTACCTAAGGACATCACACACATTCATGCCCGAGGCAGGTTTCGAACCAGCGACTGTAGTGGTCGCGCGGTTCCAGACTGTAGCTCCTAGAACCGCTCGGTCACTCGGGCCGGCTGATGAAGGAACAATTATGAGAGCTATGCGACGTGTGTACCTTAGTCGCTGCTCGTGATGGAGTGTGTTACAGCGTGGAAACGTGGGTTTCTATTGTCTTGTACGTCATATACGTAGATGAGCTGTGAATTGTGGAACAGCCAGTTCACGATACTTTGAGATCATAATACCTATTTCTGTCCTTCAGTCCTTTAAAGAGGAGATTACTTTGCTTTCATTTCTTTATCTGAAACATATTATTTCGTAATTATGACAAAATAATCTTATAACATGATTGGCTCTAAACGGAAACCACGGGACTGTACGGATCTGAATTGAAAACTGACAGACTACGTTGGAATTGGTTGCATCAGAAGAAAGATATTGTAACATTACGAGTCAAGATAGCTGTAACGGAACTTGAATAGCATAAAGTTATCTTTAAAAATGCACGCTGCGCGATTTGTTACGATTTGGTCGGTCATAATGATAGTAGCATGCTTTTGAATACCATTAAAATATAACGGCGATACCTGTTTAGTGTTATTGGAAATAATATGTAGTAAATTAATGAGTAAGATAGCCGATCCTATAAGAAGAGGTAAAATTGGGCATATTAAGGTGTTTTGCTTTATATCGACTAAGCCGATGATACGGCGTCATTTTTTTCCGTTTACTCTTAGAAAACAAACAAGTAAAGAAGTGCTAACTGTGCGTTGTGAAAAATATAGGGGCGAATTTTAAATAGCTACAGTGTATAATCAGACTTACAAATGGACATTAAGTTATCAGAAATAGCGGATAGCGAAGTGTGGTCATTAAACTGAGTACACCTACAGGGCGGGCAGTTCCGGGATAAGTCTATTCGCATCTCACGAGGGACGCGGTATTGAGACCGTTTTTTTTTTTTTTTTTTTTTTTTTAATTATATCGCGGAGAGCGGGCTTCAACTTATAAAAAGGAGAAAAGCTGTATCATTATCATTGACTGTTGGTGTCAAGCAACCAAAACCGTTCATCAAAGGGTTTCGGTGAATGAGTGGTGAATGCGAAATGAAACTGTGAACGAAGTTGTTAAATAAAGCAGAAGAGGCAAGACAGTTTGGTCGTATCTGTTATTATTCCATAAACTGTAACATTTCTTCTCGTTGTACGAAGTCTTTATAGACTATCGTTATGACAATTTGTTTTGAAGGGATCTCGTTACGAGTTAAGTTTTGTGGACCTGGTCAAGAGGTGATAATTCGTAGATTCTAACTACTGCAGCTATTCTGGAATCAGGTGCTACCGTGACCGTTGTGTGTTGTCAATGGCTTAAGGTCATCATATCTCATGCTCTAAGATCGACGCGCCTTTTCTCTTGGTATAACGGTGTCTCACGGTACCAACGACATCGATATTTCGTAATTATGACAAAATAATGTAATAACATGACTGTCTCTAAACGGAAACAACGGGACTGTACGGATCTTAATCAAAAACTGACTGACTACGTTGGAATTGGTTGCATCAGAAGAAAGATATCTCGCGTGAATTGGTACTGTAGGCGAGATTTCCATCTGGATTAAGAGGGAGACCGTCATCGGACGTATTGCAATGAGCTCTTTAAAATTACTTTACTTTATGTAATGATGAAAATTGTAAGACTGAAGCGTATCGTAAGGTGTATGAGAAGGCATGTAATGACGACTGCGCAAGTTCGGGATTTTTTTCCAGACCAGTTATGACTTTTTTCGAAGAATTAAAATTCTACGTGGCGCGCTGTGCAATTGTAATGGACAACTCTTATTCCGAAGTGAATACTGCCAAAGTACTGTGCTAGCATTCTAACCACCGGTGTCAGAACATGGTTAATATCGTGAACTGGCTACAAAGAGTGATTCTGTTGTGTAGATGAAAGTCGTACGTCAAACCGCATTTAGCACGGACTTAGTGGAGTAAAATACACAAGTGGCTGCATACCAAGGTTTTCATTCTGATGTTTTCCTTCAATCGGTAGTTAGCCAGACCTGGAGCCTGAAAACATTCAGCACTCTGTCGACACAAATAGTGTGACTAGTTTTCGTTGTAGATTTTCTGAAGCAGAACGTTATTCGTCACATCAGGCAAGTTGTTTGATGGAGAGGACGATCACCAAAGGTGAGCGAACCTTTTAATGTCGCTTCTCTACGCGAACTGCAATAGCTCCCGTTAGTAATGACTCAGTAAATACTATTCCAAAATCAGGCGTTCCTTATATGAAACCAATTAGTGTACGTCCGTGACTCTAACGCTAAACCTTGCCTATCGCGAAAAGTGTTCAAAGTTAGGTAGTACATTTGAGACTGTGAGGATGGGTTTTGAATAGTGCTGGATGTCTCAACTGACAATAGCATTCATTAAGAAAGGTAATGTGTTCTAGTGCCTTTCCGGTACACTGTTAAGTCCGTCAGGAAAGTTCTAAAACTCCACTCCGCCACCCGTTTTACATTTCTCATTGTAAATATTTACCGCGTATCCTCCTCCACCACAAGTGCCACTCAACAAAGGCCGTTTAAATAGAAAGAGCAACGAAAGCCCTCAGTCTGCCCTAGACTGTGTAATTACTGCAGGCAAGTGATCCATCTGGTTTATTACACAGCAGACTGCAACGTGAAACATTTCACCCTGAGCGATGAATGCGTCACAACAAAATATACGAGCTCTCGTCTAGTCGTAATTTTCCGCAGTACGTAAACCTAAGCATTCAGCTCTGGGAACGGGTGCAATATATTACCAAGTAGAACTGTTGAACTAATGGTTGCCTTAGTTTTACGGCAGCAAGTGCCCATAAAGGAGATACACTTCCATTCCATTACGTTTTTCAGGCTGTTGCGATGCAGCGAAATGTTGATTTCTTGGGAAGATTCATTAAAGTATCACTCGTTGGGCCGGGAATTACCTCTCAGTACAGACAACTGCATCTTCTGGTTGTAAACACCAGCTTTAGATATTGAAATTTTAGGAAGTCTTCTAATGCTGTTGCGACGGCTCTGTGACTTAACTGATGATTATCTGACGGTAACTGGAACTGGACGGAATGGACAGTGTCTTGAAAGGAGGATATAATATGAACATCAACAAAAGCAAAACGAGGATAATGGAATGTAGTCGAATCAAATCGGGTGATGCTAAGGGTATTAGATTAGGAAATGAGACGCTTAAAGTAGTAATCGAGTTTGGCTATTTGTGGAGCAAAGTAACTGATGATGGTCGAAGTAGATAGGGTGTAAAATTTAGACTGGCAATGGCAAGGAAAGTGTTTCTGAAGAAGAGAAATTTTTTAACATCGAGTATAGATTTAAGTGTCAGGAAGTCATTTCTGAAAGTATTTGTATGGAGTGCAGCCATGTATGGAAGTGAAACGTCGACGATAAATAGTTTAGACAAGAAGAGAATAGAAGCTTTCGAAATGTCGTGCTACAGAAGAATGCTGAAGATTAGATCACGTAACTAATGAGGAGGAATCTAATAGAATTGGGGAGAAGAGAAATTTGTCACATAACTTAACTAGAAGAAGGGATCTGTTGGTGGGACATATTCCGAGGCATCAAGGCATCACCAATTTAGTATTGGAGCAGCACGGAGGGTAAAAATTGTAGAGAGAGACCAAGAGATGAATACACCAAGCAGATTCCGAAAGATGTAGGTTGCAGTACGAACTGGGAGATGAAGAAGCTTGCACAGAATAGAGTAGCATGGAGAGCTGCATCAAACTATTCTCTGGACTGAAGACCTCAGCAACAACGAGAGGGCGTAAGAACCGGGACAGCTTGTTTGTATCCCAATTACTTAAGATTATTGTAAAGTAATCAGAGCGGCGAGAACTGCAATAGAACAAACTCCCATCGTCATGTCAAATACTCTATATCGATGTGTGTATACAGATACGAAGTGACTGAAAAGGCAACAGATTTCAGTTGTTTGTAACTGCCCAACTGTGAAAGATAGAAACTCACGGTGAATGTAACTGGATAGAGGAAGGTTCAAAGTTTTATTTTCGCACAAACGCTGTGCCATAGATTCCACATGAGCATCATGCGTTGCTCGAGTCCGTTACATTGCACACAAGAATCAACCTACCCCTGTCTAATGCTTCGACAGCTTCAACAGTTAGGTTTCCCACCTTTTCAATAGTAGCTGCCGTTGACGGTTCAAAGACTATCTTTTATGTACCCCCAGAGAAGAAAATCGGAACTTGTGAGATCTGGTGACCTGTGAGACCAAACGGAAAGAATAACATCCTGTTATCCATCTCATCCAATTCAACACTGCTGGTTGCTGTTACTAGGATAACGCCGAACCACAAGGTAAAAGTGAGGGGGGCAGCCGTCATGCATACAAATGAAATCATTGGACTCTCCGTTAAGTTGATGAAACAACAAATTTTGCAACACCTTCAGGTATGACGTTCCTATCACAACTTCCTTCAGAAGTAAAAAAGGTCCACTAACTTTGTAAAAAGAAACGGCACAAAACACGTTCGGTTTCCGTGAGTATTTCGTGTTCGATGTTGTGAACCCCACGTTCTTACGTTATAGCGGTTTCGTTTACTCGACAAATAAATAGTCGATTCGTCAGAAAAAATGAGAAGTTCGAAAAAAGTAACCTCTGTCGTATCATGGAGAACTGAAATTCAAAATTCATGTCTACTGCTATGGTCGCCGGCACGCAATTGCTGCAGCAACTTGTAAGGCGTCATAAGGAGCCGTCGCTTCAGAATACACCGCACCGTTTCTTGAGAAAATTGGCCTAGCCGTCTTGTGGACCTCCAAGGGCTCCGTGTGGACTCATCACCGATACGCTTGACATTATCACCAGGAGTGCGTGGACGACCACTGCTCTTCCCTTTGCATATGCAACGAACATCCAAGAACTTTCTACGCCAATAATAAATCTGCGTGTGTACAGGCGGCTTGTTGCTGAATCCACGGCGGAATGCCCTTGCACTTAAAAACAGAATGACTTCGCACAAATTCCAAAGCACAAAATGATTTTTCTTGTGATATAGTCGCCAAGTCACTACAAAAAAATAATAGCGCAGCTCTGTTGTGACTTTCAACCTTCCTTTATCCAGTGATATGCACTATGTGTTTCTATCTTTTACAGTATGACTGCAATAAATAATTCAAATCCGTCTGTCTTTTTTAATCGCCCGAAGACACAATCGTCTGTAGGTTAAGCCACTTATAATGTCATGATTCTATGGGGTATATCCTTGAAAGTTAGCTTGAATTTAAGTGATAGCCAGGAGCCACTCTACATGTGCCAAGTATTTGTGCAAGTAAAGGACTCAGTTAAAAAAAAAAAATAAATAAAAAAAAAAACACGTTCTGGCTCTAGTTCACAACAGAGACGGACAATGGATTTGCTGTTGAGGGAAAACCTAGCGATGTAATGAGATGACATAATGGGGCACCATCGTGTGGTGGCAGTTACATAGTTTTTAATATTAGTCACGCAAAGGAAAATCAGGGAATGATGGAGGGTCGTATGGAATTTAAATTACGATAATAATAAGTATATAATTATATGTGGTGGGATACACTGAGACTGGCGTGCTCCTGACAGAAGTTAGCGCCAGTAAGTTTATCCTTTTTTTTATCTTTTATGTTGGTCCGGTCAACTGCCACCTTATAATTTGCTGCTTTCATTGCTCTGATTTTATGAACTAATGGGAGAGCAGTGCCACTACTAGAGTTTATTTTGTTTCGTAATGCTATCGTCTTTATTTCATGCTTTTCTGTTCTTTTCTGAAAGATTCACAACAATCGCCATAGCACTTTCAACTGTTCCACTATCCGCCATCATGTATTTATAGCTGGTTAACAGTGAAACTGTGACAGTGGAAGATCAATACATAGAATTCCACAGTGAAGAAGTTGATAAAAAAGAAGTTGTAAGTGAAACATAATGTAAATAGAAACACACACACACACACACTCACACACACCCTTTTACATAAAATTATTTAATTTCAGACATAGCCAAAACAGTTTCGGAATAATAATTTTTGAGTAAATATTTTATCTCCAGTAAGTTGTATCTGTTTGCAGATGACAAACCGTAAAAATAACATTAATAGAAAAACCACATCATGTGATAAAACGTATGAACACATAATTTCATGTGCTCTTAAATAATCTGTAATTACGACTTAAAAACAAATATTTACATGTATATGAACAGGGAATAACATTCTTTATGTGTGACAGACATAATATTAAAAAAATCCACTGATAATACTGCAACTGCAGTGAAACATGTTTGGGATAAAAAACATAATTGTATTTTGCTAGAGGAGAGCCCCATTCAAAAACATATGTATTGTTAAAGCAAACACAGACAAAAGAGCTTCAACCTTAAGATGATTTTCTGAAGTGGATTATTATCTCACAATAAATAACATTGCTCACAAGTTTTCTAATGAAGAACAGTTGCCATGGAAACATCGCCTGGCTGCATTTCTGAAATATAACCCGATACTCTGCGTTAGGAGCCCCGAAACAACAAGAAATGACAAGATTACCTTGTACTACTGAAAAGATGTTATGAGATATTCCGAAAAACCCGAAGGTTTTTCTATTTTTTGTATGACTTAATATAAAATCGGATATATTCAGAGAACACAGATGAAACACGAATCACAACAGTAGAACAGCTGGGCCTAATACCTGCTGTACAAAAGAACTTTTCTCGGTGATAACTGCGTTTTCTTTAAAGTGTATTACTAATTTCGTGTGTACCTTGGTTAACCAAAATTTATGTCCGATTTTACTATTTGCCAAATGTGGGTAACTAATCTACTGCCATTACCCTGTGTTACTGGAAAGTGTCGTTTAATTCAAAGGGTTCATTTCGTTTTAATTTATTATGTTATCCAGCGTACATACCAGGCCTGTGAAAATTAATAAGAATAAATTAGAAAGAATAACGTACACTCATGTTTGGGTGCTTTCTTCAAAATAAATTTTATTATCATCTTCGGTTTGCCTACAGTGTGCTTGTAGCCTCTGATGGAATTAAATGGTCTGTGGGGAGATGAATTTGTCTGTAAGCCTTTGGTAGTCCTGACAGTTTTAGCTTGAATTTGAAAAGTCTCGTTCATTAAGGAAATATCTTAAAAAGTCATCTGAGTCTGCAATTTAACTGAAAGAGCTATACCGGAAATTAGTTCGTGCTCCTAGACAATTAAGTACAATGCAATTCTCGAAACTTCACGGTACGTCAGTATTTTAGAATTTTAATCAAACAGGAATTAGATTTCCAATGACTGCAGCACATTCCATACAGTACACAGGTTAACACTTGAAAGTGCACTAACTTGCGGAAAAATGTAGTTAGAGAGGAGGAAATTGACACACGTGTCGGGAATGACAACAGGTTTTATTGAAATCGGAAACGTGCCCGAAACCGGTCCGACATATACCAGTGGACAGCAACATGTCAGTGACGTCCAACTGGACACGTGTATAAAATAAACTGTAGTGAGAGAGGGAGTCAGACGCGCCAGTAATCGCGGTCGCGGTACGTTCACTTTAAAGGAAAATTGTGTCGCTGTACTATCAGAGCAGAGAATCTGCCGCTTTACGGTCCTGTCTCCACGAGAAAGCTATTCTGACAGATAAAAGCCACGTGAAAGTGTTTCTGTGAAGAAAATGATCACGAAGTTTGTAGCCATGGCTTATTCATACCATCGGACCTGTAGTGGGCGACCTCTGCTCGTACAGTTCAGGAAGAAACGTAGGCTCTGGTGGGCTGGTCTTGGCACAGTGAAGTCGGTGCTCGTCAAGTCGCGAGTCGCACCGACATTCCTCGCACTACTGTTTGGAGGGCGCAGCCTTCAGTGGTGTCCGTATACAATACAGCGTCATCATGAATTGTTAGCCACCGATTTTGTGACGTGGAGAGCATTTGCGGTGTGGGAACTTAAAAAAATGGTGGAAGATGAGGCTTGATTATCGGACGTGTTGTGGACCGACTAGCCCCATTTCACACTCCAAGCGCCTGGTAACATCCACATGTCGGAGCCTACACAAAACCATGGCTGGCTACGTTCTTTACGGACATTCTCCAAGTGGGTAACATTCCTCCCCTACTGAAACGAGCAAAGATCATCGCAGTCCTGAAACCTGGTAAACCAGGCGATAGACCAGAGAGTTATCACCCCATTGCCATTCTCAGTATGGTCTATAAATTACTAGAAAGACTGCTCCTCAACAGAATAGGCCAAACTATACTAAAAAAAAAACCTATCGAACAAACAGGATTCCGTCCCTATCGCTGCTGTACAGATAAAGTCCTATCACCGATAAATTATATAGAGGTGGGGATGCAGAAGAAACATAAAGTAGCTGCTGCATTCATAGACCTAACAGCAACCTATGATACAGTTTGGAAACAGGGACTCATGTACAAATTAATCTGTGCCGTCCCCTTGCAAGAAAATAACCAACCTCATTGACGATATGTTGTCAAATAGTTCCAAGTAATAATGGGGCATGAGAGAAGTAAACAGATGAAACTCAATAGTGGACTCCCACAAGGCTCTGTCCTTGCGCCCCTTCTTTTCAGCCTTGATATCGCTCAAATGCCTGCAACCATATCGCGCAAATTTGGTTCTGCTGACGACTGGGCTCTGGCAACAGCCCACAAAATTATAGAAACTGCCGAAGATATCTTTACGAGTAACCTAGGGATTCTCAGCGAGTACTTTAGAAAATGGAGGCTACAACCTAGTGCTACAAAGACGGAAGTATGTGCCTTCCATTTGACAACAAAATGGCCAAGAGAGAACTACATGTACACCTAGACGGGAAAATACTAAATCACAAAAAGGACCTTGAGGTTACCCTAGGTAGGACACTAACATTCAAAGAACACCTGATGAAAATTGCAGCGAAACTTAAAACACGCAAGAACATGTTGCAGAAGCTCTGTGGCACCTTAAGAAAATCCGCACTTAGCTTGGTGCATCCAGTGGCAGAAAATTGTGCCCCAGTGTGGCTCAACAGCAAACACACACACATGGTAGATTGCCAACTTAATGCAACAATGCGTATTATATCAGACACAATCAGGCCAACTCCTGCAGTGTGGCTGCCCGTTCTCAGTAACATAGCCCCTCCTAACCTGCGCCGAGAACACGCTCTGGTTAGAGAATATCAAAAAATCATAACCAACCCTCAACTACAAATCCATGAAGATACTCACGACATCCAAGAAAACCGGCTCCGGTCTGGGCATCCTCCACTAAAGACAGCACAGGCGCAGCACCAAACCAACTTGAAAATAAATGACCGATGGAAAGAGGAATGGGAGAGCAGAACAGCAGTAAACTGCCAGGCCACGCATCTTTAGTAAACCAAAAGCACTTGATTGCCCTCGCAAAGTTTGGTCAACTCTTAATCGCATCAGAACCAACAGTTGGAGATGCGCCGACTCCTTACACAGATGGGGTAAACTTTCTTCTGCTGCTTGCGACTGTAGCGCTGAGAGACAGACGGTCAAACACATCGTGCAGGAATGTCCACTAAGGGCATATGAGGGTGACCCACAGGATTTCCTAATGGTGACCCAGGAGGCAATCGACTATATATTATCTAAGCTGGACGTTTGTTTGTGATTGCTCTTCTGTGAGTGTAAATTTACAATTGGTGGTGTCCTTATATACAAACTCTTATTTATCGTTCTGTTTATAGACATGTGACTTTTTTTAAATTGTGTTGTTTCTGTAATTTTTACTGTGATGTTATGAGCCATAAGTTAAATATAAAAATAAATACTGTAGAATTTGGGCTACCTAAAATCTTAGAACTTTCGTGAAAACCCCACAGTGTGGCTAGAAAGTGACGGTGTGGTGTGGATTTATCTCACCAGTCGTGATCGGATCTTCTTCTTCGAGGAAATTCCGAATACTGCTATTGAAATTGTCAGCGTGACAGGTGTGAGGAACATCGACGTGATAAACAATCGCATCATCCATAACCTGGCTGAAAGAGCTCTGCTAAACAGTGCGGCTTTTATGCAGGACGACGGTCCAACCCGAATTGCTACACGCGGGAACGACCCCTTGCGTGCATTACTTGGTGAGAATCGCATGCTGAGCCGCCAGTTCACTCATGTTTGGCCTTCCAGGTCTCCAGTTTTCAATTCGTGTGATTGTTGGTTGTGGGTTTACCTGAAGTCGTAAGTCTACCGCGATCCTCCTACCTCATTAGGGATGATAGAAAACAACATTCCACGGCAATTTCTCACCATACATACATGCTGTACAATGCTGTTCACAGTACATCGACGGCAATTTTTCACCATACATACATGCTGTGCAATGCTGTTCACAATACATACCATCATCATCGTTGATGAATGACGGTCGACATGCTAAGCATTCGGTATAGAGAAAAAAGGCTTGGTAAAAATCAATTCTATCCTAGTTTTGTATCATATGAAGCGCCACCTGTTGGTCATTTTTTACACTTTTCTCGATTTTGATAAAACCTCATGATATTTCAAGCATATGCTTCAATTTTTATCCGTGTACTTACATTAGTTCGAAAGTATTGAATTCTCAAATGTTAATGGGACTTCTGGTCAAACTGTACATAATAGAGTTGAAGGTATATCTGAATCCGTCTGCATATTCTGAAGAGAAATAATAAGTCGATAAAATACTATGCTAGAATATCGAATGTAATGCATGTTTCTGTCGCTGAATTAGGAAGAGGGAACACTTAGTGGTGGTATAGGGAGAAATCCCCTCTTGAGTTGTACAGAGTTCCGCACGTCACTCATACATATCATGTATTATCTGCTTCAAGATGAAGACACACTGAAATCGTTTGTCTTTGATATAAGGACTGACACGCCAAGAACAATGCCTTTCCCAACAAATACGGTAGCATAGTATCTGGTTATTCATGATTCTGTTAAGGAAACGACGATTTAGACCAGTTGGGTAACCTGGTGTGCCCGTCTACAGGATATTTCAGATGTAATCTGGAACAACTTTGGTTAGAGCCAAAATGTTCACTAAAGCTTCCTGGTGATACTAGGCATCCTTCTGTTTTCTTCAGACCAGGAACACCGAAATTTCACCTGACCAGCAGTGTCTTCTAAACATTTATGCTGTGTACTACCAACATCACACTATAATTTTAAGTACATTGGAATATTGCGATGCAAAAGGAAATGCTTCAAATTGGTTCAAATCGTATAGGTCTGACAGACAACAAGCAGCGTCATCAAGGAAGAGACATGTATTAAGCTATCAGGCACCATCCCCCTTAGGTGTTGAATTTCCAAAAACAGTTAAATGCGCATTTTTCGTCTCTAACCAAGAAAACACTTTTCAGAGCGTTAACTTTAAAAATATTATCACAATGAAATACCTTCATACAACATTTCACCCCCTTAGGTTCGAATTTCCAAAATCAATGGTCAATGTATGTTTTATTTCTAACAGAGAAGCCAAATACAAATTTACATGGATTTAGGTTCAAAAATTCTTGCACAGTGAAATATATCCATAAAATGTTTCATCCCCCATTTTACTCTCAAAGCGGTTGAATTTCCAAAACCAGTGGAAAACGTATTTCTTAATTCTAACTGAGAAGCCAAATTTACATTTTCATAGATTTACCTTGCTATTTCACCCTCTTAAGCTTTATAAAAACTTTTGTAGTTCCTTAATAATGATATGTTTTCAAAAAAAGGTTTCACCCTCTTTTTCACTCCCATAGGGTCAAATTTACAAAAATGCTGAAACTCATATTTCTTTATTTCTGACCGAGAAAACAAATACCAATTATCGCAGGTCTAGCATCAGTACTACCTGTATAGCGACATTTTTCAAAAAAACACTTCATCCGCTATTTCACCCCTTCTCGATCCCGTCTTAAACGACGCCTTAAGTATCAGACCCACACCTTCTCCAAATGTCTGTATCAAGTTAAAGACAAATTTACAGATATTTTCATACAACTTTCACCCCCTATTTTACCCCCTTAGGAGTCTGTTCCTAACAGACAAGCCAAATACAAATTTCCATATATTTAGCTTCAAAAATCCTTGCACAATGAACTATTTCCGTAAAAAACATTCATCCCCAATTTAACCCCCATAGGGATTGAATTTACAAACACAGTGAAAACGTATTTTTTTATTTCTACTGGAGAAGCCAGAATTAAGTTTTCATAGATTTCACTTTAAAAATGCTCACATAATATAATATTTTCATACAAAAATCTCATCCAATTTCACCCTCTCCCAGGGTTCAATTTCAAGCAATGCTGAAACAAGTATTTAATTTTTATTTGTAACCGTAAGTCAAATACCAATGTTCATAGATGTACCTTTAAAAATACTTACATAGTTCTTTAATAATTATATATTTTCCCAACTAAAACTTTCACCCACTATTTCAACCCCATGGGGTTAAATTTCCAAAAATGCTGAAACCCGTATTTCTTTATTTTAGATCAAGTACCGAAATACCAATTGTCATAGGTCTGACTTCAACATTGCCTTAATAGTGAAATTTATAAAAACCTACAGCACGTTTCCTATTTCACTACCTTATGGTTGGAATTTCAAAAATCTCTTCTTAAACGATGCCGGAAGTATAAGATCCTCACCTTCTCCTTATTTCAACTTTCTAACCCTAGCGATTTTGGCAGGGCGATGATGAGCCAATCACTCGGTCATCAGTCAGGACATTGCCTTTTGCATACGGAGGTGAAATTTGCCATTAACAACATATCTTTTTTTTTTAACCACGGTTCAATTCTTGGAATCAGTACTAGAAATGGGCGTAATAAATTCATGGATGAAAAGTCTTACTGCTAATAAAATTCAGTTTGTGTGGAACCTTAAAGATGTAGAAACGCTGGCCTACACTGTCTACTCCATTGATCCATTTTTTAACAGAACCGAATGATGTGTGTATGTTACCAATAATATCAAGTAATGTATCCGTACAACCTGATCTCTGTACAAATCCAGTAAGTAATGCAAATATTGTTAGTAAGTGTCCTAAAATGATTTTTCTTTTTAATGCTGCGTGGTTGCAATACCCTAAAAATTATCGTAGGCACCTCAGCATATGGAACATTTACATGTATCATGACTAGTTATTTAAATGAAACATTTATTAAGATTTTTTTACTTATTTCTCATCAACGAGGACCATATTTCACTTGGGAGATATGAAACACAGATTAGCATTTTGTAAATATTAATTTTACATTCTTGTCTTACTGACAGAATTACATCCTACAGTATCTCCTCGCTGTGAATCTATTGGAACATTTAATATAATCTACCCCACTAAACTCATAGACTGATTTTCAACAAGAACGCGTTAAAGAATGAGTGTACCTAAGTAGAAAAAGAAGTTTTAGTACGAATGAGCAACTTCAATCTTGGTAGGAGTACCCGATTTCGTATGAAGCAGATGCCTGGAGTATAGGCAACAGGCAAAATATCCATGCTGAATAGCGCCTTGTCCAGCCGCCCTTCAGCGGCACAACCAACACAATATGATATTTTCTCTCTAACAGAAGTTATTCTCCATGAAAGTAATCGATTCCCCCCTAAATATTTGATACAGAGGATTGAAACACCTGTGTGAGATACTTAATGCTCTTAAAATAAAAAGAAACACGGTATGTATGAAAAGTGATGAAATGAAGAAAACATATTTTTTCAGAAAAATAATTTAATCTGTTCTATTTACATTTTTGTCTACATACACTGGAGTTCTGCACAGTAACTTTCATTTAAAGTGTTTAAATCCACACCATCGACCAAACTGGGCTCTGTAATGCTAACTTCTCCAATGTTCTGATGCTTCAGTGTATTTTCTTTCACAGGGGTAAAATGCGATTGTAGAAGGACTGGCACGCCGGTCTAGATATCAGCCACCAGTACTGAGCCGAGCGATCCTGTTGTTCAGTGCACGCAATTCATTTGACGCTTCTCAACCAGTGGTTGCGTTTTCGCTCTTTCCATACCCATTGGGTTTAAGCTCTGCAAAACCGATTCTCTATTCTCTTAAATTAATGTCCGGTCTTATACCACGTAACAAATGTTAATAGTAGTAACAGCAGCAAGTAAATTTACATGTTTTAGTGGTAAGATCTTATAGTTAGCATCCAATATGGGATTTTACTTCTCACTGCTTGCTCAAGTGTATTATAGTGCAGCCGCATTGCTTCGTGGTAACTGACAGAGCCCACACAGTTTCATCAACACACACATCCCTAGCCGAGGGAAGCAGCAAAAATCATGTAGATTACAAATGTATTAGTTTCTGAGAGTTTACAGAACACACAGAAACTCACACATATAGACACACACACACGCACACACACACACACAGCCACACGCACGCACACACACACACACACACACACACACACACACACACACACACAGGCACTCCTAGAAGAGGGGGTATCTGGTGTAACCCTTCCTTCTGTTCCCACCCCAACTACAACATTCCAGTACCCCGAGATTATTGGAGCTCCATTTTCCTCTACTTATCATATTTCCTGTGCAATGTATTCATGTACATTTTATAGCTATTCACTTCCCACTTGTTATGTCCTCATGTACACATGACCTATTGTTGTTGGCATTGCTTTTCTTTCGATTTAGATGAGAATAATCCTACCACTGAACTGTTAACTGCAACGCACTGTCTCCCCTACCGTTTTATGGATGACGAATCCTGTTTCTGATACACTTTTTCTGCTGCTCTCGATAAGACCCTATCTTCATCGCTTTTAATTCACTGACTACCATTCTGCCAAGACTGAGTCATTGAATGTCACTTTTTTACATATATCTATCAGTATTGGCATTTAAAATGTAAACAGCAATTAATATTTGTTAAAATTGTGATACTAGTACTTTAAAATCTTGTTGAAATAACAAGTTCCAATCACAACATGCATGGCAATGTACAAATTACTAAGACAACATAGCCATATAGAATGTCTACCGTCAAGAATTTGTGTGAAGGCCGTGAGGAACGGTGATCAGATCTTGCAAACACGTAGATGTTCAGTTCCTTGAAATGTCTTTATAAAATAGCTATTTATTTTATCTGTGTGTGGATCCAGAAATGAGTATCGTTTATCCAAAGGCTCTAATTGTTCAAACACTGTGTAGTTTCACTGAAACTTGTCTCCCTGGTATACGCTACGTTTATTTGAGAGTCAACTGTCAACCCCTGCAAGAAATCTCGATTATGAGCCACTCTTCACGTATCTAGTGACATTTATCTAGCAACTGCGACTCCTCTATGCAGCACTGCATCGCCCGCACGCAAATTAGAAGGTCTTCAGACCTTGTCTTCCAGGTTGCTCGTGAGAAAAAAGAACACTCCTTTTAGAAAGGTCCGAAACTAATACAAAATCTCAACATTTATCCGTGTAAGGATCCTAAGGTCCAAGGACAATCTGATATTCCACAAGTACTAACTTTGTGTATTATTTGAAAGTTAACAACTACAACGAACGTCTTTTGGAAGTCACATTCTTTTTAGGGTTCCACACCCCAATCTGTAAGATCAGAACCCTTAGAGTATCACCTTGTTATCTGTTTCTCCTATTGCTAAGAACAGCTTTCTCAGGAATGGGTTGACGTATCTAGTTCAAATTCATGTCACATACCAATGTCTACGGTGCCTTGTCGGAATTTAAGCTTCTACGTCACTCGAAAGCTAAGGCTACTTATGTCACAGCTTATGATACAAACTCACTCATCAGATCCTATTGTGTACTTCCCGTTGACCCAGTAACAAGAAATTTGGCAAAAATCGGGGTTCCATAGTAAAATTATGGCAAAACTTTGAATACTGTTAATCTGTAACTAAATCACAGGAAAACAACTAAAAAAACAATTTAAATATTACCCAATTGTCTGTTTGTCCGCTTGTCCGTTAGGCTCACGAAGGGAAAGACGTTTATCGTGTAATTTCGTTATCGATAACAGGCGAAAGTCGTGTACATTCTCGATTTCTGGGACAGATGAAGCATCTGTATACATAATTAATTCCTACTAGCAAGTGATTCTTCTTTGAGTCATCATTCTTCTCACGGGTTTGATGTGGCCCGCCATAAATTCCTCTCCAACCGTTACATCTCAGAGTAACACTTTCAACCTAAGTCCTCTATTATTACTGGATGTATCCCAAGCTCTGTCAACCTCCACAGTTTTTACCCTCTACAGTTCTCTGGTACAACAGGAGTTATTCCCTGACTTGTCAACTAACGTCATATTATCTTGTCCCTTTTCCTTGTCGATGTTTTCCATATTCTCTGGTCAGCTAGAACTTCCTTACCACCGACCTCCGTCGGTGAGAACCCGTTTAGGAGAGGAATGACTTCTGGCCAGACACACGCACGGTTCAGTAGTATCATAGTATCAGTGAGCATAATTTCCGTGTGTAGAATTGGGAGGGCACGCGATCTATCTCTGTTTGACGTACACCCCTTCATTGATAATAATGGCCCGGGGACTCGGCTCGAGCAATTTGGAAACTGGAGGGGTGTTCGTGGAGTGATGTGGTCAGTGTCTTCAACACGTGGCAAAATCAGGGTGAAGGCACGTCCTGATTCCTTGCCTTGGGCAAGTACAGAAAGGGCAACAGCCTCAACGGGTGCAGGGCAAAGTCAGGACATGCGGGGACCAAGCAGCAACCGGTATTGTAATTGTCAACTGTCGAAGCTGCGTTGGTAAAGTACCAGAACTTCTAGCGCTGATAGAAAGCACCGAAGCTGAAATCGTTATAGGTACAGAAAGCTGGCTTAAGCCAGAGATAAATTCTGCCGAAATTTTTACAAAGGTACAGACGGTGTTTAGAAAGGATAGATTGCATGCAACCGGTGGTGGAGTGTTCGTCGCTGTTAGTAGTAGTTTATCCTGTAGTGAAGTAGAAGTGGATAGTTCCTGTGAATTATTATGGGTGGAGGTTACACTCAACAACCGAGCTAGGTTAATAATTGGCTCCTTTTACCGACCTCCCGACTCAGCTGCATTAGTGGCAGAACAACTGAGAGAAAATTTGGAATACATTTCGCATAAATTTTCTCAGCATGTTATAGTCTTAGGTGGAGATTTCAATTTACCAGATATAGACTGGGACACTCAGATGTTTAGGACGGGTGGTAGGGACAGAGCATCGAGTGACATTATACTGAGTGCACTATCCGAAAATTACCTCGAGCAACTAAACAGAGAACCGACTCGTGGAGATAACATCTGGGACCTACTGATAACAAACAGACCCGAACTTTTCGACTCTGTATGTACAGAACAGGGAATCAGTGATCATAAGGCCGTTGCAGCATCCCTGAATATGGAAGTTAGTAGGAATATAAAAAAGGGAGGAAGGTTTATCTGTTTAGCAAGAGTAATAGAAGGCAGATTTCAGACTACTTAACAGATCAAAACTAAAATTTCTGTTCCGACACTGACAATGTTGAGTGTTTATGGAAAAAGTTCAAGGCAATCGTAAAATGCGTTTTAGACAGGTACGTGCCGAGTAAAACTGTGAGGGACGGGAAAAACCCACCGTGGTACAACAACAAAGTTAGGAAACTACTGCGAAAGCAAAGAGAGCTCCACTCCAAGTTTAAACGCAGCCAAAACCTCTCAGACAAACCGAAGCTAAACGATGTCAGAGTTAGCGCAAGGAGGGCTATGCGTGAAGCGTTCAGTGAATTCGAAAGTAAAATTCTATGTACCGTCTTGACAGAAAATCCTAGGAAGTTCTGGTCTTACGTTAAATCAGTAAGTGGCTCGAAACAGCATATCCAGACTCTCCGGTATGTTGATGGCACTGAAACAGAGGATGACACGCGTAAAGCTGAAATACTAAACATCTTTTTCCAAAGCTGTTTCACAGAGGAAGACCGCACTGCAGTTCCTTCTCTAAATCCTCGCACAAACGAAAAAATGGCTGACATCGAAATAAGTGTCCAAGGAATAGAAAAGCAACTGGAATCACTCAATAGAGGAAAGTCCACTGGACCTGACGGGATACCAGTTCGATTCTACACAGAGTACGCGAAAGAACTTGCCCCCCTAACAGCCGTGTACCGCAAGTCTCTAGAGGAACGGAGGGTTCCGTGTGTGTGTGTGTGTGTGTGTGTGTTGGGGTTTATGGGCGCTCAACATCGAGGTCATCAGCGCCCTGACACACGGAGGGTTCCAAATGATTGGAAAAGAGCACAGGTAGTCCCAGTCTTCAAGAAGGGTCGTCGAGCAGATGCGCAAAACTATACACCTATATCTCTGACGTCGATCTGTTGTAGAATTTTAGAACATGTTTTTTGCTCGAGTATCATGTCGTTTTTGGAAACCCAGAATCTACTACGTAGGAATCAACATGGATTCCGGAAACAGCGATCGTGTGAGACCCAACTCGCTTTATTTGTTCATGAGACCCAGAAAATATTAGATACAGGCTCCCAGGTAGATGCTATTTTTCTTGACTTCCGGAAGGCGTTCGATACATTTCCGCACTGTCGCCTGATAAAGTAAGAGCCTACGGAATATCAGACCAGCTGTATGGCTGGATTGAAGAGGTTTTAGCAAACTGAAAACAGCATGTTGTTATCAATGGAGGGACGTCTACAGACGTTAAAGTAACCTCTGGTGTGCCACAAGGGAGTGTTATGGGACCATTGCTTTTCACAATATATATAAATGACCTAGTAGATAGTGTCGGAAGTTCCATGCGGCTTTTCGCGGATGATGCTGTAGTATACAGAGAAGTTGCAGCATTAGGGGATTGTAGCGAAGTGCAGGAAGATCTGCAGCGGATAGGCACTTGGTGCAGGGAGTGGCAACTGTCCCTTAACATAAACAAATGTAAGGTATTGCAAATACATAGAAAGAAGGATCCTTTATTGTATGATTACATGATAGCGGAACAAACACTGGTAGCAGCTACTTCTGTAAAATATCTGGGAGTATGCGTGCGGAACGATTTGAAGTGGAATGATCATATAAAATTAATTGTTAGTAAGGCGGGTACCAGGTTGAGATTCACTGGGAGAGTGCTTAGAAAATGTAGTCCATCAACAAAGGAGGTGGCTTACAAAACGCTCGTTCGATCTATACTTGAGTTTTGCTCATCAGTGTGGGATCCGTACCAGATCGGTTTGACGGAGGAGATGGAGAGGATCCAAAGAAGAGCGGCGCGTTTCGTCACAGGGTTATTTGGTAACCGAGATAGCGTTACGGAGATGTTTGATAGACTCAAGTGGCAGACTCTGCAAGAGAGGCGCTCTGCATCGCGGTGTAGATTGCTCGCCAGGTTTCGAGAGGGTGCGTTTCTGGATGAGGTATCGAATATATTGCTTCCACCTACTTATACGTCCCGAGGAGATCACGAATGTAAAATTAGAGAGATTAGAGCGCGCACGGAGGCTTTCAGACAGTCGTTCTTCCCGTGAACCATACGCGACTGCAACAGGAAAGGGAGGTAATGACAGTGGCACGTAAAGTGCCCTCCGACACACGCCGTTGGATGGCTTGCGGAGTATAAATGTAGATGTAGATGTAGATGGGCGGCCACCACTTATTGCAGATGTGAGACGTCGTAGGTTGGCAAATTCGTGAAATAGCACAGGTGGCGAACTGTGGTGGAACTAACATCAGACTTTAATTCCGGACAGAGTACAAGTGTGTCTGAACACACAGCGCACCGAGCACCCCTAAATATGGAACCCTGCAGACGATTGCCCAAGTATATGCCAATGTGAACACCACGACATCCGCAACTACGATTGAAACGGCCACGTGACCATTCACACTAGACTTTGGGGCAGTGGCGGAGGATTGCATGGTCTGATAAATCCCGATACTTGCTTCGTCAAATCGAAGGTAGGGCGCGAGTCCTTATTCTTCCAGGGGAATAGCCCCTTCACACCTGTACTGCGGAAAAGAGACAAGCTAGCGCCGGGTCCATTATGCTTGGGGAACATTCTCGTAGGAATCCAAGGCTCCATGAGGGCGAAGAAGTATCGTACACTGGTTGCACACCACGTACAATCTTCGTTAGGATCATGTTTCCCGACGGCAGCAGCATTTTTCAACAAGATAATGCACCATGTCACATGACAGGACTGTGATGGAGGGGTTCGATGAACACAGTGTCGAGTTGCTATTGATTTTCTCCTCCCCCCATCCCTCCCCACCAACTCGCCAGATCTGGACCCGATCGAACACTTCTGGGATGTGAGAGAACGTGGCGTCTGAGCTTGTTGCCTCCCTCTCCGGAATTTAGGATAATTAGATAACATGTTCAGTTTTTCTCTTCTTTTTCAGGTTTTCCCACAGTCCATGTTTCGCTGTCATACAATCCTGTTCTCCAATCGTAGATCCTCACATATTTCTTCCAGAAACTAAGTCCTATGTTTGATACTAGTATGCTTTCCTGAGCCAGGAATGCCCTTTTTCTCAGTGTCAACCTACATTTATGCCCTCCTTGCTTGTCCGTCACGTCCGATTCTGCTGCATACGTGGCACAATTGCCTGACTTCATCTAATTCGTAAGCACCAATTATGACTTTAAGTGTATCGCTGCTCTCATATCTGCTACTTCTCATTGATTTCGTCTTTGTTAGAATTAGTCCCAATCATAATAAGCGATCTTAAAAGATACTTCAAAATTCTACCAGCGATGTAATTTCGTCTACCCCTTCAGTGTCTGTTTGTAATTACTCGAATCACCTATGCATTATCTCAGCCACTTGGAACACTTGCTTTCTCTCAGCGAAGCGATCTATGATATACTGTAGCTAGAGGAGGAGCGGAAACGTTTGCGTGCTCTCTGAATAGTATCGGAACAATACACAGAAACGCGAAAGAAACTGGGCGTGCTAATTCAAATATGGAGATATGTAAACAGGCAGAATACGTACAAAAGACAACTATTATTTGGCGCAATTGTTAGATAGTTTATTGCTGCTACAAGGGCAGTTTATCAAGATTAAAGTGAGCTTGAACGTCGCGTCATAGGCGGAGCACGAGTGATGGGAGACAGAATCTCCGAGGTAGCGATCCAGTGGGTATTTTCCCGTACGAACATTTCACGAGTGTACCGTGAATATCAGGAATCCGGCAACACATGAAAGCACCTACGTCGCTGCGGCCCGAAAAAAATCCTGCAAGAAAGGGATCAACGACAACTGAAGAGAATCATTCAAAGAGACGTAAGTGCAACCCTTCCGAAAATTGCTGCAGATTTCAGTGTTGGGCCATCGGCAAGCGTCAGCGTGCGAAACATTCAACGGCATATCATCGATATGGACATCCGGAGATCATGGCCCACTCGTGTACGTGAAGGCGAACTCATTCAATGAGGTCATTTCCGTATCGACAGGCAAGAAGCTACGCTCACTTCAGTCAGTATTCCTTAAATATCCGAAACGCTCCTGCACCGTCGAGGCAAGTATTCGTATACTCGCCATAGGCCGTGGTTGGCACCACTTTTACATCTACATATACACGGATACTCTGCAAATCACATTCAAGTGAATGGCAGACTGTTCATCGAACCACCTTCACAATTCTCTATTATTCCAATCTCGTATAGCTCGCGGAAAGAATGAACACCTATGTCTTTCCGTACGAGCTCTGATTTCCCTTATTTTATCGTGGTGATCGTTCTTCCCTATGTAGGTCGGAGTCAACAAAATATTTTCGCATTCAGAAGAGATAGTTGGTGATGGGAATTACGTGAGGAGATTCCGTCGCAACGAAAAACGCCTTTCTTTTAATGATTTCCAACCCAAATCCTGTATCATTTCGGTGACACTCTCTCCCATATTTCGCCATAGTACAAATCGTGCTGCCTTTCTTTGAAATTTTTCGATGCACTGCGTCAGTTCTATCTGGTAAGGATACCACACCACGCAGCAGTATTCTAAAAGAGGACAGACAAGCGTAGTGTAGGTAGTCTCCTTAGTACATCTGTTACATTTTCTAAGTGTCCTGCCAATAAAACGCCGCCTCTGGTTAGCCTTCCCCACAACATTTTCTATGTGTTCCTTCCAATTTAAGTTGTTCGTAATTGTAATACCTCGGTATTTAGTTGAATTTAAGGCTTTTAGATTACACTGACTTACAGTGCAACCGTAGTTTAACGAGTTCCTTTTAGCACTCACGTGGTTGACCTCACACTTTTTGTTATTTAGGGTTAACTGCCACTTTTCGCACCATTCAGATAACTTTCCCAAATCGTTTAGCAGTTTGTTTTGATCTTCTGATGACGTTATTAGCCGATTAACGAGAGCGTCATCTGCAAGCAACCGATGACGGCTGCTGAGATTGTCTCCAAATCGTTTATATAGATAAGGAACAGCAAAGGGCCTATAACACAACCTTGGGGAATGCCAGAAATCAATTCTGTTTCACTCGATGACTTTCCGTCAATTACTACAAACTGTGACCTCTCTGATAGGAAATCACAAATCCAGTCAGATAACTGATACGATATTCCATAAGCACGCAATTTCACTACGAGCCGCTTGTGTGGTACAGTGTCCAAAGCCTTCCGGATATCCAGAAATACGGAATCGATCTGAAATCCCTTGTCAATAACACTCAACACTTCATGTGAATAAAGAGCTAGTTTTGTTTCACAGGAACGACGTTTTCTAAACCCATGTTGAATGTGTGTCAATTGACCTTTTTCTTCGAGTTAATTCGTGATGTTCGAACACAATATATGTTCTAAAATCCTGCTGCATATCGACGTCAACGATATGGGCCTGTAATTTCGTGGATTACTCCTACTACCTTTCTTTAATATTGGTGTGACCTGTGTCACTTTCCAGACTTTTGGTACGGATCTTTCGTCGAGCGAACGGTTGTATATGACTGTTAAGTATTGAGCTAATGCATCAGCATACTCCGAAAGGAACCTAATTGGTATACAGTCTGGACCAGAAGACTTGCTTTTATTGATTGATTTAAGTTGCTTCACTACTCCGACGATATTTACTTCTACGTTAGTCATGTTGGCAGCTGTTCTCGATTCGAATTCTGGAATATTTACTTCGTCTTCTTTTGTGAAGTCATTTCGGAAGGCTGTGTTTAGTAACTCAGCTTTGGCAGCACTCTCTTCGATAGTATCTCCATTGCTATAGCGCAGAGAAGGCATTGGTTGTTTCTTGCCGCTAAGATAATTCACATACGATCAGAATCTCTTTGGATTTTCTACCAGGTTTCGAGACAAAGTTTCGTTGTGTTAACTGTTATAGGCATCTCGCATTGACGTCCGCCCTAAACTTCCAGCTTCTCTAAAACATCGCCTATCTTGGGAATTTTGCGTCTAGTTAAATTTGGCATGCTTGTTTCATTGTCTCTGCAACAGTGTTCTAACCAGGTTTGTGTACCAAGAAGAATCAGCTCCGTCGTTTGTTAACTTATTTGTAACTCAATCGCGGCCGATACTATTTCTTTGAATTTAAGGCACATCTGGTCTACACTTATATTATTAATTTGGAATGAGTGGAGATTGTCTCTTAGGACGGCGTCAAGTGAATTTTTATCTGTTTTTTTTAATAGGTATATTCTTCGCTTATTTTTCGAGGAATTGGGGATTACAATATTCAGTCTCGCTACGACAACTCTGTGTTCACTAATCTCTGAACCTGTTTTGATGCTCGTTATTAACTCAGGATTATTTGTTGCTAAGAGGTCAAATGTGTTTTCACAACAGTTTAATATTCGCGTGGGCTCGTGAACTAACTGCTCGAAATAACTTTCAGAGCATGCGTGTAGCACAATTTCGGCTGATAATTTATGAGTACCTCCGGAATTAAACATGTATTTTCGCCTACATGTCGAGGGTAAATTAAAGTCACCTCCAACTATTTTCGTATGAGTCGGATACGTGTTTGAAAACAAATTCAAGTTTTCTTTGAACCTTTCTGCAACAGTATCATCTGAATTGGGATGTTGGTAAAAGGACCCTATTACTAATTTATTCCGGTTGCCAACAATGACCTCTGCCCATACTAACTCACAGGAAGTATCTACTTAAATTTCGCGACAAGGTAAACTACTTCTGACAGCTACAAACACGCCACCGCCAACCATGTTTAGCTTAACCTTTCGGAACACCGTTAGGTTCTTTCGGCTGAGCTTATATCCGGTTTAGCCAGCTTTCAGTGCCTATAACGATTTGAGCATCAGTGCTTTCTATTAGCGCTTGGAGCTCTGATACTTTCTCAATAAAGCTACGACAATTTACAACTGTTATACCAATGGTTTCTGTATCTTCGTTCTTCCTGTGTTCAATCTGCACCCTTTGTGACTGAAGCCGCTCTTGTGTTTTCCCAAGACCCTCTAACCTAAAAAACCGTCCAGTCCACGTCACACAGCCCCTGCTACCCGTGTAGCCGCCTCCTGGGTATAGTAGACACCTGACCTACTCAGCGGAACCCGAAACCCAGCCACCCTTTGCCGTAAGTCGAGGAATCTGCAGCCTGCACGGTCGCAGAACAGACACTTGACGTGTTGTGAGCTCCTTCACTGCAGGTCCCGATCTCTGTCAGTGATTGTGCTGCGTAGACATCGATGCCTAAATCTGAACGTTGTTGCCGTTAGTCCGGCACCTTTATTATTATCTGACTTTCGGGACGTGTCCATTCACCCATTCCAATCTTGGAGTGTCAATTATGACGATACGAGAATAAGAACTATACAACAAACAGTCTTCAAGCAGTGAAAATGTCCGACCGGGCGTGGAATCGAACTCAGGTCCCAATAGTTGGCAATCAGCTGCGCTGACCATGTAGCTACCGAGCCGGACATAATGAGCACTTGCTGGGAACTGTTGTTGAAAGATTCGTGGAAGAAAGACTCTCTGATGCAGGCCTAGATAAAGTGTATTAACATTAAGCTGGCAGTTAAGCTTCGAGGTCCTGAATCGGCAGATGTCGGAAGCCTTCGGCTGGTAGTCATTTTTTAATGGCTGCAGCCAACTTTACGTAGCTGACGGTACTAGGTGAAGAGGTCGTTGTTGATTATTGTGTTGTACTTCACTCTAATTCGTAGTGTTTCCATTCCTGGTGACAAGTGAACCTAATTGTTGCACTTAGGACTTTTATTAAACTTGTCAATACATAAGACGAATTCAGGTTTGTTTACGAACACTGAGGTGGCATTTACATCGGTGTCAGATTTCTGCTTTTCGGGGAAGGTTGAACCACAAGTTAAGCTACCTACACTTCTGTAAAACGACAGGATCTGTTCCCTCCCCACGGTTCCTCACACTGTCGCCATCTATTTGGGGAACGGGCGTGCATCTCCCGCTCCCTGCATCAACTTCTCACATCCTCCAACGTACATTTAAGTCTCTATCGTATACCTTTTATTAGGAAACTAATTTCAGTGAAAGAAAGTCTGGAGGTAGTGTCTACCAAGTGAAATATTATGTAACAGAAAATATTGATTAATTACTAATTGGTCAGTTACAGACAAGGAAATATAACCTGTCCCATCTTCAAGCGTAATTCTACATAGCTTAAAAATTGTTTACGTAAACTCGATCTTCAGCAAACATGATCGAATTTGAAATATCTCTCTCTCTCTCAATCTCTCTCTCTCTCTCTCTCTCTCTCTCCCTCTCTCTCTCTCTGTGTGTGTGTGTGTGTGTGTGTGTGTGTGTGTGTATCAGACCTGACAACAAGCGACAAGACTGGCTGGAGAGTTGCTTCAAAACAACGCTTTAGTATGGCACACGAAATATTTCCGTTTTTCATTTAAGTAGTTTACAAGACAGTAAGAGCCTTCTGGCAGAATCTATATATTGCAGTATTTTACACAACCATTAAGTTACGACGACAAAATTACTTTCAACAACAATGAAAATTTTCACTCAGAAAACTTTCACCGATTCTTCGCTTATCAAGCTACTGAAAATCTTCTCTCAATACACATCCATGCCCTTTAATGAAGCCGAAAGAAAAGCCAAATAAACTACACAGCATTTTTTTCTGATTTCAGATATTAAAAAACAGAGACTCAAATATTTTTGAAGGCTCTAGAGGAATGAACGATGGAAATACTGCAGGCTTTTTATTTTCGGCATGTGCGGTCCATATATATCTCGTCGCAGCAAACGAAACAGGACAGCGAATTTGCTGGTTAGAGGCTTTAGCAAATCCATTTAGATGCTGCTCAAGTTCGGAAAATGCTGAGTCCATACAGGACAACATATAGAAAGAGTCAGAAAAAAAAAAAAAACATGCACTCTCCAACTCCCTCCTCCCTCACTCTTTCTCTCTCTCTCTCTCTCTCTCTCTCTCTCTCTCTCTATCTCTCCCTGCATCTCCCTTCCCTCTTTCTATCGCTCCATTAACCCCCCCCCCCACCTCAGTCTCCCTTCGTATCCTTCTCATTCTCATTCTCTGTGCACCGTGAGAGTCCACAGCGAAAAATTACCTCCACTGCAAAAGCGAAGACGTCATCGCGTTCTCCGTGTACACCCAGGAATCCGACGCATACCAGAGTCGAATAAAGAACGAAATTCATGAAGTATGCAATATTTCTCCAAGAATAAACTACGCGCACCTGACCTTAAATTCATAAACGCGGGTGCAGGCACAACTGGGCTGTTGCAGTAAAAGCTCCACTACCCAAATAAGTCAACCAGCGAGGCAGTAGAAAATCTCTGTTGTCTCCGTACATTATTAATCGTAATGATCTTGATGTCTGCTTGATTCTCAGAAACATGGTGATTCATTGTTCGCAATGTGGAACAGATATTCGAGACAGAGGTCATCCATCAAATCCGCACATTTATTAAAGTTCAGAATAGTTGACGAACTGCATTAAGCACGTACAAAAGTTTAACGCATATACGCAATCGCCATCGTTCCAGAATTCTCCAAGAAAAAATAAACAAGTAAATAAGTGAAACAAAGAAATTTCAGTGAGGACCATTACTCTGAGCACAATGTTATGTCTACGTATGTAATACGGTGTTCATTCCTATAAGAATACATGTCACTTTAAGACGTTTTAATTTGGTAGCTTTCTTGTTTTTTTGTTCGGTAAAAATTTTGCAACTGATTTTGAACTAGCTTCACGATGAGCTAGGCTAAACTAAACTCCGCCCGAACAGGTCATGAAGGTCCAACTGTACCGGCCGGCCGCCATGTCATCCTCAGGAAAGAGGCGTCACTGTATGAAGATTTGGAGGGGCATGTGGTCAGCGCTCCGCTCTCCGCTCAATGAAGTAGCTCCTCAGTTTTCCTCACAAGAGCTGAGTGCACCCCGCCTTGCAACAGCGTTTGGCAGTCCGGATGGACACCCATCCTAGTGTTAGCCCAGCCCGACGGTGCTTTAGTTCGGTAATCTGACGGGAACATACGTTACCACTGTGGCAAGCCCGTTGGCTTCCCTATGATCTAGAGAATTGAAAGTTTCCACATAGCTCATAACTAAGTAACAATGCAGTATTAATCGCTTTCGTGCCTCGTGTATGGTGCATGGAGGAGGGTATGTCATCTTACCACTACGATTTCATGATGAGCTGGAGACTTGAATCTTCCAGCATAGGTCTGAACTCGATTACAATGCAGTATTCACTCGCTATCTTTCTGGTTTGTGGCTAAGAGCACGATACACCATCGATTCCCGATTAATTAGAGACTTGAAACCTTCAACATATATCAGTATTCGATGATAATGCAATGTTAACCCGCTTTCGTGTCTGATGTATGGTGGAGGGTACTTTGTGTACCAGCGCTGTTTCCTGTTTTTCGTGTTCCACCTGGAAATGTTTTGTGGTAAGAACATTTGTTGGTATGTCACCATGTGAGCTCGATTATGTCATCGATGACTGCTCTTGAGATGATTATGGAAGGAAACATTGTACTGGTTGACTCAGGTGTACAGAAAGTGAAAGAATCCCGAAATTCACGGCAAATTACCCTTGTTATCTCATTAAAGTGTTTGAAATCGATATAAGTATATCACAATCACTAGACTATCAAGCAGAAAATAATTTTAAATAAACAACATGTTTTCAGTATGCGCTAAAAAACAGAAAATAACTTCTCTTACCCTCCTACACATTCCTAAACCCCATACAGACGCCCTGAAAATTTTTGCTAGCGAATTTTTAATAGCTATGGAAGTACCTGTAGCATTTAAAACAGAAACGTATAGCACGTGCAGTACACAACTAACACACAAATAGCTCACCCACTTAACATTATCCGTTGCAAGCGCCCAGTGGATTTAGTTGTAAATTGTTCTAGTATTTTCATAAGTATTAAAAATTCCCAAGCGCCAATTTTCTGGACTATTTAAATGAAGTTAGGAATCTATATGGGGCTAGGACAAATTATTTTCACTTTTTATTCATTTTAAAAGTGTCTTATATTTAAAAGCTTTTTATTTAAGTAATACTTTCAGATTTCTTATCGACCTGCATCGGAGGAAGCAATAGTATTTGATAACACAGTTATTTATTTTTCCCTTGGAATCACTATTTTCTTTTCAACTAAGAGCAGCGTTGTAGCGCTTAGTATCACTTTAGAGGAATACACAACGTGACTAATTCGGTAGGATGTGCTTTCCGCGTTCACCTACATTCTTCTCCTGTTGCCGATTGTATGTAAATGTAAAAGACATATTATCATGTATCAGTTGTTATGTGAATATTATTTATCTTTTCGCTTTTGCTTGTTTTTATACTTGTAATAATTCATCATCATAATATTCGGAAACATTTCACTTGGCCCATTTCAGATGCCGCTTTCAAATACTTGCACTTCCGTAACATAATTGTACATCTATACTGCGATAGCTAGTATGGTTCGGTGAATATACGGCAATTATTTCTTTGAATTGACGAACCGCTTTGAGCAGCCTCACCCGGCTAATATGACAGCGAATATTGTATCCACTGTCAGCGGTCATTTCCCGATTCATTTGTTTGCTGCTTTTAGCGTGTCGTTCTTGTCGGACGGGTGATATCACCGTATTGTTTGCAGAGCGGCGTGTGGGTGCGGGTTCATCGCTGTCCCCTACATAATAGGCTCCCCGCTTCCTTTTGCTCCTTCATGCTGGCGTGTGGCGGTCGCAGAAAAAGCCGCTGTAATATCGCGGGGAGAGTATATCCCCTGGGGATGTGACAGTAATGAAGTCGCGTATGAGAACCTTTGTTGTCAGCCTCTTGAGATCCGTGACATAAGAGTTTTCACTCGTTGAAAGACCACTTCGCCTAATGGCCTTGTTCAAGTTTCTGTAATTAGCTCTATTATTGGATCTTCCCCATACAGAAATATACTAATGGTTAGAACATTTTTTGTATTTCTGTCAGGGTGTAAATCACCAATTATATTTCTTTCAGCTTCTCGTTTAATAGTGAACTAAAGTGAACTCCTTTATAAATTCTTTCATCAAGGGCAAGACTGACAATGTAGTTTTCCTAACTTTTGCCTGCATCTGAAATGCTGAACGGTAAAAGTTACCTTAACTATATGGTAAATGTCTGAGACAATGGTGGGGCTTGATTTTGTGCTTCCCCTTGTGAGGGACGGCTTTATTCTTAAACGTATGTGACTCACAGTATACCATATTTCTCTACAAAATATTATTGTTAAATGGATGGTTATCGGACTTTCCACAGGTTGTGTTGATTAAATGATTTACAGGCAGTATATAAATTTGACCCACACTAATTTAATACCGAACTATAGTGGGCAGTAAAACTAAATGGTTCATGGGTATGAATAAACGACTCACGTGACTTAGTTGTCAACTATCGTCAAAACGCGATACATTCCAATCAGCGCTATCGAAATGACGTCGAGGTAACTGCAGTTTCAACAAGTCAAATTGACAAAACTGCCCCTCCTGACTACATTCATGATGATATCAGAATCCAACCTATTTGCTTAAACGTTGGAACTGCTTGTACGGAGGATGAATGAAACGTGTTGAAGTGGAGATCTTATGTAGACATGAACTGTGCAAGTTATTACGTCTACAGTGAAGCCTGAGAAAGATACCGAAATTCATTCCTAATGTAGCTTGATTTCCTTGTTCCTTGTGTGTGGAAAGTTAATGAAAGACTGAATACTGCACACTGAATACTGGGTATGGCAACGATAGCGGAAAGTGTATCGGTAAATTAGATACATTATAATATAGCTGTATCTGCGCTTGTCTTGGGGCAGTGGGGTCAACTCCAACAGCTGCGCAATTAGAAGGGGCACAGGAAATGCCTCTTCATTTTGCTGGAAAGCCATGGGCCCTGACGGCAATATGGGCAGGACTCTCCAACAAATTCGGGATTTCGACTATCTAACGTGCCAGTTTGATATAATTGGGCAGGATATCCCTCAGGACGACATCCACCAACTAGACTGTACAAAGAAACACTTTCCAAGGAAGGTGGTATATGCGTTATCCACTGTAACAATGAGTTATAGCACATCGACTTCGTATGTCGAGTAAAATAGGATTAAGAAAGATCTAAGTTGATCTCCACCTGGTTACATCTCATCGATACACGTAGAGTAATCACTACAATCCCCAGAAATCATTCAGTCGCTGTAGTTACTCTGCTCATATTCGTGGCTTTAAAGTATCAAATTCAGAAACTTGTGACTGCACTAATTCAGATGTTCGAGATCTCAACTATCTAATCTCCAATTGTTACAAATTCCAACTACAGAATTGGAAATGTTTGTGGTACCACTCTCTACATTTGTTACTGGCGTTGTAATAAAGACTGATAGGCAGGGCTTGGATATCGAATGGAATTTATTTTAGTCAGAAATTCTAAAATGTGCCCAGAGACCAAAAGAAAATATGGAATCGCCTTTTGTGCTTAACTAATACACATTGTTGTTGTTGTAAAATAATAGTGACTTTAGAAACCGGTTTGTAATCCTTTTTTACAGAAAAATACAATTATTATTTCTGTGCTAGGAAATTAAGAAGAGTCACATTGTTTGCTAACAGTGAATGTGTAGAGGAATGTTCCCTTAGCCTTACTCCCCCTCTGAAGTGCAGTCTTGGTCTCGCGCCTGTACATTTTTCTGAACTCTAGTGGGGTGAAGTGTGTGTAGTACTTTAGGTTTCTAACTCTCCGTAGACGAGCGCACAATTAGAATGCTTTCCTTGTAACGTATCATTTCTCCATTACATATTTTGATAATGGAAAAGTCGTTAGTAGTGCAACGTTTTCCGTTGTTTCTCCTATATATTGACAGGTAAGCCTTTCGTCGCGTACGTGTTCTTGGGGAGTAAGGTCTCAGGTAAATATCTGTGATAAACCGTTTCATTTAGATGTCTGTTTAAAAATTTATTTGGTTAACGAAACGTAGGCTGTAGCAGCGTATCCTGTGCCCCTTCAGCTGCATAAGCCGGACCCCTTCCTGTTACATGTTTAAAGTCGGCTCGTATTAGCACATACTCCTATTCTATTGGAATTTTCTTCAATTTCCAAGTGGACCATATAATTGGGAAGGCTGGTCAAAAAAAAAAGTGCAGTCCATCGCAAATGCCTAAAGCTGTTGACACAATTCAGAAAAAGAAGTTGGGTTGCCAGTAAACATATTACGTGCCTCAAAGAACCCTTATCAGGTTGCCCAAGATGTACAGTACACCGGAGGAAGCAGTGAAAAGAAGAAGTGGTACACCAACAATTTTAGATAAGGGATGAAGAGCTGTTTTACGATTGTTTTGTTATTGACACTTCTTTCCGTAGCCGTCTTAAAGTTTGGTGAAGAATGGCAGTACAATTGGCAGAGAGAAATAACCTTGAAACAATGGCGGGGAAGAACTGGATTAACCCTTTCCACAGATGCCACGAAACCAAACAGTCAGAAATAAATCCCACAGGAAAATTGTATAGCGGAGCTCTTGGGTCCAGCAAGGAAAACACAGACATTCTTTAAGATCCTGTATGGTGTTATTTTATACTTTAGAACTAGATTACGTGTTCTATAATTGAAAGTCTTCTCTAGTTATGTGCAATGTTATATGGATTATTTTTTGCAAGGAGCCCAATTTCGGCAGATATTTTTTTTCAAAAACAGAGATATAAGGGTTTCGACAATACTGGTCTTATATTAAATTTCAATTATATTTTCTAGGGGTAAAATATATAGTGCATAACATTATGAAATAATTATTTCATACCTTTCAAACCTGAAGATTATACTATTTTCAGTTTTCTGATAAATCGAAAACAATATTGTGATATGGGCTTCGGCAGTTTCTCCATTCTTGAATTGCAGACACACAACGAATGTGGTTGATGCATGACGGGATACCTTGCCAATTTCTGGTGTGACAGTGTTTGATAGAAACATTTTTGAACAATGTATTGGTCATGAAGGAACAATAGCATGGGCTCTCATTTCATCTGGCCCCAGTATCTTGCATTTCTGGCTATGGGGACATTTATTGTCACAGATGTATTCAAGTGACACCATTCCCACGCTACAGGATCAGTGTTCTACAAAATTTTATCAAAATCCAGGGGCAGCAACGTGTGTCCGCACTAATTCGTGTTTCGTTGACAATGAGGACTGAATGTTAACCTACTATGGTGTCAACATATAGCTGTCATACGATACAAAGGTCTCATCGTGTGAGGTTCATATGTACTGGGCTCAATTGTCGTGGCCATTATTAAGAGCATGGATCCCGTGGACAACTTGAGACAGGTAACCGGTGTCAGAGTGGCCAGGCATATAATGGCTACAAGAAGGTGTGTAGAGCAGATCCATACGGAAGTCGTTGCATTACTCACCAACTGCAACAGTACATATCTGTTGTGGCAGACGAGGTCTGCAGCCAGAGATGGAGGAATATTACACTAATTTCAAGTATGACGGTGTCTGACAAACATTTTAAGGGCATTGGATTGGTCAAGAAAGACCCACAGCATGATCTCTCGTCTCATGTGACCTCAATCTCTTACATTTCTGGCTGTGAGGACGCGTATTGTCATAGTAACAGTGAAAAACATGTACCAGATAGTCGTATTCAGTATCCATGCACACCTTCCAATAGGGACTTCTATTCCAGTATTACCAGTAACAATGCCTTCACTGAACATACAACACTTTAGGAGTAATAGCTGGGCAATGATAAATAAATGTACTAAGTATATGCAAATAAATAGGTGCCACACAAATTCAGAGACAAGACCACACAAAGTGACGTCACATAACCCAGTGAATTAGATAACAGAATATACCAGTCTCATCTTTACTGTAAACGTATTTACATAGACATGAAGAGGTATTAGAAATTCTATAATTAGCTTTGACTGATGGAGAACTAGGAATTCATTATCACTGTGGTATTCAGAGAGGACGAGTCACTCTTCACATTCAAGTGTACAATTTAATGTTGATATTTTTTCACCCAAGACATCGTGTTTGTGACACAGCAGGAAGTTTTCAGCATGCTCAGGCATTGATGGAAGCATGTACATTGTTAATGCATGCAGGGTCTTTACGGTGGCTCTCCTTTAAATAGTACTTTTCTGGAGTTGATGACAAGCAGGCAGTTTGGTCATTTAATAGTAACTCTTGCAGTGGACATTTCTGGCTTGAAAGCCACGTGCAGCTATTAGAGAAAAGAGCATCTCGGTGCACTGACAAGAACAGAATGCTGGACCCAAGAATTTCTCCCACGTTGTGCAGACAATGCATTCGGTCGACGAGATGAAAAAACTATCTATCTGTACCTACCTATTAGGTGCCTCTTCCCACGGCAGAGGCCAGGAGCACGAGAGAAATCTCGGTTACGACATCATTGTAAAAACCATTTGTGAACAGGGACGGCGGCCATACAAATTCGCCAGTTTCCATGTTCACCATGGACTGGATCCAATCGAGGGAACCGTCACGTGGTCTGTCCATCGGTCTGCAGAGGTTTTTTGGGAAACCTCGTGCCTTCAAGACAATTTTAGGATTGCAACGTTTATGGTGCTCTGAAATGCTCTATGTTGGGTCAGGAGAACACTTCTCTTAGTTTAATTGGAGCCCCTGGTAGGACATGCAGTAACATTCATTCTTTTAGACAACAATGTTAGTAATAAATGGGTTGTTTAGTTTATAGCTTTAGGGAAAATGAAAATACACTCCTGGAAATGGAAAAAAGAACACATTGACACCGGTGTGTCAGACCCACCATACTTGCTCCGGACACTGCGAGAGGGCTGTACAAGCAATGATCACACGCACAGCACAGCGGACACACCAGGAACCACGGTATTGGCCGTCGAATGGCGCTGGCTGCGCAGCATTTGTGCACCGCCGCCGTCAGTGTCAGCCAGTTTGCCGTGGCATACGGAGCTCCATCGCAATCTTTAACACTGGTAGCATGCCGCGACAGTGTGGACGTGAACCGTATGTGCAGTTGACGGACTTTGAGCGAGGGCGTATAGTGGGCATGCGGGAGGCCGGGTGGACGTACCGCCGAATTGCTCAACACGTGGGGCGTGAGGTCTCCACAGTACATCGATGTTGTCGCCAGTGGTCGGCGGAAGGTGCACGTGCCCGTCGACCTGGGACCGGACCGCAGCGACGCACGGATGCACGCCAAGACCGTAGGATCCTACGCAGTGCCGTAGGGGACCGCACCGCCACTTCCCAGCAAATTAGGGACACTGTTGCTCCTGGGGTAACGGCGAGGACCATTCGCAACCGTCTCCATGAAGCTGGGCTACGGTCCCGCACACCGTTAGGCCGTCTTCCGCTCACGCCCCAACATCGTGCAGCCCGCCTCCAGTGGTGTCGCGACAGGCGTGAATGGAGGGACGAATGGAGACATGTCGTCTTCAGCGATGAGAGTCGCTTCTGCCTTGGTGCCAATGATGGTCGTATGCGTGTTTGGCGCCGTGCAGGTGAGCGCCACAATCAGGACTGCATATGACCGAGGCACACAGGGCCAACACCCGGCATCATGGTGTGGGGAGCGATCTCCTACACTGGCCGTACACCACTGGTGATCGTCGAGGGGACACTGAATAGTGCACGGTACATCCAAACCGTCATCGAACCCATCGTTCTACCATTCCTAGACCGGCAAGGGAACTTGCTGTTCCAACAGGACAATGCACGTCCGCATGTATCCCGTGCCACCCAACGTGCTCTAGAAGGTGTAAGTCAACTACCCTGGCCAGCAAGATCTCCGGATCTGTCCCCCATTGAGCATATTTGGGACTGGATGAAGCGTCGTCTCACGCGGTCTGCACGTCCAGCACGAACGCTGGTCCAACTGAGGCGCCAGGTGGAAATGGCATGGCAAGCCGTTCCACAGGACTACATCCAGCATCTCTACGATCGTCTCCATGGGAGAATAGCAGCCTGCATTGCTGCGAAAGGTGGATATACACTGTACTAGTGCCGACATTGTGCATGCTCTGTTGCCTGTGTCTATGTGCCTGTGGCTCTGTCAGTGTGATCATGTGATGTATCTGACCCCAGGAATGTGTCAATAAAGTTTCCCCTTCCTGGGACAATGAATTCACGGTGTTCTTATTTCAATTTCCAGGAGTGTAATTGTCAGGTAGCACCTGAAGAAGACAGCAAGTTACACCATCGAAATATCGTCCAAAAATAACATGAAGATCTGTCAGAGATCTCTATAACTCAGCATGAAAATAGCACGCTGTCTAATTAGGCTGTGGAAAAAAAGAAAACAACTGAGGAGAACAACATCTCCTCCTCTCCGTGCTGGAATATGTGAGTCAAGGATCGGCCGCTTCTCCTGAAAAGATATGAGAATTGTTAACAATTGATTAGGATTGGGCGATGAGTAGAGCAGATGAGTTACAGGGTAGAGGTCCGCGGCTCGTGGTCTTGTGGTAGCGATCTCTCTTCCCGCGCACGGAGTCCTGGAATCGATTCCCGCTGGGGTCAGGGATTTTCTCTGCTACGAGATGACTGGGTGTCTTTCATAATCATTTCATCATCATTGACTCGCAAGTCGCCGCAGTGGCGTCAGCTAAAATGGACTTGCAATTTCGACGGCCGAACACCCAGCTTGGAGTCTCCCGGCCAACAATGCCCTGCGATCGTTTCATTTCACAGGGTAGCTCGTGGAGTCCTCTGGTTGGCACGAAAGCCTTGTTTGAATGGTGCGGGAGTGCTTTTGCGGAGTTTAGCGAGATTTGATGGGAAGTGAGGAGAGGAGATACATCGTCTTACAATTCATACCCCTGTCTGAATCTCCTGATTGAGACTCTGGTTTTGAGAGGATACTAATCTTGACTTCTGTTATAAGTGAGACGCACTTGGGGCACTTGTCCTGAGTATGACCCCGCACTAGAACTGGTCTTGTCTGGGGAGCCTTTGGTGAGGGCTTAGCTGTACCGACAGTTCAGACCTCAGTCATCCCGGATAACTCGCTGTGCTAAGCGTAATTTCATTCTTAACAGGTCTGTTGCTTTTGACGTTTGATCTCCTTGTGTACACTGCTGTATAAGTGAGTCAAGTTGGTCCATGGTATGAGCGGCGAACTGGAGTACCACACGCTGGAATATCCCAAGATATCTGGGCTTCGTTAGAGGGTAATGGCGCGATCCGTCTTGCAGATCGCTAACCGCGACTTTGCATATTTCGTGACCAAGATAGAAAATGCAGGCGCCCCACCTCGCTGCTCTGCAGATGCTTCAACCATGGCGGTCACTTGAGACAATGCCACGCATCCAGAAAAGGGATACAGTATTGCAGCTGTGGCTTGTTGGGGTGAACAAGATCACAATGTCGTCACCTGCTCTCAGCGAAACCATCGTAGTACAACTTCTGTGTAAAAATCCATCAACGTCTAATTAGTGTTACATAATTTCAGATTGCGCTACCCATATTTAGAGCCAGCGTAAATTTTGTCATCATGCTCAACACGTATTTTTCGTCAGTTTTAATCAATAAACATGTGCTAATACTTTTATAACAGATTAATGCCATGTTGATATATTAATCACCCTTCAAAAATTGACAAAATAATGACAGTTCCACGTTTTCACTAACACATTTCAATATTCAGGTTCATTTAGATTCCGGTAACTAAGATAACCTCTAAGACAGGTTATCATCAACAAACACACTTAGAGGGCAAAATCAATATAGCAGGTGCATGGGATAAGTAGTTAATGGAAAGGTTTACTAGTTAAGGTGATTGTTTTCAGGGTAGTAACTCAGATTGGACTGTCACATTCAAAAACATACCGCAAGTCATGTGCAGTCTTGCAATATTACCAGTTGGAAGTGAGATCTGCTTGCTAGCTTTGAATAGCAATACAACAAATGGATTCATGTAAACAATGTGTTGTTGCACAACTCAACAGCACCCAGGAAAGTAAGTAGAGTGAATGATGATTATTGTGACATGGAATTAGTGAGATGCTTCTCAAAATGACAATTTCGTCCAGAAAGAAAGAAGAGAAATCTCTTTAGCATTGAAGCATTTGTGAGATAGTGAAAGAATGATAAAATACTGAATGGGCTCTCACTTGCTCATTCCTTTTGGCGCAATACTAAGTATTGTGGAGTACTATTCACCATCTAGAGCTACGATGACAGTATGCGCAATATGTTCTAGGGGACTGCTAAACTTAAATGAAGTGACAGTCAGTCAACGTATTCCACAATATTTTGTGTCATGTAATGATAGTATTACTCAATAAGAGGCAGTTCTTGTCGTAACAGAGAAAAATTCTGTTCGCTCCGAACGCGTTTCCACAAAGAACTGAAGAAAGTAAATTATAAAAGATCTGGAAATATGTAAGAGGATGTATGCTAAAGCACGGCGTGATACTTTGAGAAATGAAATTCTCGATTGTTTTGGAAACGCAGGGTACCTCGTTGTCCACGATACAGGGGAAACTGAAGGTAATGTTTATTTTAATTGTAGCAGTGTTCAGAGTAGCCGTGCCCCCTGTGGGTCCGGGGTAAGAATAGGCCCGAGGTATTCCTGCCTGTCGTAAGAGGCGACTAAAAGGAGTTTCAACTGTTTCGGCCTTCCATGTGATGGCCCTCCTTGGGGTTTGACCTCCATTTTTCAAAATTCTAAAGAAGTACGAGCCTTTTGGGGAAGGACACCTTACATGGTGTACCACTGGTCCTCAGTGCACTAAGACCTTGGCACTCAGCATTGTAACGACGTTGTCACCATACCCACTATTCCTCAAATTGGGCCTAAACGCCTGATGGGCTGTACAAGTTACGCCCATAGTGCGTCCCCATCTGCACCTGCGATCATGATGGACTTTCCATGGCACCCGAAATCCAGCACGGCAGCCAGCCTGTTGTGGTGGGGTCGTCATGTACCCTCTAGGTTGTAGCCCCCTGACAACACAGGGATCATACTGCCGATACCTGAGCTGCACCCTCCCCATGTCGGCCAAGGAGTAGATGCCCATTTCCTTGGGGCATCAGGACTCCCGGCAATGGTCATCCTGCCAGGTGGCCCTTGCTGAGGCTGGGAGGCGCCCGTGGGGAGAGCCCCTGGTCGGAGTGGGTGGTATGGGGGCGGACGTTTCGCAGATGAAACGTCAACACGTATCAGGTCGCTCTGCGGCCGAGTCTTTCAAAAGGAAAGGTACTGTCTCTGGTTCTGGTTCTCCTGCCCTTTCCCCCTTGGCCACTCCCTGGGAGAAGGGACAGACCCGCCGGCTTGGGGCGAAGTACTTCCCCCGCTATTTGGTCTGTTCTCGAACCAATAGGGGGACGTTCGCCACCTGCAAGCCCATGTTCTTTGTTCAGCACATCGAGGACATCTTCGGGGAAATCGAGGCTCTCAGTAAGATGCGTTCGGTGTCCATTCTTATAAAGACCACCTCCGCCACACAGTCGGCGGCGCTCCAGGCATGCGACCGACTACGGGACATCCCAGTGTCCATTGTCCCGCATCTGGCACTGAATAGGACGCAGGGGGTTATTTTTCATCAGTACCTCCTGCTGCAATCTGATGAGGAGCTCAGGGCCAACCTGGAGCGCCGAGGCGTGCATTTCGTCTGGCGAGTCCAGCGCGGCCCCAAAGACCGTCGCATCGACACTGGGGCCTTTATCCTCGCCTTCGAGGGGGACGTTCTCCCGGAGAAGGTCAAGGTGATGTGCTACCAGTGCGACCTTACGTCCCGCCTCCTATGCGTTGTTTTCGGTGTTTGCACTTTGGGCACATGTCGTCATGGTGTGAGGCTGAACCCCTTTGTGGCGATTGTGGACGTCCTCTTCAGGAGGAACATTCATGCACCCCACCACCTCAGTGCGTTAATTGTCCTGGCATCCACTCGCCTAGATCCTTAGACTGCCCCACGTATCAGAAGGAGAAGAAGATTCAAGAACTCAAATCTTTGGATCGTCTCTCTTATTCTGAGGCCACAAAGAAGTATGACCGCCTCCATCCCATGCCGTTGACCACTTCGTTTGCCTCAGTCGTGTCCACTCCTTCCACGGTATCCTCACCCCTATCCTGTCCCCCCTCCACCTCCTCCCCCAATCCGGGGTCTCTGCCTCCGCCTCCCAAATCCCTCCCTTCCAAATCCTCCTCCCCGCCGCCCCCGCCCCCTCTGCCCCAGGGGCCACCCTTCCTCCTCCTCCCCCCCTCCCGCTGCCTGAGAAGCGATCCTCTTCTCAGGAATCCATCGGGGAAACGTTCCAGACCCCAGCTTCCGAGCTCCGGCGTTCGAAAACGGACCCCGCGCGTGAGGACCTTCTTCGGGTCCAGCCCACCATCCCTGTGCCTCCTCGGACTTCCATGAAGGCCTACAAGAAGAACTCTATCCCCGTCTCCACCCCGGCGCGTTTCGTCTGACGTTCCATCCGTGAGTCGCTGCTCCCGGCCGTCCTCAGTTTCACCGGGACGCTCTGCTGCCAGGCGCTCAGCTGGCCTCTCGTCGGCAAATGAATCTGCCTCTCCTACACAACCTGGGACAGCGGCCGCAGCTGGCGACGACTCGATGGAACAGGATCCGCCTCCCGCCGGTTGTAGCGTTGTTCCCTCGAAACCTGGCCCTCTGCGGCCGTCGAGGTGACCAGCTCTTCCCCCGTCTCGTTCCCCCTCTTTTTTCACTAGCGAGGCCTTGTTACATTGGAACATAAGAGGTATTCGATCTAATCGGGAAGAATTACAACTGCTCCTCCGCCTACACTGTCCGCTCGCCCTTGGTCTCCAGGAAACCAAGTTGCGCCCGACTGACCGTATTGCCTTTACCCACTATACCTCGGAGCGGTATGACCTCACCCCTGTGGACCGTATCCCAGCTCATGGTGGGGTCATGTTGCTCGTTCGGGACGAAGTCTATTACCATCCCATCCCATTGACCACCCCACTCCAAGCAATAGCTGTCTGTATTAGTCTTTCTGCTTTTACTTTTTCAGTTTGTACCATCTACACTCCATCGTCATCCGCAGTTAGTTGGGCTGACATGATGCACCTGATTGTTCAGCTTCCTCCGCCGTTTTTATTGTTTGGCGACTTCAATGCCCATCATCCCCTTTGCGGCTCTCCTGCATCCTGTCAAAGAGGCTCCCTTTTGGCGGATCTCTTCAACCACCTCAATCTTATCTGTCTCGATACTGGCGCCCCGACTTTCCTCTCGGACTCTACTCATACCTACTCCCACTTGGACCTCTCGATCTGTTCTACCGCTCTTGCCTGTCGGTTCGAGTGGTATGTCCTTTCTGACACCTATTCGAGCGACCACTTCCCCTGTGTCGTTCGTCTCCTGCACCACACCCCATCCCCACAACCTTCGAGCTGGAACATACCGAAAGCTGACTGGGGACTTTACTCCTCATTGGCGACCTTTCTGGACCACGATTTTCTCAGTTGTGACAGTCAGATCGAATACCTCATGGCTGTTATCATCAAAGCTGCCGAACGTTCCATTCCTCGTACTACCTCTTCATCACGTCGCGTTTCCGTCCGCTGGTGGAATGAGGCTTGTAGAGACGCTATCTGTGCTCGACGACGTGCTTTACGCACCTTTCGCCGCCATCCTACGTTGGCGAATTGCATTGGATACAAACGACTCCGAGCGCATTGCCGTAGAGTCATCAAAGACAGCAAAAAAGCTGGTTGGGCCTCCTTCACCAGCTCCTTTAACAGTTTTACTCCCTCTTCTGTCGTTTGGGGTAGCCTGTGCCGGCTGTCGGGCATTAAGGCCCACTCCTCGGTACCTGGCCTGACCTCAGGTATTGAGGTCCTTGTTGATCCTGTGGCTGTCTCCAACGCCTTCGGCCGGTTTTTCGCGGAGGTTACAAGCTCCGCCCATTACCACCCTGCCTTCCTTCCCAGGAAAGAGGCAGAAGAGGCTCGGCGACCTTCCTTCCACTCGCTGAATCTGGAAACTTATAATGCCCCCTTTACTATGTGGGAACTCGATCGTGCGCTTGCACTGTCCCGGTCCTCTTCTCCGGGGCCAGATGCCATTCACGTTCAGATGCTGGCACACCTCTCTCCGGCGGGCAAAAGCTTCCTTCTTCGTACCTACAATCGCGTCTGGACCGAAGGTCATGTCCCCATGCATTGGCGTGACGCCGTCGTTGTTCCTATACCCAAAACCGGGAAGGATAGACACCTTCCTTCTAGTTACCGCCCCATTTCTCTTACAAGCTGTGTCTGTAAGGTGATGGAGCGCATGGTTAACGCTCGGTTAATCTGGATTCTTGAATCTCGACGGCTACTTACCAATGTCCAATGCGGCTTTCGTCGCCGCCGCTCCGCTGTTGACCACCTTGTGACTTTGTCGACATTCATTATGAACAACTTTTTGCGAAGGCGCCAAACGGTAGCCGTGTTCTTCGATTTGGAGAAGGCTTACGATACCTGTTGGAGAGGAGGTATCCTCCGCACTATGCACAGGTGGGGCCTACGCGGTCGCCTGCCCCTTTTTATTGATTCCTTTTTAACAGATCGAAAGTTTAGGGTACGTGTGGGTTCCGTATTTTCCGACGTCTTCCTCCAGGAGAACAGAGTGCTTCAGGGCTCCGTCTTGAGCGTAGCCCTTTTTGCCATCGCGATCAATCCAATTATGGATTGCATTCCACCTAATGTCTCAGGCTCTCTCTTTGTCGATGACTTCGCGATCTACTGCAGTGCCCAGAGAACATGCCTCCTGGAGTGCTGCCTTCAGCGTTGTCTAGACAGCCTATACTCATGGAGCGTGGCAAATGGCTTCCGGTTCTCTGAAGAGAAGACGGTTTGTATCAACTTTTGGCGATATAAAGCGTTCCTTCCGCCATCCTTACATCTCGGTCCCGTTGTTCTCCCATTCGTGGAAACAACTAAGTTTCTAGGGCTCACGTTGGACAGGAAACTTTATTGGTCTCTGCATGTCTCTTATTTGACAGCCCGTTGTACACGTTCCCTTAATGTCCTCAGAGTTCTTAGTGGTTCATCTTGGGGAGCAGATCGCACTGTCCTGCTTCGCTTGTATCGGTCCATAGTCCGATCGAAGCTGGATTATGGGAGCTTCGTCTACTCGTCTGCTCCGCCATCCCTCTTACGCCGTCTGAACTCCATCCACCATCGGGGGTTACGTCTTGTGACCGGAGCCTTCTACACTAGTCCTGTCGAGAGTCTTTATGCTGAAGCTACCGAATTACCATTGACCTACCGGCGCGACGTACTGCTGTGTCGGTATGCCTGCCGGCTGTTGTCAATGCCCGACCACCCCTGTTATCAGTCCTTCTTCGCCGATTCTCTCGACCGTCAGTACGGGTTGTATGTGTCTGCCCTGCTGCCCCCCAGAGTCAGCTTCCGTCGCCTGCTTCGACAATTGGATTTTGCCCTCCCTACCACCTTCAGAGAGGGTGAGAGCCCGACACCACCTTGGCTCCAGGCTCCAGTTCATATTTATCTCGACCTCAGCTCACCCCCGAAGGAGGGTACTCCGGCTGCAGTGTATTGCTCATGGTTTTTCGAACTTCGTGCTCGACTTGCCGGTCACACCTTTATTTACACCGATGGCTCCAAAACTGACGATGGTGTCGGCTGTGCCTTTGTTGTCAGGGCCGCCACCTTTAAATACCGGCTCCTCGACCAATGTTCCAGCTTTACGGCCTAGCTTTTTGCTCCCCATCAGGCCGCTCAGTATGCCCGCCGCCACCGCCATTCATCGTATTTACTCTGCTCTGACTTACTCAGTGCTCTTCAGAGCCTTGGAGCTCCCTATCCGGTCCATCCCTTGGTTCAACGGATCCAGCAGTCCCTCCATTCTTTCGCTGACAATGGTTCTCCTGTCAGCTGTCTGTGGGTTCCCGGACATGTAGGAGTGCCTGGGAATGAGGCTGCAGAAGCTGCAGCCAAGGCTGCAATCCTCCAGCCTTGGCCAGCCTCCCATTGTGTCCCGTCATCTGACGTTCGTGGGGTTGTTTGTAAGAGGCTTGTGTCATTGTGGTGGGATGCTTGGTCATCTCTCCAAGGAAACAAGCTCCGGGCAGTAAAACCGCTCCCAAATGCTTGGACAACCTCCTCCCGACCATCTCGGCGAGAAGAGGTCCTTCTGACCAGGTTGCGGATTGGGCATTGCCGGTTTAGCCACCGATACCTGCTCTCCGGTGACCCAGCCCTGCAGTGCCCTTGTGGTCAAGCACTAACAGTGCGCCATGTTTTATTGTCGTGTCCCCACTTCAGTCAATCTCGTGTTGTCCTGTCCCTGCCATCTACTTTACCGAATATTTTAGCTGATGACGCTCGAGCAGCTGCTCGTGTTCTGCGTTTTATAACTTTGACTGGCTTGTTCAAAGACATCTAACTTTTTTACTAATTTATCTGCATCTTTGTCGGGACTTTCTGGTGTCCCCCCCTCCCCTTGAGCTTTACTAGATTCCATGTGCTCTAACAATTGTGACTGGGCGCTAATGACCTCAGTAGTTGAGTGCCCTTAAACCCTACCAAAAAAAAAAAAAAAAAAAAAAAAGGAGTAGCCGTATGTGGTCAGGAAAGCTATCCAGTGAACATAAACGTTTTTCTTTCCTTGCAACAGTTGCCACATCACGGAAATTACATAATGTCAGATTTCTATCAGTAATCACTAAGTAACAGTTATTTTCACTTCTGTCAGTTGTTACAGTAGGTAAAAAAGCAAAACACCACATGTCCACATGTACACGATAAATTACACAATTCACTTCATTTATTTATAATAAACTGTCGTGGTTTACCAGTCTACACTGTAATAAATTAGTCTGTCTTCCACTGAAATGTTTACTGAAAGCTATCCAGACTTATTTTGTCCGTTCTGGCTGATTTATACTTGTTCTTTGTGAGTCAAGCAACTCAATCGCAATACATGCGAATTCCTCAGCGTCGAGCACCGATATGTTTGCTATCGAGGCCCGGTTCTAACTGACGCATCCTGGGCATCAATACTGGGCAATACTGTTGTGCCGTTCTAGGATTCGCACTTTAGTGCAACATATTGCCACAATGCATGTGAGGATCCCTTTAGAGACTCCAATTGATTAAAATAGTGATGACGTAAAAGGTATGAGGAAGTATTGAGAAGTCTGAGCTTAGAGACAACTAGAATGGAAAAATTCTGCTGTTAGTTTTGCCTGACTGAATGCCATTGACATTTTGATTTTATCCGTATTTGGTCCAATGGTTTCAGGCTGGAACTATATTTTTACTTCGCTTACTTATCTGGACCACTGGTTTTATACTGAAGACAACAATGCACTCTGGGTTCTGGTGTCTCCTAATGTCAGTGCCGACAAGTAGCTGCCATAGAAAAGTGGTTGTTGAAGGATTTTCGCCTTTCCATTCTATTGTTGTGGTCAACACAGGGCCATGCAACATAGGCTTAGTTCTACGCTTATTTGTAACATCTCTATACCAGAGCTTTGGAAAACCGGATTTGCTTTGCTCCTATATCTCTGTTTTGGAAGATACTTCCATCAGTAAACATAATAAACATTTCTTACAGAAACACAGGTGGTTTCATCCTGAAATTATCTCACCACTGGTTAGGAAAGATCGCAAACCATTACTGTCGCTTTTACATATCGACAATAATATTGAGAACATAAGCACAGCTTCTCGGAGATGTAGATGTGGGAACATTGTGAACTCTAAACCTCTCTGACGTCCCAGTCAGAGGAACATTAGGGGAGAAAAAGCAGTACCAGTGCGTTCTTGATTCTGTAACGATGGCCGACCTCTGTAAATTCCCTCCATTCAATAATACGATTCATGTATAACCGCGTCATGCATCATTCGATAGTGGTTGTAGTAGACCTTAGTGTCCTACTTCTACATAGAGATGGTTGCTGTGCACCAGTTTCGTGCCAAGAAATTTTAAGAATTACAGTGCTTCAGTGGGGCTTGTACACAAGTCAGAAATGTTAAAATCAGTCTATGAGATATACAGAAAAAGCTGAATGCAGTGACACAGAACGTTGTGACGCATTCTTGACGTCACCGCCGTAAATGCCTTCATAATATGTAATGAACATTGCAACCACGAGCCATTCAGACCCTCTCTAACTGCTGGTGTAATTGGAGAACCTTCATCACGGCCTAAGCGCAAGACGTCTCAGATCCAGCAGAACATATTCAAACCATTCGTTACACCAGAAGAGCGGCTTTGACAATACATCCCACAAACCGGGAAGCGGACTATCTCGAAAGTTTGCACAGCGTCGTGCTGCCAAAGTGCCGCTTCGCACAAGATCAGTGTGTAAACACATGTACTGTGCGTTGGTGTATAAAGAAAACAAGCAACGCTTCACTTAATTTATAAAAGAATGTAGCCATTAATATTGTCATAATGGCCTAAGTGACTTCACTTTGTTGCCACTGAAAATACTTCACTATGAAATTGAAATTTTATTATTATTATATCATATTATTGCTCTTTGTAACAACAAAGGTAGGTTTTGAAAGAAATTGACATATTTTTCCGATGTTTATTCGTGGGCTACGAAGTGTAGTAATGGTAGAGAGATAAAATTATGGTATTACAGCTTAGAAGCCATAATTCTGTTTTAAGAAATAACAACAGAAAAAAGATACAACTGGAGCACATCAGGAGATTGCATCTTGGCCAGAAACAGATTTAAGAATCGAATAATGAAGAACAAAAAATTTCTACTTCAGAAAATTTCGAGTTTAGATTGGAATCAAAACCCGTTAATCCCTTAAAAATTATGCCTAAGCAGAAGAATAGCAAGCTGCAGTGTTAATAACAAAGTGTAGCTGGTAAGTCAGATTGTACGTGATACTGCAACAAATATTGCTGCCAAATCCTAACATGGGGATACATTTGCTGAGCCTTTGCTAAGGAAGGAAATGAATTCTACAGATTTTTCCAATGTGAAAAGCCAAAACGAAACTCTACTGTCCAGAAGATGCGCGAACTTCAATTTCCGGACGACTATCGGCCTGTAAAGCAAAGTGGAAACTGGAAATCACAACTCCGGATGAGGAAGCACCGTCACGCGAATCCCCCTGTCCATACGCATAACTTTACATTCGAAGAGCTACATTCCCTTGCCATGTGCGTCTGTCGGCTGCGATACAGCGGTGCGGCACGTAGCGATTGATTACGTGACGTACGCGCCCCCGCTGCGATGTCGATACTAATTTCCATCTGACGCCACTAAAGCAGGCGGCTGGATTACTGTGGTGCCACGGGATGATAAATGTGCTTCCCACTGCCGCCTACGTCGTCCGCGCCAGCACCGCTAATTCCAGGAGCCCGAGTTTATAAGCCGGTTTAATGTATTTGCACTGTATCTCTCGTGTTTGTCGTCTTGTGGAATTAATGAGACGCCGCCGACTAGACTACTGCAGTACTGTTGCTAGAATAAGGTAAACCAGGAACATGGATAATCCACAGCAGAATGCATACAGTTTCATCAATAGCGATCTGCAACACAACACGTGGCACGTGGCCTTTATTTATTCCACTTCCACGAAACATGTTACATGCTCTACTGTATACTAGGCGGCATTAACACTGCTGTTCTATGCCACCAGAAGGTCCTGTTTTGGCAGCATGCAGCAAGTTCAAAATGGTCCAAATGGCTCTGAGCACTATGCCGACTTAACTTCTGAGGTCATCAGTCGCCTAGAACTTAGAACTACTTAAACCTAACTAACCTAAGGACATCGCACACATCCATGCCCGAGGCAGTATTCGAACCTGCTACCGTAGCGGTCGCTCGGCTCCAGACTGTAGCGCCTAGAACCGCACGGCCACTCTGGCCGGCCATGCAGCAAGTGTTGTGCGTTTCGTTTAATATATCGTCGTTCTGGGAGCACTGGCCACGATTCTAAACTTACATTTAACTTCTGGAAACAAACACAACGTCAGTTCACTTTCTCACACATGAAAATATTCGTTGGTTCTTCTTTTAATACGACAATGCGGAAATCAGTCTAATGAGGTCCTTCAGCTTTGTGTTTTAATTTAATATTTGATGTCCTTTCCAAGAAAGTTTGAGTTAGCTGGCAGATGAGTATATTAGGGGTGGAATAAATCTTTCAGTGTCCAAAGAAACTTCCCTCCTTACTGGGTGTTGAGATGACCAGAAGAAGGTATATGTGAAGATCTATACGTAGTGAAATGCATCGTTTGACCGGTCTTGTGAGGTAAGCTGTTCCTCGCTGAGAGACAGCTTCATCGGTGAAGTGACGTCAATTTCCGTGACCGAAGTATTGCTTGCCTTTCGGATATGATTATTTCTAGTAATCATCTAGCTAGTTACCTTGAGATAGTGTTATAGGACTGTCACAGGCCTGTGTAGTGTACCATGACAAGATTTCTGGCTGTAGTTCTGTTTAGCATCACGATTATGGTGAAGTAATGCGTGGTTATAGGAGGGCTGTTCGGAAAGTAAAGTCCAATCCGTCGCGAAATGGAAACCACAATGAAAATCCAAATTTTTTTTATTCAAAACAGTTAGCTGCACCTTCCAGCAGCTAACTATATAAATAGTCGCCGCTATGACTTAGACATTTGTCGTGGCGTTGTACAAACTTTCTACTACCGTCGTCACAGAAAGTAGCCACTTGTGCTTTCCGCCAGATCTCTACGCTGGTGTGCCTCTCGTTGTCCGGGAGAAAATGTTGTGTTCATAGCCTGCGGTTCATGTGAGCAGAGATGAACAATGGAGGGAGCCAATTAATGGCTGTATTATGAGTCATTAAACACTTCCCATCGAAAATGCTACAGGAGCGTCTCCATTGCCCCTGCAGAGCGCGGATGAAAATTGTTTTTAAGAAAGAAACGCAATACATTTACGCTATGTGGGTTGCATAACTTCAGGCGTAATCTCTCACCAGACCCATATACTAGGCGGGAGGCACTGTTGTTTTATGCATTTCTAAGTAATCACTTTACGGTGTGAACTGAATAGAGCGACGTGAATCTATCGACAGGCACACTAAGTACGCTGCCCAACACATCTGTGGAAATTTCCATCAGATTTTTCACAGTGGTCTCCATTTCGAGCCAAATCGAACCTTATTTTCCGCATATGCCCCGTAGTTAAACTGACGGTGTTTCAACTGCTGCAGTGCGGGCTGTATACATCGCAGGTCACTACAACATCGTACATCTGTTCATTAATCGGTGTACTCACTGAAATGAAGTGGTTGTACGGCATCGTTGGCTGGGAGGGCCCCTTCGGCCATGTTTGGCCGCGTAGTGCAAGTCTTAGTTCTTTGAGAGCCACATTGGGCGACTGGTGCGCCGGTGATCAGGAAGAAATGATGATCACAACATAACACTCAGTCCACGAGTGGAGAAAATCTCCAACACTGCCGGGAATCGAACCCGGGCCCGCTTGCATGGGAGGCAGTCACGTTACCACTCAACTAAGCTGATGGACGGTTTGATCACTGAGTATACTGAACTAAATAATAGTTCCACTTTTGCCACCAAATAAAAATACGGCACTGTAAGTAGTCAGAGTGAAATGTTTCCTGTCTTGACGTAAGTACGCTGTCTGTCGCTTGGTGGTGTGTGTTGACGTCTTTTGTGACACTACTGTTGGTGTAAAGATAGTATTGGTGTCAGAATATCGCCGACAGAAACAAACTATCCCGTGTCAACAATTTCCCTAAATTCTGTTGATCAAGAAACGTGAATAAACAAGTAAATTAGGTGGTGCAGTAGGGAGAAGGAGGCAGCCCGTTCCTGTGGAAGTTGTTGATGAGGTTGCTGTAGCTATAGCCAACAGTGAATAACAAGTCTCAAATCTGTAGCCAGTGCCCAAGCTGTGTCATAGGAATTGTCTCTCTCATCGTCAGCTGTTCTAAAGATTTTGCGGCGCGTTTTACACTGGTATCCCCACAAGATTCGGATTGTGCACAAAATTACGTCCAGAAGAGGCTACAAGCTCGTGACTTTGCCGTTCGTATTTTGGCACGTTTGGAAATGGCTGACATGTGCTGCGGAATGTTCTATGGACGGACGAGGCACGTTTTACTCTGCACTGTTACGCCAATGCACAGAACTGTCGGAAATGGTATTCCACTCCGCACGTCTCTTGCATCTACTGCACACAGATTATGTGGCTGTGCTGTATACTCTCACGAGCTCCTTCGTTGTGTGTACGTGCTTCTTTGAGATGGCACCTCACTGGCCTGTTAGTTGCAGAGTGTCATCCGTATGTTATAAGGACATCTTTGTGCTGCCCGTGATTGTAGCTTTGAAAGAAAGCAAGGCTGTCCACGCCACTAATTTGTTACAAGGTCGGGTGATGTCACTGTTGCTTGCCAGTTTAAAAACTGACTTCTAGAAACCTTCGCTAACGACCGCATCTTCTCTACACAATTTCCAGATCCCTTGGTGTAAATCCACGTGACTTCAGGCTGTGGGGTTGTCTGAAAGACCTTGTCTGTCCGGAATGTATCGGCACTATACCTGATCTGAAGGATAGCACACGATGACATATCGCTCTGATACCGGGTGTGCTGCGAGCGAATGTCGACCATTCCGTGTTATATATGCAGGATGTAACTGAATCTAGAGACCGTACAGAACATGTTTTAGCTTGTGACTACATTCTAATAAACGTGCCAGAAGCACTGTTCTCTCTTGTCCCTTTTCCTGCAACCAAACTACATCCAGACTACATACAGCGCCATAATGCCGTCTTTGTGGCAGAGAGTAGAACTATTAACTATTCCGCATACTCCTCGAGTGCATCGATTAATGAACATATCTCAGCATTGAAGCAATCCGAAACCGTCAGTTTCATTATATCCACGCGGTACAGTTGACGTTCTGTCTGCTGTGAAATGTACGTGGCAGCGTATTGTAGAGATATAGTACGGGAACAGTATCGCTGATGACCTTGCTGTCTGAACGATGTATAGTAAAGTATAGAATTGATAGTTTCAGTTTATTATATCTCTACCATTTGTTATAACTTAAAAATATATGTGTTTTTATGAATGTACGGTGAGGAGATCTGGAGAGTGCCACCGGCTGCTTCTCGTGCTGTGTGATGATGATGATGGTGATGAAGTGCGGTCGATTGCAGGACGCAGTTTGGTGGACTGTCGACTACAGCGTAAGGATATCTCGAAGCACTGCCACTTCAGCTGCGACGACTATTATCTTTTGAAAAATACGTGTCGCAAAATGCATAAGAAAAGTTCAAATGATTGTGCGAGTGAAGGCAATATGATCTGTCACACACGTTAGAACGTATGATGTATGTATTGTGAATGAAGTTAAAGTTCCGAGTGCATGGTAGTATGATTTTTGAACATTTGATTTAATGATAGATGAATAAATTTGTTTGGAACCTGATTGGCTGGTAGTCAGAGAGCGCACAGGGTAAGGTTAAGGTTGTGAATGGTGGCGTAAACAGTTACTGTGAGTTGCGCAATCAAACACACAACTTTAATTTTCTACGGACCACTTATTTACACATTGGCTTAAAAGATACGGATGAATGTCTTGTTAAAGAAAACTTGAGATGCTTTCTGGGCTGAAGGCCCAAAACCACACAGCAAACACAAGAATCGCTGAAGGCCTGGCTTGGAAATCAAAAGCAATTAAAAATGGAAGGTGAAAGAGATCCTTCTTTTAAAAGAAAACCACGAAATGAAAACAATTAACGGCTGAAGGCCTACACTACACGTCTGAAGGACAACTATAATGAAGGTACATTAATAAACTCTTTTTTTCCTTTTAAACTTACAACAGAACGGCAGAAACCTGATTAACCTATTGCACGGCTGAAGGCCACAAACAAATCTGAAGCAACACCGAAGGCCTGAACAACAAGTCGGATAAATAATTTAAAATAATCTCCTTGCTTCTTATAAAAATTTTCCTTTAGAGCACACACGGCTGAAGGCCTTATTAAAGGGTTCACGCAAATCCTCGGCTGAAGGCCACAAATAACACGTGGAACAACTAACGGCTTAGGGCCTTGATTACAAACAATTTCAGATAGAAGAACTTCTAAGAATTAATGTTTTTTTCTAAAAACCCAATGTTATAAATTGCATATTAACACGGTTAAAGGCCTTTATGAAAAATTAAAAAAAAACTGAATTAATAAGCGGCCAAAGGCCTCGCACAATATTTCAACTAAAATGAAAATCACAATTTAACACAAACAGAACAAGTTTTGCTCTGAAGTGTTCCCAGCGTCGGCCTGAGAAGGTAGCTCCAACGTAAGGTGAGGTGAGACAGGCAACCAAGAGTTAAAGTTAGGTAATCGAATGACAACCCAAGGACCGACCAAAAATTTCACCAATTTCCTTCTGTCCGACCAATGGCACAACGATGGAGAATATCACCGAGGGCGAGAATACGAACAGCGTTTCGCCTCCTGAAATTGGCATCCAAAAACAGCCAGAGGAACAATAACCTCCCTAAGCAAATATGAACCGAACAACTTAAGGGCTGTCCAACAACACACCATGCTGCACATCAACTAAACGACGAGGAAAAGGCACACTGCCAACAAACTACGCTAACGACCAGGGCAGGTAACTGGAGCGTTAACAGCCACAGGGCAGAAAATACCATTGGTGCTCTTGACTGATAAGTAACAGTCAAATTAATAATTAATCACAACATAGGAAGACAGCTGCAAGATTTCACCGACTCCAACAGATCGTACTAGGCTGCTCGCCCGAACGGCCAATGGTCAACATCCCGCAAATGTACGAAGAGATGTCACAATAGTTCAGGTTTCATGACAGATTAATTGATCACTCAACTTCAGCGTCCAGGTTCGCAGTGCAACGAACTTTTCGCTCTCGCAGCTAGCGCCTCACGATCCAACAGCGAGTGCTCGCCACCAGCGGTCCCGGCCTGGCTGCGTGTCACGGAGACTTCCTTGCTGCTCCATCCCAACCGACCGAATCCATCCAGCATGGAGACAGCATTAAAATAGCTGCTCAGTCGAAACCTCACAAGCTACTCATGGTTCCACGAAAACACTGCCACAAACAACAAGAACAATACTGAAACCAGTGACCTTGGAACAACAACGACGAATCACAAGTCGACACACATGGAGAACCCCCTAAGCGGTCAGCGACAGAATACACGTCTTCCGATGAGACGACTGACCGAACGACCAACCAAGACCGTTCACACTCCAGTCATGTGTGTCGGCAACGATGGGGTAGAGTCATGGATGTCGGGAGTTCGCTGCTGCTGCGTCCCGACTCCCTTCGGACACAAGCCGACACATTGACACTGGCTCAGACTCAACGGAACACTTGCCCATTGGCCACCTGACATCTCTGCACAAAGATGGAACCGACCCACGACGCGCAAGATGACCAACAGAAGAGGCCCAGAAGCGGTCAGAAGACCAAATATACGCGACCCGATGAGACGACCAACCAACGGTCTTCCCTACTCCAGTCTCCTTCCGTCAGACAGTGCATTTGTGTCGCCAGCAGTCGGGCGAGTACTGGCTGTGCAGACGTCATTGGAGCTCCATCCCGACTCAACTCACTGCGAACCACGACCCGGAAATACTAGCGGTCGCTCCAACGGTAGTATGACAGTGCCCTATCGATAGCGCTGCTGCTGCCACTCACAGGCAGGCAGGCCAGCGAATTAGTGACGCCAGGAAATCGAATAAGAAATGGCATGACAGTACGAAAAGGCAAGATGACAAGTAATAAAGGGCACGGTCACGAGTCACGCTAGGCTCATTGTTTTTGAAGGTTACTGAAGAAAAAAATGAAACACTATGAATGATCTCACCTACGAAGAAAAATCCTGTTCCTATTTGTTTGAATAATGTCATGTGTGCAAAAAAAGTAAATATATTCTCTAAACGTAAACTGAATTCTCTGTAAACACAACTTGGAAGGCCCAACGGTATCGACCGACTGCCGTGCCATCATCAGCCAATAGGTGTCACTGGATGCGGGTATGGAGGGGCATGTGGTCAGCACATCGCTCTCCCGGCTGTTATCATGACCAAAGCCGCTACTTATCAATCACCCAGCTCCTCAAGTGGCCTGGCAAGGGCTGATGTGCACCCCACTAACCAACAACGCTTGGCAGACCGCAACGGTCACCCATCCAAGAGTTAACCAAACCCGACAGCGCTTAACTTCGCAGATCTGACGGGAACCGGCGTTACTGCTGCATTGGTGAATTATGCTCCTTGGTCTTCCGAATTTACGATTTAACATATAAGAGAAATATTTGTGGTAATGAGAGTAAATAACTGAATATATTTTTGACCATAGATATAGTATACAGTTTCAAGACAATATTAAGTTGACAAATTATGTAGAGCTTTAAGTACTTGAGCTTAAGACAACGAGCTTGCTCCCTCTCAGTCAATACTTAAAACAGTAACTTTCGGCAACGTATTGATGAAACCAAATTGGGACGGGTGTGCGCAACACACCAGAATCTTTTGCCCAGATGGCTGGCAAAATGTGGGTTGCTCACAAGGTTTTTTTTTTAGTTTGGGCGACCCTTCGTCCATTCTCGACATTTAATACCATACTAAAATCTACAAAGTATGCTGAGAGAGACATCTTTATGCAATGCCCCTATGCAACACTATGGTCGTGAAATCACACTCACTTGCACATACAGAACAATAACAACGATTACTTCAATACATCAGTGAATATTTTCCTCTAGTTTGGTTACCGTTTTAGGGCTAGTTTTGTAATTTTCCTGTCAAATATCGCCTGTGATAAGATCATTAGCAGACAATTCCGGTGAAACAGACGATAAGAAACGTCCTTTACTGTGCGATCTTATGTGATAGCTCCAGGAATATGACATAGATACAGACGGAACGTATGATGCGTAGATGTGTTTTTCTGGAAGAAAACGGCCATGTTTCGTTATCAGAGAATAAAACATCTCGAAAATCTGAAGGGAAACGTCTGTATTGACGGAATTCATAGGATATCAGTCCGACATAACCCCATTTTCTTAAATTTTAATTACAATGTGGACATTGAGGCACAATGTAGACCAAAAGTGATTAAGTTACTAAGAGTAGACCAAAAGTAAGTTAGTAATAAACAGGTTCAGGTAGGTGAAACCAGATTTTAGTTTTCATTATATCAGTTTGAGTCAAGAGCACCAGCAACAATCTGTAAAGAAAGGACTCACAATAGTTAGCCCTCAGCTGGAGGTAAAGACTCAGTACACATAGTGCAGTAGATCTTCATCTCTAAGAATCTATTTACAGAATGGGAAGATGTATCTCGTGAATGTCTTCTGGCATATTTCTTCAGAATCACGGTAATGTACTACAAGATGTTTATAACTGCTTCAATGTTTTGAGTCTCACTTAGAAACTTTGGACCGTCATTTTGTTATCTGCATCCGAACGCTACTGGAGTTCTCTTGAAAAATTTCCGGAGTCTTCATAAATAAAGCAGGACGAATGTAACCATTAACTTCAACATCCTTTCTTCCACAGAGTACTGCACACCTTAAATGGACGGCTCAGAGAACGGCGAACTGATGGTCTCAGTACTTTCAAGCAACAAATAAAGCTGTCCCTGTGAGCCACACCTGTCAAGTGATCGGATGATCGGCCGAGAGGCACACAACGAAGACACAAAGCCTTGCACGGAGGGGGGAATTTTCTGTCTAGAGCGCTCTGCAGATACTCAACCGAAATTAGTTCATGTTATTGGCCTACACGTATTCATTTAATGAACATCGTGTGAAACAATTGATTGTTGTAATCGTGATCTACAGATTTTTCCTGTATTATGTAACGATTTCGGGGCGTCTTTATGGATTCTGACGCAATTTTGCTTCCAATTCGTACCGAGAGAGCGCAATTAAAACACTATGGAAAAAGGCAACGGGCTAAAAAAGCAGCAAAATTTCAATTACAAACGAATTCATGTGTATGTAAGGAAGAGTTCTATCACAAATAGAACATGTTCTTTACTACGAAAGTATTATCGTCTACAATTTTAGAAGTGTTTTCTCCAGCTCTTCAATATGATCATTATACTGGTAGGCAATATCTAAACCCGTTTTTCCTCGAGTCTTCTTTACTCATTATTTGTAATTTGTGTGTTCCTGAAACCAGAAGCTATGTTGCTAAGAAGTATGTACAGATGATGTCCTGGTCGGAATTAAATCTTTTAAGTCTTCTGGCATGTATAAAAGCGTTACAAAACAAAATATTGAAAGTTAATTAATGTTGAAACCAGCATAATTTAAAAATAGTCGTGCATTAATTCACCCTGATTATCACTGGTAGCCAGTTAAGGTTCAGCAAATCAAATTGAAGAAGTTTATACTTAGGTCTACGCAATTTTCGACAACAGAAGTGAACCATTGTTGCGGAATAAAGAACAAAAGATTACATATTGTGTACAGAACTATAATTTCACAAGGTGATAACAGAGTCGGCCGATGTGGCCGTTCGGTTCTAGGCGCTTCAGTCTGGAACCGCGAGACCGCTACGGTCGCAGGTCCGAATCCTGCCTCGACCATGGATGTGTGTGATGTCCTTCGGTACGTGAGGTTTGAGTAGGTCTAAGTTCTAGGGGACTGATGACCTCAGATGTTAAGTCCCATAGTGCTCAGAGCCACTTGAACCATTTTTCGATAAGAGTGTATGTCACGAAATAAAGTCGCCGAAAGCTGAAAAGTATATAGCGTGTGTAAACAGATTTAAAATACCAGATTTCACACGATCCCGTCACATTTATGTGACCACCGCCTGAGATTGTAATCAACGGGGCAACGGGGGGGGGGGGGGGGGGGGGGGTGGACAATGTTGTCGTACGTAGACGTAATGCGGATGCGGAGCGATTCATCTGATATCTGATGTCGAAAGGCCACGATTACGGGTCAAGGACAGAAACATTCCCGAAACGGCTTGGTTTGTAGACCGCCGACATGATTAAGGTACACCATCCATGACACAATGGAAATGAGCGTATGGCGTCAGTGGCCGGGAGTTCCCAAGCAGTAAGTTCGGCCGCCACATTGGGCGACTTGTGCGTCGACAATGGACAAGGGGGATGAAATGACGAGGACACCACAACACACAGTCCCTGAGGCTGTTTTTTTTACTGGCTCTGAGAGGGCGGTCGTCTGATTGGGTGACGTGTAACTGGTTCTCTGAGCCCTTTTCGCTTTTGGACCCCTTCAATTATCTTCTTGTGGAAGTAGGGTCGGTCCTTACTTGGTGCAGGGATGTCGTTTAGCCAGTGGGCCTGTTTCCTCTGTATGTTTTTTTTTTCTTCCGGACAGAGACTCGAACTCAGGACCTTTTCCTTTCGCAGGCAAGTGCTCTTTCGTTCAGCTATTGAGGCGGACATCCATGACAAAACAGTGTGTATGGCAGAAAGCGTCTAAAGCATACATTCTGCAACAATCGTCTGAAGGGGCCAGGCCTGGTCTGGGGAATGCTTCCACCACATTGCTTAGTGATTAGGTCATTCTGGAAGGCACAGTGAGTCAACTAAAATACGCAGCTATTCCTCTGGATCTTGTCCACTACTACATACAGTGACTTTTTCCTCAGCACGATAGCATCTACCAGCAGGACAATGTGACAGAATGTATGTGCGTGGTTGGAACAGAACTAAGATGAATTCACATTACTCCCCTGGACACTATACTCAACGGATTTAAAACAAATCTAAAATCCGCGAGAACACCTCGATCGGGCTGTTCGTGCCATGGATCCTCAACCGGGGACGCCTAGTGCAGCTTGACATGATCCTGGATTCTTCATGGAACCACATACCTGTCAGTATCTTCCCGAACCTCTCTTACCCTCTTCCTGCACGTCCGCGCTGCTAAAGGTGGTTATTAAGGCTCTAGAAAGATGGTCACATTAACGTGACTGGATTGTGTGGTATCGCAACGTCAAGAAACGTGACAGTAACGTTCGGCTGTCGCAATGATGTTTCAAAGTACGGACGGCTGTAACAGATACGTGAGAGAACTATCAGTAATCTTAAAAATGTTAAAAATGTTGAGACCAATTCTCTTAGATTCTCACAAAGAATCAGTATTTTGTGTACATTGGTCCGATGGTGAATCAGCTGTCACAGAAAATATGTCTTAGGCAAACTAAACCAAAAGAGGGGGGGGGGGGGGGTTGATCCTGAAAGGGAACACAATACAGTGAAATAAATATTACTGTGAAATGATGTGAAGACCAGTCTTTTGCTACGGATAACTGTGTGTGATGTGTCAACCAGCAGGAGTCCAGTAAACCGGGGTTAAAATCACCCCATTTCGTGAGAAAAGGGTAGAAGCCTTTTATCGACGATTCTGTATGTTTTCCGTAGTGATGAATCCTAATTTCATACTTGCCGCCTTGCATGAGGTCAGCTTCACAGCGAGAAACGTAAAAATCCTCAAAATTTCGGCACTTTTTTCAGTAGTTTTTTTTATATCTCTAAAACTATGCGATTTTCGATGAACACTCGGTTTAAAATTGTGACAGAGCAAATTACCTGCAAAATGCACTGTCACATTTGATCATATGACGAGAGGTGTTGGTGCTACACCGTGCTGAAAAGCAGCAACTTTTTGGCTCGTCTACGACATCGTCATAAATGCCCACTCCCACCATCTACAATTCGAAAAATTTATATACCATATATATATATATATACATATATATATATATATATATATATATATATATATATATATATATATATATATATATATATATATATACCATCCCAACACTAATTAATGTACGTTAAACTTCATGAGACATCCGTAGTATTCAATTTCCACTGAAAGAAAGAAGCAGCAAAGCGAAAAATTACGAAAAATGCCTTCCGGTGCCGACAGAAAAACTACCACTCTCACCTTTATATCTCTCATTGGCGATATAATTTCGGTGCATTTCGCTTAAAAGAGATAGTTTTGAATGAATTGATGAAAAACACCCTTGATGAAAACATTAACAAATCTTATTCAGAACATATTAAGTATACGACAATGAATAGTAAGGTGGATGTAAAATCTCTATGTAGTAATGTATATATATATATATATATATATATATATATATGTATATATATATATATATATATATATATATATATATATGCCATTGATTGAGTGAATGTCTTGCCCAGGGTGATGACTTGGAGCAGGATCTCCATGTCGGAAAGAAAGAAGGCACTCAGTGACGAATATGGATACAAAGGTTGTACACTAAACTATCGATGTACGAAGAAATACCTGTATTGGTGTCACGTGCGCAGTTGTTAATAGTCTCTGTTGGCTGTTGATGGTCCAAGCAATGTTTATTCTGCCCTAGAAGACCAGATGAAGATTTTTGGTAGCGGAATATCCAGGAAAAGCGTCAGGTGCACTGGAAGGTCCAAACTGAGCAGTGGTTTGCTGCTGTTCTGAAACTGAAAATTCTGTTATGATAGAAAAAAATGAAGTAGTGAAGATAAATAACCCTGGAAAGTGTTAAACGAAATAGTAGTTTTAGTCTTGGCAGGTGATTCAGACCGTGTTAAAGGAAGTTACTCGTCCAGGTCACGTTTTATATCAAAACTGCCGATGTTGCAGCACATCCTTTCACATTGCTGGCACGGTTTCGTACAGAAAATTTTTGGTCGTCTACACCCACGTGGACCTTGAAAACCTGTCTTGTATTTGCAAGGTATAAGCTGAAGAGACTTCTCGGGAGCTAACAGATTTATAGTTAACCTTCAGCACCACTGCTTCGGATCCAAGTAGCACAGCACACGTGATTGATGGTGGCTTAATGTTTCACAGACTCATAACTTCGAAACAGTTTGTGACATATATTCAGTACATACAATGTAAGTACAGTCAAGGAAGAACAACTGTGTTGGATGGGTAGTCGGACGGATAAAAGGCTAACAATTCCATGGAGCGCTTGAGGGTTCGACCAAAAAGCAGTTGGGGGAGATACGATTCAGACTCACCACGACACAAACCATTTAACAAGTAAATTTTCCAAAGAATACGAAAAACTAGGATGGACTAATTACCATCCTGATGACAATATGCAATGAAAGTGGAATCGCACTGAAGCAGGCAGGCTGGTGATGCATACACACTGGTAGGGCGGACGGTAGAATATCTAGGTTGTGCTCACGAGAATGTCGCAATTGTGGAGAAACGTGTAGACATTCTAGTCTCCAGACTCACACCCCCCCCCCCCCCCCGAGTGTATATGTCCTCGAGTCAGAGAGAAATACAGCCTCACAGCTTCTCTGCCATCCGCGAAGTGCAGTGGCAAGTGTGGTGTCAACCACATGCTCTTCCTCCACACAATGAGTGGTTGTCACTTTACGTCAGCGTTATTCAACCATAACAAGGTTAAACATCTCAAAACCCTCCTCATACTTCCATATCTCAAATCATACGTTACTAAAAATAACAGCTGCTCGTGAGAAATTCCTCAATGCCCTTTATGGTGCAAAAAAAAAAAAAAAAAAAAAAAAAAAGAACGTGAGGTATAAGCAGTAGGTGACATCAGCCTACAAGGCCTCAGCAAACACGGCTTCAGCACTTCCTACAGAATCTGCAGGTGAACAATAGACCTTAAGAGTTATCCATCAGGTGCAGTAGTGATTCAGAAACTAGTTTTGTGTGGAGCACTGTTGTGGGGGAAGGCGAAGGAGGGGAAATTGACACGTAACGGGTTGGCTCCTACTCCTACACTGAAATCTGCAGCTTCTGAAAGGTTTCTTCAGCTTATAAAATGGTTCAAATGGCTTGGAGCACTATGGGACTTAACATCTGAGGTCATCAGTCCCATAGAAAATAGAACTACGTAAACCTAACTAGCCTATGGACATCACACACAACCATGCCTGAGGCAGGGTTCCAATCTGCGACCATAGCGTTTGCGGGGTTACAGACTGTAGAACCGCTCGGTCACACCGGCCGGCTGTTCAGCTTATATCTTGTTAATGCAGGACAAATTGCCAATGTTAGTGTGAATTAGTCGAACAGGATTGTTCTGCACTAAACTGTGCCAGCAATGTGAAAGCTGGCGCTCCACCATCAATGACAGTTTTGATACAAAAGACAATATGGTTGGCTCAAATGGCTCTGAGCACTATGGGACTAACTAACCTAAGGACATTACACACATCGATGCTCGAGGCAGGATTCGAACCTGCGACCGTAGCGGTCACGCGGTTTCAGACTGAAGTGCCTAGAACCGCACGGCCACACAGGCCGGCAAAAGACAAGACGACGACGTGGACGTGTAACTTCCAGCACCACTATCTGAATCAACCATCGTGAAAACAGGTATTAATTAATGCAGTATTTTGCAGCATTGTTCATCATTACTAACCAATTTTATTATAATATGAACCTGTAATTTATAATTTTTCGGCTGAATAACAGCAACAACTCACTGTTCAGATTGAACTTTACCTGGAGCTTCTTCTCTCAAAATCCTTCACCCGTACCATATATGGCCCTAGAAACACTGCCTGGAACACCAACAGCCGAACGGAGACCAGTAAAAAAAAAAAAAAAAAGAACTGTGCATGTTACATCAGTACAGGTATTTCTTCATACACCGAATAGTTCAGTGGACAACTTATATATGCTGTAGTGGTATCAGACGCCAGTTGCGGCGTATTGACACAAATGTAGTGGATGGGTAACAGGACTTGCCGCATTAAAACTCGGCGAGCACTTTCCAAATTATTTATTCGTTTCCGCTACAGAGCTTCGTTCACCTTGGTCCACATCACAGGCCCCGCATTGCTGAGGAAGTACCCCCAGCGGCCTGCACAACGCAGCACTGTATCGTGCCGGCCTTGTTTGGCAGCTGTAGTGTTCTGATTACGCCAGGATGACTGCGTCAGCAGTCGACTCAGCATTCACCGTGCCTGTTTACCCCGCGCTGCTCCGCCGTCGGCCGTAGGTTGGCCCCGCTGCAACTTCTTCCTCGGCTGGCGTAGCTGGGAACGTGACGGATACGACCACCCCCGTTCCGGCGTCCGAACCTGTGCATGGGGGCTTATTTATATAAACGAAAATAATTTTTATTTTTCGCAGCTGTATGTCCGATTACGCTGTTTCGCAAACGGTTGGCCCTGACTAGTATTTGTACGCAATCTGACTGCATAGAATAACAACAAAGAATGAAAGAAAATTTCCGGTAACACAATTAATTAATTAAGTCCCCAGCAACTATAAAACCTACGAAACCAAAACACAAGCGGAATTGTTCTGTGTGTGGGAGTGTGATTCAACGTACACATCTGGCACGGTTCTTCTTCAACAAGACAAGATATTTTAAATACCATTTATACTGAAGTAATTTAAAAAAATAGAAATACTATAATTGCGCAAGAAAACCAAAATTACACTCTAATACAAGAACACAAGCCAGATGCTTTGTTGACTGAACCTGTAATGACGCATTATTTAAGACATTGAGATAATAAAAAGAAAAGGAAACATTTTTTTTACCTTCATATATATTGACGAAAAGCACTCTAATCATTACATCTCCATTAGAACAACATCTGCTATCTAGCCCATCAAATAACTGCATAAAACATAGAACATGCACTCACTACTACGACATCTCGACAAGAACTTTTCATTACCACATCTCAGCAAGCACTGCCCACTACGAGTTCTCGACAAGCACTGCACTCCGCTACTTCTCAACAAAACTGTCTACTACGAGTTCTCAACAAGCACTGCCAGTGGAGGCGGCTGAATAATACTCTTTGGCGCAATCTCTGGCGCTGTGGCTCAGTGTAGCCACCTTTCATATGCCCCTCCTCCACGGGCCAGAATTTGATGGTATTTTTGCCAGTATTGGTGGTGAAAATACCACCAAATTCGTCCACAAAAATACAGACAAAAATAAAAGATAATATTAATACGCAAATATCACATAATTTGATAAAATTTTGGCTTTGCACTGACCTTTCAATAATCTAGTATATAAAATACAGTAAGCAATACAAATTCCTTCATACATGTGACTTTACATAATAGTTTACACAATACACAAAAAATCAGTTTATACAAATTTTCACATAAAATACTTTTAATTATGCAAAAAAAAACAAGTAGTTGATAGTTCCAGCAGTAGCACCCAGAAATGGTCAACAGGTGCAAATACCAACAAGTGACATCATTTCAGTAGAAGCAGTCCATCAGTGGCACCCAGCAATGTTGAACAGGTGCAGACACCAACAAGTGACATCAGTAGAAGCAGTTCATCAGTAGCACCCAGCAATGTTGAACAGGTGCAGACACCAACAAGCGACATTATGTCAGTAGAAGCAGTCCATAAGTGGCACCCAGCAATGTTGAACAGGTGCAGACACCAACAAGTGACATTATTTCAGTAGAATCAGTCCATTAGTGGCACCTAGCAATGTTGAACAGGTGCAGACAGCAACAAGTGACATCATCTCAGTAGAAGCAGTTCCAACAGTGGCACCCACCAATGCTGAACAGGTGCAGACACCAACAAGTGACATTATCTCAGTAGAAGCAGTCCATCAGTGGCACCCAGCCATGTTGAACAGGTACACACAGCAACAAGTCACATTATTTCAGTAAAAACCGTCCATCAGTGGCACCCAGTAATGTTGACCAGGTGCAGACACCAACAAGTGACATTATGTCAGTAGAAGCAGTTCATCAGTGGCACCTAGCAATGATGAGCAGGACCAGACAGCAGTCCATAATATTCACTATCACTAATCACACTGTTCATCAGAGTTTATAAGCAGAAATTAAACATGTCCTAGCGGGACACATTATGTTGAAGAAGTGCAGGTAACAGTCCATAATATTCACCATCACTAATCAGACAGTTCATCAGCAGAAATTAAACATTTCTAAGTGTCACACATCAATGTTGAACAGGTGCAGGTGTGAACAACAGTTTGAATGCACACACAATTGCTTTTACAAAATTATTCTCAATGCTCTTACACTAAACATACAAATTATAACAAACACACAAATGATGTCAGATAATTGTCATATTAACTATTACAAATACACAAATATCAGTAAACCTATAATATTTATGGGTGTCAGTGCAAGCCACAACAAGCAAATAAAATAATATTTAGGAGATAGGTTGGTACCATATTTGGGGTAGGAAAGGAAAACACACAAAACACACTCACTCATCTTTCATCCACATTAAGTACTACTGTGTAATTCAACAGTGTTAACTGTGTAAATGCAATTCTGTCAAAATTTGATGTTCATCATGTGTATCAAGTAGTAGTGGCAGCAATGTATAACAGTCAACAATAGTTAGTCAACGTCGAAGTCATCATGTCAAGACTCATGTTTGCCAAGCCAGATCAAAATGTACAGTTGCTGAACAACTGTCAGTGAGCCAAGATATGCAATTACTTCCACTCTCAAAAAAAAAAAGAAAAATATGTACTGCTTATTGATTTAACAAAGTGTGTGTAGACAATCTTCCTTCCACTTTAGTGTTCTAGTCTGCTATCTTCATCCTCCTTGTTATTTATAAACCAACAAAAAAAAAAAAATGCTCCTCACTTATTTTACCTCTTGTCCACCAAAACTCCAATAATCATGAACTTCACATAATCTCAATACCTCAATAATACCTCTTCAATACGTCGATACATATAAACCTTATTATCAATATCATTTCACTTCCATAACAACTCTTTCCTCTAGTCACTCTCCTCGAACAAGTACAGGTAAAATCCTAGTGCAAACATCAATTCTTCATCCCATGCAATCCGCAGACACAATGTCCACACACAACCTCTGTGTAGCCACCTGAGACAAATCTTCTACTCATTATGAATTATGAAACACATTTTGGTTACCTTGTCCATCATTAAACAAAAGAAATGCATACATGACCTCTAACAGCCTTTAGTTTGAATAACTCTCAGTAAGTAAGTACGATTACGAAGTGTGAATGATCATAATATCTCACAGTGTATACACCACTACAAGAATCATGGCAGAAGCTAACATGTGGAGAATTTTTGTGTCAAGTGTCACTTACTATTTCAATTGCTCACGAAAAATGCAGTGTAATAACTGTCAATGGTCTAAACCTAGTGTTGGTATGTCATGTCGTTAGCTTCCTTCCTATTAGCATAAATTTATACAGCTTCCATAAAACCTCCAGCTCATGTGACTTCTATGAAGTTTCTTTTACTAATGTCGTTCGTCGAATTATAGCAGTTCATTTTCTTATCTTAAAAATACAAGGCACTGAGCGTAAGCAAAACATGCAATAGCGAGTAAATATACCAGTGGAGAACAAAATGTCAACAAGTGGATGCAGCACAATCCCTACAACGAGGCTCTGCCAAGCAAACAATCTATAATTAATACCATAGTGTGACCTAAACTCCATGTTCGAACACAGTATCAGCATTTATATATACCAAATTAAAGAGTAGTTATGACAACAAAACAGAAATGTGTAAATCCATACGCATAGCAGCAAACATATGTCTTACGCAATAAACAGGTCATTAGCATCACATCAGCATAAGCAAGTAAATGTTCATATGTAATCTTAATAAGTAAACATGAAGGCGCAAGCAGATAAATCACAAAGTATAACTTACATACCTAACCATATCAGCACCACTAATCAGGTGACAATTATAATTTAAATAAATAAGCACAGCACGCACATAATAAAAAATGTGACATCAGTAAAGAAAGGATAGCAGCCAAGCGATGCATAATATACCTAATTAACAACCCTGTTCATTAATCAATCATTGTCAAAATCAGTTAATGTACGCAAGCACGTCGCTTCAAACGTAAATTCATAGAACATGAAATTTAGCACAAAGTCTGAATCACGTAATCGCGAGCAGCAAATTACGTCTAAAGTACGTACCTAAGTGGAAAGATGTTACCTGAAAAATAAACTCAATTAATAGTTACCTTTTTAGCTTATTAGTTTTTTCTTCCAAATTACATTCTTCCTGAAATTTTCTCGATAGCAAGTCCTCTTAACGTTGGACACACACAGAATTTACCTGAAGTTCTTAAATATTTTATACAACCGTATCCTGAAAAATACTGAACGTTAATAACATAATTTATCAAGTCACTATAGCTTTATATTGAATTTAATCAGAGAAATTAAACTGTGTATTTGTTTACGGCTGTCAGTGCATTCGCACTGAGCGCTCGATCAGCTGTAGGCGCGTGACGTAGGAAGTAATTGTTTGCGGTCAACGACTGTCTTGTGCGGCGCGCAGACTTGACTGTTGCTTTGAGTATGTGCCGCCGCCAAAACACAGCGCGGTATCCTTGCACTCTCCGCATGTTTACATGTAGCTGTTAGTTTCTCTAAAATATGTCATTCCACAAAAATTTTAACTTTAGATATATGATGTATTCCCTTAGAGCGTCGAAAATCAAGAGTTTCTACTTCAACAGTGTTATCATGAATAATTTTGCGAACTCTATATGGACCGTTATAAAGCAGAAAAAATTTGCGACACAAGCCTTTTCCTTTGTGAGACAAACGATGGGACTTAATTAATACCTTTTGGCCAACTGAAAAAGTTTTTAAACGACCAGGACGTTTTGCTGGTTTCTCTCTTCTAGCAGCCGCAGATGCAATATTTTGTAGAGCCAGGTTGACAACTTCAGAATGCCGCAGTTTCCGTGTAGGCGGAAAGGGAACGATTTCAGAAATGCAATTTGTCGGTGCTTTGTTTTTTAATATTAGTATAGGCGGTAAAGAAGTTGAGTCATTAGGAAGTTCATTCAGAATGTTTTGAAAAATATGAAGATACTGATCCCACGTTCTGTGATTCTGATGACAATAAAGTCGACACAATTTATTGATTTCCTTCATCCATCTCTCTGAAGCGTTAGATTGAGGGTGAAAAAGTGAAATGAAAATTGGTTTAATTTTTCGACGCCGTAGAGTACGAAGCCAAATTTTGGAGCGAAACTGTGATCCATTATCTGATATAACCTTATCAACATGACCAACTTCTTTAAGAAAATGTTTGATGAAAGCGTTAGATACTGAACGAGCTGTTGCTTTGCGTAACGATGTAAAACACACATATTTTGATGTCAATTCAACTGCTACGAAAATATACGCAAGACCATTAGTAGAACAAACCACTGGACCGAACAAATCGACTGCAGCCATGTCCTTTAATTTCGCTGGAATGATAGGAAACAACGGTGCTCTGTGAGAAATAGTTAGCGGCTTAGCCTTTTGAGATAATTTGCATTTGGCAAGAACAGATCGAATACGTTTTTCCATATTACTGAAGTAGCAACTTTCTCGTAATTTATGAAAGCATTTTCTGAGACCAAAGTGTGCATAACTGAAATGTGTGTACCAAATCAATTTGTTGACCCACTCATCAGGAATACAAACTAATCAAACAGAGTTGTCAACCGATTTTCGTTTGAAAAGAATATCATTGCGAACTAAATAATACTGTCTGATCGCTACGCTTTCCTTTCCCCTCCACTTCTCCTTAATGTCCTTCCAGATTGGATCCTTATTTTCCTCCTTAGCGATGTCCTGGAGCGAAGACGAAATAAAATTCTCAAACGCAACACCTTGAATATACATCAAACAATTATTGTTTTCTTTGCAGTCCTCCTCAGCACTTTGTTTCAAACCCATAGGTGCACCTGATAAAGCATCAGCAATAATATTTGAAGAACCCTGTATGTAATCAATACAAAAATCTAATTCCTGTAGATACAACGCCCATCGTGACAATCTGCCATGAGTTAATTTTGTTGACATAAGAAATTCCAGAGCTCGATGATCGGTGTAAACCTTAGTATGTCTACCAAACAAAAATGTCCGAAATTTTGTAAAAGCCCAAACAACAGCCAAAGCTTCAAGTTCCGTAATCGAATAATTCTTTTCGGATTTGGAGAGAACACGACTTCCAAATGCAATAGTCTTTTGTACTACAACGCCGTCTTCTGCTATCTCTTGAAATAAATGAGCACCTAGGCCTTTGTATGATGAGTTCGTCGCCAAACAAAAATCTTTAGATAAATCCGGATGTGAAAGAAGTGGAGCAGCAACTAAAGTATCACGAAGTTGTTCAAATTCTGACTGAGCTTCCTCATCCCAACACCAATTAGATTTCTTTCCAGATAGTTCACATAAACGAGGTGTGGCCAAATCGTCGAATCTAACAAAGCGTCTAAGAATATTACAGACACCAAGGAAACTACGAACATCACGTTTTGTGGTAAGAACAGCATAATTACGAATAGCGTCTAGTTTCTCTGGATCAGGAAGAATACCTTCTGTAGAAATAATGTGACCGAGAAATTTCACCTGAGAACGACCAAATTCAGATTTTTCCAAGTTCACTGTAATGCTAACTCTTGCAAAAATACGTAATAATGAATCCAAAACTTTGTTTTGCTCACTCCAAGAATGTTTAGCAATGAGAATATCGTCAACATATGAAGTAATATTGTCACGAAGATTAACAGGTAAAATTTCATTTAAGCTACGAATGAATGCTGCTGAAGATACAGTAAGTCCAAACGGCAATTTCCGAAACTGGTAACAGTTACCAAAGGCTAAAAAGGCAGTGTATTTTCTACAATCAGGGTGGAGTTCTATTTGCCAAAAACTTGCGCGCATATCAATCGTGGATAAAACTTTAATTGCATGGAAATGTTGAAGAAGTTCATCTAAGTTTTGTGGACGCTCAGTTTCAGGAATTATGATATTATTTATCTGTCTGGAATCCAGAACCAAACGAATTGACCCATCCTTTTTAAGAACGACGTGTAATGGGCTGGTATAAGGACTGACTGCTGGCTCAATAATGCCCTGATCTAACATGTATTGAAGTTCATTCTTAACCTTGTCTCTGTAAGCCAAAGGAATAGCGTACGTTTTTCCTCGAAATGGTGTGTGTTCTTTTACTTTAAATAGATATTGTAGGCCTTGTATAGTTCCTGTGTGATGACTAAATACTGTAGCATGTGAAGTCAAAATGTGGTACAGCTCTTCTCGTGCAACGTCGTCTGGCACTTCAGCTTTCTTAACCTTTTCATTAATTAATTCTTCACTATTAATTATATCATTCATTGCGTCTCTGTATCTGTTGTCATTGTCATGAATAAACACACTGTCGTCATAATGCTCAACGAAAACATCAGGAGTAAGAAACCTTAAACATTTTGTATCTGATTCAGATCTTGCTACACACTCGAAAAATTTCAAACATGTCGGCATTCCGGCAACAGTCAAATTCACACATCCTTCTTTAAAGTTCAAAATTGCCTTATGTGTGTTAAGAAACTCCATACCTAATATAATTTGTGTGTTGAGTAATGGAACAATAATAAAATTAGCAGAAAATGCGTATCCTTGACAAATGAAATTTAAGTTGGTCTGTTGTTTGACTTCCACACTTTTTCCAGAAATCGCTCCTCGAATTGTAGTTTTAGAAACAGGTAACACAGGACAAGCAATAGTTCTTACACATATACGAAAAACTGATTCACTAATGACATTCAGTGGGCTCCCAGAATCTAAAACTGCAGTGAACTTATTCTTACCCACACATACTTCAATAACAGGGTGTAAAAATGCGTCTACATTATTTTCCTTTTCGTCTAGCAAAATGTCTCTCATGTCTTCCAGGCGTACGTAGTGTAAAGTCGTAGTGTCATTACTTTCTGAACCGTCTATATTGCTGCCAGAAGCCGAAGCTGCAAGTCATTGTCGATTGTTTGCGTCACGTCTTTGATTATTCGCGTCATTTCACGGATCAGTTTCTACGATTTGCACTTGTCTCTCTGAAGTTCTGTCACGTGGAGGATGCCAATTAGGTCCTTCCTGCCTGTTAGATGCAAATTCTTGGTTGTGTCTGTTATTAAAATTTCTGTTTTCCTGTCTGTCTGCATAACTACTTTTTGTGTAATTTCGACTGTCACTTCTGAAATTATTGTTGTATCTACTACCCTGGTTATTTCTGAAATAAGAATTTCTATTACTGTATGAATAATTTCTGTCTTGTTGATACCGATTACTGTTTCTGTATGATTGATCATTCCGGTAGGAATTACCGTTATTATAATTGTCTGTGTAATTTCTATTAGAACGTCTGTTATTGTCATAAGGCTGGTATCTATTGTCCTGTCTGTTTCGTCTGTCATTCTCAAAATTACCACTATAACGTCCGTTCCGATCACTATTCCTCTTCTCTGAAAATCTATTGTAATTACTGTTACTGAAAAAATTGCAAGAAGTCCCGTCGACGTTGTCATACTCAAGTTCTTGTAGCAAAGTCTTAAAAGTCTCAATGTCGTCTTTACATCTTCCGGCTAAAGCAATTTGTCTTATTGATTGTGGCAGCTTAGTTAAACAAATGCGAATTAATTCAGTCGGGCTATAAGGGTTGGACAGGAATTGATTCTCTCGAATCATGTCATCAAAGTATTCTGCCGGCGTGAGGAACTCAGACTGTTTAAAATTACGCTGCATAATAAGACTGTGTTTGACTCTGTCTTGCGTGTTTTCGGACCAATATGCCGATAGAAACGCTTGATAAAAATCATTTAAATTGTTACAATCTCTAATAAGTGCGCGCATGCGCGTCGCCGGTTCGTTTTCTAAATATCCACACATAAATTCCAGTTTGTGACTTAGTGGCCAATTTGGTGGAAGTGCGTACATAAATTGATCTAACCATCAACATGGATGTATGTCATTCTTAGAATTGCGAAAAATCTTAAATTTCCGAACAGTTAAGAAGTGATTATAGTCAAAGTTTTTTCCTCGTGGCGACAAAGACCTACCGCAACTGCTCCTGTCCCAATGTCGATTATTGTCAAATTCGCGCGCCTGGCGCTCTCTTGTTGCATCCCGTAAATGAAACAAATTACTTTCTTCAAACCCCTCTGCTATATGTGATTCTAAATTTCTTTTGCTGTATTTTCCTACGTTTTCGCCTTCAATTTGTTTGACTTGCTTTTTTAATGCCTCAAATTCCCTTTTCACGCGTTCATTAAATTTTCCCTGATTTTCAACATGCTTATTTATGTTCTGGTACTCTTCGGTTTCTGCAAATGGTAATGGAGCTGTATCATCCGAATCTCTGTCCCCATGTAAACTAAGATTTGTCAATTTATCTGAAATTTCCTCAACTCTTTCCGATAAGTCACCTAATTTTCCTTTCTGTTTATTTACGTCTTCCGTAAGTGTCGCGACTCGGGTTTCAGTATTGACACATCTGGTAGTTAGCTGTTCATATTGTTGTGTTAGGTTATTTAATCTGTCATTTGGCACGGATTCCTCGACTCTCTCAAATATTTCATCCTTATCGTGTGCACGTTGTAAATTTAACTCTGAAAATTTTTGTACTATCACGCGATCTCTTTCTTCCTGTTCTCTATCCTGTTCCTTTTGTCTAATCTCTACTGCAATTAATCTGTTATTGTGAGAATTCAAAATTGGTTGTACTTATTCTCTGATTTCTTTCTTTAATTCATCTTTCATATTTTTGAAACATGTCCCTATTCGTGAGTCTAATCGTGTTTCTATTGTTCCCATCTCAGTTTTAATTGTCCCTATCTCTGTTTTTAATTCAGATCCTAACTGTGATCCAAGTGAGTCTAACCGTGTTTCCATTGTTCCCATCTCAGTTCTAATTGTTCCTATTTGTGAGTCTAACCGTGTTGCCAAAGTTCCCATCTCTGTTTTAATTGTTCCTATCTCTGTTTTAAATTCAGATCGTATCTGTGATCCCACTGTTTTTAATTCAGATCCCAAATTTAATATTACACCCACCAACTACTCCATATTAAATAGTTCAAAACTTTTTTCGCCTCTAACATTTCCCGCAAAACCAACGTCTTCCGTCAAAGCTGTAAAGCTATTTGTGTTCGATACTATTCCAGAATTTTCTTTCGTTAATCTCGGATCCTGAAAATTTTTTGATTGAGAAAAATTTTGAAATGGTTCCGGACTATTTTCCCGACTTATTAAATTGTTTTCCACTTCATTATTCATGATACTGTTTTTCTCTGTCGGCGAGTTCGCCATGTTAACAATTTCGTCATTCTCACTATCCATCATTTTGGCCTCTTTCATCGATCGCGTAATCATTTACAAAACATACAAAACTCGTCACTATATGAAAATTACACACAATGACACTTTATCTCCAACAATACCATTCACACGAAATATTTCCCTCAAACACGATTAACGAACAATTGAAATAATTGCACTAAATTGTCAAACCCGTAGACAAGGCAATAAAAATTAAATTTTGCAAAATACCATTAGAAGAATGCCAATTACCAAATCTACACATGCAATATAGACTACAATTACTAAACTACTAATTACTACAACAATACTACTGTCTACTATTTTTACAATCAGAAGAATTCCAAGGGACGATCCGAAGCAGTGGTCGCCACGTGCATGGGGGCTTATTTATATAAATGAAAATAATTTTTATTTTTCGTAGCTGTATGTCCGATTACGCTGTTTCGTAAACGGTTGGCCCTGACTAGTACTTGTACGCAATCTGACTGCATAGAATAACAACAAAGAATGAAAGAAAATTTCCGTTAACACAATTAATTAATTAAGTCCCCGGCAACTATAAAACCTACGAAATCAAAACACAAGTGTAATTGTTCTGTGTGTGGGAGTGTGATTCAACGTACACATCTGGCGCGGTTCTTCTTCAACAAGACAAGAAATTTTAAATACCATTTATACTGAAGTATTTAAAAAAAATAGAGATACTATAATTGCGCAAGAAAACCAGAATTACACTCTAATACAAGAACACAAGCCAGATGCTTTGTTGACTGAACCTGTAATGACGCATTATTTAAGACATTGAGATAATAAAAAGAAAAGGAAACATTTTTATTTTACCATCATATATATTGACGAAAAGCACTCTAATCATTACAACATCTCCATTAGAACAACATCTGCTATCTAGCCCATCAAATAACTGCATAAAACATAGAACATGCACTCACTACTACGACATCTCGACAAGAACTTTTCATTACCACATCTCAGCAAGCACTGCCCACTACGAGTTCTCGACAAGCACTGCACTCCGCTACTTCTCAACAAAACTGCCTACTATGAGTTCTCAAAAAGCACTGCCAGTGGAGGCGGCTGAATAATACTCTATGGCGCAATCTCTGGCGCTGTGGCTCATTGTAGCCACCTTTCACCTGTGCGCTCGCCTTGTAAGAGTCCGGGGTGTGTCGGGAAATGAGATGACTGCGTGCGGTAGCGAGCCCAAGAGTGGCCTGCCCTGGCTGGCTGCGGACCCTGCGTTGGCCCCAGAGGATCGAACCAAGGACCCACCATGGACTGGGACGCTGTCGCCCCATCTGCTGCCGTGTGTCGCCGGTAGCGTGACACGCCCCGCCGTCCAGGAGAGCTGCCACCTTGCACGAATCTCGTTGAAAATGACCACTATTTCTACTCTGCTGCGCGCCTCTGTTCCGCTAACGCATTCCTCCGTGTCACGTACGCCCCGCACACCGGTTGCGCCGTTGGACCCCTTGTTCCTGTTACTTGCGACATGCAAACCGCTGAGTTTACGCTTATGAGCGGGTCGATGGCCCCCATTCCACTTCGCAACCGCTGGTCAGCATAACTTACTGCAATCCAGCCTGCACCTGGCTGTAACTTGTGCTAAGAATGTCGCACGAAACTAACTTTCTCTATCTAAAACTGTCGCTACAATTCTCTGTATCCACATTGGTCTCTGAATGCCTTCTTTCGTTTTCAAGTCCCGCTCCAAGTGATGATCCAACCCGGGGCAAGACATTCACTACACATATTTCATATTCATCTTGCTATTCAGTATCGTCTGCCTAATATGTTGTAAATATGATTTGTTAGTGGTTTATTCAAAACAGCCAGTTTCAATCGAAATACGCCGAAAGTATAGCGCCGATGAGCGACAGACAGGTCTAAGTGTTCGTTTGCCTGTAGGGTGCAGAAGGCATTTTTCATAATTCTTGCATAGCTGCCTCCGCTTTATAAGGAAATTGAACGTTACAGATGCCTGTTGTAGAAAATTTAAGGTACGTTCACGTGGTGAAAGGGGTTTTGGTAATGCCATCTATATTTTTCGAGATGTAAGGGGATCGAGTGTGCGTGTCTGACTGTTTAACAGAAGGATAAAAAAATTCGATGCTCTTCAGACCGCTCTAGCTCCGAAAGTGCTCGTCAGCAAATCGGACGTAAGTAGAGCATTTTTTCGGGAGGCTTGTCTACTCTAATTTTAAACTGAGAAGTCACTTTGAAAAACCATTAACTTTCGAAATATAAGCTAAAAATTGAAAAAAGAGGTAAAAATTTTAATATTTTTTGCGTTTTTCATTATGAAGTCGACCTCTGGCAACGCAGAAAACATTACATTCAGATTCAGCATACAGAACTGTTGAGAAGACTTTCGCATATTGTTTAGGGGAAAATACCATTAGACTGGCGAATACTACAATTTCATATTTGTCTGCGACAATATGAAATTGTACGGATATTTTTGAATCAGGGGTGTAGCATTAAATAAAAAACTTTTGTGCCAACGAAAATCCCTACTTTAAGAAGCTGTGCCTGCTTCCGCCAGTCTCGTTGACGATTAGTACTACTCAACGTTCGTCTACAGCTTCTGCTTCCTCCATCGTGAGAAGGAAATTATAAATGGAAACGTAGAACACGGCTGACAACTATGATAAACTTCAAATCCATCCGTGCTGAAACGCACTTAATAAATAGATGCAGAGTGGCACAAAACACCTATATACTTTAAAAAACAATAAATCGTCATCTTCCCTCACTTAACACCTACAAATCATTAAAACACCAATAGTTTCTATTAAAATAGAAGGCGGGCTGGAAAGTAATGCCGCAGAATTATTGTGCGCAACTCTTACAGATTTCTCAAAACAAGACACCAGTTTGCTGAAACTGTTACTTTGATGACGGAGCCACAACCTCGCTTCTGCTTGCACCGCTTCATCACTATCAAAGTGAAGGTCTAGAAGGTGTTCTTTAAGTTTTGAAACCTGGTGAAAATGGGAAGGGGCAAGTCGGGAAAGTATGGACGATCATTGACAGTGAAAGCAAGGCTCAGACTTTTGAATATGTCGCAGCGTTCGTGTATGGTCTGGCATTGTCACCCTGAAAGAGAGGGTGCTCCATATGTCGATAAACATTTCAAATTTAAAAATCGATTAGAGCAAGCTGTTTCCCGCGCCCCGGTATAGTTACGTTACACACCGCCATATTACCATGCTACACTTCGGAGCCCTCTAGCGGCAGAATGCTGCAAATATGTACGGATGAGGACTAGCTGTGTGGAATGTTGATAAAGTTTCTTTTTTCTTAAAAGTCTGAGGCACTACTATTAAGCAAGCCACTTTATTTTGTAACTACGCTGTTCAGATATTGTAAAATAACTTGTTCTCTTACGTGAAATATACTTAAAACTATTCCAAAATCCAGCACTTAATATTTGAAATATTGTGTAAGTATGTATACGTCTACTCGGGTTCAGTAACGTCATTGCTATATGCTTTGTAAGGGTGAATGATAAACCAGTCTGGAAGAATTAGATTCTGCTCAAAAACTCTCCAATTAGGCCGAAGTTACAAAAATTACGGCAAAAATCTCATGGAAAAAACAAGGCGACATACGATCGTTGCTCTGAAGGACAATGGCTTTCGGCTTGGCGGCAATATTCTCCCCGTTAAGAGCCGTTTCATGAAAAGAGAAAAATGCGTCTGAAGTCATTTGAGATACAGAGGTGTTGAGCAGCGCAGGGTAGCCGCGTTGTCTGAGGCGGCTTGCCACGGCTGTCCCTGTCAGAGGTCCGAGACCTCCCTCGGGAATGAGTGTGTGTTGTCCTTATCCTAAGTTACTTTACGTTGGATTAAGTAGTGTGTAAGCCTAGGGACCGATGGCCTGAGCAGTTTGGTCCCATAGAAACTTACTACAAATTTCCATATCAGGAAGATGTGTTGATTTAGTGCATAACGAAAACGCAAGTAATGAATTGTACATACTTTGGTTCGTCGACTACAGGTAACGGACAACTTTGTGGCACAGATATCTCGAAACGTGCGAGTCTATGACAACATATGAGCATATTTCTGGCAAGTATTTTTCACAATAAACTGTATATTTTTTACATTCTAGTTTGGCAGGGTATGAGGGAGGTGCACAGCTTCGCAACTAGCTACTTATGTTTAGAAAATGATTGATATAAATTCCAGAAATCGGGGCAATGAAATAGTATGTAACTCCATAAACAATATCTCACGGTTGAAAGGCTCATCAGAAGAACGCACTAACCTTCAGTGTAGTAAGGATTTGTCTGACCTAGTTGTCTACTGTATGCTCCAAAGCAAGACATGCTAATAACAATTATTTACAGACATGTCGCTAGAAAGCTACGTCTGCTAAATAAACTGTATTGTTTGATCACCTTATTGTCTTCCATCGGCACCTTCTATTAACGTCACACAAATATTCCGGGTACTTATAATTAAACTTTCCATATTTGACGCGTTATAACACGGAAACATATTACCGTACGGGGACCAAACTGCGTAGCATTAATGTCCAAAGAATGGGGTGCACGATTTCCATGTATCACAGCGCCACCGTCCAGTTCCTACTATGGTCACCAGATGCCGTGATCAGTCACTGCGCTTCACACTCTCAGACATCTGACCAGTGGCAGTGCACTTGTTGACTTGTCAACATGAGCTTGGACAAAGAAAGGAGGACGTTACTGGTGAAACTTACAAAATAATAGTAATGCTGCAGCTGCACTTCGAGAATATCGCCGGCTGAAATATTACGGAAGGGTCTTCTTTTTCCACCTGCTGTACGGAGCATGATGAAGAAGTTAGTCAGCTGGACCACCGGTTGCACTACAGGTGCTATGGCAGATAACGCTGCGCCCAATTCCCGATAGTCAGGGGATGCTCGTGCTGTGTCATGACAGTTGAACATCCTGGTCCGCTGTACCGGAGGTGCTTCAAATCATTCTCAAATGGTATCCGTACAAGATCCATGTCGTACAGCAGCTTGCACCACAGGATGCACAGCGACGTGTTGACTTCGCTCTCCAACTTCGCTGAAGTTCACCAGGGCTGGCCCTGGGCCATCGTACGACAGACGAATCTCATATTCCTCTGACGTTTGAGGTGACCACACAGAACTGCCGAGTGTTGGGATCTTAGCCACCAGTGCCTGTGCATGAAGATCGTCTGTATGGAGCACGCGTCACCGTAGGGTGTGGCTTCACGGCTACATTCGTTATTGGCCCATTCTTTTTGGAACACGTTGGCATTCGAGGGCCAAAGACGTGTAGTGTGACTGGCCAGCATTACTGCGATATGCTTCAACAGTACATGGCAAAGCCGCCATACAGGAGAGAGACGCATCGAACTCAACAGCTTTCCTGCAAAATGGGGCCTCACCACACATCTCTTGTGAAGTTCAACTGCTTCTCCGAAACCCATTTGGGAACGATCGAATTTTCATCCGGTCGTTTCCAAATACTTGGACAGCACGATCAGCTGATCACACTTAGTGTGATCTCCGGTTGCTGGGCTACCTGAAGGACAGGTTTCACCTGGGGATTATTCACACATGTACTGATCCAAAGAGCAGAATATCAAGAGAGGTAGCCATCACAGCTACAGCCATGCTTCGTTCTACTGTGCAGAATGCAATCCTGTGCTTTCAGACTCTTCTGGACACTGAAGGCCGTGATATTAAACCTCTTTTTTACATAATCGTTTTATGCACTGTAGCAGCACATTAAAAGTGTTTAAGTTGAACTGATTCTTCATTATCTCTCTTCCCCATGCCTGACATTAATGCTACCAAATTTGGTACTCTTACGGTAATCAGTTTCCGTGTTATAACCTGTTAAATAGGGAAAGTCTAAGTATAGCCACACGGTATGGGATTAAGTGTGAGGTAGGATACGAAGTGGAAAAATAACCTATATTAAATGTTACGTAAAGTAAATGAGTACGGCCGATTTACAGTTTTCCTAGAAAAGGAGATCATATACAGGACACCTGCGCGGCATTTAGATGAACACTCCTCAATAGTGCCCTTAAATCCTGCTTCGGAGTCAAAATCATTTATAGTGATGGCACCACGTTAAATGTAAGTGATTCAGTGAACAGAGCCTCAGTCCACAAAACGGTGGGAACCGCAGAAGTTCGTCGGAATTCCCGGTGAGGGTCGACGCGTACGGCAGCCTTTAGCGCTGCAATGGCTGGAGCATCCGATAAACGGCTCGGCACGGCCCCCGCTGCCGGAAGCAAAATTTCACGGCTTAATTGAGAGGAACCGGGACGGAAGGCTCCCTGCGCTGCAGAGCTGATCACGCAAATTCAATTTCTGGGGGGCGGCGGAGGCGGCGTCGCAAGGTCGCCTTCCGACCCTTCCAGTGTAGGCGTCACAGACTCACCCAGCTCTTCACCACCCTCTTACACGCTGCAGGCAGCACGACGTGGCCGATCCGCCTTGAGAAACTACTACGAAAAGGAGGATATGTCGTGTGACAGGAGCGACTTGTCAACAATCCTAACGAAAATGGTAAAAAATCCCAATAATGCAGTAGCTTACTCAACAGTTACACATAGACATGGACCATATTTCTAATGCAATTCACTCTCAAGTCTCATTTATGTTTCCTACCTCTCACCAACAGCGCTGCAGTCGCAGGTCTGAGAAAAAACAATATTGTTTCGCGTTTGCTCAATTGTTTGTGCACGTACTACCACGTATAGATACTTGTTTCTAGTTGTTTGTTGTGTACAACAATGGAGACATAGGCAAATGAAACAACTATGACTTCCATAAATGCGATTCATAAATGCTGCATGGTATCTAAAATAATGTATACAAAGGCCAAATTCTCAAGAAGGAGCTGCTCTACATGATGTCGGTATCACACTTGATTTGGTTCTGAGGCTTATCATGTCAAGGGTACAAGGAAATAACAATCCAAGTACAATTTGGAAGATTCGGAGGAAATTATGTTTTAAAACATGAGGACTGATATCAGGTTGTGATTATAAATAATTCATAGATTTTCCCCTTAATTGTGCTCTATATGTTCCATCATGGCATAACAAATCACATACACTAGCGCAAGTACAACTATGGAAAGATTTGTCTACACAACAATACAGAAAATTTGCAAAGTAAAAATCATCTAAGTCCATTCCCAAACTAACTTAAAAAAATAATCTTTTCTATGTATATAGTCACCTGTGTTTCAGTTTTGCGCTTGCCATAGAGGATGTATTCAATCAAGCCATGTTTTATCTTGACATGATAACAGGTATACCAGCAATAATCAAGTAGAACAGTGAAAAAAATTGTACACAGAATTAATTTTGCAAAATAGAGTTTATTACCAAATTCTTATAAGTATCTGAAATGAATAAAAATGCATACAAACTATTGTTGCTAGAGCTTTGTGATAATGAGCTGGTTCTTTTCCGAATTATTCATCATGATATGAAACACACAAGTTATTATTATTATAATTTACAACAGTAACAGTAATAAATACCGGTATACGCAAGGTGCTCGGAAACAGTCTGAAAAGCTTAGAAGTGTTTTGTAGGGTATGTTGTGCTGAGAAATAACTGTGAAAAAATTATCATTGTAGTCATCCAATAAGGCGGATGTGCCCTCGAATTCAAGCGGCCAGCCAGGGACGGTATTACCAAACTCTCTCTTCTTTTGGTTTCCTAAAACCGAACAAGAGAGCGATACATAAGTTGGACTTAAGACGATGGTTAGGATTGAGCCCCCCCAAGCCAAAATTCTGGCTGTTTCGTGCGCTACAATCTACGTTATGAGAACAGCTGACACTAATTGTATGTGGCGTACCGCTTGCATTAGTTCGCGCAACGGCCTGATTGGCTAATTTCAGTGCTAACTAGTTCGGAAACGCCGGCACATATCGAATTTTTTTCTTAACAACTATTTCTCAGCACAATGTATCCTGCAAGTGGCTTCTAAGTTTTTCAGACTATTTCTGACAACCGTGATAACTGGCGGATACATGTAAATCGAGTGTTATAATGCTTGTAATAGCTAGAAACATTATCTCAGTTATTTTAGTCTTGGGATTCTCCAACTGATAATGAATTGAAATATTGTTGAGTTTCTGGACCCCAAATCTCCTTCATAATTTGTAAATCGTCGTAGTTTGCTTTACGAGTACCAAAACCCTGTTGCAGACTTTGTGGTGGTAGAGGCTTCACCTTTAATTCCATAAGTTAGGGTAGGTACCATGTGGACAAAACTATGATGGTCGCAAGTGGGCCAGTTTATTATCCTGCGTCACAAGGAATTACAATAGAGTTCTTAAAGCAAAATGACGTCCCTTCTTCTTTCACTCACAAGTACCTTGCTTACAGTCCACTCCAACAAATATTGAATGGAAGTCTTCCTGAATATTAATTACTTGACGCCAGTCATTTGGAGTTTCCCATGTTGTCTTTGTACTTACTGGGCCCGCAAATTTGTCACATCGAAGACAGGAATGACCCTTCATTGGAAAAGGTGTATGGACGTGAGGAAAACTTTCTTTAGTGTGCACCAAAAAATGACAGAAACCAAACACATGGCAGTCCTTTTTCTGTCCTGACCGAGAACATCAGAATACAGTGAGTTCGCATACACTGGTGAGTGTGACTTCAGTACAGTAATGCCATAGCATAGCACAAACGTAAATGTAATCTTTGTTTCAAGTGGTTTGATCGTAGGTATATCACGCGGACGTCACTGTAGCAACGGTGGTCATTAAATGAGGAAAATGGCAGCTGTCCTCGGTAGTAAACTACATTTATTGAGATATTGGGAAGCGGAAGATTTTTCTGATAATCCATCGTAATAGCAATACTGTTTTGGATTATTCTACACTTCCTCCGTTCAGTCCGCTTTATTTCACAAAACATGTCAGTATTTTATTTGAGGCTGTTTATTTTGAACAGACTGGCGTTTTCTCTTATCAGACAGGTCGTGTGGTGAATTGTAGTCGTAATTGATAGCTATCTGTCAAAAGCTTGAGAAACATCGGCTTGAATTTTACTCAAAATCTATATTTAATCACAAAAAATAATTGTTTGCTTTCCCTGCAGTGGCTAGGTAACGTTTCAAAGGCGTCGGTTTGTGTTTCCAACGACTGACAAAGGTGCTGGGTGGCGAACTGGTATACCAAATGCCTTTCCGAGCCCTACCACCCTAACTTTATATCTGTAGGACAAGTCGCGATTCTGTGCTAGATTTATTTTTCTCTGTCTCGAACGGAATGTAGGCTTCCCTGTGATTATACTATATAGTTGCGCATTTTATTTACCATAAGATTCTGTTTCATTAACCTCCTTAATCAAAGTATTTCTTTCTGTGTGAGTTGTGTTTACAGGACATTTTAATCGTGAACACTTACAGTCATCGCCGGAAATTTTTACTCGTAGCACGAAAGCATTTTGAAGCACCTCAAACTCGTCCATGAACCTTAATCTCCTTTGAACTGGCTCCAGGCTCTGCAATGGAATTTAAATCGCAACTACTTGACACTGTGGAGATTTTCGAACACTGGCTCCAACACACAGCTACAGCATCACTGACAGTCCACAAACAAATTTATTTCAAGACTGTGTTTACAACAGTTAAAAACAATAATCCATAATTAACGCATGAATGTGAGGCTCTTATCGCCCTTCCAAACGAACATTGAATGTTTGAGCATTCTTCGAAAGTACACAATAACTTCCTGCATGAATTAGTTGCACATAGGTTATTTCCCTGAAGTTAAATTTTCACAATCTGCAAGTTCTTCATTTCTTTTACAAGATGACAGTGAAAGTTAAATTCGATCTGGGATGAGTGATCATATTCCCAGATATCCGTCATCCGTGTTTCGGAATTCTCGTGAACAAAAATAAAATGTAAATAAGAACGTAATTCCTATTTCAAACTCACCTTATTGAAATTCTTCAAGTCGTTTCGCCAAAGCACTGCGTGCCTTGCGGTTTACTGATGAATAGTGAACGCTAAAGATCTGTCGAAGACTGAACACTGGTCGGCTGTAATTGGTGTACACTTTCTCGTATTTGTATCGACTTCGTATATCTCAGACCACTTGCTTGTGTGAGATATCTGAAATCATTTTTAGACGTTCTGGCAAATGTCTGGAAAAAAGTATGCATTCAGCACCAGTTTACCCGTTAAATTTTCCACAGCATTCCCTTACTTAAACAAAATTACACCCACAAAGCCAGCCTTCTCCTACTGTATCTGTTTATTCCTTGTGTGACATACGAGCATTAGAGTCACACTCACTTGCATTATCGCCACTGCGTCCTTTCTGTGGCAGTGGTGTAGCCCCTTGAAATGACTTCCAGTGTGGAAACATCGGCGGACAATAGGACCCTGTAATGTAATGTAATGAGGGTCTATGTATAGGTTTACATTCAAAAGTAAAGACGATCAAATCCATTTCGGTAGAACAAGGTTGGCAGCTAACGGATCCATAATCGCGCCTACTCTCACACTTCCTCGACCGACTGAAATAGACGTCCGGGCACGTCTTTCTTCAAATCGCCATAAATATGAAAATCACACGGTGTAAGATCCAGGCCGTGTGGAGAATGTTGCAGTGTTTTCCTACCAAATCGTTGGAGTGCTGCCACCGTCCGATTGGCAGAGCTCCTGCTGTCGAAGAAGGAGATCATCATGAGCTTTCCGGAAACACTATGAACAGCTATGGATTTATTTGGAGCGGGATTTTTCCACAGCTGTCTTTGCCGTTTGCCCTTAGGCTGTCGGAATGCACGATAGCCCCCCCCCCCTCACACACACACACACACACACACACACACACACACACTGCCAGTCGGCCAAAGGCTACACTTCAGCGACGTGGCTGAGATGCATTGTAGCATCCTCTGTACAGCCCGAATCTTTGACCGCGTAGTTTTCACATTCCTGAAGAAACACATGCGTGGACACTGGTTGCACTCGAAACGAGGAAGTACGAAGTACAAGATATGATGCCGTTGTGGTCCGTCAGCGGCTGACCGCGATGGGCGATACAGGAACTGTTCGTCTCGTCTGCCAGGGGGATAACTGCCTTGATGTGAATACTTTTGAATGCAACCATAACACGATGCCAATTTAGCGGGTGTACGGGTTTCATTTGACTGCCCTTAGTGTGACCAGAATGTTGCTTGTCAACATTGTCGGGATGTATTATCAGCAATATGTAATTTTTATGACCTTCTCTCTCCCACAAATTGCTGTTGGCTGATTCAGTGCGTTGACACTGACGTTCCTCGTTGCACCTTGCATTTTGCCGTAAGATACAGAACGGTCTTTGTAATCGTAATTCAACCAGTGTCATCCATTTAGTAAGTTAAATCTACATGTCTGTAACACCTTTCGGGTGATATAGACGTAGATTATTGACAGGCACTATGAGTCCACGCACATGTTAAGAACTTTCACACATCCTCTTCCGTAAGAGGCCTCAAGAGGTCGGCCGAAGTGGCCGAGCGGTTCTAGGCGCTACAGTCTGGAACCGCGGGACCGCTACGGTCGCAGGTTCGAATCCTGCCTCGGGGATGGATGTGCGGCATGTCCTTAGTTAGGTTTAAGTAGTTCTAAATTCTAGGGGACTGGTGACCTCAGACGTTAAGTCCCATAGTGCTCAGAGCCATTTGAACCATTCGCCTCAAGAAGAAGATCCTCCTTTGATATGGAAGGAGCCAAAAAGCAGACTGGCATGCCGAAGCACTCACTGCAGGCAACTGTGGAAAGACTAACAACAATCCGTTATCACTAGCGCTGTAATTAGATAAATTAATTCTACCTGCTGTGGCTTCTAAACTGTTCAGTCCCATGAATATCACCACCTTTTATAAGCCTGCGTAACTACCTTTGGCAGTGTCAGACGTGCAAGGAGATAGTTCCTGGATGGCCCTGCATCAGAAATGGCTGGTCATGGAAGCGACTGCGCCCGGACCCCGACATCCGGCAGGTGGTGCTTGGTGACTGTAGCCGCAGGGTACGCCGATGGCTGGAAGCAATGTAGCTCGGACATCGGCCCATACTAGCTGATTTTGGTCTGTAAGGCCGACAGTCTCGCACGATCCCCCTAACGACCGAGGCTCACAGCTGCCCCCGCGGAGACTGCTCGAGTAACGATGTGTTTGAGGGCCACACAGCGGCAGCCCCTGACAGAGCAGCAGCACTCTTCACAGCGGTCACCGATTCCATGTCTCTTACTGCTAAGTGTTGAGTATTTTTACCCGTCTGCTTCCTGCAAATTTCCGAGCATATGCAGCAGGTATCACGTAGCTCCCCTGATGCAACGCCGCAGGAGAGTCCCGGATCATGGTAACACCGCTGTTTGCCAAACAAGTAGCCATGGCAGTTGTGAAATGCCGCACAGTATCGTTATGGAGTCTTCTTATCACACGATTCTGAATTGCAATTGCCTTTCTTATCGGGATTCTCCAAGAGTAACGACTGAAAGAATGCGAAGTTTTTTCCAATTCCGTTTCCAGTTCAACGCAACACAAAAGATTTCTGGTGGCAAAGACCTCAGATTTTTAGGTACCTTTCTCACGTGCTGACGTCATCTCGGTTTATTATCAGTCTGGATGCCTGGAAACTCCATATCTCAAACATCGTCCACTTTGTGCCAATTATTCTCAACTTACACTACTGGTAAGCCATTTTTATTCGTTTAGAACTGCTCAATATGAGTCACTGTAAAATCCAGGTTTAAACTGTTTGCCGCGAACTGAAGTTGAGCCTATTCCATTATTTCGCGGGCTGTGCTTTATATAGATGTTTTTGCGGTTAAATTAAATTTTTTTACAATTTCCACATTCTGCCGCATTTATCTAATATCAAGAACAGGAACTGGGCAAGCAGCGAATAGATAATTTTTAAATGTTTTTTCCAATATTCAATACAACATGCACTGAAGTGCCAAAGAATCTGGTATAGGCATGCATATTCAAATACAGAGTTATCTAACACGCAGAATACGCCGCTGCGTAGTGCAACGCCTATATCAGACAACAAGTGTCATGAGCAGTTGTTACATCTGTTACTGATGCTACAATGGCAAGATTTAAGTGAGTTTGAACGTGGCGTTAAAGTCGGCGAACGAGCGATGGGACATAACATCTCCGAGGTAGCGATGAACTGGTGATTTTTCAGTACGAATATTTCACGTGTGTACAGTGAATATCAGGTCACCAACATTCGCTGCGATCAACGACGACTGAAGAGAATCGTTCAACGTGGCAGAAGTGCAACTCTTCCGCAGACCGCTGCAGATATCAGTACTGGTCCACCACCAAGTGTTAGCCCAAGAACACTTCAACTAAATATCGTCAATATGGACTTTCGGAGCCGAACGCCCACTCGTGTACCCTTGACGACTGCAGGACACAAAGCTTTGCTCTTCGCCTGGGCCTGTCAACATCGACACTGGATTATTTATGACTGGAAACATTTTGCCTGGTCGGACGAGTCTCGTTTCAAATTGTATCAGACGGATCGACGTGTTCGGGTTTGGAGACAACCTCATGAGTCGATGGACCCTGCATGTCAGGAAGCTGGTGGACCTTCTGAAGTGCTGTGGGGCGTGTACTGTTGGTGTGATATGGGACCCCTGAAACCTCTAGACGGACTTAGGCTATTCCAGCAGGACAATGCGACACCCCACATTTCCAGAATTGCTACAGAATGGCTTAAGGATCACTGTTCTGAGTTTGCACACATCCGCTGGCCACTAAACTCCCCAGACATGAACATTATTGAGCATATCTCGGATGTTGTTCAGAAGAGATCTCCGGCCCCTCGTAACTGTTGCGGATTTATGGACTGCGCTTCATCATTCATGGTGTCAGTTCCCTCCAACGCTACTTCAGTCATTAGTCGAGTTTATGGTACGTCGTGTTGGGGCACCACTGCATGCTCACGGAGGCCCTACACGATGTTAGGCAGGTGTATCAGTTCCTTTAGTTTTTAAGTGTTATCATATAGTGCTCTACGCTGTGTCGTGTGGAGTTGTATCAACGTGAATGCTCCCCACTGAGACAAGCTTCACACTCGTCCAAAGCTGTGCTCCAATCGCACATATACGCGACTTTCTTCTTCAGTTCCACGTTAGTTTTTATTGCCAGTGTAGCTCTTTCACGGAAGAAAAGTTTCCTCGCCCATATCTGTCTACTTCTGTGATTTTTTTTATTTCCATATAAACCCGCACCCTACGTACGACAGTTATTTCACTTTCTCGAGCCGTCCTTCTCTTTTCTACTGCCATCCATCACATTTGTCTTAGCTTACGGATGCTTAAACTGTTGTCAGCGCTATGCGTAGTGTCTGTTCCTTTTAGTAGGTCCTCTATGTTACCTAACGCCCAGCCACAATGTCCATGTCTTCTGCATACCTTAGATTTCTTACCTAGTGCTTCTAACTTTTATTCCTCTTCCAAATCTTCGTTTCCTCATTTCTTCTTACATTTACATACAGAAAAATAATAATGCATTGGTACTGGATTGTTTTACTTATTTCGTCATTATTATTATGAGCATTGTCATTAACATCGTCATCTAAACCAGGGATTGATCCTTTTGACTCACTCCATCCCTTTTAATATTGGTCAACCCGTCTCATAAAGATCTTTTGCCACTTGGTTCATATTGTTTCACTGTGTTAGTGATTCTTGCATCTGCGATACAGTTTATGTGTTCCTTCCATCGTATTTGATATTGTTTTTCCATTGGAACTTACGTATTGCATATTCATTTCAGCTCGAATGTCATCATTTCTCATTTTATCCATTAGAGTGTATCCAGCCACATTTCTAAGGAAGTTCATTTCACGTGCTTCTGTTCTCTTTAAATCTCTCGTTTGAAGTTTCCAGTTTTCGCAATCACAGAGCGAAACCGGGATAGCCATAATCTTCGTCAACCTAAACTGTTCCTTCTCCAGTTGCACTATTATTATTAGTTGTTGGTTTTTTTAAATATCTCTTTAAGATTTAGTAACGACTTTCTAAGGACTGTGAACATTTTTAGATCTCTTGTGTTGTTGTTTTTGCCCTTTCTCTTCTTACCCTTCCATCTCATTTTATAGATAACGCGTCATTAGACAGTCTAGGCTGCGACATACTCACTTTGTTTCCAATGCAGCTGAGCTGTTTCTTCTCAAGAATTGTTAAGACATTTCAGTATGTCTACCATTCCCTTGATTTAGAATTTATTGAAACGCTCATACTCTGGTACGTTTATCGATTCCAGAAGCAAAAATGTATTTTAGTGCTTTCCTTTTCAATGTAAATAGATTTTACTGATTTTCTTTATCGCTATAATTCAAATACATCAGCTATAAAGTGTTAACATATGAAAGTTAGTCTTCTGTTTGATTTCAGGAAACTGGCTGGGCTGTAATTATTCTTTTATTAAAAAAATTAAAAATTTTTCTATTTTCTTGCATTGGTAATACACCGGTGCCCGAAATTAAAGCAACGAACGGAAGTTTTGCAAGGTTTCCCATATTTTGACACAAACCTTTATAAACAGGTGACAGAAAAGTAGTAACAACGTAAAAATTAAAGATCGTAAACAACTTCAACGTGCATAACGGTAGACAAAAATGTTCTTCGTTTTCTTTCCACCTTAAACTACTTGCACACACATTCCGCCAACTGGTTAGTGTGCTCAGCATGGTGTGAGAATTCCTGCGGCAGCAGTACAGGCCTGACAACGACGGAGCATGCTGTGCATGATGTCATCAGTCTCATATTGAGGCAACAGCACCCATTCTTCTTGCAGAGCTGCTCGCAAGTCTTGGAGAGTGGTTGATGGAAGCTGACGTGATGCAAACCGTCTCCCTAGTGCATCCCAGATATGCTTACCAGATTCAAACCGGGAGAGCGAGCAAGCCGCACCATGCGTGCAATATCTTCCGTTTCCAAGAAAGCATCATCCAATTTTGCTCTATGTAGTCGAGCATTATCGTTCATCAATACGAAGTTTGTCCTCTCAACAGCCGTACATGAGATCCGAAGATCTCGTCATGATGCCTGATAGCAGTTAAATCTCACAGACTCACCTGTATAATTTCATGAGGAGTTGTTCGAGTGGTCAACAGAACTCCTGCCTACAATTGTTGTAGGTCTTCCTCGACAGCAGTCTCTTTCCACAATGTTTGGAACCCGAAACAGTGTTCAAAGTTCCGTCCATATGTAACCCGTCGGGAATCGCTCTCAGACCGAACTGGGACTCATCTGTAAAGAGAACATTGGTCCACTGTCCGACTGTCCAGGTGGCATGTTGATAACTCCAGTCTAGACGTTCCCTTCTGTGAAGATGCATCAGAGTACACAAATAGCAGGTCTCCTACAATAAAGGCCACTCTGCCGAAGCCTTCTGTACACCGTTTGCTTCGATACAACTTGTCCAGTGGACGCTGCGAGGTCAGATACCAGTAACCGTCGTGCCCGTGCAGCTGGACAAAGGTTTCCCTCTTCATGTTGTTACATCTGGTCGGCCCTTCCCTCCCTACGGGATACAATTCCAGCCTGTATAAAGTGTCACCGCATCCGAGAAACAACAGAACGATTCATATTAAGCCATAAGGCCAAATCAGTAGGCGGCTGTCCTACTTCCATTCTTCCTATGGCCGTCCACTGCAGAGAGACTGGTAGAGCCTTTCTATGCTACACTGCACCGTCTATGGCTGAGTACACAGCGACTGTGAATGTGGCACTACCCGGACACAGTACCCCGTTTGCTAGGTGCCATGACACCGTTTGCGTGGTTGTCCGTTGACCGGAATGCCACCTTCCCTGCAGAACACGATCGTACGGAGATCAGTTGACAGTTTCTATGATTATATCGTGAATTACACTAAGAAGGGAAAATAGCGGTTTGTTGCTTTAATTTTCGACTCCAGTGTATGAACGTGCTCATGGTCGTACTTAGGGACTTCTTAAATGTTTTCGAGTTCTACGCTAAGTCACCCGCTGTCTTCCAATGGTGTGATACGGTTGACCGGTTCCTATTTGCAATCGATTTCCTCATTTGTTCCACACCTCCTCGATATTGGACAGAGCCATATCGCCTTTCGTAACACCACGATCTGAATTTATCTTTATCCCTTTCGTTCGCCTATATGGCTACTCCAACTTGTCCAGTGCATCAGCGCATTACAAGTAGTACTATGCTTTTGGTTATTGAGATGTAAACTTTGACTGACCCTTTACAATTTTGCAATAAATACTAGTTACTTGCGTGGCAGATGAGGAAAGTGAATGGCTTTCACGAAATGCATGGAATTGTGTTTTCCCCGAGATATTCTGATTGTTAACTGGAAAGTGCCTAGGGACAGAACTGAATCCGAAAACAAATGAAGAACAAAGTCTCACCGTGAACACAAGATGCAACGAATTATAAACTGCGAATTAGTTATGAGGAAGGGACAGGCGGCTGCAATGGGACAGAAAAGCACATATCGTCACATACGAACAAACTTTTTTACGTAACTGAGAGGCACACATCTATCGCAATACCTTTAGACAATGCTTTTCGTGAGTTAAGTCGACCTAGGCCATTTTGCTATGTGTTGAAAAGAGTGAAACGATGATAACGATTTAAAGGCTCGTTGGCATTCATGCCACTATAAAAGCACTAGGAATGGGGAAGGGAATCGGCTCTGCCTTTGAAAGAACTCACCCAGGCATTTGCCTGGAGAAATTTTGGGAAATTATGGAAAACCCAAATCTGTGTCGTGTGACGGGGGTTTCCACCGTCGCCCTCCCGAATGTGAGTCCAGTGTGGTAACCACTGAGCCATCACGTTCGTTTTGTGTGCTGAGATGACGTTGGGGCTCTACACTGCAGCTGTGTGTAATGTAATGCGGTCATAGAGCTAATACAATTCATTTCATTGCACAGAGCAAGCTGATACTGTATAATTAACGCACAAAAGGTTTACAGTACAATGGGCATCTCATGCAGAGAGGGGCTCTATATTCCCAACCACTGTCACGAATTCTGTCAACGAGTTAATTTTCATTGTGCTTTTTAATAATACAGCTAGTAAGCGATACAATGCATATGAATCTCTTTAATTCTCCATCTATAAAAGATATAAATATTGTTAACAGCACATTAACATACATAAACTAGTCTCCGATTACAAGAAGATACATGAGAAATGTACAAATAAATGGCAAGCAAAATGTCATAAATGGAAGACAAATTTATATGTAGAAATAAATGACAGTGTCCTACAGGATGTTTGAAAAACTGGAGCTCCGTGTGTGAATAGTACTTCAACACACATAGTCTCTCTCTTAATTACTTATACGATCATTTCTATATACATAATGAGAAGGTTCCAATATCTTATTATGCTAGGATATCCTCTGCACCCCAGTGCACACTTGTTGCCATTGTTCATGACAAGACACACAGAATACTCTAATTTCTGGAGAAGTAATCTGAAGAACTGTTGAATTACTCAGACCCATGTCACAGTGAACTCTGGCCAGGTAGTATTTCCTGCAAGTGCTATTAAAGATGAGAGCAAAATTAGAATGCACGAGAAGGATATTCCTGTGTCGACCCCCCATGGTCTGAACGTTATAAAATTGTTGCATGTCAAGTATTCGAGTGATGCACCGACATCGTGTTTCATGACTGACGACCTTTCAGTACGTGACATGGAGAAACTATGTCATTCACCGTAGTGACAAGAGTGTGTTGTGGGCGAATCATAGCTGCTTTCAACACAATCTTGTTTATATTCAGTGCACCATCGTGTTACACGCTAGTCACCTCTTTCGTCAGATAACCTCGTCGCTGGAGTATTCATCTACCACGGAGGTATCTCTTCGCACAGCACTGCGTGGCATCCCTTATTTCTGGTTCAAAAATGGTTCAAATGGCTCTGAGCACTTTGGGACTTAACTACTGTGGTCATCAGTCCCCTAGAACTGAGAACTACTTAAACCTAAGGACATCACACACATCCATGCCCGAGGCAGGATTCGAACCTGCGACCGTAGCAGTCGCGCGGTTCCGGACTGCGCGCCTAGAACCGCTAGACCACAGCGGCCGGCCCTTGTTTCTGGCTAAAGTTTGACCTGCGCCAGCCAACCGAGAGACTGGACGTCAAGTTCCAGTTAGGAGGATCGCGTGCTCTGTGACAAAGCAGCTTGTTCTATTACAAAGCAGAACTCTTGCTTCGACATCTGCTCAGGGCGCTGACCACTGCTTCATCATCGAACGGGTTTAACGTAAACGCTCGATTGTGCGTTTCGAAACGAAACGTGCGCATTTAACATGCTGTTTCAAAGGGTCTGTTTGGTCAGCTGTTTGCGTCGTGCTTTCATGTTTCGTTTACGTTGATTTTTTTTTTTTTTTTTTTTTTTTGTATGGTTCTTACTATGCTCAATCGGACTAACTTCCCCCAGCGCAATTTTTCATTTGATATGCTCAGTGCACTTAGTATTCTTTCTCGTACATTCGATTTCACTTGCGCTCGTGGAAGTCAGTATCTTGTGTTTGTACATCTATCCATAAATACAAGCGAATTTCGGTATCTCCCACTTTTGCATAAAATCACGGTAACGAGCTTTGTGAAACGTTTCTGAAGATCTCTTGTGTGGCGCTATAAATCTGTGTTGATCCATGTCATGGATAGGGTGTACTGTATTCGCCCATTAGGGCTAATTCATTCTGTATAATAATGTGTGTCATAATAAAGCTTATTCTCCACTTCTGGCGTTCGTGAATACATTAATGTGCATACCTACCTTCCTCTATGCTTCTAAAGAAGTGTCCCTCATACGCTCATATTAATTATCTCAGCGCTACTTCTCGGAAATAAGTCTCATTTTCTTAGAGTGTTTTATTTTCGTTGGTAACGGTATTTAATCCTGCAGCCTTTTTGATACTGCCTGCCTTAGATTTTCACAGTTTTGCAGGTAAGGCTAAGCGATGGCGTTCGCGAAGCATCCAGTTGCACTCTCTTCATTACGCCGGATCATAGATTCTCATATTTTTCATTCAGTGATGATTACAAATGGCAAGCACACTTCCCAACACGAACTTAATAGTACGATACTTAATTGCGCTGTGTTTGCAGCCTGTGATTGATTGAGAATCGTTTCAGAATACCCTGTTAAAACTCTGCCACATACGAAACATATCATTGTCCAGTCAACTTAGTTCCAGGAAACCATGTTCTAAAATTAGTCAGTGAGGCTGCGCCCACACAACAGAGACCAGAAATGTCTGTCGATGACATCGGGTAAAAGGGATCAATGTCATGAAGCCTACAGCCTTCTCAATACAATTTCCCATTTCAGATGGCAAACCACCCCAACCAATCTTCAATGTTTAATACCGTTAGGATGCAGAAGGGAATGGAAGCCACTGCATTGAAGACACGTAATTAATATCCACTAGCAATGTTGCCGCTGGTTGAAAGCAGAGTCTTCACCGTCTCTCCATTGTTAAAATACTGCAGGGTAATTCCACATTCGGATATCCCATACGACTGACAAATGGTAGCGAAGAAGGAGAAAAATATTGCAAAATCAACGAAATGGTGATATTTTACGAGTTCGGGCATGGAATTCACAAGTCTGTCACAGAGAAGGCTGAGAACTTAAAAATTAAATGTAAATGACGAGTCTAGGTGTAGTGTGGGTCGGTGCAGTGAAATGGAAGGAAGATAAAAAGATCTAGATAGACGAGTACAGTGGTACACCATAAGCACCGAAGAAAGTTTTCGCAGAAGCAGACTCCTTATGAAGATGGAAAAGGAAATGGGCCTTTGGCGTTATTAGCCGGGAGGCCTCTTGCGAGGCAGGTCCGGCCGCCTTGGTACAGGTCTTATTACATTCGACGCCACATTGGCGGCTCTGCGTGCCGGATGGGGATGAAATGATGATTAAGACCACATAACCCCCTAATCCCTGAGCGGAGAAAATCTCCGAGCCAGCAGGGACTCGAACCCGGGCCTGGACGACGGCAATCCGTCACTCTGACCACTCAGCTATCGGGGAGGACGTTATGAAGATGATGGTATGCCATTGAGTGAGTTGCAGTGAATAGTTCAACCATAAAATTATTCTCATCAGAATTGAAATGAAACGAAAATCAAGAATAGTTCGTTAAACAAACCAATGTAACAAGGAGAAAGTCGTCTCATATATTACATTCAGTCGATTCTACACCAATACGTTGCATTACTTTTACACGTCACCCATTTCCTCTCTCAATACTTCTGTAAGGGTGGGAGCGGAGTTTTTATGTCAAAAATATTTCAAACATATTTATTTCTTGAGTAGTTATACACACTTTTTACCCATACCTATAGCGAATTTCGCATTGCTGTTTTGTTTTCTTTTAGCTCAACGTTTATGGCATCGGATCTGCTGACTATGTGCTAATTAGTGATATAACCTTGCAGGTGGATCCAGTGGTAAGTGTGACTGCTGGTGCGAAATGTGTTGCGATTAGAGTTAATAGTAAACAAGTGATAAATTGGCACCTCACACATGATGCCGCAGTTTCTCATTCATTTCAGTTTTTTATGTCATGTCTCCTGAACTATGAGTAGAACAATGATATAGTTTTGTAGGTATATTCAGCGACGTAAATGGATTCTGTCTGATGAATGTAGTGTTAGTAGTAAGGAAGTAACTAATTTAAACGTCACGTGTAATGCGGCTGCTTTTCAAGCACCACAGTGCTTATGATCTCATTTCTCCTGAACTATGTGTCGCACAGTACTAAAATATTTGTAGTACATTCACTGGTGCATTTTAATATGGTCAGCTTAATGTGTTGCGAATACATTTAGTAGTAAAGAGGCAATAAATGAAAACGTCATTCTTCATGCGACATACTTACTGCATGAACAGAGAAAATGTGGTAACAGATAAACGTCTCTCCTTTCATTAATTTGTGAGGGTCTTCAGCAAGAAAAAGGATCGTAGAAAGTTCGTTGCAAGTGCTGTCATTCTCAGACACTGGACGATTATCGTACTAGTATTCACGCTTCGTGTACTACACTGCTTTTTCACCCCCATCCTTGTAGTAGCTGGTTAGTGCTAACCATCAAAGCGACTGTTTCCATTTTTATAATATGTATGGATATTTGCACCCGAGTTACAACTGTCATAGGAAACTTTAACTCTGTTGTTTCGCTTCACGCTCCATTTTTAACAGATTATCAAATGTATTGTTAACTCTTCTGCTACTCATATTTTTGCTGCATACCTGTGTATGTATGTGTGTGTGTGTGTGTGTGTGTGTGTGTGTGTGTGTGTGTGTGTTTTCGCTAGCCCACAGTTATGGCTCAGCAGAACTTGACGCAGAAACCAGTTTAAACACAAGGAGACAATTATCATAATAGTAAGCAATTATACATGTTGTGGTGAAGGTGCGGATGGTGAAGCTATGTAAACATGATTCTGGAATGCTTGGAGCAATATCGAGAAATCAAGGTACATACTCTTGCATCACTACCCGGAAATATTTACTGTCAGAGTAAGACACTAGAGAGGGAGGGGGCCGCATAAATTTTGCTCTGTAACACTGTTTGGATTTCTTTGAACCAAGCCTAGTGCAAGAACAGAGAATAAGAGATATACGAGGTTAACAAAGAGACTGTGTGGAGAAGATGGACAGAGAGGAGGTGAAGCACAGAGAGGGAAAGGAAGGGATGGACTAATAGGAGACTAGAATAAACTGGTATCTGGACAACGCGAGATACTCACCTAGTATATAGTAGGGTTGGAAAAGCAGTGAAAAATTTGTAAAGGTGTTACAGGGTAGGTTGCGCCGAAAATTAAAAGAAACAAATCGATATGTTTCGCCGTTTACGAGTTAATTATCATTGAAGTTAGCCTATCAGGCCATTGCGTGAGCAAATTCAAACGGCCTTCGGCTTGCACTTAGGGTCAGTTGTTCTCAAAGCGTAGATAACAATGCACAATTGTACTCAGCCTTTGGCTCGGACTTGATATTTACTTCCGTTCTATGTCCAATGTTTGTATTGCTCTCTTGTTCAGGTTTAGGAAGCCAACTGAAGAATACATTTGGTGACACTGTCTATGCTGGACCGCTTGAACGTGGGCACGCATATACCTGATTGGCTAACTACAATGCTAATTAACTTACAAACGGAGCATGGTATTTTCTTTTGTTTTTCCTGTTGCTCATATCTAAATCTACACACTCTAAAAGAATTGGTGACACTTGTCATTGCTGCTGGTCTTTGCATAACTATTACATTCCAATGCGTTTAATTTAATTCCATATAGTAAGTTAAAAAGAAAGAAAGAGACAAATTTAGTAAATGATGGAACTGTTATTAGCAGCAGTCTTACAATTGGTACCGAAATCTCTCATCACAAACGGCTATTCCTGTACATGTAATCGCAATCATTCATAAACAAGATATCCACACTGCACAAGAAAATCAAAGTGTCAGATTCTGGAACCGAAATTTCAATGAAAACTGTTTTAAGCCCTCTTGTTCGTATGATAATGGAGGGGTACATGATGAATAAAATTGTAAATCTTCCGTTACCCCCCCCCCCCCCCCCGTCATCATTGAGGAATAATACTGAATACTGGCAGTGCCACCAGCCCACGTTCGTTGAGCGACGTGAGACAGATTCTTGGCTGCCTGTTAATACTCATGCCACAAAGGAGCAATGTCAAGTGGCTGCCTACCTGCAGACACCAAGGGTTTTTGTCATTGCTCCACCCTGTACAGGTACATTTTTAATGTGCTCAACCAATGTGACTGAATGGCACTAAAGGTATTGCTAAATTGAGGGTTCTTATAGGACTCTTTACCATTTTGTTCAACCATGTGTCAATTTCGTACCACCCCATGATCACACAACAGGAATTCATAAAACAGAAAGGCTAAAAAAAGCATAAAAACCATTTGCAGTTTTGAATCACATTCAAATTTCGTCGAATGGTTCTGAACGGCCCTTGTGGTACTACACTGGACAGTAGACCAAAAACTGCGGTTGCACTTCAAGTGGTGTGATCATATTCAAAGGGGTTGCTAGGTGACAATGTCTTTGAAGATATAATTATGTTGTATAAATGGAGATGATGTTTTAACTACTGACGACGCCTTTGGGGAAATTCTTTTATGAATCTCCACTGCAGGATGTGATTTTAGTATATTTTACTTTTGCTGAAGGTATATGTAGATATACCGAAACCATGGTCAAGAATTTTAATAACTCTTTATCCTACAACTGTTTTGGCTGTCATCATTTACCCTGAATAGTATAATACATTTTTGCGACTGAAAAGTTAAATATCAATTCTCGTAGTTCTAGTCTCAAAATTATCTTATTAGTGACATAGTTTCTGAAAACCTTTGATCCCTAGGGGTGGAATTTCCGAACAGCACTAACTAACGGGTTTCTAAAGTTTAAGATTAACACTCTCTATATTTTCATACAATGAAATACTTTCATAAAAATTTTCATCCGCTACTTCCCACTCTTAGGGGTTGAATTTGCAGAAACACTTAAACGCATAATTCTTTATTTCCAACCGAAAAACCAATTTCCTGGGATTTAGATTCAAAAATGCTTGAATAATGAAACATTTACATAAAAATTTTGAACCCTTATTTCACCCTCTTACGGCTTTAATTCTGTAAAACAAGGAAACAGGTAACTTTTTATTTTTAAGAGTTAGGATAAAAATACATTCGCAACGAAATATTTTCAAAGAATTTTTCATCCCCTATTTCACCACATTTGGCATTGAATTTCTAGAAACACAGAAACACCAATTATTTATTTCTAATGGAACCATCAAATATCAATTAACAGAGATGCAACTTGAATACGCTTTCGTAGTTCTTGAATAATGATTTAGTTAAAAAATACTTCCGCTCACTATTTCTTCTCTCCCCGCACCCTTTAAGTGTTGATTTTACAATAATGATCTCCGCAGCTCGTGGTGTAGTGACTAACATTGCTACCTCTGGATCATGGGGTCCCGGGTTCGATTCACGACCGAGTTGGGGATTTTCTGTGCTGATGACCGCGCAGTTGAGCCTCACAAAAGTAAAAAATCATCATCATCATCCAAAAATGCTAAAACATTAATTTGTATATTTCTAACTAAGAAAGCAAACCCCAATTTTCGTAGTTTTAGCTTCAAAATTCCCTTAAGAACGACATATTTATAAAAAAAATATTTTCGAAAAATCCGTTCTTAAGCAAATCCTACAGTAAACCATTTGTAAATTTCAGTCTTCCATCCTTAGGGATTTGGGCTGGGCAGTGAATCAGTCAGGACATATTCTTTTACATACGGGCCGATTCAGCTGCCGCTATCACGGTCCTTTTATGTAGCCCATAATGTTATTGCTGGCCCTCATTAACCACGTGTGGATTTTTGTATTCTCTCGGTCGCTTCGCAAAAATTATTAGTCTTACAAAAAAAATTAACAAACTGTTTTGTAGGACTTTCAACGTAGTTAACTTTTGTATTGGGATACGTTGTCGCTGGAAGTCGTAGTTTTCGAGTTGTTATAGAAACATGTATCAAAGTAACCTTCAGACAATCACCCTCCCCCACACTCATTCCTCACCGGTCAGGATTTTTAGTGTGTTGTTCGTGGCACTCCCTCCTACCACTGACTACACGGAATTTCTTGGTCTTCTTTGATTGGGGCATTACGTCATCCGATTAGTCTGCAACTTCTTTAACATTATTAATTTAAATGTGCCCGTGGGAGAAATGAAAGAAAAACAACTTTTGTAAACCTTACGCTAAAACTTATTATCTGACATTTCAGTCCAAACACAGCCCTTACCAGCTCAGAAGTTTCGTAATCAGAAGCCTTGATGAATACAACAGCATAGTTGTTTACTTTATGCTGTCAAAATTCAGAAAATTAATTAAAATTACGCAAAGTTCAGTTACACAGTATGTAAGTGGTCGGCTTAGCCAGTGGCGTAATGAAGGCCAAGCAAGGTCGAATGTGGGAAATAGTCTGTGCAGGCGCAAACATTCTTACAGTGTCAGGAATGAGTGCCGTGAACAACAAACTAGAAGTGAGGGTTCATTTGAGGGTCACTTCTGTAGGTTTTCCTTTAATAACTCGAAAACCACGACCACTACGGAAGCGTATGAGGGGTAGGGCTTATGAAAAGACAGCAGAAGGGGCAGCTGAATCACTCTATATCGCGATTTCTTCCTGTATACAGTACAAATACGAGCAAATCAGACTGGTACAACTGCCAAACACCGTTTCGATATCCCCCCCCCCCCCCCCCACCTCCCGAGGACACAGAAGTGTCGCAACACGACGTGGCATGGACCCTACTAATGTCTGAAGTAGTGCTGGAGGGAACTGTCACCACAAATTCTGCTGGGCTATCCATAATTCCGTAAGAGTATGAGGTGATGGTGACCTCTTCTGAACAGGACGTGGCAACGCGTTCCAGATATGCTCAATAATGTTCATGTCTGGAGAGTTTAGAGGCCAGTGGAAGTGTTTCAACTCCAAAGAGTGTTGCTGGAGTGCTCCGTAGCGATTCTGTCCTGCTGGAATTGTCCAAGCACTCGGAATGCACAGTGCACATGAAAGGATGGAGGTGATCAGGCAGGATGCTTGCGAACGTGTCACCTGCCAGAGTCGTTTCTAGATGTATCAGGGGTACAATGTCACCCCAACTGCACACGCTCCACACCGTTACAGAGCCTCTACCAGCTTGAAAAGATTATTGCTGACATGCAGAGTCGATGGATTCGTGAAGCTGTCTCCATACCTGTACAGTTCCACCCGCTCGATATAATTTGAACCGAGAGACGTCCGACGAGATAGCATGTTTCCAGTCGTCAACAGTTCAATGTCGGTACTGACGGCCTCAGGCGAGGTGTAAGGCTTTATGTCATGCAGTCATCAATGATGCACGAGTTGTCCTTCGGCTCCGAAACTCCTTTTCGATGATGTTCCGTTGAATGGTTCGCACGCTGACACTTGTAGATGGTGCAGCACCGAAATCTGCAGCAATCTGTGGAAGGGTTGCACTTCTGTCACGATTCTCTTCAGTCGTTGTTGCTCACGTTCTTGGAGGATCTTTTTCCGGCCACAGAGATGTCTCAGAGTTGATGTTTTACCTGATTCCTGATATTCACGGCACACTAGTTAAATGCTCGTATGGGAAAGTAATCACTTCATCGATACCTCGGAAACGCTATGTCCCATCGCTCGTGCGAATACCATAACAACACGTTCAATCTCACTCCAATCTTGATTACCTAACATTGTATCAGGTGTAACCGATCTAACAACTGCGTTGCCGACCGCAGCACTGTATTCAGCTTCTTTATATATCTCTGTATTTGAATACGCTTGCCCTAGTTTATTTGGTGGTTATATATATATATATATATATATATATATATATATATATATGTGGTGATTCACCTAACGTTACCGCTGGATATATTTCGTAAACCACATCAATCCTGACGAACCGATTCTACAGACCGAACGTGAGGAGAGGGGCTAGTATAATTGTTTAATACAAACCATACAAAAATGCACGGAAGTATGTTTTTTAACACAAACCTACGTTTTTTTAAATGGAACACCGTTAGTTTTGTTAGCACCTCTGAACATATAAACAAATACGTAATCAGTGCCGTTTGTTGCTTTGTAAAATGTTAATTACATCCGGAGATATTGTAACCTAGAGTTGACGCTTGAAACCTCCAACGTTCAGTTGCGTGTTGTAACAAACACGGGCCACGGTCGGCGAGCAGCATCTGCAGGGACATGTTTACGATGACGACCGTGTTTACGAGTGTGGCTGTAGTGCACTGTTGTGGTTTAGTCTAGTTGTCGCAGTGTCCGCATGTACCGCATGCTGCTATTGTTATTCTGCATTCCTCTCCGCACGCAGACCAACTGTAGTATACCGTCTTACCAGACGTCTGTGATCATTTAGTGTTGTAGGAACTGTGACAATGGTGTATTCGACTCTGAAAAGGCGGAGATGATACTCATCTATGGCGAGTGTCGACGAAATGCAGCTGAAGCCCGCAGGGTGTATGCAGAACGGTACCCGGAAAGAGAGCATCCAACGTGCCGCACACTGCAAAACATCTACCGCCAACTGTATGCAACAGGTATGGTCTTGGCACGCAAACGGGTCCGTAACAGGCCCGTCACAGGAGAAGCGGGTGCAGCTGGTGTGTTAGCTGCTGTTGCTATGAACCCACACATGAGTACACGGAACATTGCGAGAGCCGGTGGACTGAGTCAAAGTAGTGTCATGCGCATACTGCATCGTCACCGCTTTCACCCGTTTAATGTGTCGCTACTTCAGCAATTACATGATGATGACTTTAATCATCGAGTACAGTTCTGTCAATGGGCATTTACAGAGAATGCGTTGCGGTTTTACCTGTTTACCGATGAAGCAGGTTTCACAAACCACGGGGCATGCATTACTGGTCCGTGGACAATCCTCGCTGGCTCAGACAGGTAGAGCGACAGTGACCGTGGACTGTAAATGTATGGTGCGGAATCATTGGCGACCACCTCATTGGTCCTCTCATCATTGCAGGGGCCCAAACAGCTGCGACATACATCGCGTTTCTACAGAACGATCTGCCAACGTCGCTCGAAAATGTCCCACTGGAAACGCGTCGACGTATGTGGTATCAGCATGATGGTGCACCTGCACATTCCGCAATTAACACTAGGCAGACCCTTGACAGGATGTTCGACGGGCGTTTCATAGGACGTGGTGGACGCATAAATTGGCCAGCCCGTTCTCCTGATCTTACACCTCTGGACTTCTTTCTGTGGGGTACGTTAAAGGAGAATGTGTACCGTGATGTGCCTACGACCCCAGAGGATGTGAAACAACGTATTGTGGCAGCCTGCGACGACATTACACCAGATGTACTGCGGCGTGTACGACATTCATTACGCCAGAGTTGCAATTGTGTGCAGCAAATTATGGCCACCACATTGAACATTTATTGGCCTGACATGTCGGAACACACTCTATTCCACTCCGTAATTGAAAACGGAAACCACGTGTGTACGTGTACCTCACCCCTCATGGTAATGTACATGTGCGTCAGTGAAAAAGACCAGTGAAAAGGTGTTAGCATGTGGACGTAATGTGCTGTTCCAGTCTCATCTGTACCTAAGGTCCATCACCGTTCCCTTTGGATCCCTACGTAATTCGGTGCTCTCCGATACACACTATCGAACAGTGGAGGAGTGGTACTCAAGCGTCAACTTCAGGTTACGATATCTCCCGATGTAATTTACATTTTGCAATGCAACAAACGGCACTGATTACGTATTTGTTTATATGTTCAGATGCGCTAACAAAACTAACAGGGTTCCATTTAAAAAAACGTAGCTTTGTGTTAAAAAACATACTTCCGTGCATTTTTTTTATGGTTTGTATTAACCAATTACACTAGCCCCTCTCCTCACGTTCGGTCTGTGGAATCGATTCGTCAGTATTTGATGTGGTTTACGAAATATATCCAACGGTAACGTTAGGTGACACACCCTATATATATATATATATATATATATATATATAGTGTGTGTGAATTCTTTGGAACAAATGTGTGAATTCCTAAGGGACCAAGCGGCTTAGGTCGACGGTCCCTAGACTTCCACACTACTTAAACTAACTTACGCTCATGCCAGAGGGAGGACTCGAACCTCCGAAGGAAGGGACCGCGCAATCCGTGACATGGCGCCTCAAACCACGTGGCCAGTGCGCGCGCCGATTCAGTGTATTTATATGAATGTGAATGGCATTGTAAGTTCTGTTATTTGCCAGAATGCAAGACAAAAGCAGTTAAGTTTAGTGCTTCATATTTATACACATCTAATCTCCTATTTATGTTCACTTACTACAATTGTAATTTAGATTTACTTCAAGTGGGATTTGTTTTGTTTATAACTCCCTCCCCCCTTCCCCACCCACTTATGAATCAACTGTAGAAGCACAGTTGTTTTAAGGCTTCCTCTTTATGCATTTTGCTCTGTTCCCTTCTTATTTATTTTGTGTTTAGCTCGCAGAATACAACTGTGTTTCAACTGCAATGTGAAAGACGACATATAATTTATTTCGCATCCCACTCTCTTCGCTCTGTATCTGTTACATGGTCGCTGCCCATAGTTGTGTCATCTTTGATACATATATTTACTGCGTGAAGATCGTCTTGTAAGGCGATAACAGTTTCATTAATTAAGTTAATACTGTAGAAAGACCGAATTTTGTGTTTGGCATTAACATGCATATGGCAAGACGTGGAGATGTATAGATACCTATAATACGAGTGTAATAAGCTGATCTATGCAGTTTATATGAATGCGAGGTGTCTTTTCTTTCGGAATTGTCCAAAAGAACATACACCACGGATTCATACACTACTGGCCATTGAAATTGCTACACCACGAGGATAAAGCGCTACAAACGCTAAATTTAACCGACAGGAGGAAGATGCTGTGATATGGAAATGATTAGCTTTTCAGACCATTCACATAAGGTTGGTGCCGGTGGCGACACCTACAACTTGCTGACAAAGGGTAAGTTTCCAACCGAATTCTCATACAGAAACAGCAGCTGACCGGTGTTGCCTGGCGAAACGTTGTTGTGATGCCTCTCGTAAGGAGGACAAATGCGTACCATCACGTTTCCAACTCTGATAGAGATTGGAATGTATCCTATCGCGATTGCGCTTTATCGTATCGCGACATTTCTGCTCGCGATGGTCGAGATCCAATGACTGTTAGCAGAATATGGAATCGGCTCAGGAGGGTAATACAGAACGCCGTGCTGGATCCCAACGGCCTCGTATCAGTAGCAGTCGAGAGGACAGGCATCTTATCAGCATGGCTGTAACGGATCGTGCAGCCACGTCTCGATCCCTGAGTCAACAGACATGTGCAAGACAACAACCATCTGCACGAACAGTTCGACGACGTTTGTAGCAGCATGGACTATCAGCTCGGAGACCATGGCCGCGGTTACCCTTGACGCTGCATCACACACAGGAGCGCCTGCGATGGCGTACTCAACGACGGACTTGGGTGCACGAATGGCAAAACGTCTTTTTTCGGATGAACCCAGGTTCTGTTTAGAGCATCGTGATGGTCGCATCCGTGTTTGGCGACATCGCAGTGAACGCACATTGGAAGCGTGTATTCGTCATCGCCATACTGGCGTATCACCAGGCGTGATGGAGTGGGGTGCCATTGGTTACACGTCTCGGTCAACTCTTGTCCCCGTTGAGGGCACTTTGAACAGTGGACGTTACATTTCAGATGTGTTAGGAACCCTGGTTCTACCCTTCATTCGATCCCGGCGAAAACCTACAGTTCAGGAAGCTAATGCACGACCACATGATGCAGGTCCTGTACGGGCCTTTCTGGATACAGAAAATGTTCGACTGCTGCCCTGGCCAGAACATTCTCCAGATCTCTCACCAATTGAAGACGTCTGGTCAATGGTGGCCGAGCAACTGGCTCGTCACAATACGCCAGTCACTACTCTTGATGAACTGTGGTATCGTGTTGAAGCTGCATTGGCAGCTGTACCTGTACACGCCATCCAAGCTCTGTTTCACTCAATGCCCAGGCGTATCAAGGCCGTTATTACGGCCAGAGGTGGTTGTTCTGCACACTGATTTCACAGGATCTATGCACCCAATTTGCATGAAAATGTAATCACATGTTAGTTCTAGTATAATATATTTGTCCAATGAATACCCGTTTATCATCTGCATTTCTTCCTGGTGTAGCAATTTTAATGGGCAGTAGTGTATATTCTGACTGGCCTAGCTGGGCTATGGACCCATGTCGTTCAGTGCAGACGCATAGACAAGTCCGACATCCTGTGGGGATCTGAGACAGGGAATATGGAAGAAAGGAGCAGGGAATACGGATTGGTGTCGCTCTGTGGGAATGCGCAGTGACCGTACGGAGTGCCGAGATCGGCCACGCAAATTGCGATAACGCTTTGTCCTGGATGGTGCCGTGATTAGTACACTTGCCTAGTAAGCAGTAGATCCCAGGTTCGAAGCCGGGTCCAGTACACATATTCACTCGGCGCCGCTGATATTGCGTAATGTCCCAATGCATCTGACACCAGTGATCCACTCCCTTTAGTTTTCTTTCTTGCCCTCTCCACCTTCAGTTTACATATAATGTTCTTTGCACTTTATGAGATTTCGACAAATCTCGAAGGATATACTGCTCGATGGGAATAGTTAGGACAATGTAGTCTGATCCGTCGGATTCGGAAGAAAGAAAAATAGTTGGTCGCTGAATTAGGAAATGAACATGTTATGGGACCTTGCAACTTCATTGTGTTCCGTTGAGCGACACACTTCTCATTTCCTGCGATAGCATATTCCCCAGCAGAGCTTATGTTAGTGGTTGCGGAGCAGGAGTTACGACGAGTTCCACAAACGCGGTTTCCCAGGTGCTCCACCCAGTGCCAGTAAAACAGAGCGCCATGTATCATCATTTCACGTGGACGCGATGGCGGCCACCTCCATTTCGGAGACAGAGAGAGAGAGAGAGAGAGAGAGAGAGAGAGAGAGAGAGACGCGTCTTTTGAGATGGAATCGGGTGACATGTCGTTCCGCTGCCTCGCCGACACTTGCAAGCAGCGCTCGGCGCGCCGCGAGCTGTTTCAGGCTGACGCGGGCAATGCCTTTTCAGCTCGACGCCTCTTTTGTCCGTCTCCAGTAGATGGGAAAAGTTTTAATCGAGCGAAGAGCCTTAGATATGAAAAGAGCGTCCACTCAGGGAAATGGTGCATAAAATACGGCAGTATTTAATGCTCGGACGAAATAACGTATTCATTCCGACTGCCTGCGAGCGCCCGGCTGCCTGCCTCCGAGGGAAATTACATTCCGCCGCGACAAGAGACGAGCGCTGATGGCCGCGAAGAAAGGCGGAAGCACGCCATTGTCGCCGAAATTCTGCTACAGTTCTGCACGTCCAACAGAGTGCGGGCTAATATTTCTGAGACACACAATTCTCAAGCATTGTGTTATCAGTTTTTGGCTGCAGGAATTAACAGTTAGCAAAGGACAGCTCGCTTTTCCAACTAAAAACAAGAGACCGATATGTTCTTCGCAAATTACTTATTTGTAAATGAGATATGAATGGCTTATTTCAATAGTGGTACAAGTCCATTACCTCCACTTTTCTGTCTATAAATGCTTCTGAAATTAATGAGCCAAACAAACAGAAAGAAAGGTTCATCTCTAGCCATATGCTTGAATATTTCTGGTACCTCAACTGCAGATTTTTCAGCGCTCATGTAACTTTAGGATTCTGTATCTCAATGTGAACGAAAATTGACTTGTACCACAATTGAAAAATGCCCCTCATATAGTTTCTAGAACGAAGTAGCTGACCATAAATTAAGAAATTCATCAACCGATGATTTATTTTTGAGATGACAGTGTGGAGCTTATTAAAACTTGCCTGATTTATCAGAGAGATTAGGTAGCTCTCCTCGGATGTTGACTTGGAAATGATAAAGACCTTTTGGTTTAAGAGTACAAGAAAAAATGTATTTGAACAGAAGTCTTAAAATACATTTGATGTTTCTTCCCTGTAACAGTACGATGCGCGGCGAAGTGTACATAGTACATCAAAACACGTTTTATCTTCCTGTGTTATTCACAGGAAGCGTGGGAATAGCGAATATTAGTGATACGTGTTACAAACCGGACACAATGGGATAGACCAGGAACATTTGCTTTTACCTTTATCACTCGTTTATTACATCAGAGATATACACATTTTAAGACAAAATTTAACTACATGAAATATTGCTCTCAGTAAAGGTTAACATAGGCAGTGACAAAACTTAGTTGTGTTAAGGGTTTCTGCTAGCAACAAATTTTAAGGAGGCAATGTAAGGTGTACATCAATTTAGCACAACCACGTAGGTAGTGACTGAATCACGGCACAGACACTTCAACAAATAAATAGGGTGAATTTGTACTCACAGTAATTAACTAATCAACAGCCTTACCATTGAATAAGTAGTAGGCCATTTGGAACGAATTATCAACACCCGCAACTAGGGGAGTTAATTTCAACAGTCTTTAAATGTTTTGCTCCCCATTAAATAAACAAACTTACAGTAATTAAATGAATAACAAATCAAACACACTACGCTCCACTCAAACTCTTTAGTGGAAGCCAAGGCAAAATGAAGATTCCATTAACTGACTATCACTGAAGTCACACTAAAGCTCATCTCTGTGTTCCCAGACACACATGGGGCAAACTTACGCTAGTCAAGATTTGAAGGGAGCACATCAGTAAAGCCGGTAGTGGAGCTAACTCGTGCCACTGAAAATTAAGGTACTAGACCGGGGCACAAGGTGGTATACAATGAGGTTGCCTTAGTGCTATACAGCGCTCCAAAATATTAATTCAAATGGCCAAGTCAAAATTGAGTACACGTAAACCAGCATTAATTAAGGAGGAGTGACACCAGGTCGCTAGAAGAGATGACAACACTTAATTGAAAAGACAAATACCGGAAGCTGCAGTAACATCAAACTCCTTCTCCGAGTTTTAACCAGGAGTCACTTCCCGCTATACATGTAAACATTTAACCAAGCACAAGGAAGGAACCCCAAGGAGAACATTGAAAAGATTGTAAAGGAGAGGGAACCCCAATTATTTACATTTAAAAAAATTAGCTCTCCTCAAAGGCAGTGTAAACGCGAAGGCCACACTTAAGAGGCCACCAAAATTTCTTTGAAGAAACATAAGGCTGCTTAACTTCTGCTGCCTTCTGCTGGACGTCCAGTATGGCTCGTGTAGTATACACCAGGCAACAACCCAAGCTAGGTGGTCGCAAGGCACGGCGAGTGAAATCAGGAGAGTACACAGGCAGGCAGCCATCACATATCCTCCATGCTGAACCGGCAGACCGTATACGACCAACTCCACATATATATGGTTGCTTCCCACCTCATACCTCGCGACGTCTCAGCAGGTAGCCCGAGCAAACGTCAACTGCCACTCGCCCCGCGAATGCAGAAAACAACAAGGCAAGCAAAGATAAGAAACATCGAAGGATTGATAATGGACATCCAAGAGACTGGCGCGCCAGTAACGAGCGCCACGGCTCAATTAGCAATCCCACGTAAACCACAGTTTCACTTACTTGATCACCATGATATTTACTTGAGATATAAGTGAATATAGAGGCATAATGTACAGTGAGTGGGCGAAAGCATGAAAACACCGAATGCCCAATACATTACCATGTCTAACAAGATGTAGGAAAACCGTAGGCGTCAAACCAGCCACAGGTCGTCCCCGTATGGATAAATACAGGTCCTGTGATATTTTCAAGGGAATCTTGTACCATTCTACCTGCAAAACAGTGGAATGTTCAGGTAAGGACAATGGAGATTTAAAGCGATTAGCCACTGTTCTTTTCAAAGTAGACCACGAAGCTTCAGTATAATTCAGTTCTGTGTTGGTCATGGCAGTTGCGGCGATTCATTCTCGTGCTTGCAAAATTAGTCCTAGGAGTAGCGGGCTGTGTGACCAGGGATCCTGTCTTCTTGGAAGATAGCGTCACCATTGGGCAAGAAACATTTTACCATCACATGGACCTGATGAGTCAAAATGGGCACCCAAACCTTGGCAGTTGTGTGATCTTTCCAGAGTGAGCATGGTGCCTGTGGAATATCACGATATAGCTGTCCAAATCGTTATAGAATCCTCGGCATGTTATATTCTTGGGACGTAAACCCAGCATGAAACTGGAAACAGTGTGGAAAAAGATTCGTCCCACCGAATTACTTTCTTCCACTGCTCAGTAAACTACGTTTCATGGCTTCTACACCATGCTTTTTGTTAGGGGCATTTGCATCACTAATGAGTGATTTTGTAATTATAGCTTGTCCAGTAATTCCTTTTATATGGAACTTACATCCTGTTGTTTCGGTGCTGAAAAGGTTCCGTAGTGCGACTTTCAGTTCTGCAGTGATTTCTTGTTTTCCTACACATTGCTCCATAGTGGCCGTATGTCACGACACATTCGTCCTCGTAGTGACTTAGTGAATCATATTTTTTCGCCTTCCCTGTATGTGGTATAGAAAATTAAATGGTTTAAATTGCTCTGAGCATTATGGGACTTAACATCTTAGGTCATCAGTCCCCTAGAACTTAGAACTACTTAAACCGAACTAACCTAAGGACATCACACACATCCATGCCCGAGGCAGGATTCGAACCTGCGACCGTAGCGGTCGCGCGGTTCCAGATTGAAGCGACTAGAACCGCTCGGCCACACCGGCCGGCTATGTGGTATAGATCTTGGATATAGTGCATCGACTCTCTTAGTCACAGAAGCATCCACCATATGAGAACCAACGACTTGCTCTCGTTGTAATTAGTTTGGCTTCAACATGAGGCACCCAATACCACACACAATGTTGTTTTGATCACGACTGACATTATGTTATCGCATGAACCTGATCAGCCAAAGTGATTACTCCGTCCTTGGTAGTAATGTGAGCGTCCAAAGTAACAAAAGGAATTATGTAATGCTACGACACTGAAGACTTTGCAGTGGCGCTGTTCGTTGTCGAGTACAACAGCGCAACCAACAGGTTTGGCTAACACGTGCATGTATGGTCATGTAGGCGTTTCTCGTAGTTTTTCCATATTTCCGTCCAACGCCTGTGTTGCCAGTAGTGTCTTTACCTGTGTTAATGTGTAAAATGTCTGTGGAAATTGCGCACTGGCTGAAAAAAGGCACAAACAGGTAAGAAGTTTTAAAGTTTTATGTGTCTCTTACATGCATTCAGTTTGTTGTGTTTCAACGGTGATAGGCCATGGTCAAGAATGGTAAGCGCCCTTCTTCTCGGATGTATCATACTTCTTAATTTTTCTACCACAATTATTTCTTTGCTCATAGCCGGCCGCGTTGGCCGAGCGGTTGTAGGCGCTTCAGTCCGGAACCGCGTGACTGCTACGGTCCCAGGTTCGAATCCTGCCTCGGGCATGGATGTGTGTGATGGCCATAGATTGGTTAGGTTTCAGTAGTTCTAAGTTCTAGGGGACTGATGACCTCAGATGTTAAGTCCCATAGTGCTCAGAGACATTTGAACCATTTTAACCTTGGCCCATGCTCATTCTTTGCGCTGTTTATCGGAAAATCATTCTGAATACATTCTGGATACATAACTATAATTGACTCAATTGCTTTTATTTAAGCAAAATTAACATATAAAATAACATAAAATTATTGGGAGCACAGTGTCTTTTCATGCCTTTATGGTCTTTGTATTACATTTCAGTAAGTTTACTGACAAATACTCAAGTCTTTAATAATGAGCTGATCATCTCTTATACGCTGATCAGCGATGACCACTGCTCTTCTAGGTGGTAGCAGTTTCACCTGGCGAGAAATGAATGCTAGCCAGACATACGAAGAACGCATGTAGCGTCTGTGAGTGTGCTGTCTAAGTGTAGTGTGGGCAAGGCACACGATCTGTCTTTGATCCACGGCCCAGGGGCTCGGCACAACATTTCGGAAATTGAACGACTTCTGGGGTGTTGGGGGAGTTCTGCGGTGAGTGTCTTCAACACCAAGGAAAATCAAGTCATGGTGGGGTTGGGCGACCACCCCTAATTACAGGTGTTTGACGTCGTAGGCTGGGCACTCTGGTAAAACTGGACGAAGGGGGAACTGTGGCGGAACTAACAACTGGGCAGAGTAAAACTGTGTCTGAACACAGAGTCCACCGAATACTCCTAAGCATGGGTGTCAGCTGCCGACGACTGAAGCATGTACTAATGTTAACACCGCCACATCGACAGCTACAACTGAAATACGCACGTGACTATTGGTACTGGACGTTGGTGCAGCGGCAGAGCGTTGCGTGCTCTTATGAATCCCGATATCTTTTTCATTACGCCGATGGCAGGACGCGAAGCCGTCATCGTCAGCGGAACCGCTCCTTGTACTGTGGGACGGAGACAAGTTAGCGGCGGCTCCATTATGTTTTGGAGAACATTAACGTGGGCAACCATGGGTCCAGTGGAGCTCGTACAAGGCACCTTGACTGGCTAGAGACCACGTACACCCATTCATGATGTTAATGTTTCCCAATGGTAGTGGCATTTTTAAACAAGATAACACGCTACGTCATAAGGCCAGGAGTGTTATGGAGTGGTTCTACGAATACAATGGTGAGTTCCAATTGATCTGCTGGCCCCCCAGTTCACCAGATCGTATCCCATCCGAACACACCTGAGATATGAGTGAACATGGCGTGAGAGCTCATTATCCCTCCCTGGAATTTACAGGAGATGGTTGATGTGTGTGCAGATGTGGCGCCAATTCCCTCCAGCCAAGGCCTCATTGCTTCCATGCCATAACGCGCGTGCCGGCCGGGGTGACCGAGCGGTTCTAGGCGCTACAGTCTGGAACTGCGCGACCGCTGCGGTCGCAGGTTCGAATCCTGCCTCGGGCATGGATGTGTCTGATGTCCTTAGGTTAGTTGGGTTTAAGTAGTTCTAAGTTGTAGGGGACTGTTGACCTCAGAAGATAAGTCCAATAGTGCTCAGAGCCATTTGAACCATAACGCGCGTCTCTGTTGTCTGTGCGCCGAAGATAGAAACGCCGGATATTAGGTAGGTGGTCATAATCTTCTGGCTGATAAGTATACTCTGCTGTATATACTGCGAATACTCACTGTTTAGCATTACAGCTTATCAAACACGATAGCGGGTAACAAACCAACTTGTTATCGAAAATTTGTAGTGCTCTCTCGGCCCGGAAACATTGCTCTATAAATGCGGTAGCAGCATAGCAACTAGGTAGTCGCTGATAACCCACGAAGCTGGTCGTTACGAGTAGTAAGATTAACAGAATACCGACATTGTTCTACCACAGGCATTTCTGAAACACTGATTAAGACTTGTGTATAGTTCTCGACAACTCTTGCTATCCAAATCGATTTCGCTTCGCAACACAATTCACTTTGTAGAAAAGAGCAGTCTTCGATAAGGAACCCAACACTTTCTTTTTTTTTTTTTTTTCAAAGTCGGCTGGTTTTGTTCAGGATGCTAATGCACTCAACACACTTCAGGCTACAAAACCCTGTTTTTCAAAGTAATCCCCGTTCTGTGCGTCGTCCTTCCGCCACTTTACTCGTTAAACGCTCGCGTGGTACTGGTTGACGTCGGAGCCAATGTTTTACTTCATCAATGACCTACCCATCATCCACGTACTCCTTTCCGCAGAGTGAAACCTTAATGACTCCAAACAGATGGATGCCGGAAGGTGTGAGATCGCGCTGTGGAGTTTGTGATCTCTCGGGTGCGGAGACGCTTGTGAGGCCTTGCGTTACCCAGTAGAGCAGCGAAGCATATGATTGTGATCCCTCAGTCACCTCGAATCAGGAGTATCCGTACGTTGCAGTATAGTGGTAGTCACGCCGGAAATCGAACAGGTTTGCGCGATCTTGTTGCACTGATAACAGACGTGGCGCCCAACGAACCATGGTGCTTTTGATCGCCGCCAGGTCTCCATACATATTCTGCAAGCGCCTATCTGACATGCTCTGGTTTTCGGTTAGGGCAAACTCAATGGCAGCTCCCTACTTGAAACTCACCTTCGTTACAGACACCGCTCTAAAGGTTACGTACAGCACTATCCCTATCGGAACTTATGAAACTACAGGGGTTGAGGCGAGAATATTCCCCGATGTCCCAGAACCAACTATGAGGTTTTCCTAACCGAAATTGACAGAGATACGAGGTGCATTCAAGTTCTAAGGCCTCCGATTTTTCTCTAATTAACTACTCACCCGAAATCAATGAAACTGGCGTTACTTCTCGACGTAATCGCTCTGCAGACGTACACATTTTTCACAACGCTGACGCCATGATTCCATGGCAGCGGCGAAGGCTTCTTTAGGAGTCTGTTTTGACCACTGGAAAGTCGCTGAGGCAATAGCAGCACGGCTGGTGAATGTGCGGCCACTGAGAATGTCTTTCATTGTTGGAAAAAGCCAAAAGTCACTAGGAGCCAGGTAAGGTGAGTGGGGAGCATTAGGAATCACTTCAAAGTTGTTATCACGAAGAAACTGTTGCGTAACTTTAGCTCGATGTGCGGGTACGTTGTCTTAGTGAAACAGCACACGCGCAGCCCTTCCCGGACGTTTTTGTTGCAATGCAGGAAGGAATTTGTTCTTCAAAACATTTTCGTAGGATGCACCTGTTACCGTGGTGCCCTTTGGAACGCAATGGGTAAGGATTACGCCCTCGCTGTCCCAGAACATGGACACCATCATTTTTTCAGCACTGGCGGTTACCCGAAATTTTTTTGGTGGTGGTGAATCTGTGTGCTTCCATTGAGCTGACTGGCGCTTTGTTTCTGGATTGAAAAATGGCATCCACGTCTCATCCATTGTCACAACCGACGAAAAGAAAGTCCCATTCATGCTGTCGTTGCCCGTCAACATTGCTTGGCAACATGCCACACGGGCAGCCTTGTGGTCGTCCGTTAGCATTCGTGGCACCCACATGGATGACACTTTCACATTTTCAGGTCGTCATGCAGGATTGTGTCCACAGAACCCACAGAAATGCCAACTCTGGAGGTGATCTGTTCAACAGTCATTCGGCGATCCCCCAAAACAATTCTCTCCACTTTCTCGATCATGTCGTCAGACCGGCTTGTGCGTGCCCGAGGTTGTTTCGGTTTGTTGTCACTCGATGTTCTGCCTTCATTAAATTGTCGCACCCACGAACGCACTTTCGACACATCCATAACTCCATCACCACATGTCTCCTTCAACTGTCGATGGATTTCAATTGGTTTCACACCACGCAAATTCAGAAAACGAATGATTGCACGCTGTTCAAGTAAGGAAAACGCCACCATTTTAAGGCTTTAAAACAGTTTTCATTCTCACCGCTGGCGGTAAAATTCCATCTGCCGTACGGTGCTGCCATTTCTGGGACGTATTGACAATGAACGCGGCCTCATTTTAAAGCAATGCGCATGTTTCTATCTCTTTCCAGTCCGGAGAAAAAAATTTGGAGGCCTTAGAACTTGCATGCACCTCGTAAAAGAAGTATTGCATTATTTGTTGAACGCCCCTCGTAGGTCTAGAACTTATTGCTTTCGCTACTGCCGCAGGACACCATTGACCTTGGTAATAAACGTTTGTGTTTGGTATTAGGGCGTGTACGCTTAACGTTGATGTATTTGCCTTCATGTAAACGTAGGCTTCCGTGGCCATTGTCACATTCAATAAAATTGTACTGGGTTTGTGGCCCGCATTGTCACTATACGAGGGTTGGAACGTTAATAGTGGCCAATATTTATTTATTGCTCGTACAAAATAGATACGTGTTTTAAAGATTTATTGTCCTTTAGTCACCACCACTGTGTATAACTCGTTGCCAGCAATGTGAAAGTCGCAGGATACTCTTAGCAGTGCCAGTTGTGTTGACAGTTCGAGAGGCGCGGTCTATTGCCCGACGAATTTGTAGCAGTTCTGAAGCGAATGCCGTAAAGTGTTCCATTCAGTTCAGAAATCAACTCACGAGGGATTACGTCAGGGGAGTGCAGTATGTGGTATAGCACTCAGCCATCAGTCAAACAAATCATTGACAGTTTGCACTGTACGTGATGGGCATTGTCCTGCAAAATGAAGATCAGGTCCTGCAGAAAGTGTCATCACTTCTGTCTCTATGCTGTTCATCTTTGGAACACAACCTACGACCAGCTTTGAAACACGTATCTATTTTGTACGAGCTGTTAATAAATATTTGGCACTATTAATGTTCCAACCCTCTTATATAACACTACCGACGTTTCGGTCCCTGTTGCAAGCGTCCTTCTTCCGGGTGTTTTGTTTACTGTAACCAAAAACACCCTGAAGAAGCTCGTTTGCAACAGGAACCGAAACGTCGATAGTTTTATATGTATTGACAATGCAGTCACAAACCCAGCAAATTTTTGTTGAAGGTATTTGTTTTTAATTTCATCGAAGGCTGTTTTGACTTTTCCATATGCTGACACACACCTTCAATGACCTTTTGTTTTCGCTCTCTCAGAAATGTTACATTTTGCCAATTTGATTTTGGTTCTCTACAATTTCTGTTTGTTTTATTCCTAAATGAACCATGTTCCTGAATACCTGTCTTTTTATGAACAGATTTTTGCTTATTTCTTTCGTCTATCCATCTACATCTCCTGTAACCCAAGGTATTTTTACATTTTCAATCCTTATATGTGCCTGACCAACGGAGCGGATTGTGATTTTAGAGGCGTAAATTCCTTCTCAACTAAACTGCCAATTGTGGTCTTATGATCTGAATATCTACAGCCTTTTGAGAATTTCAGATGCACATAAGTCATTGTTCATTGTTCTTTCCAGTCCTCTTCTGTCTCCAACTCTTGTGAGTTTTGAGCAGTATACTCTCTATTGCAAGATGAGGTATACTGCACAGATCAGTTAGCTTCCCTAGTCTGTAATTCCTTCTATTGTGCCCATACCCTCCCGTAACTCTGCAAGCTTACAAACACCCACGATTATTGAGTTATATATTCTATACCCTCGTATACTATACCTCTCCATCTTCTGCCTGTGATGACAGCATTACTATGTACATGATAACTGTTAGCACTTGTTTGATGCCGATTCTGATGACAAAAATCATATTCTGAAATGTTTCAGTAGCTCATTCTCTGCCCAACATTCCTATTCATTCTGCTCTTCTTGACAATACCCTATATTCGCCTGTCAAAATATCCTTTTCATTTCACTTCAGTGATCCGACAATATCTGGACTTAATCTCCGCTCTACCTTTTTCAGGTTTTATCTTCAGTATCATTCACATTTCAGACATTCCATGCCTGCACTCGTAGTATGTTACTCTTTTGTCGACTATTGAATTATTTTCTCAATGACATCTCTCCCTTAACAGCACCCTCCACTAGTTCCGAATGGGACACTAATCCGGATGGGGAGCAACAAATTTTTAGGAAATTATCAAAGCAACGTTCATCGTTAAGCATTGGTTACTGTCGAGCTTAAATTCCATATGGAAACAGTTGTGCCCAGCGACCGTATTCCTTTCAAGCAATAAAGGGTACTGCAATTAGTCGTAAACGATGTTTACTACATATCACGGTCTCCGTAACTGTGTGGCCATCATGTGTGCAGTAAATGTAAGTTATAACTTGTGTCTGCCCTTACTTGCAACTGGACTATTCACTTCAGAGTTTGAGTCCACAATCTTGCAAGAAAAATATAAGTGAAAACATTGAAAACAGATGTATACGCACATAATCCCAACTGGACTATCCATATCAGAGGTTGAGTTTGAACTCAACCTCTGACATGAATGATACAGTTGTGACTATTGTACTATTCCTCTGGGAACAAGATACATTTATCTATAGTTGACATGAAGTGTTTAAACGAACCGTTATTCTGTGTACAAAAGAGTATGTGGAAATATTATGTGAGATATTCCTAAATGTAAGGAATTAAGGTGTTTCACATATCGAACTTTTCCTAATTTATTTTGCGTCTACTCATATATTAAAATGTGATTTTTATTGTTGGGCACTTGAATGTAGAAAACCTTAACAACACCAAAAATAATAGTAGTCGTCCGTTATCGGAAGTGGTTGTGAGTACGTCGTGTGTAAATTTACGTAATCATATGACGTATTATTAACAGCAAAAGTATGCACATACAAGTATAAATCCAACACATGAAAAATTCGCTACACTATTGTGAATATATGAGGGCTTTTTATGATTGAACGTATATTTACTGAGCTAGAGATGGCCATACAGTAACGGAAATACAAATATGCTACAAACATCATTTGTGATTGATTGCTGTACATGACTCAATAATATGTCGTTCGTATAGGTTCAACAGGGTGTTAGCTGCGTATTTTAACAAAGTACGTATGGTGCAGAATCCGAATGTCGTTTGGTCTTTATGTGGAAGATAATGTGAAATAATGTATTGATTGTGATCATGACGACGGTACTGACTGTAGCGAGGATGAAGTCACAGTAATTAATAACCTAAGTCTTAGTACAGTTGTACCGTAAGTTTGTATTGATAATCCTGGCGCACAGTGATTTCAGTTCAGCAAAACGCCTCGCCAGAGTTGTGGCGCCACCTTGCAAAGCCCAGTGACAGCTATCACGTACGCGACAATGTACTGCCTCAGCAGCCGACGAGTGCTGGGAGTGAGAGGGACAGAGAGAGAGAGAGAGAGAGCGGACCACCTGCTGGGTCGGCGAGAGTTTGGAGGCAACGCGCTGGCAGGCCGTCACTGTGCCAGGCGGCAAGTGGCGCCAAGCTGACACGGCCGTAACAGCTGGCTTAGCGACAGCGGTTTCATTACAGCCGTCTGCCGAGTCAGCACCACGCTGCACTGTCTGCTTACCACTGTCGCTCAGATGGCGGGATGTCTGCATCTCTCCCTCCCCACCTCCAATCTCCCTCTCTCTCTATTATTTTGTGTGTGTGTGTGTGTGTGTGTGTGTGTGAGAGAGAGAGAGAGAGAGAGAGAGAGAGAGAGAGAGAGAGACAGTGTTGTGCAGACACTAGAGGTTCCTATCAGACCTTTAACATACACTACTGACCATTAGAATTGCTGCACCACGAAGATGACGCGCTACAGACGTGGGATTTAACCAACAGGAAGGAGATGCTGTGATATGCAAATGATTAGATTTTAAGAGCATTCACACAAGGTTGGCGCCGGTGGCGACACCTACAACGAGCTGACATGAGGAAAGATAACAACCGATTTCTCATACACAAAAAGCAATTGACCAGCGTCGCCTGGGGAAACGTTGTTGCGATGCCTCGTGTAAGGAGGAGAAATGCGTACCATCACGTTTCCGACTTTGATAAAGGCCGGATTGTAGGCTATCGCTATTGCGGTTTATCGTATCGCGATATTGCTGCTCGCGTTGGTCGAGATCCAATGACTGTTAGTAGAACATGGAATCGGTGGGTTCAGGAGGGTAATACGGAACGTCGTGCTGGACCCCAATGGCCTCGTATCACTAGCAGTCGAGATGACAGGCATCTTATCCAAATGGCTGTAACGGATCGTGCAGCCACGTCTCGATCCCTGAGTCAACAGCTGGGGACGTTTGCAAGACAACATCCATCTGCACGAACAGTTCGACTACGTTTGCAGCAGCATGGACTGAGCACGTAGACCATGGCTGCGGTTACTCTTGACGCTGCATCACAGACAGGAGCGCCTGCGATGGTGAACTCAGCGACGAACTAGGGTGCACGAATGGCAAAACGTCATTTTTTCGGATGAATCCAGTTGTGTTTACAGCATCATGATGGTCGCATCCGTGTTTGGCGACATCGCGGTGAACGCACATTGGAGGCGTGTATTCGTCATCTCCATACTGGTGTATCACCCGGCGTGATGGTATGGGGTGCCATTGGTTACACGTCTCCGTCACCTCTTGTTCGCATTGACGGCACTTTCAACAGTGGACGTTTCGTTTCAGATGTGTTACGACCCGTGGCTCAACCCATTATTCGATCCCTGCGAAACCCTACATTTGAGCAGGATAATGCAGGACCACATGTTCCAGGTCCTGTATGGGCCTTTCCGGATACAGAAAATGTTCGACTGCTGCCCTGGCCAGCACATTCTCCAGATCTTTCACCAACTGGAAATGTCTTGCCAATGGTGGACGAGCAACTGGCTCGTCACAATACGCCAGTCACTACTCCTGATGAACTGCGGTATCGTGTTGAAGCTCCATGGGCAGCTGTACCTGTATACGCCATCCAAGCTCTGTTTGACTCAATGCCCAGGCGTATCAAGGCCGTTATTACGGCCAGAGGTGGTTGTTCTGGGTACTGATTTCTCGGGATCTATGCACCCAAATTGCGTGAAAATGTAATCACATGTCAGTTCTAGAACAATATATTTGTCCAATGAATACGTTTATCATCTGCATTTGTTCTTGGTGTAGCAATTTTAATGGCCAATAGTGTAATAACAAATAGATACATACAGCCTCATACCTAATTCCTGGCTGCTGACGTATGTTCCTCCTATAGAGCTATTACATCATACTACTAACAGTTGCAATCATAACTATTTTTGTAAAACTACCTCTTTTGTAATGCAGCAACAGCACTCCAGCATCTTAACGGCTTACTTACGATATGACGTTAGGTTTGCAAAACTCGTTTCCTTAAAGCAGTTTCACGAATAAGATTTCGTTAGTGAGTGTAGACACAGTGGTACCAGAGCACGCTCAAGTTTAAGTGTTTTGTGTGTGCCGCAGTCGTGCCTGAAATGCAAGTTTTGGCAGATGCACGAGTACTGACAGACTTACTATTTGTCTGCTCCAAATTGGTGTGTAAGAAATGTGGGAAAAGACTGTAGGGTGTCGCTGTTTTGTATACCTCAAGCATATTGTAAGTCCGATCCCTGGTGACCTAGAGGGACTCTAAATTCCCCATTGGATCACGACCATTTAAAAGAAACTATCTCCCATTGGAAGGAAAGCTACTAGACGCCTCCCAATCAAGCACAAATGTACGGGTACCACCCCACACCCACAGGCGGACATAAGTATTCAGACACTTGAAGTAATCAGAGAAGTGAACCTTAAATGTGTTTTTTAACTCAAAACATATATTTTATTCTTTAAAAATGGGTAAAACGTAAGTCAGCCTGAATATGCATAAGAACAAGTAACAAAACACGTCTTATGTAAAAAAAAAGAAAGAACATTAAAATATACAACGGACAAAAGTATCCAGACACTCAGCAGTCAGTATTTGATAATGCGTTCCTTTCTCTGCATTACAGCCCTCATTCTATGTGGCATGGAATGGACAACCTTTTTCTTATATCCGAACCGATATTCGCCCATTCTTCTTCTATCAATATACGTAAATGTGTCAAGCTGCTCACATGTCCTTTGTGTAGTCTCGTGTTCAGTTCATTCGAAATGATTTCTTTGGACTGAGGTCCGGAGACTGCGGTGGGGTAATGAAGTGCTGTATACCATACACAATTTGACTATTTCCGCCGTATTCTTAGCATTATTTTCTTGTTAGAAATAAAAGTCATCTCCAAGATTCAATATCGTAGCACTTTTCGTCAGATTTTGTTTGAGTATGGCGAGATAGACAAATTAGTTCATGGTCCCTTCAATAAAGACAAGCTTGCCAACACCAATGGAAGACATGCATCCCCACACCACCACACTGCCGCCTCCACGTTTGATGGTTTCTTGCGTGTGTTTAGGCTCCCACTCTGTTTGCTTGACGCCACTCTAAACTACGGCCATCCACGTGGCTCAAAGGAAATTTGTATTCATCACTCCACAGAATTTTGTCCCAAAAGGTCACGTCCCTTCCGACAAATCCTTCTGCAAAAGCCATCCGCTTTGTTGTGCTGGACTTACTGACGAACGGTTTGCGCCTTGGCGCTCTGGCATTGCACCCAGCACTTTCCAGACATTTGCGCAAAACGGTAACTTCAGTACCAACGCCTTCTTCCAGTTCTGCCGCTATAGCAAGGGGCCGTTGTCCACGAGTCGTTTTTCACCATTCGAACCATCTTCCTCTTGTCTCCGTTCGTGAGTTTCTGAGGACGCCCCAGTCATGGACAATTTACGCGAGTTTTTTCTTCTTTCTATTTCTGGACGGTGCTAAAGATAGTTTTTCGGATTCGGTTGACGACCTTGCCTATTTCTGCATATAATTTTCCCTCATTATGCAGACGCACTGTAAGCCTTCGCTCTTCCACTGTCGTTTACGGGGCATGGCGCTACGTTTGTCTGTTTTGACAAGACTTATGCTTTCCTTTAGTACAAGACAGGTGACGGCCGGTGTGGCCGAGCGGTTCTAGGCGCTTCAGTCTGGAACCGCGCGACCCCTACGGTCGCAGTTTCGAATCCTGCCTCGGGCATTGATGTGTATGATGTCCTTAGGTTAGTTAGGTTTAAGTAGTTCTGAGTTCTAGGGGACTGATGACCTCAGATGTTAAGTCCCATAGTGCTCAGAGGCTTGTGAACCATCAGAGGCGTCGCCACCTCGGTGCTTGTTCTTGTAGTCAGCATGATTGAAATGTATGCATATCATACAACTCTAAAAAGCGAACGATTTTCCCCACTCCTTGTCTTCATATTTCACCCTGTTGATACGCTACCGGCACGATGCCTAACACGGAACCACGTGACACTACTAGTTTCGTGTCAAGTCGAACATGCTTTTCTTCGTTTTTAATTCTGTTGATACGCTACCGACACACCACCTATCAAAACCCACCTGGATACTAGTTCCGTGTCGAGCTGGAACATGCCGAAAGTGTAAATTTCCGAAGTGACTTGTTCAAAGATGCACCACACACATGCGCAGAGCCCAGTAGCGTACTTTCTAAATTTGCTTTCACAACCTAGTGTAGTCATCTAAGCTTGTTTTAACACATGATCTTATATAAATATAGAATCTATCAAGTCTACGTGCAACTTGAGAATTTATCGGTGTTTATGACGTTCAGTCAACGTTCGGAATACAGCCGCCTGCTCCCTTCGACAAGGATGCCAAGCAGAATTTAAGCAAAGTTGTCTGTTTCTGATTTTTTTAATCCTGCTCTCTCCCTGGTCAATGGACGGGTAGTGACACACCTCTGACGTTCATCATCTTGGTTTGTGTGGTGCCACACTCCATGTACCGCATTACGGTTCGTGATCGGTGCCGCTCCGTTTGCCGGGTGTTGAAATTGCCTCATCCATCGAATTACTGTTGGTTATGGAAGACATCACCTGGTTGCATACCCGTAAGTTGTTTGATCAAACCTGTGTATATTTTTCCACAATGTTGAAGCATAAGCTGTTACTACATACACGTATTTTTTGACATTCTTTTGAGGTAGTCCATTACTGGGTAGAAATCTGGATCAGCTGAGGGTAAAGTAAGTCAGTACTCTCTAGAGAATCCGCAGGCTGCAACGCAGCAGCAAGGGCTGTACCCGCCGAGATTAACAGCGACTGTATCAGGAGGAGATCGCCGCCTTAGACATGAAAAACAGAACGAAGAGCGGCATCAGACATACGAATACTACTACTGAACCGTGAATTTACTTTCAATATCTTTTCTTAAAGAATTTACTTTATTTACTGGCGATTCATCAAGAACATTGACACCTTTAATCACACTAGGTTAGCGTGGAAGTAGTTGCCAGGAAGTAACTGATGGAAAATTACGTTTAACAAAGGTGAATTTATTCCTAAAAGCTTTCTCAAAACAGATTTATAATTATAAGCAGAAAAGCACCCTCGAAATATCAAGTTACAGTTTTATTTACATGGGAAGAACAATATTAACAATAGGAGCCTACAGGGTGAGAAGCTTGCCTGCTCCCTCTCAACACGGCTGTAGTCATGACTCCTCACAACCTCTGAAAGAGTACACTGCTGCAAATCTCCAACACACCAGATTACTTTAAACAAAAATTTTAACGACTCATACAAACATGTAAGCTATGCGTCCCGTAAGAGGATTGGAAATGGTACAAACCTCAAATTTTTTGCCACCGGAAGTGCAATTTGTTTATTTGTTTAAAGGACTCTTACCCTGGAAGGGTGGCAAACTTATAACCTAAAATGACTATTTAAATAAAACCCATTAAATGCAAACTTACATAAAATGTACAACATGCTCTACATTACACATATATCATCTCGCAAGATGATAAACAAGATAGAAACATAGTTCAAGAATTCGGCCTTTAAGCAATAAATCCGTCAACACCAAATCCGACAAACATGACAGAGGCAGCTATTAACAAAAAATGGTTCAAATGGCTCTGAGCACTATGGGACTCAACTGCTGTGGTCATAAGTCCCCTAGAACTTAGAACTACTTAAACCTAACTAACCTAAGGACATCACACACATCCATGCCCGAGGCAGGATTCGAACCTGCGACCGTATCGGAAGTGCGGTTCCAGACTGTAGCGCCTTTAACCGCTCGGCCACTCCGGCCGGCGCAGCTATTAACGCATGGCAGATTGACAGGCGAGGGGGGTGGTGCGGGGGGGGGGGGGAGGTGGTTTTCTAAACAACCCGAACCGCCGATTACTCTAAACCTCCCCAACTCCACAAGGGAAAAACGGACCACCCAATTCACAGTTACCACCCTCCCGTGGGTGGGCAAACGGAGAAGAATGGTGGGACGACCCCAAAACAAAGCGGCTGATGACCTCACCAAGAAATCAAGTAGAATTTAACAAGTAAATGAAACAACATAAATCTAATCACTTAATTTCTAATAAATTGTGATTTCCGGCGAAGACCTCGCGCAGCACCCCCAGCGCCCTCCCGAACCGTCCGCTGCCAGCCGCTTCAACGGACGCAGGGAGGCGCGCCGATCTCCTGTCTCACGGCGTCGCAGCTCGCCGCGGCCAGCCCGATGTCGTGGTTCCGCTCCTGTTGCTCTCTTGTGAACCGCGAAGCCACTACCCGTTTCTATATGGCGCTGCCTACTAGACTCACGTGAGGACCTCACATGCGCCGACGCTCAAGGCGGACAAGTCATCTCGTGTCTCAGTGCGCGACCAACCAACCGACCAATCCAACCGACAATGACCGTTGCTCGAGCAACTCGAGCAGACTGGCGGCCTAACGCGCAGACTCAGATGCAGTAACTCAACCCCGACCGGGCGACCACTAGCTGAGTTCTGTTACTGGCGGAGTGGCAAGACTCTCATTTTCTGGCTTAAAGTTTGATCCAAACGACAGACATATTCGCACTCCGACGACAGACAGACACTGACTGCCCCACACTGAACCGGCTGACCAGCTGACTAGATTCGTCTCGACTAACCGACTCATCACTCTACAGAGCTCATAGCGCTCCTTAAATGCACGTGAACAGGCAACCTTTCCGCTTTCCCACCGGAGTGACACACCAAAGTTGCGAATACCACAGCGGTGCCACCGCCAGAGACGGAGGCGACTGCTTCACACAACGCGCTGACCGCGATTTTCAAAATAGCAAATTTTTTACCACGACTCAACTACGATGAAATATATTCAGTGCAGCAAACACGGCTGCATCAGATCCAGCAAGAGAACTGCCCAATATGTGCTGGAACAATCGCTGTAGCTCTTTCCTCGTGAATCGACCGCTAGTAGCCTGCTGTGACAAGACCCGCCATCCGTCTGTGAATTCTTTCTAGCATCCAAAGGCAAAAAATGCGTCGTGTGGCTACCAAATCTGGCGTTACACAGGATGAAACGAATTATAGACCCTACGGGGCATTGTTAACACAGAAAAACCGTCATCAGCAAAACCACACCGACAGAAGAATATGACCGGTTGAAAGAGGAACGTGATGACTGGGTGTTGTGTAATGTCCTTAGGTTAGTTAGGTTTAAGTTCAAACTGGTTCAAATGGCTCTGAGCTCTATGGGACTTAACATCTATGGTCATCAGTCCCCTAGAACTTAGAACTACTTAAACCTATCTAACCTAAGGACATCACACAACACCCTAGGTTTAAGTTGTTCTAAGTTCTAGGGGACTGATGATCATAGCTGTTAAGTCCCATAGTGCTCAGAGCCATTTGAACCATTTTTGAAAGAGGAAATAGCGGTGCAAGTGTACTGGGAGAAGCAGGGAGACAAACCCCGTTCCTGCACTGCCTCCTCCCGTTGGCGGATGCTGAAGTTCCCAACGAATTCTCGCGCTCCGTATTGACGTCTAGTTTGGAACAAAGCCACCGCGCATTTGAAAGAGTCGGCTATGTGCAGATTTCTTTCACGAGCAAAGAGAAAGTACTTACACGTTCGCCTTACTCTGAAGTGACGTCAAAATGACGTGCACGTGTCCAGCACCACATTTAGAGTAAGTTGAGGTCGACATTGCCACCTGCTTCTCCCGTTGGTGAGCATACCATCGAGAGTCGCAGAAACGTTAGTCAAATATTTTACTCGCATCAGTGTAAGCTGTCTTATCAAGTTCCTTTCTAATCGCTCCCTCTGAAATCGCAAAATATTTGGATATATACAGCCAAACATTAACACTGGCGCCGGCTGTTGTGGCCGAGCGGTTCTAGGCGCTACAGTCAGGAACCGCGCACCCGCTACGGGTCCCAGGTTCGAATCCTGCCTCGGGTATGGATGTGTGTGATATCCTCAGGTTACTTGGGTTTAAGTAGTTCTAAGTTCTAGCGGACTGATGACCTCAGAAGTTAAGTCCCATAGTGCTCAGAGCCATTTGAACCATTAACACTGGCAGCAGTTTAAGGGTATTCATAGAATGCTGCCTAAACTCGCCACTGGTAATCCTGTTATAATCTGAAAAAACAGACAAATATTTATGGAAAACAAGAATACACATGCCACTGCTGGTCGTTTTACTCAAAGCAATCTCATTTTTCGTTTTCTGATCGGATAGAGGTAACAAAATCGAACAAACACATTCCGAGAGAGTGTGCTCTACCACTTCAATAACGTGGAATACTGCAAAACATAGATGGATTACATTCATATGAAAAGAGTTAGAAACGCTAAGGCCAGAAAAATAAGCATAAATCAGAACACGAATCTACTTCTATCAACCCCATAATCCACTTCCTTATCCTCTCTGCTACGCCGCTCTCTATATCAGTGTTGTTCATTCGTACGCATACGAGAACATGCGCAACTTAACGCAGTGCTCAACAAAACTTTGGATTACTATACTAAAATGTTGTCGACCATCTAGAAGTCTCACTGACATACACACTTATTCAGTCGGAGTCCATATACTGGACGTGTTTGTTACCAGCATGGTGTGTGGCCGTTTCCAAGTCAGGAAAACATACCGCTGCCGCAGCGGCACTCCGCGAATAGTCCAGAGTCTACAATTCAGTTTGAGTTCAGCACTGCAGCAATATGCAACGCAGGGGCATACAGCACTTTGATTTAGTTAAGATAGAGACTTTACTTTCAGCAGATCATACACAGCAAGATGTTGCCCACCTGTTACATGTCACTCAAAGTGGTTGTCCTCGTATCACAGCGCCAATGCAGAATCGTTTCCTCGAACTGTTGGCTCGCAGGCACTCAATATCACTTCCAGAAATATTGGAAATGACTCTTTCCAGGCAACAAGGATTCGTATCTCTGATCAAACAGAAGACTGGATCAGAGTTGTCTTTATTCCGAAAGACCAACGGAACCAACGCAGACGAAGGACTTAGGCTCTTGCACATTAACACTTGACCACTGCAGAATGAAGTAATGTCATATTTGCTTATGAGACCAGGATTGGTTACCTACTGGGTACTATACATGTTAGAGTTCCAAGAAGCGCTACACGACTCCTGGAACGCCGAAACGTTCAATAATGACGAGACGACGGACCTCTCTAATTCTCATCTACGGCAGTTTGACTGGTCCTTGATACCTACGAGAGGTCCTACAAACAATTTTAAGACCGTGCAGATGTGAAGTCGGTGACAACTTCATCCTAGTCGATGACATTGGAAGATCCCATCGTACCGTAGCAGTGTCTCGATATCATCAAAGATGCAACATCGATCTAATACGCTGGCGAGTACAGTCCACAGACATGAATGCAATTGAGCAAGCGTCGGACATCTTGAACGTGGCCATTGGGCCATTGCACACCGTCCGAATCCACTGACCTCACTGAAGCTGCCAATGAGAAGTGGGACATCAGACACAAAGATAAACTTTATGATCTCATCCAGATCATGCCTCGCAGAGTGAAGAATTCATCCGTGTGTGGGGAGGACATCTACTAACGTCTGATAGTCGTCATCCTGAGATAAAGAACTTCGCTCTTTTTATTTTCAATACGTACGCTTGGGAAAGACCCACTTTTTCCTTTGTAATGCTTTTTTTGCAACTAACCAAAATCGTTCTTGTTCATTTTGTCAATGATGTATTGTATAAACGCCAATGGCTGTACTATAAGAAGACACTGAATTAAATTCTACGATATTTCAAATTTTACTGTGGTGTGTATATTCCAAAACTCACCGCATAGAAAAGGGGTTTTACGGGACTTGCTCCACGCGTTCTAGTGATGATCGAATGATGTTTTGGATAACCCTTGGGCTAAGGACTACTTGTATATCGGATAGAATGTTCTTTTCAGTGTCACTATCGTACAGTACAGGGTCAAAGCACGAACATGAATATTACACACTTCAATGGTGTATATCGTTTGTTTTCATTTGATCTAGTCTTCGGTGGGCCTTAAGGGGCTTATGGAGTAACTTTTAGTTGCTGGATGATTCCTTAGGAAACTGCCAAGAAATGTTTCATACCATTTGTTCGTACCGAAACGAGCCGCTGATTCCAAGACGGCTATGTACAGCAAATGGCTGAAATTTTTGGAGTATATTCCTCGTATCTATATCAATCTCCGTGGTACAGAGATTCAAAGTTACCCTACCTGTAAACGCAAAAATGGTTCAAATAGCTCTGAGAGGGACTTAACATCTGAGGTCAACAGTCCCCTAGAACTTAGAACTACTGAAACCTAACTAACCTAAGGACATCACATACATCCATGCCCAACGCAGGATTCGAACATGAGACCGTAGCGGTCTCGCGACTCCAGACTGAAGGCCCTAGAACAGGTCGGCCACACTGGCCGGCTCCTGAAAACGCAAAGAGGTATATATATGGTGTCTATTTGACCATCTTCTACTGTGCGGTTGCACACACAAACAGTGCCCGAGCTCTTACGGGAATTGGCAAAAAGCAGCGAGTAATGAGTTTAATGGGCAGGGGCACTACGAATATAGTGCGGGACAGTATGTTGGGAATGTAGAACTCTCGGGAGCTCGGGAGTCGTGCCAGAGGTACGTCCTCTCAGTCGCACTATCTCATGTGTCCTCGGTGGCTCAGATGGACCATGTTCGGTCAGAGGGCCGATTGTCCTCTGCAATAAAAAAACTGAGAAAAGGATTCATAGATCAACGCCATGTGACGTCCGCACAGATCAAACGCATCTAACTATACTGAACAAAACGAAAAATAATAATTAAAAAAAGAAGTATAGAGCGTCTGCCATGTAAGCAGGAGATCACGGGTTCGAGTCCCGGTCAGGGAACACATTTTCGACTGTCCCCCCTGCGGGTCCGGGGGTTAGAATAGGCCCGAGGTCTTCCTGCCTGTCGTAAGAGGCGACTAAAAGGAGTCCATCCCCCTCAAGGGGGTAGTTAGCGCCTGCGTCCGGAGACGGACGGTCCCACGACCTATATTTGTGGTCTTTTTGGTTTTTCACTTCTCGTCTCATCCTTCTTTGGTTGGTTCCTTTCTTTGTTCTTCTCCATCTCACTGTCTTCCTTACTCTTTCCCTTGCCTTCTTCTCCTTGCCTTCTTCTCCTTGTCTTCTTCTCCTTGCCTTCTTCTCCTTGCCTTCTTCTCCTTCCTTCTTCTCCTTGCCTTCTTTTCCTTGCCTTCTTCTCCTTGCCTTCTTCTTGCCTTCTCTGGTCTCCGCTTCGGCGTTTGAGTCAGTCTGTCCTCTCCCTCTTCCTTTCCTCTTCTTCCTTCCTCCCTGTGCGCGCCTGAAGGCCGACCCACGCGTTCGCACGCGCAGCCGGTGACGGGGTAACGCGTAATTCCCCGCCCTGGGTAGACAAGTAAGGCACGCACGTACCCCCTAGTAAAGGCCAGGCCCAGGGAGGGGTGATTGCCTGAGCTGATACCTTCTGACTATGCCGATTGGTCCCTCCGTATGCTTCTCGGGAGGTGTGACCTGAGGCGTAAACATTCACCTAAGGCGGGAGTGCCCTCTGAGAGGGTCCCCATAAGGAAGGAGCGCGCCATCGGAGACGCTGGCAATCATGGGGGATTCCTCCGCAATGGACTTCTCTTCTTCTCTCTCGACTTCTGCTCACAAACGGAAGCATGACCAGCCCCCAGTGACAAAAGTACTACCGCCTACCCCACAGTTCTTAGTCATTTCTCGATCTGAGGACGGAAAGGATTTTTCCTCTGTCAACCCTTTCGTTATCCAGAAGGGCGTAGATGCCATAGCCGGTACTGTTAAGTCTTGTACGAGGTTGCGTAATGGTACCTTGTTACTAGAAACTGAGAGCGCCTTTCAGGCACAGAAACTGCTTCGAGCCACACTCCTGTACACGTTCCCTGTCCGGGTGGAGGCTCACCGAACTTTGAATTCATCTCGTGGTGTGGTCTATACTAGATCCCTCGACGGACTGACTGACGAAGAGATTCAGTCTTTCCTCGCTGAGCAGGGCGTGACGGCTGTCCATAGGGTCATGAAAAAGGTCAACAATGACCTTGTACCGACCCGGACACTTTTCTTGAACTTTGATAGTGTTAAGCTGCCATCGCACATCAAAGCGGGCTACGAGGTTATTTCTGTTCGCCCCTATGGCCCGACACCTACGTGCTGCTACCAGTGTCAGCGTTTCAATCACACTCGACAGTCTTGTTCCAATGCGGCTAAATGTGTCACTTGTGGCAGGGATGCCCACGAGGGTGACTGTCCACCTCCGTCTCCTCGTTGTGTGAACTGTCAGGGTGACCAAGCAGCATCCTCCCGCGACTGTTCCGTCTATTAGGAAGAACACTGTATCCAAGAAATTTGGGTCAAAGAGAAAGTGTCCACCTCGGCTGCTCGCAAGCTGTTGGCTAGTAGGAAGTCCACGCTGCTCCCAGCGGGGAAATACAGTACTGTCCTCGCCTCTCCTCGGACTGCCAGGGAGGTGGCAACCCAGACATGTGATCTGACCTTCAGCACCACGGTCGTCCGTTCGGCCAGTGCTAAGATCGCGCGGTCGACGTCTCGTCTTCCTCCCATCACCCCACAGACACCAGCCCCTACATCAGCTTCTGCTAAGACGAAGACCCAGAAGTCAGATGCACGGGCCTTCAAGAAGGAACCGTCTCGTGCACACTTCCTACGTACCTCGACCTCCCAGCCATCGACCGGTACTTCCACCAAACGACCTTCCAAGATGGCTCATAGGAAGCACAGTTCTCCTTCTCCGCCACGGCGCATTTCTTCTCCTGCGCCACCCAGCGGTTGCCGCCCCAGGCCGTCATCCGTTTCGCCTGGCCGCACCGCTGGTAGCCGAACATCTAGCCGTTCACCGGCGGAGGAAGCTCCCGCTCCCAGCCATCTTAACAAGATGGCCGATGGACCTATTGAACCAATGGACGATGACTGTCCGCCTACTGATTGCGGCGGCAGTGCTCGCTCGAAGCCAGGCCCTCAGCGGCCTTCGAGGTGACCCGTTCTTTCATCTTCCTTTTCTTCTTTCGATGGCACTTATTCACTGGAATATTCACAGCATTCGCTCCAACCGAGAGGACTTGAAGCTGATGCTCCGCTTGCACCGTCCGCTCGTCGTAGCCCTCCAGGAAACGAAGCTACGCCCATGTGATCAAATTGCCTTGGCACACTACACCTCTGTGCGTTTTGACCTACCCCCTGTGGTAGGTATCCCGGCTCATGGAGGAGTTGTGTTGCTGGTCCGGGATGATATTTACTACGATCCCATCACGTTGCACACCGGCCTGCGGGCAGTTGCCATCCGAATTACTCTCCCCACTTTTACATTTTCCATTTGTACCGTTTACACTCCATCGTCGCCTGCCGTTACCAGGGCAGACATGATTCAACTTATTGCTCAGCTACCTGCACCATTTTTGTTAACTGGAGACTTCAATGCCCACCACCCCCTTTGGGGCTCTCCAGCATCCTGCCCGAGGGGCTCCCTGTTAGCAGACCTTTTCAACCAACTCAATCTTGTCTGCCTCAATACTGGCGCCCCTACTTTTCTTTCGGACACATCTCACAGCTATTCCCATTTAGACCTCTCTATATGTACTACCCAACTTGCACGCCGGTTTGAGTGGTATGCACTTTCTGATACATATTCGAGCGACCACTTCCCGTGTGTTATCCATTTCCTGCAGCATACCCCCTCTCTGTGCTCATCTAGTTGGACCATCTCCAAAGCAGACTGGGGGCTCTTCTCTTCCAGGGCGACCTTTCAGGATCAAACCTTCACAAGCTGCGATCGTCAGGTCGCACACCTCACGGAAGTCATTCTCACTGCTGCTGAATATTCCATCCCTCACCCTACTTATTCTCCAAGTCGCGTACCGGTCCCCTGGTGGACCGCAGCATGTAGAGACGCTTTACGTGCTCGTCGACGTGCTTTACGCACCTTTAAACGCCACTCTACAGTGGCGAATTGTATCAATTGTAAACGATTACGTGCACAGTGTCGTCGTATTATTAAAGAAAGCAAGAAAGCCAACTGGGCTGCTTTCACAAGCACCTTCAACAGTTTTACTCCTTCTTCTGTTGTCTGGGGTAGCCTGCGCCGGCTATCTGGCACTAAGGTCCACTCACCAGTTTCTGGCTTGACGGTCGCGAATGACGTCCTTGTGGCCCCTGAAGATCTCCAATGCCTTTGGCCGCTTTTTAGCAGAGGTTTCGAGCTCCGCTCATTACCACCCTGCCTTCCTCCCCGCAAACAGGCAGAGGAGGCTAGGCCACCTAACTTCCGCTCCTCGAATCGTGAAAGTTATAATGCCCCATTCACCATGCGGGAACTCGAAAACGTACTTGGCCGGTCACGGTCCTCCGCTCCAGGCCCTGATTCTATTCATATTCAGATGCTGAAGAACCTTTCTCCTGCGGGTAAAGGTTTTCTTCTTCGTACTTACAATCGCATCTGGATTGAGGAACATGTTCCCGCATGTTGGCACGAGTCTATTGTTGTCCCGATCCCTAAGCCGGGGAAGGACAAGCACTTGCCTTCCAGTTATCGACCCATCTCGCTTTCCAGCTGTGTCTGTAAAGTGATGGAGCGAATGGTTAACTCTCTTTTGGTTTGGCTGCTCGAGTCTCGACGCCTACTTACCAATGTACAATGTGGAATTCGTAGGCGCCGCTCTGCTGTTGACCACCTGGTTACCTTGTCGACCTTCATTATGAATAACTTCTTGCGGAAGCGCCCGACCGTGGTTGTGTTCTTCGATTTGGAGACGGCTTACGACACCTGTTGGAGGGCGGGCATTCTCCGCACCATGCATACATGGGGCCTTCGCGGTCGCCTCCCTCTTTTTATTCGTTCCTTTTTAATGGATCGACAGTTCAGGGTACGTGTGGGTTCTGTCCTGTCAGACACCTTTCGCCAGGAGAATGGGGTGCCACACGGCTCAGTTTTGAGCGTCGCTCTCTTCGCCATAGCGATCAATCCAATAATGGATTGCCTCCCAGCTGATGTAACAGGCTCCATTTTCGTGGACGATTTTACCATCTATTGCAGCGCGCAGCGTACATGTTTCCTGAAGCGCTGTCTTCAGTGTTCTCTTGACCGTCTTTACTCCTGGAGTGTCGCCAATGGCTTTCGTTTTTCTGCCGAGAAGACGGTCTGTATTAACTTCTGGCGCTACAAAGAGCTTTCCCACCGTCCTTACGACTCGGTCCCGTTGCTCTCCCATTCGTGGAGACAACAAATTTTAGGTCTTACATTTGACAGGAAACTCAGCTGGTCCCCACATGTATCATATTTGGCTGCCCGTTGTACCCGTTCTCTAAATGTCCTCCGTGTTCTCAATGGTATGTCGTAGGGAGCGGATCGAACTGTCCTACTTCGTCTATATCGGTCGATAGTCCGCTCCAAGCTGGATTATGGGAGTTTCGTATACTCCTATGCACGGCCATCCATCTTACGCCGCCTAACTCCATACAACATCGGGGTTTACGACTTGCGATCGGAGCGTTTTATACTAGTCCCGTCGAGAGTCTTCATGCTGGCGCTGGTGAATTGCCACTCACCTACCGGAGCGATATACTGCTATGTCGGTATGCCTGTTGTCTACTGTCAATGCCCGACCACCCGTCCTATTGTTCCTTTTTTGACGACTCTCTCGACCGTCAATACGGGTTGTATGTCTCTACCCTGCTGCCCCCTGGAGTTCGCTTTCGTCGCCTCCTTCAACACCTTAATTTTTCACTCCCTGCAACCTTTAGCGTGGGCGAGAGCCACACGCCACCTTGGCTCCAGGCTCAGGTTCGCGTTCACCTTGACCTCAGCTCGCTCCCAAAGGAGTTTACCCCCGGTTCGGTATACCACTCCCGTTTTGTCGAACTTCGTTCGAAGTTCATTAATATGACCTTCATTTATACAGATGGCTCTAAGACCTACGACGGGGTCAGGTGTTCTTTTATTGTCGGGGCACAAAGTTTCAAATACCGGCGCCATGGCCATTGTTCAGTCTTCACAGCTGAGCTCTTTGCCCTCTACCAGGCTGTTCTTTACATCTGCCGCCACCGACATTCTGCTTATGTCATCTGCTCCGATTCCCTGAGCGCCATCCAGAGCCTCAGTGATCCGTACCCGGTTTACCCTTTCGTGCACCGGATCCAACGCTCTCTTCAGCAGCTGGTGGACGTCGGTTCTCCGGTTAGCTTTATGTGGGTTCCTGGCCATGTCGGTATCCTTGGGAACGAAGCTGCATATGCCGCGGCCAAGGCTGCGGTCCTCCAGCCTCAGACAGCTTCTTGTTGTGTCCTTTCGTCAGATTGTAGCAGGGTCATTTGTCGGCGCATTTTATCGCTGTGGCATGCCGATTGGGCTGCACTTAGAGACAACAAGCTTCGGGCCTTGAAACCTCTTCCCGCGGGAGGAGGTAGTTTTGGCCCGGTTACGAATTGGACACTGCCGGTTCAGCCATCGCCATCTGCTGACGGCTGCGCCGGCGCCGTTCTGCCCATGTGGGAAATTGCTGACGGTCCGCCACATTTTAACGTCCTGTCCGGATATTAACACTCTGCGTCTTGATCTTGGCCTGCCATGTACTCTCGATGCCATTTTAGCGGATGACCCACGATCAGCTGCTCGCGTTCTTCATTTTATCAACTTAACAACCCTCTCGAAGGACATTTGATTATGCAGTTTTTTTAATCCTATGCCTGTCAGTCTGTCTTTTATCGTGTTTTCCGTTTCGTTGCTGTTTTAAACTTGAGACTCGCGGTGCATTCCTAACGTAGTCTGGGCGCTAATGACCGTTGAAGTTGTGCGCCCTAAAACCACAAAAAAAAAAAGTTTCAACTGTCCCCGTTGACTTATATCAACGCCTGTACTCCGCTAGTGGTATTCATTTAATTGTAATTGCAGTTTATAAAGTGACGTAGCACGGAGAAATATGCTGTAATGTGTCTCGGTTATCACTGCAAGTTTCCTCGGTACCCCATGATGTAGTACTGAAACACATTCTAAATTTTGTGCTCCTAAGGTCGGGTTGACGTTCAAAATTAATTTTGCGTTATTTAAATTTCACATAAGCAAACTATTGAAAATTTACTAACCCAAAAAGTAATTTTCGTATCTGAAGGGAAACAGTGGAAAAATCTTTTATCGTTGCACGAAAAGGCGAATATACTAGAGTCTATTAAAAGACTCTGAGTGGAAACTGGGGTAGCAGCTGCCTCATTCCAGGTTCCGCAGCACCGTTGAATATCTTCCCAAAAATGTAGGGCTGCAAATATAGGGTATTCGTACTTTTTTTATGCTGAGGGGAAAGGTGACAGTGGCAGTGGGAAAGAGACGGAAAAGTAATAAATACTAGAAGTTAGTAGACAGTAGTTGTTGTATAAAAACAGCGAACGAGACAGTGACCGTGTGATAGAAAGACAGGGACTCAGCGGCAGTAGACCAAAGTTGACACTGATAGAACAGTACTAGCATAAGAATGGAGGAGACTGTGTAATGGGAGAGGACTATAGAGAAGGGGGAAATGGAAGTGGGTGGGCCTCAAATGCTAATGAAGGGCAGAGTCTATGACATAAGAATGAGGAAGTGAGAGGTACTGAGAGTGAGGAGAGACACCAACAGTGGGAGAGAGTGAATGAGATAGTAACAGTCAGAGAAAGCGAGAGTTAGACAGGAAAGGTAATAGGAGATAGCAATGGTAGGAATGAACGAATGAGACGTGATGTGGGACACAAAGATATGACAGTTGGGCTGAATGGCTGAGTAAGAATGGGCATGTGGGCTGTAAGGGTATGTGCGACTTACTGCGTTGGACTAGTGCGTGAAGCAATTTACAGTTAGGGGGGTTGTGGGAGTGAGAGGTGAGTTGCATATTAAAAAGAGCACGAATACGTTCGCATGCCAAAATTTCTGGGAAAATTCTGAAAGGTGCTGAGGAAGGTAGAATGAGGCGGCTGGTAGCTCACTTTTCATACAGAGTCTTTTAAACAGGAGCTATTCGCCTATTTTGGGGTCCGATAGGAGCGTCTTTTTTCTCGTCTTAGTACATTCTAAGGCTTTGGTCTTTGATGCTCCATTAACTGAGATTTAAATATCACCTAGGATGGGGCGTCTCTAATAAATATGCTGTTGCCTCTAAATGACAGAATATGACGAAACCAATATGATGTCTGTCGCATCAGGTGACACATCATTATGACGTCACTTCCTAGTAAGGCAAATATATCAATAGCTTCTCCCTTCATGAGTGAGCAAGCACCTCGCGCTTCAGTGTTCTATATTCGCCAAGCTGTAGCAGCTCTAAAGACTGCACTCTCAGCCTCTCCATGTTAGTCACATCTACTAAGCCACACATGGTACGTCCCGCTAAGATCAAAACCTTTGATTTGCAGGAGCCAATCGGACGCGCACCATGAAAGTGTCTTTTTGAGAAAACGTGAACAAATAGGAAGGCACTCCAGGCTTATCTTTGCGTGTTTTGGACGCTCCGTTGCTGGTTTTCCGACAGAATATGCAGATCGGCGGTTTCAACATGCTGTTTTGCACACTTGGGTGATACCGCTGTATGCTGCTGGCTTAATCCTTGCGTATCACACGTAATATTTTCGCTTCTTTCACACCGTGTTCCTTTTGAGTCACGTTTATAGAGAGTAAATTCTCACGTAGCATATTTCTTCAAACTATAACGAAAAGCAGACTTCCTCCGTGGCATTTCGGAACCATGTGACCAACCAGATACCGCCGTGCACTTGAAATTATCACATCCGTGAACACCGACTGGAATGAAACTCTCTCTCTCTCTCTCTCTCTCTCTCTCTCTCTATCTATCTCTCTCTCTCTCTCTCTCTTTCTCTGAACTAAAGGTATGGACAAAAGTTTCCTTCTATCACTTTTCTAGTCTTTGTTGCTAATCATTGTGCTCATTAGCGTGGGGCTATTTAGAGGGCACAGAACCTTCTGGAGCGTTACGGTGCCTTTGTGCCACAATTAGTATTGGTCTCTTTCCTGTGACTGACCTTTCCTTATGTGTACCCAGTACTTTTTTTACGGTTCCTCTTCATTAATAAATACTCCTTCATTACTTCACCACTCAGTCTTTTGCGTCCTTTAGTAGCAACTGCAGGTATCTGTCGACGAGTTGTAGTTTGCAGATGTTTGCAGTTCCGAGCACCGACGCCGTTTAAGTCAGTCTCCTCAACAAATTTTTCGTCAATGTTCGTTAGGATTCGAAAGTCTTTGATCAGAGCGCTTAAGTTCCTAATATATGGATTTCAAATAAATAGCACAAATTTTGTCTACAAGATGAACAGCAATGTGCACTGAGAAGACAAATGGCATGGGATAGCGATTTTTATATACAGAGATGGTGTTAGTATCGCGCACACAAAGTATAAAATGGTAGTGCATTGGCCGAGCTGTCATTCGTAGTTAAGCGATTAGTGTGAAATGGTTCCCGATGTGATTATGGTCTCATGACGCGAATAAACAGATTTTGTACGCGGAATGTCTCTTGAAGCAAGACGCATGGTACCTCCCAATTCGGAAATTGTTAGGGAATTCAGTATTCTGAGATCCATAGTGCCAAGAATGTGCCGAAGGTACCAAACTTCAGGCATTGACTCTCACCACGGGAAATGCAGTGGCCGACGGTCTTCATTTAGCGACTGAAAGCAGCGGTGTGTGCGTTGAGTTGTCAGTGCTATCTGGCAGCCAACACTGCGTGAAGTAACCGCAGAAATCAATGACGGACGTACGGTGAACGTATCCTTTAGGACAGTGCGACGAATTTTCACGTTAATGGGCTATGGCAGCAGACGACCGACAATTGTGTCTTTGCTGACAACAAGATGTCCCCTGCAGCCTATTCTGGGCTCGTGGCCATATAGGTTGGACCTTACACGACTGGAAAACGGTGACTTTATCAGTCCCGATTCCCGTTGATGACGGCTGACAGTAGGGTTCAAGTGTGGCGCAAGCCCCAGGGAGCCATGTACCCATGACTCTGACAAGGCAGTTTGCAAGCTGGTGGCGGCACCGCAAATGAGTGGACTGTGTTTACGTGGAATGGTCCTTTGGATGTTTGGTTACACGTAGACCGTTTTCAAGCATTCGTGGACGTCATGTTCCCAAACACCGATGGAATTTTTATCAATGAAAACGTGCCATGTCATCAAGCCACAGTTGTTCTTGATTTCTTTGATAAACATTCTGGACATTTCGAGTGATGGCTTCGGCCACCCAGATCTCCCGATATGAATCCCACCCAACATTTTGTGGGCATAATCGAGAGGTTACTACGCAACAGTATCCTGCACCGACTTTAGAGGCAGGAGACTTCCAACAACTTGTAGAGTTCACGTTACGCTGAGTTGCTCCACTACGTCAGGCAAAAGGATGTCCGACACGATATTAAGAGACATCCCGTGACTTTTGCCAACTGTGTAGATGTAACAGCATTCCTGTTGAAAACTGTACAGTACAGTTCTTTCAGACACTTTAGAACGAAATACTCAATGCGCGTACGAAATCACTAGCCTGGTTGTTAGAATTTTCGGTGTCAGGTAATCATGCCTCGAAATTGTCTGAAAATGAAGGAAAAACGTATTTTGACTGTATATTTGCGAACAGGCCAGAGGGATATAGAACCCATCTCTTTTCGTGGATCCGGCAGCGCGCGATTGGGAAGGATGTTTCGCCCTCGAATGGTTCAGAGGTAAGGCAGATTACTCGCCGAAAGCTAATGGTAGCTTTTTGCGGTTGGAGGGCGAGCCTGCCACCAAGACAGACAACACTTGACACATCTAGTGGTGACAGGTAAGGACACGGATCTGCATAATGCAGATACCTCGTGCTCCAACAGTGACCAAACAACAGTTTCACTTTCATGCTATAAAACAACTGCCCCATAGCTACACACAGCTTAACCTATGCTTGTGGGGCGCTTTCAGATAGTACCTTATCGTCGCCGACGTAACCCGCCCAATAACATGTTTTTATTTCTGTCGTATGGTGTGATACTATGACGCGCATAATGGACGTGAGATAATTTACTTAAGTTATCCGACCCCTTCGTTATACACTCCTGGAAATTGAAATAAGAACACCGTGAATTCATTGTCCCAGGAAGGGGAAACTTTATTGACACATTCCTGGGGTCAGATACATCACATGATCACACTGACAGAACCACAGGCACATAGACACAGGCAACAGAGCATGCACAATGTCGGCACTAGTACAGTGTATATCCACCTTTCGCAGCAATGCAGGCTGCTATCCTCCCATGGAGACGATCGTAGAGATGCTGGATGTAGTCCTGTGGAACGGCTTGCCATGCCATTTCCACCTGGCGCCTCAGTTGGACCAGCGTTCGTGCTGGACGTGCATACCGCGTGAGACGACGCTTCATCCAGTCCCAAACATGCTCAATGGGGGACAGATCCGGAGATCTTGCTGGCCAGGGTAGTTGACTTACACCTTCTAGAGCACGTTGGGTGGCACGGGATACATGCGGACGTGCATTGTCCTGTTGGAACAGCAAGTTCCCTTGCCGGTCTAGGAATGGTAGAACGATGGGTTCGATGACGGTTTGGATGTACCGTGCACTATTCAGTGTCCCCTCGACGATCACCAGTGGTGTACGGCCAGTGTAGGAGATCGCTCCCCACACCATGATGCCGGGTGTTGGCCCTGTGTGCCTCGGTCGTATGCAGTCCTGATTGTGGCGCTCACCTGCACGGCGCCAAACACGCATACGACCTTCATTGGCACCAAGGCAGAAGCGACTCTCATCGCTGAAGACGACACGTCTCCATTCGTCCCTCCATTCACCCCTGTCGCGACACCACTGGAGGCGGGCTGCACGATGTTGGGGCGTGAGCGGAAGACGGCCTAACGGTGTGCGGGACCGTAGCCCAGCTTCATGGAGACGGTTGCGAATGGTCCTCGCCGATACCCCAGGAGCAACAGTGTCCTTAAATTGCTGGGAAGTGGCGGTGCGGTCCCCTACGGCACTGCGTAGGATCCTACGGTCTTGGCGTGCATCCGTGCGTCGCTGCGGTCCGGTCCCAGGTCGACGGGCACGTGCACCTTCCGCCGACCACTGGCGACAACATCGATGTACTGTGGAGACCTCACGCCCCACGTGTTGAGCAATTCGGCGGTACGCCCACCTGGCCTCCCGCATGCCCACTATACGCCCTCGCTCAAAGTCCGTCAACTGCACATACGGTTCACGTCCACGCTGTCGCGGCATGCTACCAGTGTTAAAGACTGCGATGGAGCTCCGTATGCCACGGCAAACTGCCTGACACTGACGGCGGCGGTGCACAAATGCTGCGCAGCTAGCGCCATTCGACGGCCAACACCGCGGTTCGTGGTGTGTCCGCTGTGCCGTGCGTGTGATCATTGCTTGTACAGCCCTCTCGCAGTGTCCGGAGCAAGTATGGTGGGTCTGACACACCGGTGTCAATGTGTTCTTTTTTCCATTTCCAGGAGTGTAGGTCAGTCTCCACTCTTGCACGTAACGGTATGTTCGTCGATTTTGCGCTCAGAGGATGTGCCACGTTATTCAGCAGTGCACTTTGTATAGACTACCGACGGTCTTACTGTTTTCTGTCGACTGCAGCATCTTGGCTCGACAGAAGGCGGACCATCGAGGCACTTGTCGACGCAGGGGTCTCAGACGGGCTACCAGACATCCGTCGCAGAGCTCTGAGGCATCACCACTGTGCTCGATGCCAAGGAAGCCACGCTGTAGGCTACATGCTATTGAGTGCTCAGATAATTTCCGAACGCTGGGGCCTACAACCTGCTACCAATGATCCAGATAATATACGCAAAATGGCTAGCACAACAAAATTTCCATTGTTCAAATTTGCCAACGCATGGCACGGTGTGCACATCGCTGCACAAATTTTCCACATAGTTACCATTCAGATAAGGGACCTAGACTTCTGACTCCCTAGCATTGATCATCTCCATCAGAAGCCACTGAACGTCATTTTAAAGAAGGTTTCCACCATTTAGTCGGCTGTACATTTCAACCGAAAGCAGTCCAATGCGCCATCACCACTACCATGGTGATATTCATTAGATACAAGGTACCTATTGTTAGCACATGCGAACCTCCGGTGCGGGTCGCAGGCCTGAGTGAGTATCCCGTGTCTACGGCAGTACGAGAACGGCGGCGATACTTAGGCATTATAAATACCGCGTGGATACCTAGGCATCATAAACGTCAATCGCTGCTTTGTTTTTTGCCCTGCTGGTAACCAAGAGCCACTCACCGTACTCGCAAGTCATCCGACAGGCGTTTAAAACTCGGTGGCTAGTCAGGCGTGAGTTGCACAGTTCATCTACATCTACATGTAAATGTATACAAATCACATTTAAGCGCCTGTCAGAGGGTTCATGGAACCACCTTCACAATAATTCTCTGTTATTCCAATCTCGTACAGCGCGCGGAAGAAACGAACACCTATATCTGAAACTTGGTAGTCAGGGAAGGACAGGATTCGGTTACGATTGTGGACGGGGCCGTAATCACTTACTCTGAGTTGCCTTTTACAGTTACACACAATTTATTTCAAACCAGTAATTCCAGTAATTCAACAATAAATAAAAATCCCACACGTTATTAATGAAGAAATAAACTACTGTGTAAATAATAGTGTTCTCAGTGAGTTACAATCAGGAAATCGCCATTAAATACAGATACAACAGATAATGTTGTAAAAGCAAGCCACTGTGATCTCGTCAGGAGACCTTACACGCCAGAAATGGCGATAAATTAAGAATTGTTTTGGAACGCGCTGCAGTTTGCTGCACCACAAACACAGCAGAAGGCATCAGACGCCAGGAATAGGAGTAAATAAGGTTTTGAGGCTTACTTCTAAAACACAAATAACTAATTAGAATTTTAAGGCAAATGACCGCTATCACGGTTGAAGGCCTTACCCGCCAGGAAAGGCAACGATATGAAAAATTTAGAAACCTGTTATAAAACAGCTAATTCAGTGTCAAACGTTAATTAAAAAACAAGCAACTGATCACCAAATGAGTGAAATAAGATGATGTTAAACTTTGTAACACAACCCTTAATATACACAGAACACTACACTGCTAGATTTATTCCAGAAGGCGACCAGAACTATTAACTAGACGTATAACCTTTAATGTAGGCATTACTTTTGTATCCCGCCTGGAAGGAGACGCGTGGGTCTGCCCCTCAAAACTGAAGGGTAGGCCGAATGTAGGAAGCCAGGAGGAGCAGGTGAGGTAGAACACTTTGTACTGCAATTAGGTTATAACTCTTTTACTTAACTTTGCATACAGATGAGCACGTAGGTGCGAAGCCATTCATCCATCAGATCTAACAGCGGCTAAAAGTTACAAAGTCAAAATCTGTAGTGGCTCGCCCATTACCAAATAGAAAGAATGTTGCTTGGTCGTCTACTCGGAATCAACTGGGCTGAATCCGGAGCGGCACTCGTAGAGCTGCACAGCCCCGGCTAGAGGGCGCTGTCATTCGGTGTCGGTGTCGTACTGCCAGCCTAGTAGAGCGCACCTACGTTGTGGCATCGTAGCTATCGATACCACAGTTACAAGGTATTGTAATAAATAATAGAATAATTAAAACACAAGGACCAGTACATAATTTCCTTATAGGGTTCTGATGCAAATTATACCAGCAGAAGGCGTGAGCTGAAAGAGCGTTACACTGAACTGCTGGTCATCAGACCTCCTATTCGAATACATATATCTTACAAGAACCAAGGGGCCTCAGGTGTTGCTCCAGGAATCGACCTCTGAACAGGTCTGGCAACAAACTCGCGAGCGATGAAATAGGCGGAAAAGAGTTGCATTCACTTCACAAGATGGTAACTCAGACTAGCGTCAGCATAACGAAAGATTAATGATAATCTTGCTGAAGCTACGTGACGTCCAATAAACCAAATTAACATTAGAACAACTCGCCTGAGCCGGAACCGGCGACCTGCACTAAGTCCCCAGAATACTGTGCTTCGAGCGCCCGGAACGAGAAAGGAACCACTACCACCAGAGTTGAAGAATCATCAGCTGGCCTACAATCAAGAAAGCTGTCAAAATTACACGCCTTACCGAACTGCAGCGGCAAGTCGAGGAAACGTACACTGCCGTTACCTACACTAACTGTGGTGTCACCGCCAGACACCACATTTGCTAGGTGGTAGCGTTTAAATCGGCCGCGGTCCGTTAGTATACGTCGGACCCGCGTGTCGCCACTGTCAGTGATTGCAGACCGAGTGCCACCACACGGCAGGTCTAGAGAGACGTCTTGGCACTCGCCCCAGTTGTACAGCCGACTTTGCTAGCGGTGCTACACAGACAAATACGCTCTCATTTGCCGAGACGATAGTTAGCATAGCCTTCAGCTACGTCATTTGCTACGACCTAGCAAGGCGCCATTACCAGTTTATATTCAGTATAATAATGTCTAAACAAGAGCGATGTTCTCCAATTGTGGATTAAAGTTAAGTAATCCGAGAACTACGTTCTTTTCTTCATAGGATAATTACTTTACCTTGTTCCAGACCTCACGCCAATCTGCGTGAGCTTAACGCGTGCCTTTCGGCTACCTCCGAGTGGCTTGGCTGTCTTGCCACGCCACTACAGTTGGCGACGAGCTAAATCACGTTTGTACCAATTGATCTTGCCTAAATTACTAGTGTCATGGCTTCGCCACAATCTCCAGATGTACTGTCCGAATTTTATCGCTTGCAGAATCAGCAGACGCAGGCGTTATTGGATGCCCTTGGACAGCTCGTCCAGGGTCAACGTGCGATGCAACACGATGCGGCCGCCGCCGCTTCACCGCTACCGCACCCACAACACGCAGTTGCACCACCTTTTCGTCCTTTTGATGCGGCACTGGAAACCTGGACGGAGTGGTCACGCCAATTTGGATTCCATCTCGCCGCCTACAGAATTCAAGGTAACGAGCGGCTGCCTTTTTTGTTAGCATCCGTCGGGGTGCACACGTACCATGTGATAGTGAAATTATTTCCCCGACGGGACGTAGCAACTCTGTCCTACGAAGAAATTTTGTCGGCATTAGATGCATATTTCAAAGAATCAGTCAATGTAGTTGCAAAAAGGTATACGTTCTTTCGTACAAAACGTACGGCCGGTCAAACTAATACGGAGTGGGTTGCAACTTTGCAAGGCCTTACTAGGGATTGTGCTTTTGAGTGTGAATGTGGCCTCCCTTATTCAGATACTATGGTACGTGATGCAAGTGCACAGAACGTTTCTGATGTTCGTATATGGGAACAGATTTTGAAACTAGTCAATCCCTCCCTTCAACAGGTGATGGACATATTGGATCGGCAGGACACACTTGACCTTGCTCAGGAATCAGACTGTTCCTTCAGCCAGTGTTTCTCGTCCATGTGAAGAATTTGCAGACACTTTTGCACCGGGCCTTGGTTGCGCTCAGAACTATAAAGCACATTTGGAACTGAAAGTAAACGCGCACCCGAAATTTTTCAGAGCGCGCACTGTTCCCCACGCATTGCGTGATGAGGTCGCAAAAACATAATACGATTTGGAATCACGATTTGAACGTGTGCAGGCTTCTCTCTGGGCATCACCCTTGGTAATTTTGCCAAAACCTTCCGGAAAATCGAGACCTTGTGTGGACTTCAAAGCTACAGTGATTCCACAACTAGTGATTGCAACTTTTCCTTTACCCCGCCCGGAAGATCTTTTTGACAATCTGTGCCCGGGTAAATATTTTTCGAAGTTGGACCTAGCAGATGCGTACTTGCAACTACCGGTGGACGAAGAATCCCAGCGCTTTTTGGTGGTTAACACGCATCTTGGTTTGTATCGATTCAAAAGACTACCATTCGGGTGTGCATCCGCCCCTGCATTGTTTCAGCAATATCTGCAAACTGTTTGTGCGTCGGTCCCTACTGCAGCAAACTATCTGGACGATATTGTGATCTCCGGAAAGACGGAAGAAGAACATTTAGCCAATCTCAGAACATTATTTCAGGTCTTGCGACAAAATGGTCTTCACTTGCGGAAGGACAAATGTGTGTTTTTTGCTCGTGACTTACCCTATCAGGGACAAGTAATCAATACCCAAGGCATACATCCCAGTCCAGAGCACCTCCGTGCCATACTAGACTTGCCTTCACCGCAGAATTTGAAGCAGCTACAGAGTGTGCTGGGAAAAATTAACTATCGCAGGTATGTCTCGCATGCCTCTTCCATTTCAGCTCCGCTGCATCGCTTACGCCGTAAAGGTGTTCCGTTCGTCTGGACGACGGAATGCGAACGCGCCTTTCGCCAGTTGAAATCCACTCCTTGCCTTACGCCATTCGATCCCCAGAGACCCCTTTTGTTGATGGTAGATGCATCGGATTTCGGGATCGGTGCTGTGCTTGCGCACAAAGATGGATCGCATGATCGCCCTATTGCCTTTGCGTCCAAATTGCTCTCGTCTGCGCAAAGAAATTATTCCCAGATCGAGAAAGAAGCTTTGGCTCTCGTATTTGGTGTTACAAAGTTTCATGATTTCTTGTATGGTCATGACTTTACCATCATCACAGACCACAAACCTTTGACATCGCTTTTTCATCCGAACAAGCCTGTACCTCCACGTACAGCGCAGAAATTCATTCGCTGGTTTCTTTTCCTCTCGCAGTATCGCTACGATATTTTGTATCGGTCCACTGCTAAGCCCGGAAACGCTGATGCGTTGTCCCGTTTGCCTGTTGCTGAGGATAGAGCATTCGATTCCTCCGAACTTGCTTGCATGTTCATTGATGCGGAAACCGATGAAGTTTCCTATTGATTTTCGTCGTGTGGCTATGGCCACAGCTGCTGACCCTGTCCTTGCTACCGTTCTGCGTTTTGTTGCTACGAAATGGCCCTTGTCAATGTCACGGATCGAGGATCCATTGGTTCGCCGATTTTTTGCTCACAAAGAGAGACTTTTTGTGCGACGTGGTGTTTTGCTGTTGCGTTCTGATAATGATCAGTCCAGGGTCGTGGTCCCACGTTCGTTACAGTCCTCTGTCTTACGGCTTCTCCACCAAGGACGTTGGGGTATAGTGAGAACGAAACAACTTGCTCGTCAGCACTGTACTTGGTTCGGAATCGATGCTGCGATTATGAAAATGTGCTCTTCCTGCATGGCGTGTGCCGAACAACAATCCGCACCACCGCGGAAATTATTTGCATGGCCGAAAGCCACTACCCCTTGGCAACGATTACACATCGATTTTGCTGGTCCATTCTGGAATGCTCGATGGTTGGTTGTGGTCGATTCTTTCAGTAATTTTCCTTTTGTTGTCCGGATGGCTTCCAAGACGTCATCTGCCACCATCCAAGCGTTATCCGCTATCTTTTGCATTGAAGGTTTTCCACGGACTATTGTTTCCGACAATGGCCCACAATTCATGTCCGCAGAATTTCAGTCATTCTGCAAGGCCAATGGTATTCAACATCTGACATCCGCGCCGTTTTCGCCTCACTCAAACGGTGCCGCTGAACGATTGGTTCCGACTTTCAAGTCACAGATGTTGAAGTTGAAAGAGTCGCATTCTCGGGAGGCCGCGTTATTGCTCTTCTTGTCCTCGTATCGCTCTCAGCCCCGAGATGGTCGCTCGCCGGCTGAGTTGCTCCACGGTCGTCCTCATCGAACCTTGATGTCTTTGCTACATCCGCCGCATCAGGTTCCTGTGCAGCGGCAGCCACCTGCTTTTGCTCCAGGCGACGTTGTATGTTATCGCAACTATCGAGGTTCACAGCGTTGGCTCGCAGGGCGCATTCTTCGCTGCCTCGGCCGCGCTATGTATATAGTTTTGGGGGCCTCTGGTGAGGTGCGTCGGCATCTCAATCAGCTGCACCTCTGTCGTCGCACGGGTTCTGCCGCTCCCCGTCTGCTTTCAGCGACGGTGCCGTCCGGTCAGCGCCCTGGGGAACCATCTACTGGCTCGCCTCATCCCCAGGTGTTACCGACGCTGCCTTCCATTTTTCCCCATGTTCTCCCGCCGGCGCCGCCCGCAGTGGACGCTTCGCTGCAGCCGCCAAGCGCCTCCCTGGGTCACGCGCCGCCGATCGCTTCCCGTGACCAGCTGTCTTCCGACATGGAACTCTTGCCCGCTCCCGACCAGATGTCGTCTTCGCCCGACGGGTGCCCCGCCTCGATGGAGGTCGACCCTTCGGCCCCTCCAGTCTCTCTAAGGGCGCCTACACCGCGTGCAGCCTGGACTAGGTTTTCAGGCGTTTCCTAGCTCCCCTCGGACCGAATGGCCGGATGCGGGTGGCACAGCCTCGCCTGTTGTTAGGCTCCCCACCTCGTCGCATACGTCAACATGGGGTCCTCCACACGGCGGGCGGAAGCCTTATAACACAACCGTACGCCGATTTGCGGGGGAGGAATGTGGTGTGACCGCCAGGCACCACACTTGCTAGGTGGTAGCCTTTAAATCGGCCGCGGTCCGTTAGTATACGTCGGACCCGCGTGTCGCCACTGTCAGTGATTGCAGACCAAGCGCCACCACACGGCAGGTCTAGAGTGACGTCCTGGCACTCGCCCCAGTTGTACAGCCTTCTTTGCTAGCGATGCTACACTGACAAATACGCTCTCATTTGCCGAGACGATAGTTAGCATAGCCTTCAGCTACGTCATTTGCTACGATCTAGCAAGGCGCCGTTACCGGTTTATATTCAGTATAATAATGTCTAAACAAGAGCGATGTTCTCCAATTGTGGATTAAAGTTAAGTATTCCAAGAACTACGTTCTTTTCTTTATAGGATAATTGCTTTACCTTGTTCCAGACCTCACGTCAATCTGCGTGAGCTTAACGCGTGCCTTTCGGCTACCTCCGAGTAGCTTGGCTGTCTTGCCACGCCACTACACTAACCCTCCAGGACAGGTAACTGGGGTGTTAGCCGCCAACAGGCAATAACGATTGCCGCTGGTTGAACTCAACAAATTGTAACAAGTTAAACGCTGTTCTTCTCTCATGAGGTTGTCATCATGTCGTCTGAAAAGCGAACAAACACTAGTAACTGGCAACAATCAGAAATGTCAGCCGATTCACCTTACTGCAAAGAGAAACGCAGCGTTGTTTTTCTTTTTCTTTTTTTTTAAATTATTGAATCAAGCTGCGTTTCGGTATCATTTGACATTAGTTCAGTTTGAGCTTTACCACCGTTATTGGCATTTCGCTATCAATTTCGATATCTCAAACGACGCTACTAATGCTTTTTCCGATTAAGTAAATCTTATACCACTAAGACCGAGTTTCATTTTTCTCAGATTCTTTAATTTTGCTTCTAACAATTCCGTTGGTCGTTCAGAGAACTTGGAATGGACGGTTTCTGAGTGGCGTCTCAATTACGCGAGAACGGTTGCATATATAACGCACTACCGTTTTATTTGTCCATTACGTTCTACCGTAGTTACTCTGAATTAAATGTACTACAGTCGTACTTTTTCTTAGGCGCCATTTTCTGAAACTGAAACAGAAATCCTGTCCTGGATAACCACAACAATATGTATTTTTCATAATAGAATACTTAACTAATTTGAGAGGAGGGTGATGGTGTGGTCCCATGCTCCGAGGAGCATAGCGGACTATTCGGGAGACCCGCACTGGTGTACTAGGCAAGGTCCTAGTGGAGGTGGTTTGCCATTGCCTTCCTCCGACCGTAATAGGGAGGAATGATGATGATGAAGACGACACAACAACATCCAGTCATCTCAAGGCAGGAAAAATCCATGACCCCGCCGGGAATCGAAGCCGGGACCCCGTGCGCGGGAAGCGAAAACGCTACCACAAGACAACGAGCTGCAGACTATAACTAATATGATAATAAATATATTTTTACTATATTTTTTATTGCATGACGCTCTACAATTTTATAATATAACTGGAGAATCAATGAAAAGTACGAGTATCTAACTGTCGTGAATATTTTGTGACACTAACATGTAAACATATACTCACGACTACATTTCCGTTTGTAATATCAAGTTTGGACCAAAGACTTTAAAATAGAAGAATGGATGCTGGCCATTTTTCCACGTCATAAATTGATTGTAATGTTGAGCACTAACGGAATGCTAAACTACTGATGCCGACGTATCATTAAACGGACAAATGTAATCACTAACACCGTCGAGTAGGGCAAAAGGCATCCTAATATTGACTGTCGAGCTCGTGCCATGCTGTGACGTCACTCTGCTCCCCACCCCGGCCACCCGCTCGACATTACTCACAGGCCTAGCGGCGGTGCAACGCCCCCGCAACAAAGGATTACTAAATTAAGCGAATAAAAGGACGAAATTTTAAATCTTTCACGGAGCATGGTTTAGGTCTTGCTCCACTGGCGGTCCGCGGACCACTGGTTGGGAACGAATTCTCTCTATAAATCGGCAACATGTATTTACGAGTAGTCCCACAGACATTCCGACGTACTCTACTATGTCATTTACGTATACTGTTAAGTGTAATAAGTCTGTAACACTTCCCTGGGCTATATCCGTAGCTAAATTTCCGTCAAAAAATCTATCTCCGTTAAAGCTTCTACGCTGTGTTCTGTTTGCCAGAACTCTACGATCCAGTCACTAAACTGGTCTGTTATTCCCAACAAACACTTTTTACAGTTACTTCAGTTGTCGAAATACAAAACTATTCACTGACGTTTCATCTCCGACTGCGGGACGCGTCTGCATCTGAATACACACTTCGCAAGCTATCGCGTGGTGCATGGCGGGGATACCTCGTACCACTACTAGGCATTTCCTTTCCTGTTTCTCTCGCAAATAGATAGAGGAAAAAAACGACTACCTATATTTTTTCGTACGCGACATAATTTAGCTTATCTTAACGATCTTTGCGGGAAATGTACGTTGTTCTGCATAAATTGCTGGAAGAGAGAGATAGTTTTGATCGTCCAGATCTGAAGCAATTATGCTAATGCACGTTTATACGCACCCTGTCTTGCCAACCACGTACAACAACGCCGATGTCGCTCTTGCGGCTATTCTCTCTTCGCGTGGACTTCGTTTCCGAAAAATCTCCATTTAAAAATGCAAGTGGTCGTCGAATCGGGAGAAGAATGGCAGTAGGAGGAAAACTTGCGGATTCCCCACATTATAACTCTTCCTTAAGACAATACTGATATAGCGTAATCACACACGCCTTTATCGCATCATCTCAAAAGACAGCCAGACGCAGAGATCGGTAGAAACAATATGAATTACATAATAAAAATGATAGTTTACACTTAATCTTACTGAGACAATCATACCTCGCTACAATACCTTTGTCACACGGTGACGGCGCGAATATTCGTTCATATTTGTAGGCCATTTAAAGGGCGTTTACAAGTGTAAGTAGGCTGTTTAGGTTTTTTTATTGGTAACGCCACCTCTGTATGAAAATCACTGGCTGTGCTGTGTGCAGTCTGTGGCTAGTTTGCATTGTTGTCTGCCATTGTAGTGTTGGGCAGCGGCAGCTGGATGTGAACAGCGCGTAGCGTTGCGCAGTTGGAGGTGAGCCGCCAGCAGTGGTGGATGTGGGGAGAGAGATGGCGGAGATTTGTAATTTGTCATGAACTGCTATATTCATATATGATGGTATCAAGGTAAATACATTGTTTGTTCTCTATTAATATCTTTCATTTGCTAACTATCCCTATCAGTAGTTAGTGCCTTCCATAGTTTGAATCTTTTATTTAGCTGGCAGTAGTGGCGCTCGCTGTATTGCAGTAGCTTGAGCAGCGAAGATTTTTGTGAGGTAAGTGATTTGTGAAAGGTATAGTTTAATGTCAGTCAGGGCCATTCTTTAGTAGGGAATTTTGAAAGTCAGATTGCGTTGCGCTAACAAAATATTGTGTGTCAGTTTAAGCACAGTCATGTATAAATGTTCAAAAGGAGAAGTTTCATATGTCGACCCTTAGCCGAGGATACCTCACTGGAATCTTCTGATTTTTTGTTGTAGTTTGTGTAATTAGTGTAGATTTTGTTTATTGCTAGCTCGTAATTGTAGAGAAAATCTCCTTTACAGTTGCAGTCTTTCATTGTTGTACAGTAAAACAGTTGTGGCATGCATGTAGATTTGCACCAAGTATTTCGCAGCTGCAATTAAATAGGTATTATTTTCAGTGTTATGTTAATGTGTTCTCTTATTTTTGCTCTTCAAATTGTGCTTTTCTGTGTTGTCGTGTGAAATATTGTGACAATAATGGCGTGTGAAAAACGTAATACTAAGCTCCAAAGTAAACTGAGAAATGACAGTGAAAATGAAAGCAGTGTGTTAGCGCCACCGAGTAATGAATTAACTGATGTTCAAAGTAGTAATTTGGTAATTGTGCATAGGGAAATGGAGCGGGCTGCAAACAATGGTGTAGACAGTGAAACAGGTAGTGAACAGGGAAGCATTATCGGTCGATTGGTCGGCAACAGCTCGCCTCAGGAATCCGAAATGACAGGACACAATTTCGCAAATACTGTAGATTCAGGTTTTGGGTTATCACCGTTTTCTCAAATAAGTCAAGACGCATTTTCTGCTTGTCAAAATGTGAATGTTGCCGGTGCAAATGCACTGCCGAAAAGCGTAGAGAAACAGATTCCAGACACTAATACATTATTATTGCAATTAATGCAACAAATGGAACAAAATCAGAGACAAATGGAACAAAATCTCAAAAAGTTAGACACAGTGGAACAAATTCTGAAAAAGTTAGACACAATGGAACAAAATCTTCAAAAGTTAGACACTACACTTGAACAAACACGTGAAGATTTAACCACTGAGTTACATAACATCGAATCGAAATGTCAAAAGGTCTGTAATGACGTAAAAACACAAATTTGTGAGCATTTCCAACCTATCTTTTCGCGTCATGAAAATGTATTACAGAATCACGACGCAGCCATAAAAGAACTGCAAACTATTGTTCATGAAAATCATGAGACCTTGCAAGCTAAAATTGACTCAGTTGCATCTACCGATTCGGTTACGCAACTTGCAAGAACTCAGGAAAACTTAAAGGACACAGTAGATACCCTGAAAATTGGTTCAGAAAGACACATGGAGGAAATAAGTACACTATCGGAGAAAGTAGCCGAACTTTCGGATCAGGTCACTAACTTATCTACAAAGGTAGATGATGATCTGAATGACACAAGACCCGTAGCCTTCACTGACACAGAAGAGTATGAACAAATAAGAAAATTCAAACAAAATCAAAATCAAATCAATACACAGTACAAAAGAGAAATCCGGGAAGTACAAGATCAGTTGACGCAGGTAATACAAGAATTACGTATTTCAGAGAACACTCGCGCTCCAATACGGGAAGAGGGACATAGAAATACGGAACAACCACAAAATAATAACACAGGACACTTCGGAAATTGTGAAAGAAGTTGGCAAGGTACGCCGAATTTTGAGATGGAACCGCCGAAACGACGTAACAATGACCGACATGCGACTTGCCGACATGATGATTTTGACTATAAGCTGTTCATTACTACACGTAAATTCAAAATATTTAAGAATTCTGGCAACGACATTCATCCACAAGCATGGCTCCATCAATTCTCTCATTGTTTTCCTTCCAACTGGTCGTTAGAACACAGATTAGAATTCATGTGTGGCTATTCAGGGAATGAACCAGCTGTAAGAATGCGATCGGTCATTCACGATTGCCACAGTGAAGGAGAGTTTTACCATGCCTTCCTCTCAGCATATTGGTCTCCAGCCACACAAGACCGAGTAAAACATGGCATCATAATGATGAAACATTTCGAACAATCTGAATTTTCCAGTGTTGTGAAATATTTTGAAGACATGTTGCATAAGAATCAGTATCTTTCAAACCCATACAGCCCCTCAGAATTTATCCGCATTTGCTTACTCAAATTGCCTGAACATTTACGACATATTATTTTAGCAGGACGTTGTAAAGAAGACATTGAGGCTTTTCAGGGACTGTTACAAGAATTAGAAATCGACACAGACAGTCGCGGGATGCGAAAACAGGTAAACAATCACTACAGGTCACATCCGTCACAATTCCGTGACGACAGAAACAATAACTGGACACAACAAGTCTATTCTTACATCGCAAATTGTGACCAAAACAGACACCACCCATATGACAACCACTGGCAAGGTAATAATGGTTACAGAGAAAGATCGCATTTCCGTAGTAATGACTATCACAGAGACAATCAGAGAAACGGACAATATGGGAACCAAAACAATTATTATCAAGGGAGGCAGAATAACTTCAGACGCAACAGTTCGGCGCACAGTCACGATTCAGGGAGAAATTCTCCACCACGTGACGGACAAGGAAGAAACTACGGAATCTACCGACATGACGACAGACGATATATTCGTAACGACAGACCTGAATTTCATCAGAACTGGCGGGATTCTAACAGAGCTGGGCCCCCTCGGCAAGGCGAATTTGTAGAAATTAGGTCTCCTAATCCCAATAACAACGCGCGCCAACAAAGAGACAGACAATGACTCGCACAGCAGGCAGCCGCGTGCGCCCACTGGCTCCGAGAAAAATAACATAGACGCTAACCTTGAGAAAAATTTTAGCATTCCTTACCGACGTATAAAACATGACAATTGCTTTTCAGTTGGAAGTCTGCGTACTTGGAAGAGTAAAGGTTTACACCACATTTCACACGTAAAACCGTTTATTGAAAGATAATCTGCTTTTTAACTTTGTCATTGCCATAAAACTTTTGACTTTACATTACTAGTATGCTTGTCAGACTTAGAATTTGTTAACATGCAACAATCTTTGAAGTTAAATATCCAGTGAAGAACCAAGAGAACTTATTGAAACAGAAATTACGAATGCATTGTTATTGTGAACAGACGACACGGTGTTATTGTGTGTGTACATTCTTGCTTGTTAGTTGCACGTTTACGTAACGACTATAAGGCTCACATACTTAGAACATTTACCAGTACTGCTAATGAGATTTTAATGCAACATTTTGGTTTATTTGAAAATACATTCTGAATTTAAAGTGCTTTCTGAGAGATACCAGATGACACAGAGGTTAGTTTATGTGACAGCTACACGATTTTTATCACGACGCTACTAATGAGTGACAATTTACAATGTTGCTTTTGCGGTGTATCTGTTTTATATCTGCACAGTTTTCTGAATTCTTCTGGAAAGAAAAACATGTTTTAGTAGTAACTTTTGTGGTATAGCAACAATGAGACAGCCTTTTTCGTGCCTCAACAATACGTTACTGTACAGTACTTTCTTCATCACGCCAATAAGCATAATAACTACGATATCTATACGCAAAGCATTTCACTTTTGTTTATCATGAGGTAAGTACATTGACTTCTGCAGAACTTAGCTTTCAGAGGACGATAACTACGACACTTCCACAGAGATTATGTTACAAGACGCACAGTTTAGCGCTACAGGACACGCATTTGAGTGATTAATTTTGTACTTAAAACATTTATTTTTAAAGATATTTGAAGTACAATGATACAAAGGTTTTCAGTGATACATTTCATTCCATTGGTGTAATCTGTAACACCTGAGGGTATAATTACATTAATCCTCAGGGGGGTATACGCTTACTTTGTGTACCATGTGTGTGGCAACCACAAGGAACCCTAGCTAATATGGTATTTGCTTATACAACTTTACACATTGGTACCATATTTCTCTAACACACAAATTACACAGCTATCTGATCATTTAACTGAGAGATAAACATTCTTTTACTACATCAGTGACACATGTTTACGCAATACACAGTTGGGTAACTTCACACTTATGAAACTGTATTTTGTCTGTACCTTGTAAACTGTTCATATTTTTTTTTCGGAATCATTGTGATACTATGAGAGCTTTGAATGATGTATTTGGTAAGGGAGCATGATTTTAAAGTACGTTTGAGGTAGATGACACTATTGAAATGAGCAGAGAATTTTTTTTAGGTTTTGAAATTATTGCAGAAAGCTACGACGTTTTTGAGATTTGACTGAGGTGTTATGATATTATTGCGACGACGATGTGTACTATGCTGTTGAGACATGTTTATGATCAATCAGATGATGCTACCGTATATGAGGAATAAGAAGTATGTTGGAAACCAAGAATCGTACTTTAAGAGTTATGAAATGTGCGTAAATGCGTGACTGTATCACAATGCTGACGAATATTTTATTTAGACACTTATATTTATAGGATTTTCTTTCTACAGATTTGCAACGCTAATTCTTGACCTGTGAAATATTTTTGTGTGAGACTGTCACTGTAGCGGAAACTGCTGTCGTAAATATTTCCGTAAGAAAGTTAAGTGACCACCTGCACGTAATGCGTCGTGGGCACCCAGCTGTGTCGGACGCCTGGAGAGAGGGCCATTGGCGCGTGCCTTTCAGAGCACAGGAAAAAAAAAGGGGAGGCCATTATCCTGGCCATTGTCATTCCTTTAGAGAAAGCATCGCAAATCCGACACGCTAATTACTTGGAAACATATCGTACTTTCTGATATTTACTGAAATGCCTAATGAAATGACAAGAAATAGTTTGTCTACACACCTGACTATGACTACTGTCTTTCTAGATGAGAGATTTTTTTACTACTTATGAAATGCCACATGACTATTGAACGATGTTCTTACGCTTTGCTTTGTACATAGTTGCTTATTTCATTTGATATCTAGTTTCTAGCTGCACTGCAGCATTGGTTAAAATAAAATTTTATAGATGTACTAATATAAATATTTTCTGTCTACAGATCTAGTATATAATAATTTTTTTCAAAAAAATGAGGGAGCACAAAGCGACATTTACCTTCACAGGAACTGCATTCATAATTTTCTTTTCAAGTACTTGGTAATTTCTTTTGTAGAATAAATTGTGATGCATCACTCTAGTGTTAAGATGTGACATAGGTATTAGACATGGCCATTTTTAGTGTAATATTTTTTTCTGCTTGAGCTATTTCATGTTTAGATATAAGCTGCTGTTTGCCAGGCATAGTGCTACTGAACTTTAATTTGTGTTACTCTGCTAAGCCAGATTTATTTTTTTGTTGCTGCACATTGGCTCATATTCGTTGTAATGTTGCATTGCTTGGTAATTTAGATTTACTGTAGCTTGCTTTGCAATTTTCCAATTTTTTGGTCATTGCTGTTTGTGTTACGTATTTTGTGCCGCTGCATTGCCTCGTCCCTTAGTTTAGCATCTGAGCTCAGTAGATTTAAGTTAGCTTAAGAGGGGGTAGCCTCTAAGAGAATGAGTTGCGATGAATTGGAAGAAATGCATTGAGAAAACAGGTTTAGGTAGGATTTTCTTGGAAATAAATGTTGAGGTAAGAAATGTGTGAACATATAAATACAGAAAGCATGCTTAGATAGAATTTTTTTGGCGGAAACAAAGGATGAAATAAGAGGAAAGATATATGAAGTTTTGGGTTGGACTGCAGTACCAAATGTTACACTGAAAACGAACCCTGTCCTTTCCTATTGGTGTTATCCCACTATGTGTTTGTGTACCCTTGTGTATTTGTTTTCTTCCTGTCTCTGTGTAGTTTCATAGAAGTTTTCTTCTTTTAATATTAAGCTACATTCACTATGATGAGGAATACTGTTATCCTCGAATACAATTGGCATTAATAATATGTTATTTACTTTGTAAAGATGTTAGACATTATTAATTCTGTTGTGTTCAATGCTCATGTGTGAAGTTGATGTTTCAAAAGTTATTGTGATCCTTTATGTATGTACTCATGTCATAATTCCACTGATGTATATGTTTATTTCTATTCTGTTGTAAAGCCAGTACTACAAATGTTATCTGTATTGTTATGTTTTTAATGATGTATTTTGTACCTTTGTTATTGTATTCTTATGTTATAAAATTGTAATTGTCACCAGTTCATGATATTATTAACTTGTTAGTTACATTTCACTGCACACGTTTCTGTTGGTCATAGTATATGGACAATATGTGAGAAGTAGGGACTGATAGTGTTTGCACGTGTGTTAATGATTCAGCAAGGGACTGGATAACAGCATTGCTGGTTCTAAGGACAATTTCAAAAACTTTGTGAGTGCACAAGTGGTGGTTTACGGACTTGCTATATTCTCTGCAAGACTCTTCGATGGTGATTGTGCACCTGCACAGTCGCATCAGATGGCTGCTGGCCATTTCTACAAGGACTACAGTGGGTCTACACCTTTGCTGACTCACCAGTACCATTATTTCTACAAGGCCTGCAGTGGGTCTGCACCTCTGGTGGCCCACCAATACCGTAATCTCTACCAGGACTACAGTGGGTCTGTTCTGTGATGACCTACCTACCAATATTCTTGAAAACGTCGAATGACTCTGCTGTGGGTTTGCTATGTTGTGGCCCATTACCTGTCTGCATGTCAAGAGTCAGCACTGTCTTTCCGTTGGAAGGACAACACTACTTCTTCAAGACTGCATGGAAATCCACTACTTCTATGTGCATTATCTTTTACTGCTCAGACTTTGAGAAAAACTCTGCATTTTTACTGTGATGAACAATGCAGACTGTCTTTATGGACTGTGAGAAAATTTTAGCTTTTGACCAACATTGTATCAATAAGTGTGTGCATTTGATTTCTTTGTTATTGTAAGTATGAAATTTTTTTTTCAAATCTGTATTGGCCACTGCCCAATCCAATTTGTAAAAATTTTTGTGGGGAGCATGGGGGCTATGTGAGTAGGCTGTTTAGGTTTTTTTATTGGTAACGCCACCTCTGTATGAAAATCACTGGCTGTGCTGTGTGCAGTCTGTGGCTAGTTTGCATTGTTGTCTGCCATTGTAGTGTTGGGCAGCGGCAGCTGGATGTGAACAGCGCGTAGCGTTGCGCAGTTGGAGGTGAGCCGCCAGCAGTGGTGGATGTGGGGAGAGAGATGGCGGAGATTTGTAATTTGTTATGAACTTCTATATTTATATATGATGATATCAAGGTAAATACATTGTTTTTTCTCTATTAATATCTTTCATTTGCTAACTATCCCTATCAGTAGTTAGTGCCTTCCATAGTTTGAATCTTTTATTTAGCTGGCAGTAGTGGCGCTCGCTGTATTGCAGTAGCTTGAGCAGCGAAGATTTTTGTGAGGTAAGTGATTTGTGAAAGGTATAGTTTAATGTCAGTCAGGGCCATTCTTTAGTAAGGAATTTTGAAAGTCAGATTGCGTTGCGCTAACAAAATATTGTGTGTCAGTTTAAGCACAGTCATGTATAAATGTTCAAAAGGGGAAGTTTCACAAGCAGTAGAAAAAGTCAGCAATTGGCCTCAGATGCCGGTTCCTTAAATTTTCTCAATAGGGATCTTCGGGAAGGACTCTTTTTCCCTCCATGGTTCATATTTGAGTTCAGGAAGCATCTCTGTAACACTTATGTGATGGTCGAAAGTACCGATAAGAAATCTAGCTGCACGTCTCTGAATTATTTCGATGTTTTCCTCTAATCCAGTCTGGTGGGGGTCCCAAAAACCAGAGCAGTACTAAAGAACGGGCCGAACTGCTGTTCTATAACCACACAGTGTCGTTTGCAGACGAACAACAGCTTGCACAAATTCTCCGAATAAATCGAAATCGACCCTTCGTCTTCACTACTACCGCCCTTAAATGCTCGTTCCGTGTCACACTAATTTGCAGTGTTACATACTTAATCCACGTTACCGTGTCAAGCAGCACATTACAGATTCTTTTCCTACTCATCCGCATTAACTTACATTTTTCTACATTGAGAGTTAGACAAAATTTATAGTTGGAGCAATAAATGGCAGCTAAGTCGTCCTCTATCCTCCTATAGTCACCAAACGATGTCGGCTCCGTCCGGTACATCACAGCCTCACCAGCAAATATCTGCATATTGCTGATCAGCCAGTCCCACACATCGTTTATGTATCTAAAAAAAAAAAAAAAAAAAAAAAAAAAAAAAAAAAAAAAAAAAAAAAAAGGAGAGCTGTCCTGTGACAGTGATCAGTCAGTCTCTCAGATGGTTAATGTATCTAGGAAAAGAAGAGCGGTCCTACAACACATCCAAGGAGCACTCCCGAAGATACCCTCGTCTCTGATGAACACTCGCCGTCGAGGACAACTGGCCGTCCGCAGCTCGTGGTCGTGCGGTAGCGTTCTCGCTTCCCACGCCCGGGTTCCCGGGTTCGATTCCCGGCGGGGTCAGGGATTTTCTCTGCCTCGTGATGGCTGGGTGTTGTGTGCTGTCCTTAGGTTAGTTAGGTTTAAGTAGTTCTAAGTTCTAGGGGACTGATGACCATAGATGTTAAGTCCCATAGTGCTCCTTCATCCCTAGTTCACAGAATATAACGTGCGAAACCTACAAGCTAAGTTTTGCGTGGGTTAAGTCCTAAATACGTTCTATTGTGGACAGAAATTTTTCTGTCTCAAGTAAATTTTTTCATTAGAAGTGGGAATATTTTCAAGTATTTTGCCGCAAACTGATGTTAAGGATTTTGATCTATAATTTCACAGGACCATTCTTTTACTCCGTTTTATACAGCAGTTACCAGCGCTTCTTTTTCAGTCACGCGGGGTTTTGCGCTGGGCGATAGATTCACAATAAATACATGTTAACAAAGGATCCATTGCTGTAGAGGTACAACGGAGATAAAATGACAGTGTTCGTTAGGGGACACTATGGAAATTTGAAGCATTCTCCCGAAAGTCGGGGGACGTGGCATTTATCTGGGTGCTGGTATCCGTTGCCTGCTGGGTCTCACTGAGAGTGAAAGCGAGTTGAGTTTCACTGGATTACTGTTTACAGAATCCGTGTCGGTTACTACAGACGAAATTTTCGGGGTTCACAAAGGCCACCACAAGCAATGTAGAAAGGTCTTCCCTGGGGCTATAAAAACGTTACATCAACGATGTAGGCCTACGGAGATGTATATGTATTAGATTACCCTTTTTGAAAACTGTACTAGCCTGGACATTATTCCAATCATTCAGGGTGTGTCATTCCTATATCAAACTACGATAAACCTCTCCTGTAAGGGGAGGAGGTTGTTTCTGCTAGCGGTCTCGAAGTGTATCAGTAACCCTTTTTATCCATTCACCTTTCTGCAGGTGACTGACTTTTTCCATCCGTCGGTCACTTATCTCCACGTACGAGCTACTAGGAAGTAGAAACAAGATCCAGGGTCTTCATCTGCATATTTCCGTACACTATTCTACAAATGAATGAACACAAGAATTTGGATGAGCACTGAGCAGATTATCTGAATACCATCGCACTGCACTCAACTGTACGGTTTTTAAGATACCTCTTATTTGCAGGTAAGAGCGCAATATACTCTACTTCCACTTTTGCTATTTCACTTGCGTGAAGTGAATGTGTCAGCGCTGAAGTACGTGTGGAACAAGGAGCGAGTGGTAGGTTCCCACGCTGGCTAGCAGCAGCGGTTGGCCATGTGGCGCTTTCAGAGCCAGTGGCATGAGATGACTAGCAGAAATCTCTCGTGACGTCAACAAAGAGAGATAAGTAGGGAAACTACATTTATTCTGGCGCGAATCATGTAGTTGTTATTAATAAGTATTTCCTAACAAAAGTTGCCTGTCGCCACTCAGACATTCCCAGGAGCCTACAGGTAATTTTACAGCGTCTGGGAACATTGGTGTTAATAAATAAATGAATAACTTTGGCATAACCGAAGATGTACGACCTTATACGAACTATACCGACTGTAAGCTCAGACTGGGCACCATAGTCTTCAGTCGCTGATAGGGTGTCTTTCGATCCAGTCATGCTGAAGACCACGCTCTCGTACCGTTAATAAGTAGCTTATAATCAGCGTGAACATGTTCATTTACGGTGTTTCTTAAATAAACGCACCCTAATGGTATCCACATAGAGTTAGGAAGAATTCCTACGCGTTGGTTCAGTAAGTCAGTTCAAGGACGGACTGGCTTAATTACCTCAAACCTCGGGTGGAAAAGCGTGCCGAGCTATACTGTACGCCCCTTATACTACCACCTACGGACTAAAGTGAGCATTTACGGACGTTTAGTACTAGTGTGTGTTTGGAGGCGGGGGGTGGGGGGAGGGAGGGATTCGTGCAGGTTCCCATAGCGAAAGTAAAAAAATTTATACGGATCGTTCTGCTATGTATCCCTATTGAGAAGAGATACTGTATAATTAATACAGAAAAGATTGTAAAATAGAAGTTTTACTGCCCAGGATGCAGCTGACATATAGCCTCATTACCAGTTTCAGCAGTCCGCCCCCCGCAGCTGAGTGATCAGCGCGACAGAAAGTCAATCCTAAGTGCACGGTTTCGATTCCCGTCTGGGTCGGAGATTTTCTCCGCCCAGGGACTGGGTGTTGTGTTGTCCTTAGCATCATCATTTCATCCCCATCGACGCACAAGTCGCCGAAGTGGCGTCAAATCGAAAGACTTGCACCCGGCGAACGGTCTACCCGACGGGAGGTCCTAGTCACACGATCAGTTTCAGCAAAGTTACATTGACATTTTCAGGTCGCCTGGTACGCGAATTACAAAGCCCCTACGTGTGGCACATTGCCATCTGCCACAAGGAGGTAAAACTCACAGAAGAGACACTCCTATACAACAGTACGCTAAAATAAAATCCATACCTTTATCAACAAGGCGCAGAGGTGTCAGATTCATCAGATAGAGCACATCCATTGCTGTCAGATGTATTGTTTGGTGCATTTAAGTATGTCGTGTAATAGACAAAGACCGAAAAGGGAAACAACACTAAAAGTAGGTAATGTAATCTTACAGTGATCTACTGTCAGCCTTCAAGATTTTTGTAGTTACGAGGGCTATTCGAAAAGTATGGTCCGATCGCGCGAAATGGAAACCACAGTGAAAATCCGATGTAGCTTTGCACAAATGTGTTGAGAAGTGACACTAGCGCGTCCGTCGATCGCTTCTCGTCGTGCTTTTCAATCCTGAGTGCACATGAGTACGTAAAGATGCTTAGAAAACAGTGTCTCACGCCAAATACGAGGGCCTGGTGACAGATTTCGCCTGATGTCACCCAACCCACGTAACATAACTATCTTGTGTTTCCTTATACATGCCGCGCGGTATTATCCGAGCGGTCTCAGGTGCTGCAGTCATGGACTGTGCGGCTGGTCCCGGCGGATGTTTGAGTCCTTCCTCGGGCGTGTGTGTGTGTGTTTGTCCTTAGGACAATTTTGGTTAAGTAGTGTGTAAGCTTAGGGACTGATGACCTCAGTAGTTAAAAGTCCCATAAGGTTTCACACACCTTTGAACATTTTTTTTTCCTTATTCATGAAAACTCTCGACAGTACACTACAGGGACAATGAAGAGGTTCATGCACCGTTTTCGATGAGAAGTGTTTGAGCACCCACCACACAGCCCGTAACTGGCTCCCCATGAGATTCACATCTGCTCTCGCGAACCGCTGGGTACGAAGACAATATTTTCGAATAGACCAGCGTTGAGGATTGGCGTAAACCACAGCCAGCTGCCTTTTGGGACGAGGGTATTGGAAAGTTGGTACAAAACTACGACAAATGTCTAATTTGGAGCGGCGGCTATGTAGAGAAGTAGCTGGAAGGTGTAGGTAACTGTTACAAGTAAAACCTTTTTGATTTTCACCGTGGTTTCCAATTCGCAAACGATCGGACCTTACTATCCAAATAGCCCTCACATTTCGAATGTCATGTGGAACCAGTCTCAGCATATTACTTCACCTTCAATTTAACATTGGTGCAGTGGCTGAGGTGTAGTACCATAACTGAGACGGGACTGGTATCACCCGATCTTCAGTACTGTTTCTGAACTTTCACTGTTTCCGTATACTGTTGCTGGAGGGTATTGGGAGGTTGCGTCAGTAAAGTACCTTCCTCGTCAACGTCGGCGTGGGCGAGATCTCTGTGCTCTAAGACTTCACCCCGGCCGGCACGTGGAGCTCTTAATCTGCTCCCACTGTGCTGACATTTCTGCTGCGCTGACGTCAGTAATGCAGGCGATGCAAATCAATAAATATAAATGCGGGCTCAGTCTGCCGCGAACTTGGCGTTAGAACTCAGAGGAAGCACTTGCGTCACCGCGTCAGCCTGAAGTGTACGGTACTCCAGAGGCGAGGGCGCACTCAGCGAAGGGGGTCTTAGAGGGCATTTGCACTCTCCGCACTGTTCGCCCCTATTCATTCACGTTACGCCCTGTCAGCTGTGTGTCGACGCTCAGAATTCTAAAACTCCGTACGCTGTTCACCTGTTCCGGGATTAGTTTGCATTTATAGACGAAAGCACTCAAGGGAACATCAACTGAGTTATAATGCCGAAGGATTCTACGAAATACTATTCAACCGAAGTACTCACGCGCCACATTTTCTCAGAATTCCGAACGGAAAAACTACGTAAAACCGAGGCCTCTTCGTATTAAAGCAGTGGGGAATATTTTACTGTGAACACAGGGCTTAACATTCTCAAGAGTTTTTAAAATCCTTCTCTTTCTCATCATTATTGCAGAAGATAACTAATAACTACAAATAGTTGAAGTGATACAAATCCTTTTTTTATCTAACGTTGAATATCAGTTTCGTCATCCCAGAGATTTCGAAGAAGGGATTTAAAGATGTTTATGAAAAGGAAATACGATTTATGTTCGGAAAATATTGTTATAGCGTGTATGTCGTGCCAAAGTTGGGACACTTATTCTGAAGAAAGTGTCTTGGCGCACAAATAGCGGTATCTTAAGTTCAGCATAACAGGTGCGTGAAATGCTATACCGATTACGTGGAAGAGTTATGTGGTGTCGTTTTAGTATACTGTGCATATATACCATGAATTAAATGCTCTGTTGTGTCTGTGTGAAAACCTTTTCAGTATATATTCCAGAAATGTCGCACTCGTATTCTGTTAGCTAAACACGACAGACTTGCAGATATTTTTAAAGGAATGTTAATTGTAAGTGGTGTGATCACGCAAAAATACCAGCAAACTGAGCTTCATCAACACGTTGCGCCGTTACAGTCCTATGAGTGTGTAAAATCCAGTTACGTTTTATTATTCGTGCTAGAGCCTATAGATTTTGTTCCACAACTTCTTGAACCGGTTAATCCTGGGAGTTTGGTGGCCAGGGAGGTACGGCAAATTCATCCTAATACTCGCCGGACCTCCCAAGTACATTGCGAGCTGTGTGGCATGTTGCATTGTCCTGCTGGTAAAGCCATAGTGCCGGGGAAAAACAAAATGCATGTAAGGGTGGAGGTGGAGCCCAAGGATAGATGCATACTTGTGTTGATCCACTGTGTCTGCCAGAGTGATATGACCTAGTGAATGGAACTAATACCTTCCCCAGTCCACAACCTTCCCCCCTTGTTTGTTTTCAGTCATTCCACGTCACATTCGGCAACGGCCATGTCTCCGATGCATTATGAAACGTGATTCAACTGAAAATGACACCTGTTCCCGCTCAGTGGACGACCAGTTGTCGTACTGGCGTCCAAATTCCAGGTTCGTCGCTGATGAACAGCGGTCACCATGGGTGCACAATCCAAGCGTCTGTTACAGAGGCCCACCGCAGCAACATCCGCTGCGCGGTCGTTGAACACACACCGTTGGTCTCCCCTTGGTTCAATTGGACGACCAGTTGTCGTAGCAGTTGCAAGTCTACTGGCTTGAACACATCTCTGTAACCGTCGTTCATCAGTGTCATCTACGGACCGTGGTGCACCGCCGTTGACTCCTCGCCAACTTTGGATAGCGCCATTCTGAAATGAGCGGTGTCATTTATCTTCCGTTGATGATAAATATTTTATATACTCACACCCAAACCTCCAGATGTCTGACGCTCAGATCGATACCAATCTTTCTGTGTCGATAGAGTATCAATCAAAACACAGATTTAGTTCGTGTTGTGTGCTGTTGTCCAGCAGAAGATGCGTTAACGGTTACTGAAACACCAGAACTACGCAGTATAGGGAAACTGTAACTGTGAAATGTAAAAGTGAGTAACAGTGATAAGTGAGTTGGTAGAGCATCAATCGTCGTACCAAAGGTCCCGAGGTCAATAGACACTGATGCCGAATTTCTTTTATAAGTTTACTGTAGGCTTCAGACACTCTGATCGGTACCAAACGTTGTGTGCCGATACAGTATCAACCAAAACACAGATGTAATTCGTGCTGTGTGCTGTTGTACAGTAGAAGATACATAAACGGCAATTAAAAGTAATACCAGAACTGCAGAGTATACGGAAACTGTATTTGTGAAATACTAAAGTAAATAATCGTGACAGGTGAGTTGGTAGACCGTTTATCGTCGTAGTAGAGGTCCCGAGTTGGAAACCCACGGATGGCGATTTTTGTTTAGCAGTTTACGCGTGATATTATTTTTTTTCTTTTTTACATGTAAAGGGATGTTTCGGAGTTTTTCGCACTGTTCTTTTGGCAGTCTGCTTTCGCTTCATTAGTTGATGGTGGCAAACCTATGGCGTACATTTTTATACGCAGGTGTGGTGTTATCTGTACGGATGTACGCTATAGGTCTGCTCCTTTCAGCTAATGAACTAATAGAAGACTGCTATAAAAAACAGTGCTAAAAACATCGAAACGTCCTTTTGAATATCAGAAAAATATTCTCCCTTGTAACAATTTCACCAGCAAACTGTTAAAAAAAAAAAAAGGCCTAAATGAGAATCGAAGTCGAACGGTCTACTTCGACGATCTCACGCTCTACAAACTCATCAACCAGACTTCATCACACGCCGAGCTCACCGGTACGCTTTTACGATACTCCCTCTTTCTGGTGTTACTTTTAATTACCATTTACACATGTTGTACTAGACGAGAGCATACAACATGAACTGAATCGGTGTTTCGGTTGATACTCTGTCGATACGCAACGTTTGATACCGATCTGAGGGTCTTACATCTGAAGGTTTGGGTGTTAGCCGTTTCGAAAATGTTTCTAACACTGGCCAGAAAGTGATTGCTCATTCCCATTGGCACGACAGACAGACCGCTCCGTTTCCGAATAACGATACACAACTGCGCTGAATGAGATTTTCACTCTGCAGCAGAGTGTGCGCTGATATGAAACTTCCTGGCAGATTAAAATTGTGTTCCGGACCGAGACTCGAACTCGGGACCTTTGCCTTTCGCAAAAAAGTGCTCTGCTAACTGAGCTACCCAAGCACGACTCACGCCCCGTCCTCACAGCTTTACTTCTGCCAGTACCTAGCCTCCTACCTTCCAAACTTTACAGAAGTTCTCCTGCGAAACTTGCAGAACTAGCACTCCTGAATGACGGGATTTTGCGGAGACATGGCTTAGCCACAGTCTGGGGGATGTTTCCAGAATGAGATTTTTCACTCTGCAGCGCAGTGTGCACTGATATGAAACTCTCTGGCAGAGCACTTGCCCGCGAAAGGCAGAGGTCCCGAGCTCGAGTCTCGGTCCGGCACACAGTTTTAATCTCCCAGATCTGAAGTTTTGGTTCCTGTTGACCCTGTTATATGGTGTTCACGTACTGAGTCGTAATAGGTCGTATCGGTAACAATTGGTTTAGCAATCTAAGTTCAGTGGGAGTATTCGCTTGTTTCATAATCTTCTACTTGCCTTTTCTCTTCTCCCAAAGAATACATCGTTATTTTATCCCTTCCATGATTATACTTCACAGTGAAAACCATATGTACAGAAAACCACACAAATACGTTGTCCAGACTGATTACACCATCACCGAGCAACTTCTAAACGCTACCCCATTAAATCATTATAGAAATGGACGTCCGTAAAAGGTTTCTACGGAAGAAATTTGCAGATATACAAAATTTTGCTGCTCAAAGGTATACCATTTTAAAAATATCAGCAGCATGCAAAAATTTAGCAAAACTCCGACGTATGATCTCCACTTACTCTCTGTAACCTGCACTTAAACTAATTTTTAAATAACCTTGATGCATATAGCACAAAAAATTTTGTTTTGTGGCCAAATGATGCCAAACCAAACATTACGAATTTTCTGGCATTGGAGAAAGCAGCCGACATTCACGGTTAATAGAAATGTCTTGATGTATATATGCTGCTTCTGTTTACATGCATAATTGCTACCACAGCCGCGAGTATATTTTCAACATATTGTCCAATAATGGGCATGTGGTTGTCAGTATTTTAAGCTTTAAATGCTACAAACGAAAACAAAGTAATCTAATCTAGATGCAAAAAGTTTGTGGTAAATTTTTCGTAGTTTATAGGAATATAGTCAGACTGTCGAGTACAACTGAAAGAAGGTTATATTTGAAACTAGACTGCAGTGTAATGTTCAATCGAGCAGTTGCTTCCTCGCTAAGAATGACATGTCTTCTGCAGTACTTTTCTCTCTATGTCTGTATGTGTGGTAGTTACAATGACATGTAAAACATTTTATGTGGGCTTAAGGATTCTACACAACCGTGGAAGGTTAGTACACTATCCTATGGACAAAGAGGTAAGTGGAAACTAAATGTATGAGAAACGTAAATTAATGAATCCACCGAACACAGAAAGTACTATATTTTAAAATAAATGCCTGTGTTATTCCGAATTACGAAGCAAAGTTTCTTTGGACGTGGATGCACGGCCGAAGGAATAGGCACTGTGGCAATTACAGCCGACATGAAATGTATTCGCAGTTGCGAATGTGGACTACCATCAGTTGTGTAATGGAATGACAAGAACGAAAATTTATGTCGGGCCGATTTCCCGCTTATCGTGACTATTCGCCTTACCATTTGATATCGTAATTGGAAATAACACAAGCACTGAAATATCGTATTTATCCGCCGAGACCGGGGAAGCCTCTTTCAAATAAGATGTCTCCACCGGCCGCTGTGAGCGAACGGTTCTAGGCGTTTCAGTCCGGAACCGCGTGACTGCTACGTTCGCAGGTTCGAATCCTGCCTCGGGCATGGATGTGGGTGATGTCCTTAGGTCAGTTAGATTTACGTAATTCTAAGTTCTATGGGACCGATGACCTCAGATGCTCAGAGCCATGTGAACCATTTTGAACAAGTCTCCCCTCTACGGGAATATAAGTTACGTAATGGACGTACGAGTACAGGTTATAGACACGTGGTTGACGACATATGAGAGTTTGGGTCTGGCAGTGAGTAGCGCTCGGGTAGCCAAAAGGTGAAACAACCGCTCGCGATGAGCGGGAAGTCCGGATTCGAGTACCTGCCTGACACAAATTTTCACTGTCGTCATTCTATTATACAGCTGATGATATTCCACATCCGCAACTGCCAACACGTTTCATGTGAAACGCAGAAAGGATGATTGCCAGGCAACATTTGGAACTTTTACGAAGTTTGAACTTACCGATTTCATATCTGTTATTGCGCTGCTTTAGAAAACAAGTTACGCTGAATTACTATAATGCTGCTAAGAACCCTACTGAGAGTAGAATTCATCTCACAAGCAATCATACGTTAGGGAATTCAACTGACTTACAAAAATTAGTATCGATAGAGGCCCTTCGTCGAGATTAGAAGGCGATCAAATCAATTACTAGCAAGTGACCTCGTCTTTTATGTGACGACATAGCTGACACTGCGTGTTCAGTGTTTAAATTTTCCGTGCTTTGGGGATACGCCTGTATTTTCATTGCAACACGCAATGCGGACCGCAAGCTTCAGATGACAGTTCGCTTGATTTCAACTGCATCATCGATTACTAGAAGGAAATAGGAATTTCCTATTATAAGTACTTGTATTACGGGTCTGGCATTATATATACGAGGATTGGAATCTAAATAGTGGCAGTTACGTATTTACAATCGGTACTAAAGAGTTACATTTTTGCACCTGTTACTGTTCTTCAAAGTAGTCACCAGCGTTGTGTAGAACGCGTTGCCAGAGATGAGGAAGGCGTAGTATACAGTTAGCAGAGACTGTTCTGTGGATGGTGCGAATGGAGCAGTCTACTACCTGTCGAATCTGTAAAACAGTTCCGAAGCGCATGTCATGAAGTGGTTCCTTCGTCTTCGGAATCAAATCAAAGTCACAAGGACTTAAGTCCGGGGAGTGTGGTGGATGGTACAGTACTTCCCAGTCCCATCGACTTAACAGGGCAGCCACAGCTTGTTATCAAAATGCATTACGTTCCTAAACGGCAGACCGTCAATGCACAGTATTACTGCTCGCTTTTGGAGCATCAGCTGCGACCAGCTTTTTGAAAGAAGCGGCGACATTTTCTGCGCAACCCACCCATCAATTGGCACGAAAATGAGTGGGCGCAGCGCAGACTGTGGCTGCTCTGTTCGGTCGATGGGACTGGGAGCTACTGTACCATCCACCATACTACCAGGACTTAAGTCCTTGTGACTTTGATTTGATTCCGAAGACGAAGGAACCACTTCATGACATTCGCTTCGGAACTGCTTTACAGATTCGACAGGCAGTAGACCGCTCCATTCGCACCATCAACAGAACAGTCTCTGCTAACTGTATACTACGCCTTCCTCATCTCTGGCAACGGGTTCTGCACAACGCTGGTGACTACTTTGAAGAACAGTAACAAATGCAAACATGTAACTCTTTAGTACCGATTGTGAATAAATAACTGCCACTGTTTAGGTTCCAATCCTCGTATATATATTGCCAGACCCATAATACAAGTACTTAAGACAGTAAATTCCTATTTCCTTCTAGTTACCGATGATGCAGTTGAAATCAAGTGAACTACGATCTCAAGCTTTCGCTCCACATTGCGTGATGCAATGAAAATACAGGCGTATCCCCAAAGCACGGAAAATTGAAACACTGAACACGCTGTGTATACCACCCAAGAAAATGACGAAGGATAGAAGTATCTATGATCGTCACCGTGCGCATTGACAAAAATTTAAACAGGAAGAACCGTATCAAGACTTGCTGAAACGTTTAGGTTTATCTAATTTGACGATAACAACAACTATCATATTTGGGGGTATAGAGATCATTTAGTTGACATATGTTGCGTATTAACATTCATTGATGACCTTCTTGAAAAGATTCCGAGGTAACTCCACGCTTGTGGGAAAAGAAAAAAATGGTTCAAATGGCTCTGAGCACTGTGGTACTTAACTTCTGAGGTCATCAGTCCCCTAGCACTCAGAACTACTTAAACCTAACTAACCTAAGGACATCACACATATCCATGCCCGATGCAGGATTCGAACCTGCCACCGTAGCGGTCGCGCGGTTTCAGACTGTAGCACCTAAACCGCTCTGCCACTGCGGCCGGCTGTGGAAAAAGAAAGTAATTGCATTTATATCTGGGTTCAACAGACGTACTTATGGCAGGCACTTGGACCGCACGTAAAGTGTATAGTATTTTTTTAATATTTATGTAATAGACGACATAATAAGACTCCTTTGGCGTAATCAGCATCGTCGTCCCTGTTCTGTAACAACTAACACTATTTTGAACTCAGTTCACATATTGTCTTATAACAAATCAGTGATAACTAAAGAAAGAGAGAGCCGGAAACCATAATGTATGGGTTCAGTGACAATTGTTTAACAATAGTGTTTCATTATTAAATGTGACAGCATTTAAGTCTTGCTCCAGGACAGAATCCGAAATGAATGACCTGTAACAAATGGTTCATTTGCATACGAAAAAATAATTAACAAGTTACCGTTCATCGCTCTCACCTAACCCTTTGCTCTGAATATTTACTGACATGCACGAACAAATCCTTGTCCTTGCTGTCTAGGGTCCGAATTTTTCATCACGCGCACCAGAGCGAGGACTGCATACAGCCTCTGGATACACCGTTAAGAGAAAGGAGAGATATTGCAGCACTGACATGAAAAGAACAAACGTACCGTGAAAGTAGCTAGTTATTAAGCCGGCAGTCCGGCGAGTGAACGTCGCTTTCACTTTGAGAGCGGCAGCAGCGAAAGAGGTAGCCACACCTGGTGGTCAAAATGAGTCCGAGTTCAGCTGTACCAGGTACAGTACGCCGAGGTGTTTCCATGTTGCCGTACACCAAATGTAATGAGCACACGGTGACGTCATAAGCCTCAGCTGTGGTGCGCTTGGACGTTTCGTGGTGCACGCGCTCTAATGAAACCACATCTACAGCAGGCGCTGCCTAAAGCAGCAAAGCAACGGATGGTGACTGTGCTCGCAATAGTAGCACGCGGGTGGAGACCAAAGAGCGAACAGCCCGTGTTTGTAAGCATGTGTGTGTGTGTGTGTGTGTGTGTGTGTGTGTGTGTGTGTGTGTGTTTAGTCGTTGCACTGAACTAAGGGAATGTAATCCCGAGACTTCTACGCATTAACAGCTCTGGAAGAGAGTCCAATTCTATACTCCAAATCGCTGGACAGTAGATAAAGCCAACATCCTTGGAATAATCGAGTCAGCGGCTACTGTAGATCATTCATTCGTTTTCAAAGTTCTGTATTTTACAAATACGATTGATTTACGAACAGACCCGTAAATTCACTGAGTTCCCCTTGTGTCTTCCAGCTGACGTTACAGGTCTAGTGCCTTGAGGAAATGGCGACAAATGAAGAAAAGTTTTCTTGTCTATTGAAATATATGAGATGTTTATCTGTTAGAGAAGTGCAGCGTGTGTGGAGAACCGCTGATACGACAAAAAATGGCTCTGAGCACTATGGGACTCAACTGCTGATGTAATTAGTCCCCTAGAATTAGAACTAGTTAAACCTAACTAACCTAAGGACATCACACACATCCATGCCCAAGGCAGGATTCTAACCTGCGACTGTAGCGGTCTCGCGGTTTCAGACTGCTGCGCCAGAACCGCGCGGCCACTTCGGCCGGCGCTGATACGACACCCTCGTAGTACATTATATCTACGAATTGCTAATTACATGTTGTGTAATCACATACGTACGTTAACAGCATGCCAAATATCCATAAACTGTATAAACATTGCAGGTATTTCAGATTACACAAACTGTGATGTAATTTTTCAAGCTTACACACGGTAGAAAGGCAAAAATGAGTAAGATGTTTCGAGTAAAGCTTGCATTGAGACATGTTCGTTTACATACATCTTACGTCTGCTGTACGAAGAATTACAGCTAAACAGACGCACGGGTTGACCATTATATCCATTTCTTACTGATCAGTATATAAAAATCTGTTTACTCGTCGTCTCCACTCGCCGCCATATTGCGATTCTACAGTGCTGGCTGGCGTCATTGCCTCCAATGAATTTGTAAATGGTATTGCCAGTCTAGTAATGTATGTCTGCATATGTAATGGTACAGTTGAAATACCTCTGCAGTTATCATTGCGTTCTGCGCCTGTTGTTAACATTAACACAGTCGAATACGTACAGTCAGGAGACACTGGCACGAAAGTTGTTACCTTTGACACCTGGGGCGACACTATCTCTCCAAAAGTTGAGCAAGCAGACACTAACATGCGTTGTGAATATGTACATTAAACATTTTGTTGTCATCTTCGGAGATGCCATTTTCGACTTTGTTACGTTGATTTGAAAATGGCGTCTCGGGCCGAAACTAGTCATCGCATGAAAAATAAAATATTCGCAACTTGGACTGGTTTTCTGGTTTTTTGATTAACAGAAGTTGTTACTAGAACACGCTGGAGGTTCGTAAAAAGTAGTCGTAATGTTTTGGCTGTTCAGTGTACGTTAAGAAGTTTGCTTGAACCATTAATTATCACTGTCAGTCCCTCAATTCCGATAGTATACTGTGATATTTCGTATCACAGATGGTGACTCATAACCTCACTTTCGCCGTCAGTTACTGGGTTAAGCGGATTGACGAAACATGTTGTGACAGTTAGAACACACGCGGTCGAGACAGTGTCGTGACGTAATGGTATTTCATTTTGCTCAGCAAAGCTAAGAGTCCAATTTATTGTAGATATCAAACGTAAGTTGGTATGGGCCTATACCAAATCAACAGAGCCTGATAAGGGAGTCTGCCGGCCGGTGGTGGCCGAGCGGTTCTAGGCGCTTCAGTCTGGAACCGCGCGGCCGCTACGGTCGCAGGTTCGAATCCTGCCTCGGGCATGGATGTGTGTGATGTCCTTAGGTTAGTTAGGTTTGAGTAGTTCTAAGTTCTAGGGGACTGATGACCTGAGATGTTAAGTCCCATAGTGCTCCGAGCCATTTGATAAGGGAATCTGTCTGTACAAGCGATATGAAAACATTCGGAGTTTGTAGGACGCATTACGGACAGAAGTACGCCATACTCAGATCAAATGACCACGGTGACAATGTAAGCTGTCAACAGAAACGCAGTTCTAGGCATCTGAATGCTCTCTCCAGAGATATTTCTGCTCTATGAGATACAAGCTCTGTTCAAATAACGTTACCTGTGTTTGGTCACATTGTTTCCCAACATTTTCTGTTGCCGAAACCAGAGAGGCGGTTACCTCAGAATCACGAGGATATCGAAGACACAGCGAGCGAGTACGCACCGATTTAGAGAACGCACCTGCAGCTAAGTCACTCACGGAGTGGGAAATTCTGCTTATCTGTTTTCGTTACTGAAACGTACTACGTCAGTGTCAGCATACTATTGAGGTAATAGCTGAACACAATGAAAGACGATAACAGACTACGTTACAGGCACAGTTGATCCTTAGTGAGAAGTCAATACAGAAGCTTGTAGAGTGCTGTCACGGCTCATGGTCACGAATATACAAGCGGCGGATTATCTCTCCAAACTAAAGAGTACACGAGGAACGCAGGGTTCCATCGTTACTACCTTCGTCAGCCAAAAAAATTCATTTAACGACTCCACTGCCGGAAATCACGAGGGACGTACTACAAGGCGTATCTGCAGGAGACATAAACTAAGTTAACAACCTCGGATAAATCTATACAAGACTTCCTCGACTACGCAGAGTACGAAGCCGATGCATCAAAGAGCGAAGACTACGCAGACATTACGAGGACTCGACTCAGAGGAATGAGCGATCCCGAGCTCAATACACGACACTGAGAGAAGAATTTCACACGCCAAAGCCGTCGGGACAATATATGTGGTTTCTGAGCAGCCTTTCATTATGCAGACCAAAACTTGTCGATTGTCAATAACAGGTTTGCCACAGAGGCTACTTGGATGAGTGTTCCTGGAGAAACTGTTTAGCAATTCTGGAAGTGTTGTGTGCCGCATCGTCCTGCTGGAATTGCCCAAGTTCGTCGAGGTGTACAGTTGACATAAATAAACGCCGGTGATCAGAGATGATGTTTACGTATGTGTCACCTGTCAGAGACATACACTAACCGGGGTCCCATTTCACTCCAACTGCACACGCCCCACACCATTACAGAGCCTCCACCAGCAGTCCCCAGCTGCCATGCATGGTCCGTGGATTCATGAAGTTGTCTCCATACCCGTACAAGTCCATCCGCTCGGAAGAGAGACTCGTTCGATCGGGCAACAAGTTTCCAGTCATAGTTTCCATTCATCAACAGTCCAATGCCGGTGTCGACGGACCCAAGCGAGGCGTGAAGCTTTGTGTCGTGCAATCATCAAGGGAACACGGGTGGGCCTTGCCCCCGGAAGCCCATATCGATATTGTTTTGTTGAATGGTTCGCACGCTGACATTTGTTGATGGCCCAGCACTGAAATCTTCAGCAATTTCCGGAAGGGTTGTACTTCTGCAACGCTGAACGTGTCTCTTCAGTCGTCGTGTGTGCCGTTCTTGCAGGAACTTTTTCCGGCCATATCGATGTCGGGGTTAGATGTTTTACTGGGTTCCTGATATTCATGGTACGCTCGTGAAATGGTCGTACGGGAAAATCCCCACTCCATCGCTACCTCAGAGATGCTGTGTCCCATCGCTCTTGCGCCGACTATAGCACCACGTTCGAACTCACTTAAATCTTGATAACCTGCCATTGCAGCGGCAGTTACCAATTTTACAATTGAGCCACAAGCTTGTTGCCTTATACAGGCGTTGCCGATCACAGGACCATATTTTGCCTATTGACATATCTATGTATTTGAATACGCATGCTTAAACCAGTTTCTTTGGACCTTCAGCGTGTAATGAACGTGTCAAGCTCATCCCGGCTCTATAGGCGTTATGGGACGGAATCTTACGGTCGAATCTTGGTTCCTAAAATATCTCGATGCTGGATTGTCCATACCAAAAGGGTGGTATTATCTGAAGGAAAGTTTCCGAAACTAATGGAATTCTTCTCAGAACAGGTAGGTGTGGTTCTGACGGCACAAAACATTCGGGAGCTAACTCACAGATTTACCAGCGTAGAACTATCTACGGCAGTCCACAATATTCGCAGTAAGCCTGCTCGTACAGTTTGTAGGTCAGTACGGACGGTAGACGCCAACTGAGTGTCTTGCGAATAGCGTGGCCACTGGGCACTCGGTAGCGGAACTCGGATCTACGTATGCGCAGTGAGGCAATATGACTTTAAAAATCACATAACGTGGTCGCACTAGTACGCAAAACGTATTGGGAAACGTCCCCCTAATAAACAAATAGAATGATTACTGGGGACAAAGAACTATGAGCAGAAAATAATTAGAATTCGTTATACGTTAATTAAGCATCTGCTGAGAATAATATTGACAGTAATCATTATCAGAATCTAAACGTATAAATTAGTGTCTAGGACTTGTTTGTTTGAGCAAGTGAACAAAGCATATTACTGAATATTTTAGGAAAGAACAGGAACATATTGCTCAAATAGTACAGACCAGGCTAAAATACTTAATGTTATAAAATCTGTGTGTGCGGAAAACCAAACAGTAAGCGATAAGTTAAGGTTCATTAAAACTTTAAAAATACGGAATTATTGGACCAGAATTTAAAAAAAACCATGATGTTCAGCTGCAGAAAACCTTAACTGACATTTTAATTTGAAAAATCACAAAAAAAAAAAAAATGGTTCAAATGGCTCTGAGCACTATGGGACTCAACATCTATGGTCATCAGTCCCCTAGAACTTAGAACTACTTAAACCTAACTAATCTAAGGACATCACACAACACCCAGTCATCACGAGGCAGAGAAAACCCCTGACCCCGCCGGGAATCGAACCCGGGGACCCGGGCGTGGGAAGCGAGAACGCTACCGCACGACCACGAGCTGCGGACGAAAAATCACAGTTATCCGTTATGTTACGGTGACATAGTCCCAGTTGTCTCGCAAGACTACCTGATGGAACTCATATTTTCCACCTCCACAATGATGTTAGGTGTGTTTCCCTTATTTTCTTTATGTTAAATGAACACGATTAAGCTCGGATCAATAGCTGTGTGCCGTTTTTCCAGAAAATGGGCACATAGTGCCGGTCTAGAACCCGAACTGATAAGATTTTCTTTAAATCTAATATTAAAACTCCTACCGCTTTCCCTTATGTAACTTTTTGAACAATCGTTACACTCAGTTCTGTACACGCCTCTTACAATGAATTTAGAATTTGTAGAGTAGTCTCTACGCCTATACCTGTCTACTACTTCATTGGAAATAAAAAAGTTCGATATTTCTTCCCCGAAAAGATCATCCAGTTGATTTTCGAGACAGTACAAAAATAAGGGAACTGCTGATATGTATGTATTTGTTTATCGTACGTACCCGTAAGGATAGTAGATGACATGACGGCCTTCTTCGTTCTTATACTTTTGACATTACTACAGCTAACGTCACCTACGAACTTCCTATCACAGCAACTTTTAAGAACAATACAAAGAATAATCTTGTAATTTTTCCGAAGGCTTCCTTGGAATGGGTACAGAATGCTGTCAGAACAACAGGGGCGTAAAGGCGACTTTCTTATGTTGAATACTGCGATATGATTCTCTATGGTTGACTAAATCCGATGGTGGCGCATTTATGTAAATGTCGAAGGTAACCTGACCCACATTTAAACCAATATTGAGATCTATATAGCAGAGCTTCCCGTCTTTCATGTGCTGTACACAGAGTGGAATGATATGATGGAGCATGTTAATATTCTTAATGAACAAGTTGCACTGTTTCCTCTGTCCTAGAATGAAACAAATGATGTCGTCCACATATCTACCGTATGCTGGGCGACGGCTCTCTTGGTGTAGATGGGGAATTGAATCCTGGCGTCATATTAAAAGGATACGCCAGTATTGATCCGAAGGCTAGGCCCAGTTCTTATATAAAAATATCATCGCTAAATCAGAAGTAAGCGAACCTGAAGACGATTTCCAAGAGCTTGTGAACATTATTAATTTTACAGTTAGCTATGCCATTAAATGTCTTAGATTATAGGCTACCATGAATTGAAATTATTCTGTGAACATATTCGTGAACATACGTTTGACAACCAAGGTGACCAAGGTGACGAAAAGAATCTTCAGTTACGGATGCTACATGTAACTGGATCTTGCTAATATTGATTTATATACCTGAATACAAGCTTGTGAGTGTTATAACCTACACCACACCGGGTATTCATAATTGTTGTCACCGGATAATTTTATCTCTGAAACCAAGTCGTTGCCTGGAGCCTTGGAGCTTAAAGATTCGGCAGCGTAATATCCTTTTCTTTGTACACGTCTGGGAAAGATTTGGTAGCATTAAGCACTTTTTTCAAAGTTGCAGAAAATCTGTTGATTGGGTCTTTGTTAGTTGTCGTTACACAATTCTCTGGAAGAAAATTATAGAATATGTCAACATATTGGGTCTCCAACAAAACTACTGCCGTATTTCCTTTCTCAGATTGCGTTATTAGTGCATTGTGATCATTCATTTTTTTAAATTTTACCTGGTAAATCCACTAAGCCGATTTTGACTTCACGAGCAGTTTATATATTGCAAGGCTTGAACTGTATGGACAGTTAACGACCTTAACTGTTGGTGAGTGGTTGGGGTTTTTACCGTATACGTTAAATCGTTCTCCAACACACGTTTTTATTTTCATGAAAACCAGCATCCGCCAGATTGCAGACTCTGGGGTTAAACTCAGTCCCAGCTAACGTCATCATGTGGTATACTTTGAGGGTCCTTACTAACTACCTTATTAACCATAATGAAACGTATTTTGGACATACGATTACTAAGATTATTTACTGAATTCAAAATACAGCCATATGCCAATCAAAGGTCCATCAGTGTACTTCCCCAACGATTTTCTAATGTGCCATTCATAAGTCTTTGTTTGCAAGGACATTCATGGCATAAATCAACCTATCTCACTCTTCACATATAATAGCATGATTTTCTGCATACAGAAATCGGTCATCGACTGTCTTTGGAATACATGCATTTTCTAAAATGCGCTTTTTGCTTAGCCAGGCGATTTGTTACGCACCACCTTGAATGAGGGACACCCGTAGCCATAACCAGACATCTTGAATAAAAACAGCTACGCTTCTCTCGTAAATAATTTACTTAACGACAGGTTTCGTTGAGGATAAATCTGTTGTATTACAAAAAGTGTTTGCTACAATTGTGGTCGAATTATAGTTAGAATCAGTGGTGAGAAACAGGGAAAATTACGTACATGGTGAATCAAGACATTAAAGTTGCAACATGGCCAGAATCGAACATTCCCTGTCTGTGAACAATTTACGTAATTAGTCGATCGTCAGGTAATGGAAAAATATGGGCCACGGTACCTCAAGTTTGCCCAAAAATTTTTTAAAAGCTATGAGAACCGTCAAGAAATATCCTTCCAACTAATGCAACTGTGCTATAACACCCATTCGAAAAATAAGAATCAAAAATTGAAAACACCTACCATGAATTCAAACGGACTACAGTAGGCTGAACAATACCAGCTAATCATTAGATGTACGGGCACAAGACATCCAGGGTGCTTAACATTAATGAAAATGATAAAAGTATCACCTAAAACCCACTTGGTAATAAAAACAGTATAAAGATGATGATTGGGAGTTTTGTGTGATAATGACATACCATAAATACGGAAACCGCAATGCATGCAGGTGCAGGTAGGAAAGTGGTCAGTTCTACACTGAACCGGGGCCACGACAGAAAAGCCCCACCACCTACAACAAATTTGTGACGTCACACTAGTCGCATTGTCAGCCACACTTCTCGAAAGCTTAGCTCCGTGCAGGGCCCACGGGGGATCAATATGTCAATGAGAGGTTTCAAACTAAAGGTCTTAACTTTGTCGTGAGCTATCGGAAGATCGTTTGCATTTCAACGCAGAGTTAAGAACTACGAATCTCGTCCGAAACAGTTACGCGCTACCAGCGGAAAACGGCTGCTGACACTTTTAATACCTGTAGTGACACGTACACGCCTGTGTTCCTCGTGGGCGTCGGGACAGAGCAACAAGACGTGTAGGTGGCTGGTTCAAATGGTTCAAATGGCTCTGAGCACTATAGGACTTAACATCTGAGGTCATCAGTGCCCTATAACTTAGAGCTACTTAAACCTAACTAACCCAAGGACATCACGCACATCCATACCCGATGCAGGATTCGAACCTGCGACCATAGCGGTCGCGCGGCTTGAGACTGAAGCGCCTAGAACCGCTCGGCCACTCCGGCCGGCATGTGTCGGTGGCTGAAACCAGATCTACGCGTGGGCAGTGGGACAATATGACCTGTAGAAAGTCGCGTGGCATGGTTACAATCGTAGACTACTACCTCCCCCAAATAACATAATAGAACAGTTACATGTGACGAAGAAACATAAGCGGAAAACAATTCTATTTGTCATTTGTTAATTCAGCATCTACTGAGAATAACACCGCAAAAATCGTAATCAAAATATAAACATAAAAATTTTTGTTAGGGTCGTGCTTACTTGAGAATATTGTAAGAAATATGTGAGAAGTAAACAAATTACATTACCGAATATTTTTGTGAACAACGGTAACACTTTGCTTAAATAATTCGCAGTTGGCTGAAAATATTTATGATATAAAAACTCTGCTTACGGAATACAGACCATAAGCGATAAAGTTACGAGTAATGAAGCCACAAAAATACGTGGTCATTAGTCTTGTACTGAAGAACCCATCAAGAACAGGTGTAGACAATCTTAAACGATATTTTTGTTTATAAAGTTATCCGGGATGCTATGAAGGCGTAGTTCGAGTTTTCCGTTTAGTACCTGCTTCGGAAACTGCTTAATGGACCTGATATGTCTTCGCTAATCATCTGGACTCAGTTCGACGCGGAACCCATCAATTAAAACAGTTCTACTTCGGTTAATAAGATTTCAGACCGAAGCGTGTCCGGATACGCCCTAGACAGTGGTCGGATACGAACGTTACGGTTCACCGCCATGTGGTCGAACTATTAATAGTCATGGCCTGTGGTGCCATTTCTTTTCTTACTAGGACCCCTTTCGTTGTCATAAGCGGCGACGCTATAGCACAGAAGTACGACGGCTATATTATGTTCCCCTTTTTGTTGTCCGTCGTGACAAGTCAACGACGACTTACATTTCAGCAAGATAACGTTCGCCTGCATACGGCGACAATTTTTACTGCTTGTCTTCGTGTTTGACAAACCCTACCTGGGCCACATGTCTGCCGGTTCTCTCCACAACTGACAAATGTTTGGAGCAATTTCGGTAGGACTCTAACCAGCCCGGTGTTTTGACGATATAACGCCTTAATTGAACAGAATTTGGCACGAAGTCCTTAAGGAAGACATGCACCAACTCTATCAAATAGTGCCAAGCCGAATAACTGCTTGCCTAAGGGACAGAGGTGGAATCAACGCGTTATTGACTTGCTCAATCTGTAAATATATCACACAATTTTTCTGAAACTGTAATCATTTGTTTGTCTGTACATGTACGTCAAATCTACCGACTTCCGTTCCAATCGGATAACTTTTTCGTGGTGTGGCACTTTCTTTTCTTGGAATGTATTTTCATTATATGGTTTCATGAACAAAGAGAATTCTCCGAATTCCTAAATTTCTAAGTGATATTTATTTTAATATGAAGTTCAGTTTGATAAAAGAGGAAGAAGGACATGTTTCATTCTTTGATTTACATTTAGTAAAAAAGGATGGACGATACTTTAAGAGCACAGACTACCGAATCCCCACTCGTAATAAAACTACCTTCATAAGAACTCCAGCAGTCATGTGAATAAATGAGAAGGAAACTTAAAATATTAATGGACCATTATAATAATGTGAACTATAGTACCCGGACGTAGAACAAAGAAAAACTTTCAGCAAAGTGATAAACAGAGCACTATATCATAAAAAGTATGCAGCTTCTAGTGAGATGGCATCACCTAAATGAAATATTTTCCTGCTACTCGCAAAAACACAGACTGCATGAGCGGAGTACTTAGAAGATGCGGTGTTGACTTAGTGTCTCCACCTACAAGGATGGAAGATGAACATTTCGTCACTATAGAGGAATTATGCCCACAGCCTGCCGCAGCAGGAGAATATAAAGTACTTTGCAACGTGGTGTACCGGATGACCCTAAAGTCCGTTAACATAAAATGCAAATGGTTCAAATGCCTCTAAGGACTATGGGACTTAAACCTTACTAACCTAAGGACATCACACACTTCCATGCCCGAGGCAGGATTCGAACCTACGACCACAGCAGCAGCGCGGTTTCGGACTGAAGCGCCTAAAGCCGATCTTCCACAGCGGCCGGCTCATAAATGCTCAAATTCACGCAGTACTGTAGGTAGAGAGGTAAAAAGTGTCTAGGAAAGCTTACTGAATGACGAAACCGTCATGGAGTGGAATGTATTTACAACATTAATCGTGATCGCCCCTTTTTCTTCTAGGAAATGAGGGGTGTTGGTTTTCAAACCGGCAACATGACGAGTGCAAGATATGCCTTTGTGTTACGGAATCGCATCGTCCCTAGCCTAGCTGATGAACATCTGCTGGAAGGAACGACTTTTCACAGAATGTCGTTCCACCCGGAAACATCTCTTGCACAGACCTACTGATCCACAGTACAGTGCTGCTTACATCTTTCTCCATCGACAACAGGTTCTATTGACTAATGGCGGCCGACATGTTGAGCATTTGGTATAAAGAACACAGTCTTTTCTCAAAATCAGATGTTGTATTAATAATTACTTTTGTACCATATGAAACACCATCTGATGGTGGTTTTGTGCACTTTTTTGGGTTCCATAAAACCCATATCATTCCAAGCATATGTGTAAGTTTTTAATGCTATGCCCACGTTATTTTGTGACTTATTGGATTTTCAAATGTTAACTGACTTTTAGGTAACACTGTTCATTGCATCTGCTGAAGAAATCATTAACAGCAGCCGTAAGGAACATAAGGGCACATATTGGATGAAAAACACTGATAAATCGGCAGTGAAATATTTGGCAGTGAAATGAGTACACAGTATGGTTTGAGAGTAAATCAGAGAAAGACGAAGGTAATGAAAAGTAGTAGAAATGAGAACAGCGAGAAACTTAACATCAGGATTGATGGTCACGAAGTCAATGAAGTTAAGGATTCTGCTACGTAGGCAGTAAAATAACCAATGACGGACGGAGCAAGGAGGACATCAAAAGCAGACTCGCTATGGCAAAAAAGACATTTCTGGCCAAGAGAAGTCTACTAATACAGAAGAGAATCGAAGCATTAGAGATGTGGTGCTATAGACGAATGTTGAAAATTAGGTGGACTGATAAGGTAAGGAATGAGGAGGTTCTACGCAGAATCGGAGAGGAAAGGAATATGTGGAAAACACTGATAAGGAGAAGGGACAGGATGATAGGACATCTGCTAAGACATGAGGGAATGACTTCCATGGTACTAGAGGGAGCTGTAGAGGGCAAAAACTGTAGAGGAAGACAGAGATTGGAATACGTCAAGCAAATAATTGATGACGTAGGTTGCAAGTGCTACTCTGAGATGAAGAGGTTAGCACAGGACAGGAATTCGCGGCGGGCCGCATCAAACCAGTCAGTAGACTGATGGAAAAAAAAAAAAAAAAAAAAAAAAAAAAAAAAAAAAAAAAAAAAAATAAAATAAAATAAAATGCGGCCAGGGAACCACCGAATTTGCTTCTCCCATAACATGGTTTATGCTAGGTGTACAGAGAACCTGATAAAAGTTGTACAGTAATTAACACAAGCGGTATTGAATAGCATATTTCATGACAGGTGGATTGGTCGTCGAAGCACCATACCATGGCCAACACGTTCACCGGATCTGACGCCCCCGGATTTCTTTCTGTGGGGAAAGTTGAAGGATATTTGTTATCGTGATCCACCGACAACGCCTGACAACATGCGTCTGCGCATTGTCAACGTATGTGCGAACATTACGGATGGCGAACTACTCGCTGTTGAGAGGAATGTCGTTACACGTATTGACAAATTCATTGAGGTTGACGGACATCATTTTGAGCATTTATTGCATTAATATGGTATTTACAGGTAATCACGCAGCAGCAGCATCCGTTCTCAGAAATGGTATGTATCACATTGGAACAACCGAAATAAAATGTTCAAACTTACCTACGTTCTGCACTTTAATTTTAAGAAAAGGCCAACCTATTACCAACTGTTCGTCTAAAATTGTGAGCCATATGTTTGTGGCCAATACAGTGCCATCTGTCACAAAGCGAAAAAAGTGGTCCAACTGAAACATTCATATTCCTTTACGTACTACACAAATATGTAATAAAAATGAGACTTCCTATTTTTAAAAAACGCAGTTGATACCCGTTTGACCTATGGCAGCGCCATCTAGAGGGCCAACCATAGCGCCCCCTTCAATCTATGTATGTTTCGTTCTTTGTAGTTTTTTTGTTTAACGCTTATTTCGTGAGATATTTGGCCCGGTCACGATCAATGGACCACCCTTTATCTGTGAAATTTAAGTAGTTAACTGTGGTCATAAAGAAGAATCAAATAGCATTCAAAGAGGGGTTCGACAGGGTTGCCTATCGCCTTACTTATTTTATCTGTACATACAGAAGGGAATCGACAGCCAGGTAGTGGAAGTAAACATAGGAGAAAAAATTAATGAAGATAAGGTAGACATACAAGCACATGTCGATGATACAGAATTAACTGCAGAAAGTGAAGGAGATCTGCATAAAATCTTGCACACAGTGGATAGAAGAATGGAAGAGGAATTCAATACGATAATAAACACACATACAAAAAGTTCTGGTCTGTGGTAGAAACAAAGAAAGCAAGAAAGCGATAAAGTTAAAAAATGAACCAACTGAGTAAATGAAAGACCTGGGAATTAAAATCACGAGTGATGGAAGTAGCTGCAAGGAGGTAGTAAGCAAAATATTTCTGGCCAAAATGCTTTCATTAGGGTGAAAAATATATTCACTACAAAGAACATTAACTTTGACGTGAGGAAACAAAGTTGAAGGCCTACAAGTGGAGCATTGCAACATACAGCAGCAAACATTTCAACTGTTGGGAACATTGTGCTATGAAGAAAATCAGCTGGAGAGGAACGATCACGAGAGAGGAAGTTTACACTAGAGCAAGGAAGAAAAGAGTCGTCATGAAAAACTTAAAAAGAGGGATGGTTCAGCTGATCGGCCATTTATTCAATCAGCATGGTTTCTTGAAAATAAAAACTGAGGAAGCGATAGAAGGCAGACATTACAGAGGAAAACACAGGCTGGAATACATTAAGTAAGTCATCCAGGATACGGTTCTCTTTTATAAGAGTTGAAACGGAAGGCCCACAAGCAAGAAGAATTGGGAAATGTGGCCATCTAGCCTCACAACTGCTAACTAGAGAGCGAGTAAGAGAGAGAGAGATGGAGAGAGAGAGAGAGAGAGAGAGAGAGAGAGAGAGAGAGGGATACAGAGAGAAAGAGAGAGAGGGGGCTGTTATATGATATAAAGGGGATGTGAAGTTCGTTCGTACCCAGTGTGCTATTATCGGCTTTAGCCGTGTCTAGACGAATTGTAGTAATATTTTTTAGCGTGGACTTTCATAGTCATTAAATGTCTTTGTCAAAACTATTCTCTAAGCTGGCTTCGGACCTAACAGTGTTAAGGCAGTATTACTTGCAATTAAACATATTTGTATCTTGTGTTATCCGGTATATAGAGTTACACCCGTTTTATGGCAGAGATTGAAATTATTTCACCAAGTACAAAAACTGTTTAAATAATGATGAGTAAAGTAAATCAATAACGATACTTTATTTTTCAGTAATTCGGTTAGTTTGCCTATAATCTTGGTACAATTGTCTTGAAAACATAAAATAAGGCGTTGGTGGCCTGTCGAAGATGTATGTCAAATATAGACAGTCAACTGGAATATTTTTTTTATTTTCTACATAGAACACAACTCACAAATGGCTGTAAACTGAACAGTATTGCAGAAGTGATATGCATCGTCTCCAATAATCTTTTCAGGAACACGTTCTTTGTGAAAATATGCTACATACCTCGCAAAAACGAATGACAGTCTTATAGCGACGTTCCTGTGCACGATATCTTTCCGCTTGGAAATAGTTTCCAGTGAAATATGTGAATCCGGTGAGTAAGATGTGCGCCCCCAATTTCTTTGTAGCGACAGCTGAGACCTTAGAAATTTTCAATATCGTCGGACGATGTTTTTTACGGCGGAAGGTTGATGCCCACGTACAGAATGTCTGTGAATATTTTTCGCAATTTCGTCTGCGTTTTTCGTTTTTCTACTTTAATCTTTCGTCGTTAAATATGCCGATCTTTTTAGAAGCCATTTTGCCTTTAACTGAAATGCGACCAAACCAGGCAGTGAGACAAATAATACCTTGCCGTTGTCAAGAAAATAGCACTAGGCAGTGAAGAATGAAAATTGTAGGACCGGCCGAGAATCAAACCCGCAGTCGCGTTTTCGTGCGTAAAATAGGGCGTGCAGGTACAGTGGTTAATAATTTGCTTCCCACAAAGGCATACATCCGATTTTAAAAAGTCGAAATTTCCATATAGTTATGATTTGTCATTAATGTTCGTTGCAGCCTACGTTCCGCGAAGTAGTGGAAGCAATTTTCTAATGTGTCTTGATCTGAAACTTCCGGGCAGATTAGAACTGTGTGTCGGATCGAGACTCGAATTCGGGACCTTTGTCTTTCGTGGGGAAGTGATCTTCCTACGAAGGTACCCGAACAAGAATCACGACCTCATAGCTTCACTCCCCCCGTCCCCGAATTAAGGTCTCGGTCGGCACACGGTTTTAATCTGCCAGGAACTTTCATATCAGCGCACATTCTGCGGTTGAATGAAAATTTCATTCTGTCTTGACCTAATGAAAGAATGAAAGAATGGACCATTTTCGGGTCATCATACGTTTGTACTAAACTTAAGTTCCTATGACGTAAAATCTTTCTTTCATTTCTTCCACGTCGTGGTGTAACAGGAAGAAATTAAACTACTGGATCAATTGCAGACCAATGGGAAACTAGAGGCTGATGAAGGAAAGAGCCCATAGTTTACAATGACAGAAACTCTTCGAAAACGTGATACAAGTAATATGTAGTACGTGTCGTAAAGCAGGAGTGAATTGTTACTCTTGTAGATAACCTCATACATAAATATGTGGGCTAATGTAAATAAGGACAACAAACGTCGCGACCCGGTACTTTCTGCAGCACAACAATATGTTTTCCATATTTACCGAAAACCAAATTAATTCCTTCTCTAACGTATTATACTACATTCATGAAAGGAAGCAGTAGGTAAAGATAAAAATCTGAACGTAAATGTAATTTACGCCTGAAAGTGATATATACGGATCTTTCAGCAGTTTAGAACGAAAGGTTAACAGAGCAACTGAAAGCAACAACCACAACAACAACAAAACAGACTTTCCCTTTATTAAGATTGGTGTATACATGCGATAAAAGGGATTACGGAGAAATAATTGATATCCATTTTAATAAGAAACTGTGAAAGAAAATTTGAACAAACCATCATTTCAGGGTACGTGTGCGAATGATGTTAAGCTGTCCTGTGAAAATAGATCTATTTAAATGATAGCGTGAGCCACAGAAGCAGTAAAGAACCTCTGACAACTGCAGAAGAAATTATTAAATTGGAAAATCAACAATGCTAACCATCAGAAAACGGTGATCCAAGGGCATTTATTATACTAAATCGCAAAATCAACAACGCAAACCATTAGGAAACGGTTATCAAGGGGCATTTATTCTGAGATACGATGCAGCATTCATGAACTCTTACACTAAGAACGCCGGCCGCTGTGGCCGAATGGTTCTAGGCACTTCAGTGCGGAAACGCCCTGCTGCTACGGTCGCAGGTTCGAATCCTGCCACGGGCATGGATGTGTGTGATGTCTTTAGGTCAATTAGGTTTGAGTAGTTCTAAGTCTTGTGGGCTGATGACCTCAGATGTTAAGTCCCATAGTGCTCAGAGCCATTTGAACCAACTATAAGAACTCGCATATCATTTGTAATGTTTTCATTAAGAATCAACAAATATCTATTACTGCATGAATTTTTTATGTGCTTTGATCAGTATTTTCTTCTGTTCCGAGGTAATGCTGTAAGAAAAACACTTGAGCCATCTCTCTCTTTCCTAGATTTAACGTAACATGAAAAATACTCGGAAGCATTACACGAATAAAGTAATTACTTTCTCTTAAATGGCACACCAGCGTACTGCCTGACACACAGTTCAAGCGTTGACCCCTTTCCACTGCGGCAGTCACCAGTAAGTTGAAGGTGGCATAGTCGGTAAATTCATATACGTGTGTTGGCAATGCTGGGAGACTGAAGAAAAATGCAAGATGGTCGCAATGGGAAACGAACGCCACGCTCTCCTATACGCCAATCACATCCCAATAAAACTAGTTCATCAAAATTAAACAGCCAATCACATTGGGGCATCTAATATACATCGCCAAAACACGCATACAAACAGACACCCCACTACACAAACACACACACACACACACACACACACACACACAATGCTTATTCAGTCAGCTTACGGGTAAGTACCACAAGTGAAGATGAAAAGTTTGATACCTGCCCCAGATATGGTGTATGGTCCAGCAGACCCATTAATGAATTATTTACTGCGTCGAAATTGTTCTATGAGGCTTGTCCAGTGTCACAGTGTTCTTACCACATCTTAAATGTCTGTACAAATATGTCAGTAGCATAAGGAACGCAACTGAGCTCATGTAGTAATAATATGACGAAGAATTCAACTGCATAAAAAAACATAGCGACTAAAAGAATATGCTAGGGAGGGAAGTACACAAATAGATAGTCTACGTTACTACCAGCTAGTGTAGGAATGTAATGAAATTGATGTTTTAGCCTTACAGTTTGTGTAAAATGCGATATTTCCACATGTACTGTGTCCTATATTGCATGTCAAGAGTTGCGATAGTATCTCCATTTTAAAATTCGTAAAGGGTCTTGGTGTTTCAGTCTGAAGCTCTGTTACTTATGGGTCACAGAACAAACTGTCATGACCTGCCGTTTTCACATGTTTTGCAGCAGTGTTTCTCTTTCGCAAACATCATTTTATGGGAGGCAAAGCCAATGCATCTTCTATGCAGAAGATAATCTAATCAATGTTGTTAGTGGCCCAATACTGCTTTTTATTAGCATTCGAAATACGCTTGCAAGAAGTTATTTACCAAACGACCTGTCAGGAACGGTGAGGCTAAGGTAGCCTAAAAATGTATTTCAAACAGTCAGCTACTAATAGAAACCAAAATAGTAATAAAAACACACGATGTAACACACACTCACACAAAACTTTGCTAAGAGACAAACTAACTGACCATGACCTCTTTAGAAAGGAAGGAAGCTATTTTGACGAGATCTTTATTGCGATGTATCACTTAAAATGTATACTTTCGTAATACGGAAATGCAACTTGCAATGCTATAAATATAAGATGAAAACACACAGCGTGACGAAAGATGGTTGTGGTGCAACAAGACAGACACGAAACTTGGTCAGACTAAGTGGTGAAACGAGGCTGAGAGGAAAGGTATGTATCTCGAAAATACAATCTTAGCCACTAAAAATATTATTTACCATAACAATTGAAAATGAAGAGTATACTCTTAATTGCGTTTCTGCCCTCATTAGACTGTCCATTCCGTTCAGCAAATCATGTAATTCTTCTTCACTTTCACTTAGGATAGCAACGTCATTAGCGTATCTTTTGATACCCTTTCACCTTGAATTTTAATTCCACTCCGGATCCTTTCTTTTATTTCCTTCATTGCTTCTTTCGATGTACAGATTGAGCACTATGAACGAAAGACTACATCCATGTCCTACATCCCTTTTAATAGGAACACTTCGTTTTTGGTCTTCTATTCTACTATTCCCTCGTGGCTCTTGTACATGCTGTATTTACTCGCCTTTCACTATAGCTTACCCTCATTTTCCTCAGCATTTCGAACATCATGCACCATTTGACACTGCCGAACGCTTTCTCCAGGTCATCATATCCTAAGAACGCGTCTTGATTTTTCTTGAGTCTTGCTTCCATTATTAAACGCAACGCCAGTCTTGATCCTATGGTGCGTTTACCTTTCCTAAAGCCCAATTGATCCTCATCTAACACATTCTCAACTGTCTCTTCCATTCTTCCGTATATTATTCCAGGCAATGACATGGATTCAAGAGCTGTTATACTGATTGTGCGCAAATTCTCTCACTTGTCAGCTCTTGCTGTCTTCCGAATTGTGTGGCTGATATTTTTCCGAAAGTCAGACAGTATATAGCCACTTTCGTACATTCTACAAACTAACGTGCTGTCGTTTTGTTCTCAATTCTTCCAATGCTTTAAAAATTCTGATGTAATGTTATCTCTCCCTTCTGCCTTAGGGCATCCAGTGTTCTTTCAAATTCTGATTCTAGTACTGCATCCCCAATCTCTTGTAAATGTAATCCTGTTTCTTCTTCTATCACATCAGGCAAATCTTCCCCCTCGTAGAGGTCTTCATTGTACTGTTTCCGTTTATCCACCCTCTCATCTGGATTTGAAAGCATAATTCCCGTTGTACTCTTAATGTTACCACCCTAGGTTTGAATTTAAATCAAGACTGTCATGAGTTTTCTATAGGCTGAGTCAGTCCTTCCAGCAAAAATTTCTTTTTCTTTCGATTTCTTCACATTCTTCACGCACCCATTTCATCTTGGCTTCCCTGCACTTCCTTTTCATTTCATTTCACAGCGATTGTATTTCTGTATTCCAGAATTTCCCTGAACATTTTTGTACTTCCTGCTTTCATCAATCAACTGAATTAATTTTCCTGTAACACATGGTTACTTCGCAATTACCTCTTTTGTTTCCTGCTTCTGTGATAACCTTTTTAAAATGTCGATTGCTCTTCAACTGTACTGCCGACTGAACTGTTCCTTATTGCAGTATCTGTAACCATAGCGAACCTCAAGTGTGCCTCTTCATTCCTTAGTCCTTCCATATCAACTGTTTTGCCTATTGATTTTTCCTTACCAGTCTCTTAAACTTAAGCCTACTGTTCATCACTGCTACATTGTGAGCTACATCTGCTGCTGTGTAAGCCTTACAATCCAGTATATGATTTCGGAATCTCTGCCGAACCATGATATATTGTGACTGAAGTCATCTCGTATTGCCGGCATCTTGTGGTCGTGCGGTAGCGTTCTCGCTTCCCACGCCCGGGTTCCCGGGTTCGATTCCCGGCGGGGTTAGGGATTTTCTCTGCCTCGTGATGGCTGGGTGTTGTGTGATGTCCTTAGGTTAGTTAGGTTTAAGTAGTTCTAAGTTCTAGGGGACTGATGACCATAAATGTTAAGTCCCATAGTGCTCAGAGCCATTTGAACCATCATCTCGTATTTCCTGGCTTTCCTTTTGTGTTTCTTGAACAGATTATTCTCTATTTATTACAGAATTCAATTAGTCTTTCTCCTCTCTCATTCCTAGTACAAAGCCCATATTCTTCCGTAATCCTTTCTTCTGCTCCTTCCCATGCAACCACATTCGAGTTCCCCATGATTAGTAGATTTTCATTTTCATTTAGCTATTGAAATACCCGTTCAGTTTTCCAATATTTCTTCATCTTCAACATGCGACGTCGGCATTTACACCTGAATTATTGTTATCTGTTGATTCGAACAACCCTCAGTGACTGTTCACAGTAACACACTCCCCGCCCTACCTTCCTATTCATAATAAATCCTACTCCCGTTATACTAGTTTCTGTTGCTGTTGTTATTATCCTATACTCATCTGACCCGAAATCATTGTGTTCATTCCATTTCACTTCACTGACCCCCACTGTACATAGACTGAGCCTTCGCATTCCTCTTTTCAGATTTTCAACTTTCTCAACTACGCTCCAGCATCAGACGCTCCACGTCGCGATTCGTGGTAATCGTTTCATTAGATGTTCAATTATTTTCTTATTATCACCTGCCCCTGCTGGAGATCCGAATGATGAATTCTTCTCGAATCTTTGGCCAATGGATAGATCATCATGATACTTTTTCAGTTACGGGCCACGTGCCTTGTCGATACACATTATGTGTGTTCAGTGCAGTCTTTTCCATTGTCTTCTACATCCTCATCTTTGGTCTTTGCTGATTCTTCCGCCTTTAGGGGCAGTTTCCCAAGCCAAGGACGAGAGTGTGCCCTGAACCTCTGTCCGCTTCTCCACCCTCTCTGACAAGGATGTTTTGAGACTGAGGGTGATTTCTTACGCTGGAAGTATTCAGCCACGAGTGCCTATGATTTTTACTCAAAATTTAGGCGGTGGTGTGGTTGGAACCCGGGACGGAGGAAATTTTGCTTATTAATCAATGACGCTACTCCTCCCTCCAGTTTTTTTCATTTTGTGCGTCATCGTTCGTTGCATTTGGTAGTGACGGACGTCACATGACAACCGCTCAGGTCCATCGTTGATCTATTCACTCAGTTATTTTTTTATTTTTTTACAGTGAACAGTTAGTCCTCTGACTGAACACGGTGAGATACCGTGCCCACCCCCTACATTACGCGTGCCTCCATGAAATACGATGCTTTAAATCATGAAAATAGATAAAAATTGATTCTATCAAAACAAGCTTTTGCACGACTGATGATTTAACTCACAGTTTGAAATGTACTTTTCGACGAGCATTAGTAACATAAATGATATTAATACCAACACAATGACATTGACAACATCTTATGCTCAAAAGACTGTTTCGTCTTCTTCACCTTCATCCATACATCTTCCTATGATTGCAATGCATTTAGATCAGGAATACGGTCAGAGTGCCTAACACCAGCAGCTGCTTGTAGTCGATAACAGTTAAGAAACATCTGCGAAGGTGGAGATGCTGAAATCCTTATTCCTCCAGAATCATTATCTTGTCCAGTCTGAGATTAACTTTCATTTCCCAAATGTCTCGGTCAATGGAATTGATTCGCCATCATATATTTAAGCAATACATTTATTTACGTATGACTTCAGAGAGGTTCCATATGGAGAGGTAGTAACCTTCATTGGTTTAGGTAAGAAACGGGGCTGCTACCTTTGCTTCTACCCAGTTCCATAGTCAGGGAAACATAGTACTGACCCCATGCTAGGTTATTAACTTCATCTCGTAGTTCATGAAGTTATCGTCTTACGTGTCACACAGAGGAAATTACGTGACACTTCGATGAAGTAGCAAATGGAACAGTAGTAATACACATTCGTATATGTAAGAAACAGGGATTACTATGCTTTCATGGTGTCCAAAATACTACAACATATCTATGCTAGGGTATTAACTTTATCTTGCAGTAGAACACGTTTGTTATCTTCTTCGATAATGCTAACATTTGTTGTAACACTGTGGGCACTATACGGCTCTTCGGCTTTATTTTCTGCTGCGATTATTAACTTCAAACAATAATCAATGCTTCTCAAAGTTCCTATTAAGTAATATTTGGTAATCATGTGACTTATAGCCCATCGCCTATGAAGCAAGCATGTGTACCAATTGCTATACCTATTTCTTTGCTATAACACAGTAGACGTAACCGGTATCTGCTGGTTATTTGTTCATCATTGCAATCAACCTCCCTTCCAGTACCATCATCTTCTTCTTTCTAATCATCCGATTCCCCTATATCGAGACTTTCTGACAGAATAAAAAAAATTACTTTCTTCGGCTTTAACACCTCAGTCTTCTTCATCTTGCATTGTCACCTTCTTCTTCTCTGTCACAGTATGTAATCTGTCCTTTTATCAGTAACACTGCATTTTAAGGAGTCATTGCCTCTGAAATAAACTATCTAATGTCTTTGCAAAAACCATCCATTTTTGTGCCAGGTATCCCATCTTCCAACAGAGGATTCAACTTTAGTTAGTTGATTTCCACTAATGGGAAATCCATTTCTTCCCCCTCCAAATTCTGGTCAAGTAGTCAACCAGCACATTCTTCACTCACTGCACAGAAGGGACCCGTCTATCTTTGAAATGGATATTTTGCGGAATTTTTAAACATAAGTATTGAGAATGGTTTATACTAGATATGAACAACTCCGGATGTAGAGCGATCACTGTGAGGAACAGGGAGGCGTGTCATCAGCGCCTGACTTAGACTGAAAGGGGCGTCAGTTTTGGTCTACGCTTACCGAGTTGACGGAGTCATTCGATATCCAGATATGTGGGGTATTCAGTTTGACAGTGACCCATTGGTGAACTGCATGGAAACGTTAGGGGAAGCACATTACTCGTCTAGTTTCCGGTTGATAATGCCTGACCAACACAAGGAAGGATCATCCTGTTGGCACCAAACAAATTGTGGACCCTTGATCTCTGCTCCTGCCATCTAAAACAAACAACATTCCGTCATCCCAACCGATTGGTAAAAATTAGCAACAACTGTATTGGTGAATCACCGTACCATGCATAAGCTATAGTTACCACCTCAACATAAACTGCTGTGTTTTGAGCGGCGCTGGATTATGCACAAATGGTTTGCATTATGTAGAGCGATAAATCGGTGTCCATTACTGTCCCCAATGACCATCGTCAACGAGTCTGATGGCGTCCAGCCTACGTTTTGTAGATGCACAGCGGTGTGACCTGAGGTTGCAGCTGATTGAAACTGACGAAACTCAGCTGGCACAGCGATACGTCGCAGACATTATGCGTCCTCATGTGTTATCCCCCATGTGACGCTGTTGTTTTGCCAATTTTCAACAGGAGAATGCCCGTCCACGAATTGCTTGTGTCTCTATGAGCTGCCTGCTTCGTGGTGAGGTTCTGCTGTGACCAGCAAGACTCGTAGAACGAACCGCCTCAGGTCGTGTGCGGGTACAGCCCAAATGTCAACTTCTTCTCCGTCCCAGTATCCAGCGCGTCAAGGACCGTTTAACAACAGTTATGGGCCATCTGGCCTCAGAAGTGGGTACAAAGACCTTATGACACCCCTCCTAAAAAAATCAATGTATGCATCCAAGCTGCTGGGTGAGCAATGTAATATCTGTTATTTTGCCGTCCACTAAAAGAAGACACTTCTACTACATTATTACAGAACATATATACAACGACTTCCGTTGCACAAAATTTTGTCAATTGCCCACGGTTTCGGTTGCACTAGGACAGTCTCATTAGAATAAAAAGTTGCATGGAGTACCTAAAATATAATGCCATAGATTGAAATAATATACTCTTAATAGGAGTACTTCCACAAATTACGTACAGACAGAATGTATTTACATGTAATCACACCATGCCTTAAAACGTCTGAGCAAAGAGGCTTTCGTCAAACAGGAATGTCGTAGGAATAAAAATAAAAATTTAAAACTGTAACATAATTGACAACCAGATAAAATTCTCCTTGCAGTATAATGACAAGGTCGCTTAGGCCAAGAGCGGCATGATACAGCCGCTACCATCAGGCTAATCGGCTAACACGGCAAGGCAGCCGCCAGGTGCACATAGGAACAAATTCGCGCGATCTAGCAGGACGTAATCGAAATACAGATAACTTAAGAGCAAATGAGGCATTGCAAAGACAAGATTACTGGTAACAAATAGGAACCAGTCTATGAAAGTTACAATATAAGGTAACAGTCCTTTAAAAAAAAAAAAAGGAGAGTAAAATTCAGGTAATAAACAGAAAAACCGTAAGATTGGAAGGATAAACGGTGTTTGGGAGACTACACTGACGAGAGTATCGCCATTTAGTTTTAATTATCGGCTTGTAAATTGAAAAAGTTTTTATTGCGTAATTGAAATTGTTTGTTAAGAATGAGACCGAACTTTCAGAGATAAGTGTTTACATATTTCTACCTCTTCTAACATATTGAGCCTAAAGCCTTCTTTCTCTGAGTGCAAAATGTGGATGTCTTTTACACCTTTAGGAAAAAGATCCTGCACGAACGGAACCAACGACGACCGAAGAGAATCGTTCAATGTGACGGAAGTGCGACCTTTCCACAAATTGTTACACACTTCAGTGATGGGCCATCAGCAAGTGTCATTGAACGATATGGGCTTTCGGAGACGAAGGCCCACTCGTGTAATCTTGATGACTGCACGACACAGAGCTTTATGCCTCGCCTGGGCCTGTCAACACCGACATTAGATAGTTGATGACTGGAAACATGTTGCCTGTTCGGACGTATCTCGTTTCAAATTTTATAGAGTGGATGCATGTGTACGGTTACGGAGATAACCTCACGAATCCATGGACCCTGCATGTCAGCAGGGGACTGCTGAAGGTGATGGAGACTCTATAATGGAATGGGGTGTGTGCAGTTCGAGTATATGGGACCACTGATACGTACATCTCTGACAGGCGACACGTACGTAAGCATCCTGTCTGATCACCTGCATCCATTCTCTTCCATTGTGCATTCCGACGGACTTGGACACTTCCAACAGGATAATACGACACACCACACTTCGAGAATTTCTGCAGAATGGGTCCAGGAACACTTCCGCTGGCCACCAGATTTCCCAGACGTGAACTTTATTGAGCATATCTGGGATGTCTTCCAACGTGCTGTTCAGAAGAGATCTCCACCCCCTCGGACTATCACGGATCTATGGACAGCGCTGCAGGATTCACGGAGTCATCTCCCTCCAGCACTGCTTCAGAGATTAGTCAAATCCATGGCACTTTTGCTGCGGCACTTGTGCGTGCTCTCGGAGACCGTACACAATATCAGGAAGGTGTGCCAGTTTCTTTGGCCCTTCAGTGTATTTGGCACCAACAATTTACACGGAACTTTTGCTAGAAGCACGAAACTAAAACTGGAAGTAGAAGACCGGTTCCCAGATAAACACTGCTTGTAAAAAGGTGCTAGCGGTCTTCGTTGGAGTCAGCTGCCTGGTTCTTCATTGGCGGTGATGTTCGGATCGCCGCTCTCGGCGTCCACAGGAATCTTTAAGGCGCCGCCTCTGGTAGTACCAACAACTTACTATACTACAGTTACTGCGGTGTCAGATCTCACACAAATCGCCACCAGTCGTGCTTTATAGGTCGGACAAGCCTCTGAATTAGAGATACTTTGACGAGGAGATGTCTATCACGTCTTTGCCAGATGGAGGTTTTATCATCCTGCAACAACCGTCCACATGTGCTGAGTACAGCAACAAGCGAATAGCTAAAGAGGTTCGAGATGTTCGTTCCCAGGCGCCGGGTCATAACCAACTGATTTTTGTCAGATTTGGTTATACAAGTCGAATTTCCTGTTGCGGACAGTATTGTCACGAGACCGATTTCTGATAAGTCATTCAGTCACAAAGGGTGCAGGCCGAACACAGTAAGAACGTAGATACAGGAACCATCGGTATAATAGTTGTAAAATGTCGAAGCTGTGATGGAAAACTACCAGAGCTCAAAGCGCTAATGAAAAGCACTGATGCTGAAATCGTTGTAGGCACTTAAAGCTGGCTAAAGTCGGAGACAAGTACAGCCAAAATTTTTACGAATAACCTAACGTTATTCTGAAACGATAGGCTAAACACGTTTGGTGGTGGTGTGTTTGTTGCTGTTAGAAGTAGTTTATCTTATCGCGAAATTGAAGTGTACAGTTCCTGTGAGTTAGTGTGGGCGGAGGTCATTCTTGGCAACCGGAATAAAATAACAATAGGATCGTTTTACCGACCTTCAAATTCAGATGAAGCAATAGCTGAAAGGTTCAAAGGCAAATTGACTTTAATATCAAACACGTACCCGATTCATACAATTATGGTTGGTTGTGATTTTAATTTACCCCAATATGTTGGCGAAAATACATGTTTAGCTCCGGAGCTACTCATAAAACACCATCCGAATTTGTGCTAAAGCTTTGTCTGAAATTTATTTCGGGAAGTTAGCTCATGAGCCCACACGAATAGTAAACGGTTGTGAAAACGCACTTGACCTTTCATCAAAAAATAATCCTAAGTTAATAACTAGCATCAAAACCGATACAGGATTTGGGAAACACTGTTGTCTTAGCGAGTTTCAATACTGTAACGCCCAAATCCTTCAAAAATAAATAATAGATATACCTATTCTAAAAAGCAGATAAAATTTCCTTGACGTCTTCCTGAGAGACAATCTCCACTGCTTCCAAATTAACTATGTAAGTGCAGACCAGATGCGGCTTGAATTCGAAGATATATTATCCGCAGCAATTGAGAGAATACCAAATAAATTAACAAACGACGGAGCTGATCCTCCTTGGTACATATAACAAAGGGTCTGAGCAATTTGGCAGAAACAACGATAATAACATGCCAAATTTAAACAGACGCAAAATGTTCATGACTGGCGTTCTTTTACAGAAGCTAGAAATTTATGGCGGACTTCGTTGCGAGATGCTTGTAATAGTTTCCACAACGAAACTCTGTCTCGAAACCTGGCAGAAATCCGAAGATATTCTGGCATGCTAGCGGCAAGAAACAATCGACGCCTTCTATGCGCGATAACAATGGTGATACCACCAAAGCCAGTGCTACCAAAACAGAGTTACTAAACACAACCATCCGAAATGCCTTCACAAAAGAATGCGAAGTAAATATTGCAGAATTAGAATATAGAACAACTGCCAACATGAGTAATGTAGACGTAGTTATCCTCGGGGTAGTGAAGCAACTTAAATCACTCAATAAAATCAAGTCTTCGGGTCCAGACTGTATACCAATTACGTTCCTTTCAGAGTATGCTGATGCAATAGCTCCATACTTAACAGTCATATACAATCGCCCGTTGGACAAAAGATCCGTACGCAAAGACTGGAAAGTGGAACAAGTCTCACCAACATTCAACAAAAGTAGTAGGAGTACTCCACTAAATTACAGGCCTATATCATTACTGTCGACATGCAGCAGGGTTTTGGAACATACATTACGTTCGAACATTATGAATTACCTTGACCGAAACGGTTTATTGACACACAGTCAATACGGATATAGAAAACATCGTTCTTGTGAGACACAACTAGCTCATTACTCGCACGAAGTTTTCAGTGCTATTGGCAAGGGATTTCAATGTGATTCCGTATTTCTGGATTTCAGGAAAGCTTTTGACACTGTTCCACACAATCGGCTTGTAGTGAAATTGCGTGCTCCTGGAATATCGTCTCAGTAATGTGACTGGATTTGTGATTTCCTTTCAGAGAGGTCACAGTTCGTAGTAACTCACGGAAAGTCATCAAATAAAACAGAAGTGGTTTCTGGCGTTCCCCAAAGTACTGTTATAGGCCGCTTGCTGTTCCTTATCTATATAATGATTTGGGAGACAATCTGAGCAGCCGTCGTACGTTGTTTGCAGATGACGCTGTCGTTTATCGACTAATAAAGTCATCAGAAGATCAAAACAAATTGGAAAAGGATTAGGAACAGATATCTGAATGGTGCGAAAATTGGCAATTAAGCCTAAATAACAAAATTGTGAGGTCATCCACATGAACACTAAAATGAACCCGTTTAACTTCGGTTATACGATAAATCTGTTGAATCTAAAGGCCGTAAATGCAACTAAATACCTAGGAATTACAATAACCAAAAACTTAAATTGGAAGGAACACATAGAAAATGTTGTGAGGAAGGCTATCCTAAGACTGCGTTTTATTGATAAGACACTTAGGAAATCTAACAGATGCACTAAGGAGGCCGCCTACACTACGCTTGTCCGTCCTCTTGTAGGATACTGCTGCGCGGTGTGGGATCCTTACCAGATAGGATTGATGGAGTACATCGTGGAGTTCAAAGAAGGGCAGCACGTTTTGCATTATAGCAAAATATGGGAGAGAGTGTCACTGAAATGATATAAATTTTGGGATGGATGTAATTAAAACAAAAGCTTTTTCGTTACAGAGGAATCTTCTCACGAAATTCCAATCACGAACTTTCTTCTCCGCATGCGAAAATATTTTCGTGACGCCGACCTACATCGGGAGAAACGATCACCATAATAAAATAACGGAAATCACAGCTCGTATAGGAAGTTATAGGTGTTCGTTCTTTCCTCGCGCTATAAGAGATTCGAATGATAGAAAATTGTGAATGTGGTTCGATGATCTGTCGAGTATCCTGTAGATTTAGATGTAGGTGCAGATATACTCCGCTTATACTTTATACTTACCTTACTGAATCACGTTTCCGGCACGACACCAGGTCACATCCTTTCTCGCGGTGCTCAGCGGTTATCATCATTAGTATACATACAGTATCGCATGCATTTGTACCAACAGTTACAGTGGTAATTGCATTAATTACCAGGAGAGCTGAACGACTGACATTAGAAAATAAATTTTACATAAAAAATTAATTAATGTAGTTATTGTATCCTCATCTCTAAATACTGTGTTTATGCTTAAGTCTGGCTTGTATGTCGGGATTAATCCTCTAAAGTCTATTTAGACAATTGTTACTATCAGTTACTGTGCTACGCAGTGTAGCTTCACTTACAAAAAATGGTTCAAATGGCTCGGAGCACTATGGGACTCAACTGCTGAGGTCATTAGTCCCCTAGAACTTAGAACTATTTAAACCTAACTGACCTAAGGACATCACAAACATCCATGCCCGAGGCAGGATTGGAACCTGCGACCGTAGCGGTCTTTCGGTTCCAGACTGCAGCGCCTTTAACCGCACGGCCACTTCGGCCGGCTAGCTTCACTTAACATCTACGGTCATCAGTCCCCTAGAACTTAGAACTACTTAAACCTAATGAACCTAAGGACAGCACACAACACCCAGTCATCACGAGGCAGAGAAAATCCCTGACCCCGCCGGGAATCGAACCCGGGAACCCGGGCGTGGGAAGCGAGAACGCTACCGCACGACCACGAGCTGTGGACGCAGTGTAGCTAAACGCTTTACAGTTATAGAGGTTGGACAGAAATAGTCTACGAAACTTGTAAGATTGTTGCAAGGTAGCTTGCGCTGAGGAATAATTGTTAAGACAGAAATTCGATACCTTACGGCGCATCCGTGGTAATTAGAATTGAAGCTAGTCAACCAGGAAGCTGCTCGCGCAAATTCCAGCAGGCGGCCACAGACAGTGTCGCCAAACTGGTCAGCTTGGTGTCCTAAAACCGAACAAGTGAGCGATACAAATATTGTACATGGTACAGTAGTAACCGTCGAAACCGAGCCAAATACTGAGCAGTATCGTGCGCTGTCCTCTACCCTACGAGAACAACTGACACTAATTGTATGTGGGGGGCCGCTTAAATTTGCGAGCGCAATGCCTCAGCAGAACCTACCTCACTTCACCTTTACAAGCTTTTCAGAACCTTTCCAACCACCCTCTATTAGGTATTTCAGTGTGTCCTTCATGTTGCTGGTCAATGTTGTGTATGATAGTAGTTAGGAGTTTCTTTGTGTTTATGCTAGAAGTATGATTAGTTAAAAATACTAGCAGCTGTTTTGAAAATACGATCCGTGCCACTCTCTGAGGCCGGCCGAAGTGGCCGTGCAGTTCTAGGCGCTGCAGTCTGGAACCGCAATACCGCTGCGGTCGCAGGTTCGAAACCTGCCTCGGGCATGGATGTGTGTGATGTCTTTAGGTTAGTGAGGTTTAACTAGTTCTAAGTTCTAGGGGACTAATGACCTCAGCAGTTGAGTCCCATAGTGCTCAGAGCCAATTGAACCATTTTGAACCAATCTCTGAGTCTTCTATTTCACAAAGACAACAGAAAAAAAATATGCCGCCTTTTCGTCTGTTATTTTAGCTTCACCTGCAGCATCCACGAACAATTAGTAGAGTTTGTCCCAAGTACGACTATCGCAGATTTTCGTTGCAGCAGATTTTTAGGAAGACCAGTTTGAGATTATAACAGATGCAGGCGCTAGACAAAAATGAACGTTGGCGGCGAATCAGCTTTGCGAACCCCTTTCACTTTCGAGTGAGAAAGAAATCGTTAAATTAAATGAGCTGAATTATACACTAATAATAATGATACACAAATTTTATTATTATAATATGCAAGGATTATTGCAATGACAAAAATTACATTAAACAAACAGACATTATAATGGTTAAGTGCGTCTTAATCCATTATAACTTTGAAAAACTGCTCTCAGCAGAAGTTGTACTGCCCGGAACTGCGAGCATTATTCTGATTGTTATGTAAGGATTTAGATATACGTCTTCTAAATTATTGTCTAATATGTACTGAATAATTTGTTTTGCTTCTTTGATTGAGTCCTGTAGGTTGCGTTTTAAAAGTTGGAGTTGCTCATAAAGTGCGAAAGTCTGTACGTCGCTATTTTCGCGTTCTCGAAGTATTGCACCTAAATCATTACAATGTTTGCGAAGATCGTCCTTGGATAACGATTTCAAGTAATTCGTATCGTAAATAATAGGTCAAAATCTTCGTTGAGAGATTTGACTCGACATTCCGTGTCGATTATTACAGCGTCTATCATTGTATTAAAAAAGATAACTGTGTACTGCATTTCAGCAGATTGTACAGGTTCCTCAATTTGTTCATAGCCGAACATTCGTTTTTCTGTGCGTTTTTTCTTTTAACTGAGGCTCAATTTCGTAACTACTTTCTTCCACAAACAATGGATCTTCTGCAACGCTTGTTTCAAATCCTGTATTACGGAGTTCTTGAATCCAGTAACAAAATGAACGTTAAGTATCAATAGCGACTTCGAGATTCACTTCAACCGATTATCATAGTTTACTTATGTTGTTGACACATAGTAAAATCTCATAACACACGTGTACTGCAACAATAAACTCAAAAGTTAACATTTCCTTCAAGATTGCTTCACAGTCGCTAAGAGTTTCTGATTCATCAGTTCCATTATTCAGGTCAGTCAAACTTTCAATGACAACACAAAATTGAATTAAAATATCACTTTTACAGCTCCGATTCTGCTTTACCATCGTGTTTCAGACAGAGTTTTGGATGTTTGTTTCAGTTTTGTTTCTATAAATTCCCAACGCTTGCTTTATTTTTGTAAGAATCACATTAACTGTTTGATGAACCGAAAAACGTTTTAGCTCTTGTAGAAGTGATAGTGGCATCTACCAAAAGCAAATTCCAACAATGGCATCCGCAAGGCGTTGAAAAAAGCTCGTGGATTAATATTGCGCATTCTTGTTCTACCATCTTTATTTATGCCAACCACACTGACAAAGCTATCATACCACTGTTCTCGACAGTTTTGGATGTCTAGGCCGTTTTTTTCTAGTTACTTTAAAATGGAATTTGTTAAATACTCTCCCGTTGTTCCTGCGACGGTAATAAACACTCCGAAATGTTGCTTTATGTCTCCAGTTGAGAAATTACAAATATTATTGATATTTGTTCCACACCGCTCCAATCCCTGATACAGTCGAGCAGAAGGCATAATATTTTGCTTCTTTGACTCTGTTCATAATTTTGTTGGTAACAGATTTGGACATTAATGTAATTAATTCATCTTGTACGTCGTGGCTCAGATAATGCTGACAAAGTTGCTTTTCGTTATAAGTTGCGAGTGCTCTTTTAGTGTTACATCATATTTGGATAACAATTTAAATAGGTCTACGAAATTTCCACTGTTCCCGCTAACGTTCAGTTTAAGGGATTCTCGACGCCCTCTAAACGCTAGATTGTGTGAAGCTAAGTGTTTTGTAATATCGATCAATCTTTAAAACAAGTGATACCAATACTTCTGTGATTCCCTAACCAGTCTCTCGGTTTCCTTATCTATTGTTTTCCCCGTTTGATTCCTTTACAGAATTCAGTCCATCTAATCACGCACTACACGTGTCCTTGATATTGTTCATGCCTTTGCAATATCGTACTCTGATCTTCCCAGTCACAATATCTTTCTTTTACCATCTCTATCTGAAAATCTGAAAAAAACCACATGGAAAGCAATAAACATTTTCTTGAGATATGGGGTAAGCGAACCATGTGTGATGTTGCTTTTCGCCGTAACTCAATCTCCTAGTAAAATGAAATTTAGTTAAATGTCTTTTGTTTGCATCTTTGGGGTAACTTTCATCAGGTTTCTCTAGATTTTGTTGGGGACCATATTGAATTTAATCATGACACTGCGAATCTCTTACTGGAAATACCCGTTTCCAGCATCTAAGTCTATAAATGACTCTCTTATATGAACGGTGAAATATTTATTCGGCTCGCAATCTCGGATCACAGCAGTATTATGCAACTAGTATGCTGTATCAGAAATGGTAACAGATTCATTTTGCCGTGAAGCTGATTCTGTTTCAGAAGGTAAAGATACTTGAGTAATAGCTTCATCACAGGCCTCTAGAGCAGTAACAACTGAAGTTTTCTCAAGAAATTTCTTCATACGTGTACTCATTGCTTTGTTGAATATAACTGTCTTGGATCCCATTTTCTCCCTACGTCTCTGTCTTTTGAGAGTCCTCCAGACATGATAATCTAAGTAATCATTTTGTGCAAAGTACGTTGATAAGTACAATAGGGTACTTAAGCAACTCATTGTCATAGTATAGAGCGAACAGGTTTTGTAATTATCATACATGACAGAATATTTTTTATACTCTGTCATGTATGAAAGCAGTCAAAAATATACGCCAAGTAATGTATTTGTATACTGACTTACCATAGGATAGGTTTTAGTATGAATAGCTGAAACTGGTACAACCACCCCTTCAGAGATGAATGACCTGTTCAGTTGTACCATTTCAATAACTTCAAAAAAGAGTGCTGTGTCTCTTCTTACAAGAGAACCTCCCCATCGCAACCCCCTCAGATTTAGTTATAAGTCGGCACAGTGGATAGGCCTTGAAAAACTGAACACAGATCAATCGAGAAAACAGGAAGAAGTTGTGTGGAACTATGAAAACATAAGCAAAATATACAAACTGAGTAATCCATGTGCAAGATAGGCAATATCAAGGGAGGTCTGAGCTCAGGAGCTCCGTGGTCCCATGGTTAGCGTGAGCAGCTGCGGAACGAGATGTCCTTGGTTCAAGTCTTTCCTCGAGTGAAAAGTTTACTTTTTTATTTTCGCAAATTTATTATCTGTCCGTTCGTTCATTGACGTCTCTGTTCACTGTAGTAAGTTTAGTGTCTGTGTTTTGCGACCGCACCGCAAAACCGTGCGATTGGTAGACGAAAGGACGTACCTCTCCAATGGGAACCGAAAACATTTGATCGCAAGGTCATAGGTCAACCGATTCCTCCACAGGAAAACACGTCTGATATATTCTATACGACATGGTGACGGCATGTGCGTCACACGACAGAAATATGTTGTCGACTCACCTAAGTTGTACACTTGGCGAATGGGTAAAAAGATTCTTCTACCTTGCCCGATTTAGGTTTTCGTGTGGATGTGATAATCACTCCCAAAGAAGTGTTCAGGTGTAGCGTCCCCATACTACGGCACAGTTTCCTCGCATCGGACGGACAGATAATAATTGTCTGAAAATAAAAATTTAAACTTTTTCACACGAGGGAAGACTTGAACTAAGGACCTCTCACTCCTCAGCTGCTTACGCTAACCACGGGACCACAGCGCTCCTGAGCTCCAACTGTCCTTGATGTTGCCTATCTTGCGCATGGACTACTCAGTTTTTATATTTTGCTTATTTTTTTCATAGTCTCACACAACTTCTTCCTGTTTTCTCGATTGATCTGTGTTCAGTTTTTCAAGGCCTATCCACTGTGCCAACTTATAACAGAATCTGAGGGGGTGCGATGGGGAGGTTCCCTTGTTAGGATTGGTTTCAGAGAACTGGAATTACTGGCAAGACTGTACTCCTTCCTGTATAGTCTTTTCCACAGAGTACTGTTGCATTTACTTGTTGTTGGATCGAAGTGTCATTTCGGAAAAGCTGTGTACACCAAGCGAGCTGTGAATATGGTGTAAAGTAAAGTAAGTGTATTTTCCTTTTACCATGCATCCTTCGTCAGTATGGCAATCAGCTTCTTCTCTCTGTATATAATTTAATAATTTATTTTACAGTTTTCTTTTTGTTTAAAACAAAACAGTCTCCTTCGAGTTGGAAACTAGTGGTAAGTTTATGTGGGAGAAAACTCCTGCTGTCATCGGTCCTTAGGCTGACACACTATTTAATCTAACTTAAACTAACTTACGCTAAGGACAGGACACAAACCCACGCCCGAGGGAGGACTTGCGTCTCCAATAGGGTAAGCCACGTGAACTGTGCCAAGGCTCTCCAGACCGCGTGGCTACCACGCGCTAGTCTCAGAGTTCAATGCATTATTGTCGTCTAGTGCGTATGCGCTGCATCGCGACAGGTACATCCCTCGCGAATCATGTAATAGGCCCACCAGAACCAGTCTACGTCCCAAACTTGCACGGTTGGCGCGCTGCCGCATAGGCGAACATCTTAGATACATCTTGTAATGTGGCTTAACTGTCATTATGTTGCCAGACTAACCTAGATAAATACTACAACATTCTTACGGAAATAGAGACGGCCAATTAAGTAGCAGAAATTTTAACAGCTTCAACAACATTTTTGGGCGGCCCCCACAGGCTCGAGGCCGTCAGTGGTCGCCGACATCGCCGATGCTTGACGCCGCCACTGTAGGCCTAAATGACACGAACATCAATTGTCCTGACACAAAAAGAGGAGCAAGAGATTCATCGTTTCGTGGCAAACGGTATCTGTTGACTACATGTTATTAACCTCGGTACGGTGTGACGAGGAGCAAAACATTTTGGATTTAGGAGCGCCGTGTTTCTTCTAAAAGATGGTTCTAAACAGTATGGAACTTAACATCTGACACCATCAGTGCCCTAAAATTAGAACTATTTAAACGTAACTAACCAAAGGACATCACACACATCGATGCCCGAGGCAGGATTCGAACCTGCTACAGTATAAGCAACACGGTTCCGGACTCAAGCGCCTAGAACCGCTCGGCCACAGCGGCAGGCTGGTGTATCTTCTGTTGAACTTACCAGTTATAAATGGCGTTACGATTTTTTTTTACTACTGGTAGTAACCAACTTTTTTCTTCTACATTTGGGTTGCATATGTGATAGTTTTAGTTGAATCGTGTTCAGATTCTGTTCCTACTAGGTTCTGGTTTCGATGCTTCACTCGAGAAAGAACAGAGCCCCTGTTAATAAAGTTTATAGAAAACGTCAGTATTTCCAACAGTAGACCCTCTTTTGTAGCGCGTTACAGCGAATTAAAGCCGGGTGCATGTGGGGAGGAGTGAGTTCCGCTCTAACTGGAATTTCATTCGCTGCCGGATTAAGTTGCAGCTCCACCCCACCGCTGATTAGAGACACGCCGCTGGCGGCGCCACCGGCCCAGACACAGCTAGCGGGCGGGGCAGACAGATGAGTCGTACGGCTTTCGCAAATTTCCCCGACACATCTCGCCGGCGAAGCTCGCCGTAATTGGCCGCTAATTGGGGCTTCGGTCGCGATCCGAATCTGGTCCGGCGGCAGAGGTTGTAATTAGTGGAGCCGTTCTGGTCATCCGGCTGCGAGCGGCGGATCGCCCTGTTCACGAATCCCGGCAGGGCTACGCGCGCGGCCCACGGCGGCGCTGGCGGCGGTCGGCGCGTCACCGCAGCGTCGCGTCACGTCTGATAGCACGGCGTCCGCCTCGACAGGTGCCGCCGTGGCTGGCCGTAACAACGGATAAAGGAGACGGCGTCTGGTGCGGCGATAAATTGGCACGTGGGACGTTGTCTCACGCCGCTGCCGTTTTCATGTCATCACTGCCGCTCTGTTACCCTTTACTTTTAAATTCAAATTCAGCAAATATTTACTATTAAAAACAGTCTTGATCACGATTTATTTATCACGGTCATCTTCAGACCACTGAGTAGGAACCTGTTGCAGAATCTGCAACAGAAAGAAGTTCCTACTCAATTGTCTGAAGATGACCACAGCAGTGGTCGAAACCGGTCGCCTTGATAAATAAATCGTGATCAAGACTGTTGTTAATAGTAAACATTTGTATCACATTGATCACTGCCACTCCCATAATGTATTTAAAAGCAATCAAATTCAGCAGTTCCTGATCATAATTATCTTTAACGTAATTTAAGATCAAGAAACTACTGTGAGTGTCTTAGAAGGAGGCCTTAGGGGCTGGCCCTCTTCATTTTCTTCATTATTTACGGAAATTGAAGGCCAGTGGGCGATGCCCCACCCACCTCTATCCTTAAATGGATCAGTTTTCGCTTATAAATGACCATGATTGGACTTGTAATTATAATCGCGGACACTCGCGTGCCGTAAACCTTCAGTGTCGACTTCCCTAGTCGCTTTGAGCACTGTGGAGCTAAGGCTATTGTCACAGTTTGCAGTTTATGGCGGGTCATGGCCCATCGAACATAGGCCGGTGTGAGGTGGAGGTTACACCATTAAGTTAAGTAACGGTATAGACTTTGTACATAAGTAGTGTTTGTGTTTCCCTTTTTTTTTCGTTTATAAATGTATAGCTATGGTGTTCATTTAATCATTGACTAAGGTCTTCTTAGGCACTTGTGGGTTTTATTGTTCTGAAGAAGGTATAGTTATCTACGCCGAAACCTAGGTTAACACTAGGTTTTTTTTTTTTTTTTTTTTTTTTTGCAATCGAGGCGGGTTTATAATTTTTTAATATATTAACCAACGATTGCTGACGCGCTGCGATGTTGAAAGATCTTTCTGTTACCACTCAGTTTTTAATTTTGAATAATGGGAACCGATACAGTAACATTACACGCAAACAAGGGGGAGGAAAGCACACAGTACAAGTCATAATCACTCTGAAACAGGGACATACCATGCATATGGACAGTATGAATCCCACACATGTATTATTTTCGTTACCGTAGCAAAAGATGGTCCCGGCGGAGGTTCGAGTCCTTCGTCGGGCATGGGTGTGTGTGTTTATCCTTAGGATAATTTAGGTTAAGTAGTGTGTAATCTTAGGGACTGATGACTTTAGCAGTTAAGTCCCATAAGATTTCACACACATCTGAATTGTTTTTTTGCAGCAAAAGAAACTTTCATAAGTAGAGAATAAATCTGTTTTATACTTGAGACACTTTTATGTAAAATAACGCTGGAATGTTGAGCGAAAAGATCCTGCTAATCACTGAAGATGCATAGCTACTCTGGTGGTGTTATTCCTAATTTTTGTAGCAAATAACATCTCTCACAGGCTGCGACATCATCGAGTAAAAACAGTGACCCGTATATGTAATAAGTTTCCTTTAATTTAGGTCTATGGTCACAAACTTTTTGTTAACAGATTACCGGTTTCGGTCTTTAGTGACCATCATCTGATCTGCAGCAAAATGGGAAAAACTGAAATACACTCGCAAACTGTCTACAACTTAAGAACAACATGACTCGAGCATGCGATGTTATTTATATGTATTTGACCATGCTGGTGCTGATTCCGCATTTAACATTTGACAACGCCACTATGGATGTAGTACATTAGGACTTCGTTTTTATGAAACAGGTATGCCTCTTCATATTTAAAGCACACAAATGTAAATTTTGTCAGTACTACTTTTCATTATGGTCAATGTATTATTCTTAAGTTGTAAACAGCTTGAGAGTATATTTATGTTTTTCCCATTTTGCTGCAGATCTTATGATGGTCATTAAAGACCGAAACCGGTAATCTGTTAACAAGAAGTTTGTGACCATAGACGTAAATTAAAGGAAACATAATAAACATCTTCCTTTAAGATTGTCTTTGCAAAGAATGGACCACTGACTGAAAATGAGTTTTACGCTGATGTTTCCTGATAATTTTCAACGTGGAGAATTTTTCAACTGATAGTACTTCAACATGTTCAGAACACCACAGTAATAATCTTTCTCTGTAATATTGCAAATGTACACAACACCTTTTGCTGTCCCTTGTACAACTGCTTTCATTATGTCTGTCAATGTAATAAAATAGCTTGTACTTTTTACAGATTCCGATGTTTTGCTTAACATGGTAATATTAATCTTTAGCACCTTATATATGCCTACATGTAATCAGTTTATGATCTGAAAATATTGCTGACTAAATATCACTGTACATGAAAAATACACACTAAACATCAACTGAAACAGCAACACTATGATAAAGCTTGTCCCTTTTAAACACATGACTTGTGTTACTTAAGGATACAGGGTACTTTTCCGGCTCAATATTATGTAAAAATGACCACCTATTTCTTTCAGGCACTGTTTATGATCTATTTGTTTACTGATTTTTTTATTGATATCAGGTAATACAGCACACGTTCTAAGCAAATTAGCACTATTTTGATTATTTGTCATCCTTCTTACGATTATTAAAAATTACAAAGAATTTGATGAATTTTTTTCAAAAATGCTTCCCCATATTGAGATACCATTTAGTCCACTGTAATACATTTGAACTAGACCCAATTTTTACCAGATACGCATGACATAGTGGCTGAGGTACTAGACCTATTTAATTCCACCGATTACGTAGATTACAAGGATAAAAAATGTCACATCTTACATTTTAATTTTTATAGTTCTTTTCCTAGTAAATATCTTATTTTTTCTACAATTTAGTTGATTCTGCAATAAATCTTAAGTCTACTACATAAGTATGGACTATTGCAAGTTAAAGAAAAAAATTAGAGCAATGATTTACAAACTTTATGAAATATTTCTACCTGACTTCTGGAAAACATAACTTGCGGGAAATTGCGAATGAAGATATGAGTGCAATTAAACTGTGCCTCAGAACGTTCCTGGAACATAGCCTTCATCCCTGCATCATTTATTCATCTTCAAGCTTCCTCTTGACATTCCTTTTAGCACTTCTTGCTTGTCTGGTTATTTGAAAAGCGAATATTTCAGCTTCATGCACGCATTGTCTGTCACAAGCAAGCAATTAATCTTCCATATTACAATTTTTATGCCTGAATAGTACATGACTTCCAACCGTGGTATCACTGAATTATTGAATCGTATCACTCCATCTAGTACACCAACTTTTAATTTAGTTAGTCTGAGCCGCGGCAGAAACTGCTGTTTTGAAGAGCTCGCCGCAGCGCGTTGTGTGAAGGAACCCTCCGTTTTTGCGGTGGCGCCGCTGTGGCGGTCACAGTTTTGGTGTCTCCCTCTGGTGGAATGCGGAAAGGTTGCCTGTTCACGTGCATTTAATTGGCGCTATCAGCTGATCAGTCGGAGGCAGTTGGTCAACCGAGGGAGAGTCGGTCAGTCGAGGCGAGTCTAGTCAGTTGGTGAGCCGGCTCAGTGTGGGGCAATCAGTGTCTGTCTGTCGTCGGAGTGAGAGTATATCTGTCGTTTGGATCCAACTTTAAGCCAGAAAATGAGAGTCTTGCCACTCCGCCGGTAACAGAACTCAGTTAGTGTTCGCCCGGTCGGGGCTGAGTTCCTGCATCTGAGTCTGCGCTTTAGGCCGCCAGTCTGCTCGAGTTGCTTGGACAACGGTCAATGGCGGTTGGATTGGTCGGTTGGTTGGTCGCGCGCTGAGGCAAGAGGTGACTTATCCGCCTCGAGCGCCGGTGCATGTGAGGTCCCCACGTGAGTCCAGTGGGCAGCGCCGATAGACAGGGGTAGTGGTTTCGCGGTTCACAAGAGAGCAACAGGAGCAGAACCACGACATCGTGCTGGCCGGGGCGAGCTGCGACGCCGTGAGATGGGAGATCGGCGCGCCTTCCTGCGTCCGTTGAAGCGGCTGGCAGCCGACGGTTCGGCAGAGCTTTGGGGGAGCTGCGCGAGGCCTTCGCCAGACATCGCCGTTTATTAGAAGTTAAGTGATTGCTGATACGTTGTTTCATTTACTTGTCAAATTCTACTTGTTTTCTTGGTCAGTTTCTCGTCCCCAGCTTGCTCGCCTGTCTTTCGTCCGTGTTTGTTAGGTAGTTAGTGTCTGCCTGTATGTCTCTCTGTCGGTCTGCCGTACGTTAATAGCTGCCTCTGTCATGTTTGTCGGATTTGGTGTTACCGAATTTATAGAATTATGGAATTCCTGAAATATGTTTTTATCTTGCCTATCATCTTGCGAGGCGGTATATGTGTAATGTAGAACATGTTGTACACTTTATGTAAGTCTGAATTTATGGGTTTATTTTAAATAGTCGTTTTTTATAAAGTTGCCACCCTTCCTCGGTAAGAGCCCTTTTAAAAACAAATTGCACTTTTGGTGGAACATAAGTTCTTAGTGTCAGTGTTTATACCATATCCAACCCTCTTACGGGGAGTATAGTTAATGTGTTTGTGTGAGTTCTTAAAAATTTTAGTTTAAAGTAATCTGGTGTGTTGCAGATTTGCACCAGTGTAGTTTTCCAGAGGTCGTTGTGATCGTGACTACGGCCGTGTTGAAAGGGGGCGGAAGCTTCTCAGCCCGAAACCTCCTACTGTTACCAATATATATATATATATATATATATATATATATATATATATATATATATATATATATATATATATATTCTGACTCTGAATAATTGTAACTTGATATCTTGAGGGTGCTTTTCTACTCATAAATTTTAAATCTGTTTTTGAAAAGGCTTTCATGAATAAAATTTCCATTGGTTGAAATTTAATTTCTTTCCATCACTGGGCAACTACTTCCACGCTCACATAGTGTGTGTTGTGTTCTTGATGAATCGCTAGTAAATAAAGTCTTTAAGAAAATATTTTGGAATACCACGATTCATAGTCTTGTAAAAATATTCTTGGGTAATCTGTCCCATATGCAATGGTTAAAACTTTCATTTGTATTCTGAGTGACGTTTACTAAGCAAAACAGAGTCACCCAAGTCTCTATAAATTGGTTTTATTTCATTCATAACAAGCTCAGAAAGAGAATGCTTATGATGGTATATTTGACCACCTTCTTCTGCTTGTTGGTAAGCACACCAAGAATCTGTTCCTTTAGGACAATGTCTGTGAACAGGGTAGACATCTGTGGACAACTTTTGAAAGTAGGTGGCCCATACAGCTTTTCCGATTGTTGTGACATCATTCTGAGGTACAGTTCATATAATGGCCAGTCCACAATAACACGGAAGAAGGTCTGTTTCAGTTTCAGTCAATCTGCCTCGGCCAAACAGAGATTTTCCATCAGACAGCAACTTTCCTCTCTTTTCCTTCATAGCTTCCTCAATTTTGCACCCATCCTCTATTGCACATGTCGACAACACTCCAGTTTTCCTACCAAGGTCTCAACATAAACATTGAACTCATTAATTGCTGTAACAGAAATAAAGGGGGTGTGTCAGCATACATGACTGTAACTTTAAAATTTGGTATATATACTTCATTTTTATTTGAAACCCTATTATGTATATATCAGTGTAATTAGGAAAGACTATATAACTTAATAAAGTCATAAAATATTTCCATTTGTCCACTATTTATAAGTACCCTGTGTCATTAACTTCCATGAGAGGACGACGAATTATGACTTTTGCAACATATCCTATGTCCGTCACTATGAAAAATAGAATATGCTAAACTTCATCGCAGAAATAAATATTTTAGTGATGTTGGGAAACTTTTGCGGCCTCTGTCGAGATGTTACTACCGATGGATGGCTTAGCTGCTTTTACGCAGTGGCTTCCAACTCGTAGATCCCATTGCAATATTTGGCCAGTAAAGTGGGTACTGCTGCAAAGTAATATGTCTTCTTCACAGTAAACCACTTCCCACTGGCCCTCGTAATATCACTGCCACTTCTGCCTGGTTGACTAATGGCTGCTTAGTACCGTAGAAATTTGTGTACCAATAATTTCCCCTCCATCCAAGACAGTCAACAATGATTGTTCTCCTTTTGGTCACCACACAATACAGGACGTGGGCATTGCACCACACACTACTTCATAGCCCATCTGACTCACAAAGAGAATTGTTCTGGAACTTTGTGTTGCAACATTTCTCCCACCTAACCCATCTGCGGGAAGTACCTTCCGATTTCAACTTAATCCTAAACCCATGACTTGGTACAGCTATAATTACAAAGTGTAATAATACGTTTAAACCTATGATCTACTTACAATATAGATATATTGATAAAAACATTATTTACAGCTACACGTTTATAACACACTTACAGATTATTGGTTGTCTGGTAGCAGCATATAACAGTGGCGAGATGCGTTACTTTACCCTGCTGGCATTAGATGACATATTTGCCCTCAGTGCTCTATCATCCCACCGCTTGCTTTATACAAGTCTGTACAAGTAGCTTGCTACTGATCGTATTTTTTTTTAAGTTCTGATAGCGAATAACAAAATACCCTTTACGATATGAAGTGGAACTATGTCTACGCTGTGCGACTTTTAGTTGTGACATTGTGAGTGTCAGTACCTACAATTCCTAAAGCAGCATGACGAAACTCTCGACAAAAATGAAATAAATCTCCTTTCAGGATTAGAGTATTTCCGAACTGAATTAGGTATCAAGTACAAAAAACGTGCAGATTTTAAGGAAATGTCTGTAGTGTATGAGTCTGCTAACTGAACAAACCCTGGTTTGGAGTCTTGCTGGTAGCAACGTTTGTTTCCTTCCATTTAATTTCTATAATTATTTAAAAATGCTATTGTTAAAAACTTCTGAATTATATTATCCAACAAAAAAATACATTTTCTATTTTTAATTGCTAAGAAAATGAAAATATTTTAAAATTTGAAGTTAACTTACGAATAGTCTTACAGCTCATTAAAAAAAGTATAAACTTCAATTGTACAGTTTAGTCAATAACAATAAATAAAAGTATTTTCTTCTCTAGGCGATATGGAAATGAGCAAATGGCATTGTTGGCCATTAGGCCACATGCGGGGAAGTTCAGCTGCTTAGTGCAAGACTCATTCCAGTCGATGCCACATTGGGCGAGCTGCGTGCCGGTGATGAGGATGAATTGATGATGAGGACAACACAACAGCCTGTCCACGAGCGGAGAAAATCTCCAACCTGGCGGGGTATCGAACCCAGACCTACTTGCATGGGAGACGAGCACGTTACCACCCAGCTTAGCAGGTGGACTATAGTTCACATTTCTCATTTCCATTCTATGCTTTAACTAACTATGAATTGTTAATAATGTATATTTTCATGGCAAAGGTAAATAAAATTGAAAGGATGTTACTCTTACCAAAAACCAGTGATTCAATTTTTGTTGTTTAAAATATCTATATTAAAATAGATGTACTGTTTATACAAAAATGAACTAATAAAATAAAACGTGCTCAACAAATTCACAGTTAACTTGACTCATTTACTACCTGCTGCACTACTCTATTTTTATTTCTAAAATCATCTGATATATCAATGACTGCGTTAGAATGCTGCATAGGTTTAATATTCAAATCTACTGGCTAATAATATATATTCACAAAAGTTATTTTTTCGAGTTTGTTGAGAATTTCATCATCGGGACACTGACCTCCGAATCCTATAAATACGAATAAAGTCTGTCTACTGCAGGCGTATGTCATGAGGTAAGGGATTGGGAGCAGGGCTTGTGTAACGATGGATGAGTATGTTGTGTAGCTCCGGTGGACGGCGGAAAATGACTGTGGCAGGTGTGGGAAGGATAGTGGGCAGCACATTTCTCATTCCAGGGCATGGCGAGAGGTAACCGTAACCATGGTGTAGAATGTAATTCAGTTGATCCAGTCCAAGGCGGTACTGAGTTACGAGAGGAATGCTCCTATGTGGCCAGACAGTGGGATATTGGGAAGTGGTGCGAGACTGGAAAGATAAGGTACTT